>NW_028270150.1:5521555-6721555 GCF_037043375.1 Chiloscyllium plagiosum | reverse complement strand
CAAAAATTCTCCTCATCTCAGTCTAAGTTGTATCTCTCTTATTTTTACATTGTGCAAAGGTGGTCATGGTGCACAGTTTTTCAGCTGGAACAGAAACTGCAGACACAATGACACACCAGTGTGGGGGAAAATCACCACTCAATGAGGTTGTGGCTGATCCTCAACTCAACTTTCACACCTTTTCTCCATAACCTTTGATTGCAACATAAAAGATCCTGAGGAAGGAACAAGTGGAAATTATGATCCGTCTAGTGTGAGAACCTAGAACTAGGCACCACCACTTCACATTAAGTGATTCCCATTTAAGACAAAGGTGAGGAGGATGTATTTTATTTTCACAGATTAGCTCTTGTCTTTGAAACCCACGTATGAATCTAATAATATATTTAAGGCAGAGATGGATATATTATTGGCAAGTAAAGGGGTGAAATGTTACTGGGGGTAGGTGGGAATGTGGAGTTGATGTTAAAATCAGATCAGCCACAGTCTTATTAAACAGCAGAGCAGGGTCGACGGGCTGAATGGCCTCCTCCCAATTCTAGCTTGTATATTTGCAGGAACTCATTTATGGCAGAAGATGCCCAGGAGGCATATGAAATCCATTTAGAATTGTTTTCAAAGCACACACTGAAGAAGTTAAATGTGCCACATAGGAGACTTTGGCTTGTGACCAACTAAACTGGGGAAGGTTAATTGAGAATGCACCCGAACAGGTTGAGAGAATTCACCAGGAATACAGAGACGGAGGAAGCGTGGGTGTCTAAGGGAGCATTGAAAACCGTCACACAATCTTTATGGGCAGCACGGTGGCTCAGTGGTCAGCACTGCTGCCGCACAGCGCCAGGGACCCGGGTTTAATTCCTGTCCCGGTCTGTGTAGAATTTGCACATTCTCCCTGTGTCTGTGTGGATTTCCTCCGGGTGCTCTGGTTTCCTCCCACAATCTAAAGATGTACGCGTCAGGTGAATTGGCCATGCTAAGTTGCCCGTAGTGTTAGGTGCATTAGTCAGGGGTAAATATAGGTGATGGGTCTGGGTGGGTTACTCTTTGGAGGGTTGGTGTGGACTTGGTGGGCCAAATGGCCTGTTTCCATACTGTAGGAAATCTAATCTAATCCACCGTTCCAAAGCCTTCAAACGCCAGCCCCCGCCCACGGATTGGATTCCTCAGCCACCTCAGGAGCCCAGAAACCGGAGTGGAAGCAGGTCAGCCTCGAAGTGAGGGCCTGCCAAAGAAATGAGGTGTGTAATAGAATATGTGCAGGAGGTGAGGCTGCATCTGGAACTTACAAAGAGGGGAGCAAAGTAACAGAAAGAAGGGACTTTATTCTGTTGGTGTTTATCACTCAGGCAAATACAACTGTCTGTGGACCTGTGCCGCCCACATTGCTGCACTTCACCCAGTCTGAAAGGGTAAAGAGTCTGCTCTCAGTGGTGGGCCACCATCCCCAGGCTGATATTCTACTGGGCTCCTGGTGAGAGTCTATAAGATGTGGAGGAGGATGACAAATTGAAATCTGACACTGTGCAGCATTACAAGCTAACCTTGTGCAGTCAAAGTTTTACTTTAATAGAAATACTGTACTTAAACCTAGTCAGGAGTAACTTCCTTATCCATTTTTCTTGGCAATGCCCCCTCCCCTGCCCTTTTTAATCTTCGTCACCCTGCTCCTCACTTCCTAACCCATGCCCCCCCACCCACACTGCCGCTATTTGTACTGCCTTTAGTTGCAGGAGTGTTACAACTCCATTTCTACACCATCCAAAGTGCCCCCTGACACTGACCTCTGGACATCTAGCAAGGTCAATGCTGGAGTGACTAAGCTGCTTGAAATTGTCCGAATCGTGACTCTGGGAATTTTAAGACAAGCGGATTTCAGTAGTTCAAAGTTTAGAAAGATATCTTACCGTTAACTGACTTGTGATAAGAGTGACAATAACATTGATAGATTGGAGCCAACATCCTTTCTGACATTTTCCTGATTTTATTTCCTCATTTTATTCTTTGTCTTGGGGAATCCGAGGATTCTAATCGTTCTCGTGACCTCCAAAGTGAGAGCCCATAAAGTTGATCAATGGCAGCAATACCAGGAGTTAGCTTGGACAGAATGGACATTGTCAGGCTCTTTGTTCACAAACTCAGTGTGAAGCATCAATCTCAATGGAAAAGAGCTCGGAGCTACTTAAAGAGCTTGTCTGAAAGGTGAAATGATCTCAGTGAGTCAGTGGTCTAGCTATAGACTGCTTTCCCCTTGGAAACGATAGAAGCCGATAGTGTGGATTCATTCAAATGCAAATTGGAAAGATTTCTTTCAGAAAATAATACCTCAGGATAAAGTGAATGAGTAATTTGAAGACGTAACATCTGGTGAGTGAAGTGTGGCTTGAGAGGAGCAGGTGGTTTTCCACCTTTAGTTCTGAAAGCTGTTGTCAACTGTAACCATTCTCTCACCGGTATCTGTGATAAGCAACATAAAAGCAACAAAACTGCAGAGGCTAGACATTTGGAATTTAAAGAAAAAGTGTTGCAAACACTCAGCAGCATGAAGAGAGAGAGGAACAGTGTTCACTTTTCAGATCGATGACCTTTTGTCAGAACAATACCAATGAGAAATCCCAAAAAAGAGCCAACTTTGGATTCGAAAGGCAGAGTGGACGCTTCCTAGGCCGGGGTGCTAGGGGCCAGGGTGGAAACCATGGCAGAATTCCTGGTGAAAGCTGACAAGGAGCCCCTCGGCTTTGAGAGGAAGATGTCCCATTTCCTAACCAAGGGGTGAATGGTGGGAGGAGATTGCCACCAGCGAGCTGCCTATATTAGCATGTATTACCATGCATTAACATCTCATTATTGACTAACCCTAGCCTCATTAATATGCAGTTTTGCAGCCTTCCACCCTTTGGACACAAAAGAGACAGCGAGAATTCTCGAACTGGAAATCAGAGCAGTTATCTGGCAACTGCAGCCCACAATTTGGGAGGACCCCTAGGCCAACATGTCAGGGCATGCACCCCAGGCAGCAATGCCACACACCCCACATCCAAATGTCTTGGCTTTCGACACATACCAGCCTCACCACATCATCATGGCATGCCCCTGAACCCCTGGCCGTGTGGTTCTGTGCTGTAATGCTTCACCCTGGGACACACTGACACCTCCCATTGCAACACTCCGACGGGGAGAGTCAGTGGGCAGGGAGGGACACCCAGCTCATGGATTGGAGTAGGTTGTGTATCAGGTTTTGTGACTTGTTCCTTTAGTGCTGACTCATGGTGCGTCCACTTTGCTTGTCACAACATTGGAGCGTCATCCTGGTGTTTTTGCACGTTGCTCCCCCTCCCCGTGGAGATGAGAGTGTCCAAGCTGATTGGGGGGATTGGGGGTCAGGGGGAAGTGGAGGTGTCAGGTGGCAGTATTGCCGATGGGGCTGGGGACGTGCTCTCTTTCTCAGAGATGGTGCCAATCTCTTGGCCACTGATACTGTGCTGCTTCCAGCACTGCCAGCAGGAAACACAGGAGAGAATGTGTTGTGAACAAAGGGAAGAGGCTGTGGAATGTTAACAATAATGGCAGCTACGGGAGAGAAGCAATGTTCCTCACTCTGTGGCCAAAACATGGAGTCCCAGCAACTCCACAAGAGGGCTGACAGTGAGGGATGATGGGCCGAATGTCAGGCCTTCCAGCAGCCACCCTGCCCTCTGCCTTTATATTCCCTGGAATGAGGCAAAAGGAGGGATTGATTGAAATGAAAGGGGGTGGCCCAGCTTTAGTGCTGGTGCCTGGAAAGGTGTGAGGAGTACCCAGTGAGTGAGTAGGCAGCACAGAGGACATGCACGGCGAGTGGTGTGAGGGGTTTTGGGGAAGGCTGGGGGCGAGGTTGCAGGCTGTAATCAGAGTGGTAGGAAACCAACAAAGAGCAAAGAGAACAATGAACAGACCAGTGCAGGAACAGCCCTTCAGCCCACCAAGCCTGCTCCGAAATATGATGCCTTTCTAAACTAAAAACCTATCTCCTCTTCATGGTCTGTATCCCTCTGTTCCCTTCTTATTCAGGTATCTGTCAAGATGCCTATTAAATGTTGCTATTGTATCTGCGTCTACCACCTCCTCTGCCAGCACATTCTAAATACTTACCATCCTCTGTGTTAAAAAATACTTGCCATAAGACAAGCATCCTGAGACAGGACACAGAGGCATCACCATCGATGACTACGAACTCAGTGTCGTCCATCAGTTTACGTAGCTTGGCTCTACCATCACTTACAACCTCTCCTTGGACACAGAGATCAACAGGAGGATCAGGAAAGCAGCCTCAATATTTGCTCGCCTCATGACTCACGTATGGACAAACCCCAAGGTGACAGTGAAGAGAAAAATGTGGCAATGAAACGTGGACGACATATGCCAGACAACACTGAACACCTTCCACTTAAGGAGTACCCACTGTATCCCGGGCATATCCTGGCAAGACAGAGTGTCCAACAGAGGCGCTGGCCTTTCCAGCATGTACCTGGGAGAAAGACTCTGACTATCCATTCTATCCGTGCCTCTCATAATTTTGTAAACTTCTATCAAGTTGCCCCTAATCCTTTGCCACTCAAGTGTGTCCAATCTCTACCACAGCTAACACACTCCAAACCAGGCAACATCCTGGTAAACCTTTACTGTAACCTCTCCTAAGCCTCCACATCCTTCTGGTAGTGTGGGTGACCAGAACTATACAAAACATTCCAAACGTGGCCCTAACAAAAGTTCCATACTACATGACTTATCAATTTTTATACTCACTACCCAGAATGATGAAGGCAAATGTGCTGTATGTTCTGAAGCAGTTCTGAAGAAGGGTCACTGGACCTGAAATGTTAACTCTGATTTCTCTCCTCTGAGGCTGCCAGACCTGCTGAGATTTTCCAGTAATTGCTGTTTTTGTTTCAGGTTTCCAGCATCCGAAGTTAGAACATAGAACATAGAACATAGTTCTTTAGGATTTCTTTACCATATACCTTCTTGACCACATTATCCACTTGTGTTGCCACTTTCAGGAAACTGTGAACCTGTACACTTCAATCCGTCTGTATTTTGATGCTATTAAGGATTCTGCCATTTCACTGTATACTTCCTTCCTGTATTAGACGTTCCAAAATGCATCACCTCCGGAAGCACTTTTCTCCCCTGAAGTCTCCAACCTATTGATATCCTGCTGTATCCTCTGGTAATCCTCCTCACTATCTGCAGTTCCCCTAATATTTGCGTCGCCAGCAAATGTACTAATCAGGCCACCTATATTCTGCTCCAAGTACTTTATATATATTATAAGCAACGGGGGTCCCAGCACTGATCCTTATGGAACACTCTAGCCTGTTCTGCATCCATCTTATCAGCTCACCGCGGACGCCATGTAACTTTATCTTCTGTAACAGCCTTATACAAGGGACCTTGTCAAAGGCCTTGCTAAAGTTCATATAGACAACATTTGCCTTCTTTTTCTTTTTGACTAAGCTCACAACTTCTCTTGTGATCCAAGTTTCCTGAATCTTGCCATCCATATCCTTCATTTTCACTGGGACATGCTGGTCCTGAACTCTGAACAACTGGTCTTTAAAAGATATGCCCATGTGAGATGTAGATTTACCCTCAACCAGCTGCCCCTAATCTACACTCCCCAGTTCCTGCCTAATATTGAGGTAGTTAGACTCCCCCCAATTTAATACTTTCACCTGAGGACTATACTTGCCGGTATCGATAAAGCTTACAGAATTATGATCACTGTTCCTGAAATGCTCCCCCACTAAAACTTCGATCACCTGGCCAGACTCATTCCCCAATACCAGATCTAGTATGGCTCCTTCCCTGGCTATACTATTTGTACGTTGTTTTTAAAAAATCTTGGTCACACCTCACAAATTTCCTTCCACCCAAGCCCCTGGCACTATGTGAGTCCCAGTCAATATCAGGGAATGTAAAATCACCCACCACAACAACCCTGTTATTTTCACATTTTTCCATAATCTGTTCACAGATATATTCCTGTCTCCCACTGGCTGTTGGGAGGCCTGCAGTACAATCCCAGCAAAGTGACTGCACTCTTGCTGTCCCTGACCTCTACCTATAAGTCCTTGCAGGGTGAGCCCTCCAAGGTGGCCTCCCTCAGTACAGCTGTGATATTCTCCCTCATCAGAAACACGACTCCCCCCATCTCTTTTACATCCCTCTCCAGCTCACCTGAAACTCTAAATCCCAGAACATTAAGCTGCCTGTCTTGTCTCTCTCTCTCATCCACGTCTCTGCAATAGCTACAACATCATAGTTATCTGCATTAATGCAGGCTCTAAGTTAATCAGCTTTACCCTGTCATATTCTTCACATTGAAACAAATACATGTCAGACCCCCAGTCCTGCCGTGTTCAGTAACCTCTCCCTGTCTGCTCTTCCTCTCAGCTTCACTGGCCTGGGTCTCTGACTTCTCCTTGGTCATTTTTCTTGGCTGACTACTGCTCTGATCTCACCCCCCTCCCCACCCACCCCCTACCACCATACTAAGTTAAACCTCCCCCGAGTGACACTATCAAAACTCCTCACCAGGATATTGGTGTCCCTCCAGTTCAGGTGCAACCCATCCTTCTTGTACAGATCCCTTATGCCCTGGAAGACATACCAAAAGCAGGAGCCTTGGCGGGACGTGGGTGCAGTAGCAGAGATAGAGTGAATGCTAGGTGTCAGAGAGGAGTTGGCACATACACAGGTAGAGAGGAGAGTGTCATTGACCCTGGGTTTTATTATTCATTGACCTGGATGTCAATCCCAGACCAGGCTGGGTATTGTGATCCTGCTGGTCCTGAAGGAAGAAGATGTCCTGCCTCAGCACCACCTTGCCTAACAGATGCCATGATGTAAAGTGTGGCCCTGATCCGCCATATCTAGGGCAAGTAAGTCCAACGTTGCAGGACAGTCCCAGATCACCAGCACCTGACTGGGTCCCCACATTCTTTTAAAGATGGCACTAGGGGCAAGATTCCCAGGATGCCCAGTAGTGTGAATATTGCCACCGATGGGGAATGGATGACAATGACCAATGAACATCCATGTAGGTGTGGTGCATGGCAATGAAGCAGGTTTGGGGTGGCAGTATGAGAAACCCCATGAGGCCCTCACAGAGAGAAATACTCCACGAAACTCACTACAAAGAACACTCAGACAATTCAGCCCATTCACTTGGTTTGTTTCCCCACAGACCTGCTGGCTGTTTTGTTTTTATTTCAGATTTCCAACATTGCAATATTTTAATTTTACTTTTGACAACATGGGGTTAGATACAGACTAAAGTTTGCTCTCCTCTTTTAAACTTGAAATAAAGCCACCTCAACACTGTCCCCCACCAAACACTCCCAAGGCACGGACTATACAGGATTAGACACAAAGTACAGCTCCCTCTTCACTGTCATAATTGTCTTAAAATCAGGCTTGCAGATTGAATTATTTCGATGTGCAATGTTTGGTGAGATTTGATGTGTGATGCTGCACAGAAGCCCGGGGCAGTGAAGTCAGACAGTCTAGCTTTGCCTTGAACATTAATCACTTCACTCTGGAGGGAATGGATTGAAAATAAAGCCATTTAGTTCAGCCTGTAAAAAATTCAAGAAATATATTGGGCCTGATTTTTCATCCGCCTGCTGATGGGTTTCAAATGGAAAAATCTGTCATTGCAGCGAGTGGTCTGCTCATCCTGTTGTGCCCCACACTCAGCGATATCTGAGTCAGTGGTGATGTCTGTTTTGTCACTTACCCCCAAAAACCATGAGTCTGGGTTCAGGAAAGCCTGGTCAAGGAGAAGGCAAGGTCACAAGCTGTGCTCGGCTTCTCTATCACTGTTATTTACGGATTCACATGGCATTCTATAATACATGGCGATCAGAGATATACCAGGCTTTAATCTTACTGTCACATTATTGAAACATTAACTTTGCTGCTGAATTCTAATCGCTCTACTTGATAAGCTTCTCTGCAAATGTTTTTAACATTCATTTCTTTTCACTCCACCCACACAAGTTCCTGATACAATATCCTTCCCAAAGTGTTTTTCCCAAAACATAAATATTGATTAGCATTTGGATATATTCTCTACAAATTACCTAGGTTAGCTCTTTTGATAACTTTTATTGAACATTGTTTTCTCACATCTCTCCCGTCACTCTCCAGGGTTTTAACCACTCACCTGTGTCAGTACATAGATCAGGAGAGTCTATGACAAGGTACAGAAACACATCACAGAGTAAGTAAGTGTATGGTGACACAATGGTTAGCACTGCTGCCTCGCAGCACCAGGGACTTGGGTTTGATTTTAGCCTTGGGCGACTGTCTGTGTGGAGTTTGCACATTGTCTGCATAGGCTTCATCCCACAGTCCAAAGATGTGCAGGTTAGGTGCATTGGCCATGTTTAAAACCTACCCTGTAGTGTGTGGGTTAGCCATGGTTAAGAAAACCAAGTGAGGTTACAGGGGTAGGCTGGGTCTGGGTGGGATGCTCTTCAGAGGGTTATGCAGGCTTAATGTGCCAAATTGCCTCTTTCAGCATTTTTGGGATTCTATGATCAACAACATTGCTATTTTAAGTAGGTGAACCTTTGTTTTCTCTGTTAGCTTCCATTAGACCAGAGATTTAATTATTCTGGTGGCCTAGGTAGATTGAACCAAGGAGCAGTGCTGGCTCATTGGGTTATCATGGAGTAAGTAACTCCTGTGGTGAGAATTGTAACTGCATTGACCAGAACAATGAGATGAGATGATAGAGGTTGTGGTGGATTATCCCTCCAGTTGTATCTGAAAGGTGTGATTAGTGTTGCCTTGACAGTCTCCTCCAACAGTACTCTTTGTGTGAAGATCCAGTCTCCAGACCAATTCATAGATTTATACAGTGCAGGAAAGGCCCTTCGCCCCATCAAGTCTACACCCACATAACTACCTCTAAAGGTTTGTGAATCCTAATTTCCTGCACTTGTCCCATATCCTTGAATATAATGATATTTGAAGTGAGCATCCAAATATTTTTTGAATGTTGCCAGATTCCCACCACCCACTGAATGGAAAAGGTTTTTCCCAAATCCCCTCTGAATCTCCCATCCCCTTACCCTAAAAACTATGAATAGGATTGACTCCTCAACCAAGGGACACAGTACTCCGGTTGTGGCCTGACCAATGCTCTGTAAAACTCCAACATTAGCCCCTTGCTCTTATACTCTATGTCACAACTGATGAAAGCAAGTATCTCATTTGCCTTCTTAACTATCCTATTCATGTACTCTGCTGACTTCAGGGATCTTTGAATAATTACCCCAAGATCCCTCTTTTCCTCTAAGTTGCCCAGTGTCCTGCCATTCACTAAATACTCCCTCATCTTGTTTCTTCTTCCAAAGTGCATCACCTTGCATTTATCAGGGTTAAATACCATCTGCCACTGCTCTGTCCATCTGACCAACCCATCTATATCTTTCTATAATCTGCAATCATCTTCTTCACTATTAACCACCCACCAAATCTTGGTGTCATCTGCAAATTTGTTAAACATTCCCCCCACATTTTCACCCATGCCATTTATGTCTATAACAAACACTAAGGGTCCCAGTACTGATCCTGGTGGAACAACACAGCCAGCGCTCTCCAGTCACTCAAACAGCCTTTCACCACTACCCACTTTGTGTACCCAGTTTCCCTGAATTCCTTGTACTTTGACCTTCTCAATCAATCTCCCATGTGGCACCTTGTCAGAAGCTTTGCCAAAATCCATATAAATTGCATTAATTGAGTATCCTTCATCCACACGTTTCAGCACATTTTCAAAATATTCTAGCAAATTTGTTAGGCGTGACCTCCCTCTGACAAAGCCATGCTTCCGACACAGCTTGTCCCCTTGGTCCCTAATGGGCCCGACTCTTTTGCTCTTCTAATTGTTTTCTTCAGCTCCCTCCTCCACTTCCTGTATTCCTTTTGGGCTGCAGCTAAACTGCTCCCTTTGGACTTGCTAAAAGCCCTACTCTTATTCCTCATCCAGTCCTGAATTGTCCTAAACATCCAGGGTTCCCTGAATTTATTGCTCCTACATTTCCCTCTAAAGGATATATGTTGGAGTTATACTCTCTCCAGCTCCTTTCTGAATGCCCCCTCATTACTCCACAGTAGATTTCCCTCCCCCAGAAGCTGTTCCCAGTCTACTGCGGCCAGATCCTTCTTTATTTTAATAAGATCTACCTTTCCCCATTCCAAACCCATCTTTTATAGGCGATCTTTCTCCTTGTCCAGAACAAATTTGAATTGTACCGTGTTGTGGTCACTTTTGCTAAAACATTCCCACTTTTACATCAAACACCTGGCTGCCTCCTTTCCCCAGAACCAGATCCAGCACTGTGCCATCCCTTGTTGGGCCTTCTACATATTGATACAAAAACTCCACAGGACACATTTCAAGAAATCTGCCTCCTCTAATCCCTTAACACTATGACAATCCCAATTTATGTTGGGACAGTTGAAATTCTCTGGTATAATTACCTGATTATTACTCTGACACACCTCTGAGAACTGTCTACATATTTGCTTTTCTATTTCTGGCTGACTCTTTGGGGGCCTATAATACACTTCCAATAAAGTAGCTGCCCTCTTAACATTCCTAAATTCTATCTATAAAACCTCATTTGAGGAGTCTTCCAATATATCTTCCTTCAATCGTGTTTCTGTGGTGTCGACAATGTCATTCTTCCATATGTCAATCCATGCCATTGACTCGTCAGTCTGACCTAGTACCTATACACTTCTAGCATTAAAGACCATCCAGCCTTGCCTTACTTTCTTGATACTGAACAAAGCAGAGCTCACTGTGACTTGCTTCCATTGCTATCGAATGATGTTTCTCTGTTTCATCAATATTCTGTCCCCTCCCCCTGCCAGACTTGTTTAAGCTCCTCCCAACAACACTAGCAAACCTATCTGTAAGGATGTTGGTCTCAATATGGGTCAGGTGCAGACCGTCCCATTTGTACATGTCCCATCTTCCCCAAAAAATGGTCCCAGTGATTCAGGAACATAAACCCTTCCCTCTTGCAACAAGGTTATCCATGTCTTGTTTTGTTACAGTAATGTTTATTATAATTTTGTTTGTCTACTTTGAAGGTCTTTCTGGAAAGCAATCTGAATTGTCCATTGGAATCAGGTTATTTGTTGATGTTGGATCTTAGGTTTGAATATGCAGCCATCATCAGTTCTGATTACAACAGCCCTGAGGAGAGTGTGTTGAAGCAGTAACTGAGCAGAGCAGTAAGGAAATCTGGACTTTTCACTATCTCAACCAAAGGAATGATGGGCTGAGGTATCTTGTCCAGAGGGATCAGCCAAAGCCCACTCTTGACATCAAGCTTCATAAATGTTGTACTCTCACTACCTTATTAAAAATGCATTCTTGCATAGACTGTGGGCATCACAGCAAGGCTGGCATTCACTGCCCAGTTGCCCAGGATCTTCTGTTGCCCAGAGAACAGTTAAGACACCCACCAAGCTGTGACTCTGGAGTTACATTTAGACCAGACAAAGATGGCAGAGTTCATTTCCAAAAGACCATGAATAAACAAAATGAGTTTTTACAAAAATTGACACTGGCTACAATGAAACAAGCTTCAAAATTTTAAATTTCACCTTCTGCCAGGGCAGCACTCACAGCGCCAAGGACCCAGGTTTGATTCCAGACTTGGGTGATTGTCTGTGTGGAGTTTACACATTCTTCCCGTGTCTGCGCTTGTTTCCTCTGGGTGCTGAGGTTTCCTCCCACAGTCCAAAGATGTGAGGTTGAGTGGATTGGCCATGGGAAATACAGGGTTAATGGGGTGGGTCTGGGTGAGATGCTCTTCAGAGGGTTGGTATGGACTCAATGGGCCAAATGGCCTGCTTCCATACTGCACAGATTCTATGGTGAGATTCAAACCCATACTCCCAAAATATTAACATGGAGATCTAGATTACTAGTGACGACACCCCCACCAAGTACAGACATTGGGTGAATTTCTCAGGTGACTGCTTTCTTGAGCTCTGTGAGATCCACACAAATCCATATGCATCCATTAGGCTTGGGGGCTGTGAAAATTCCTCAACATCTCTCTGTAGGTTAGTCACCAGAGACATAATCCGTATGTTGACCAGGTTATCCAACTGTTTCTTTACTCTCTCTGTTTGTGAATGGTAATCCTCCCAGGTGTAGAGACATACTGGTCAGCTTCCAAAGCAAGGCATTTGCACTTTCCCAAGCCCAGTAAGTAGTTGGAGATGCTTTTCCAAGTGTTTGAGGGTTCTGTAGTCAATGTAGGCGTTAGAGAGCAAAGCATTCCTTCTCACACACAGTAATAGTCACTGGTTAGTGATAATGCACATCCACATGGTCTTTGAAGGTCAGTGTGACAGGCAGCATCCCTGGGTACGTTACCTCCAGCTGCACACGGTCTCACGGCAGGTGACCTTAACTAACCATAGGTTATCATATATGCTAACCATGACACTAGCACCAGTATTTAGCATAAATTCAGATGGATAACCATTCATTTAGATGATGTCTGTCAGATCTACACAAGGTGTCTGTTTTATGTCTCTTAGGTAAGGATAATATCAATTTTCCATTGGTAGTTGGCCCCATATAAGGAGACTTTTTCATCTGTGGATTTCAAGGTATGATTACACAGGTTGGCCTGGAAAGGATTTGGCTTGATGCTTGGGGTGTTCTTTAGACTGTCATATATCCTCAAGAAGAGACCTCAATGAAGAGATTGTTGGGGTCATACAGGACAGTTTTTGTCCTCATGATGTGGGATTTTGTGACAATTTGTAGCAGTGTAACATTAGATAGCTTAGACATTCATGTAAAAATTTTTCAAGTGTATATTTTTCAAATGTAAGTTCTGACTCCTCTGTGCACTTTGAGTAGTCAGCATTCTCTTTGGAATGTCCTGGGAAAATGGAACTTTTGTTGTATAATGCTCTTGAAACAATGTTCTAGATTCTATCCTTTGCTATTTGAATTTGTCGATTTAGAGTTTGATTCCTGTTTTGATTGAAGTAGTTCAGAGACTGATTATTCAAAAGCACCAACCATGATTCTCTCACAAATGAGCTCTTACAGCAAGTTTGATAGTTGCACAGTTCAGATAACATTTAGAGGTTATCAATACAAGCTGCTGGGCGATGGTACTTGCTAATGAATGCTGATCTCGCCAGTGCTCTTTTATTCTTGAAGTGAAATATTGATCAAAAGTTGTGAGTTTTTTTTAAATTAACAAGTTCAATTTATTTGTCATCAATCTGTTGTCTATGTAGCATATGACCCCCTGTTGAAATCTCTCCCCTCCCCACCATGTAAAAGAGAAACATGTCAACTTGTTCGCCATTTGATTTGGTTTCCAATTCTGAAGCTGGTTGAAATCTTAGGAATTACGTTTCTGCACTCGCCAATTTGCTAGCCAATCAAGTTGATCTGACAGCATAATTTTTCAGAGAGCAGGAAGGGTACAGGGGTATTTTGTTACATTGACTGATTGTAAAAAGGCACTTGAAATTGGGGATTATTTTCTTGTTAGGATTTGGATCTCCTTGTACAACATTCATTTTGTCATCTAGTGGCATTTTTAGATTACAGTTTTTGAATCTTTGTTGTTGTAGAACTAAAACTGGAAACCATTAAAGTTTCTGCTTTTCCATATACTGTTTTCAATGTAAAGTTTGTTGTCCTTTCCCAATACGATACGTCAGAAAGATAAATGAAGGCATTCTTTTTCCAAATTGACTGAAGGATGTTTAAAATATTTACGGGTACAAACTTTCTCAAAACAGTATCAATCAATAAGAGTCAATACTTTTTGACTGCATCATGGCCTCCATTCGTGTCAGAGTTTTCTGTGACTGTGATAATTTTGCATCAAATTTGCTTCAATTAAGATTTACTGCAAGAAGTTAACTCTTCACAGTGAGGGAGAGAGAGTGCGAGAGGATAAAAGGCATGGTTCAAGAAGCTCACCTTCAGTGTGACCAGTGGCACAGAGCTACTGTATGTGTCCAAGGAAAGAAGCTGTTTTCTGAGTAGGACTGATGAAATATCCCGGCCTTAATGTAAACTTAAAGCAGTCAGTTTGTATTGCACTCTCTACTGTTTCTCTTTTCCCTTTACTGAAAACTAACTGCTTAATTATTAGATTGTTCCTGTTTTTTTTTCTTTGAGCTTATGAGTTAAACAACATAGAAATAGGTTCTTTGGCTATTACTGACCAATAAACACCAAACTACACTTTGTCTCTTTCACTTACACTTGCCACATAGCTTACTATGCTTTAACATCCCAGATGTTTCTTACATTTTGTGGAAGTTCCTACTATCACCATCCCCTCAGGCAGCACATTCCATATTCCTACCACCACTTGGGTGAAAACATTTATTTCTTCAGATACCCTCTCAATCATTTATTCCTCACCTTTAAACTTTTGCTGTTTGATCTGAGACATGTTTGCCATGGGGAAGAAGTTCTCAGGATCTACTCTGTCTGTGCCTCTCATAATTCTATAAACTTCAATCAGATCTCCCCCCCCCCCCCCACACACACACACACACACCCCTCAGCTTCCTCTCCTCCAGGGAAAACAAACCCAACCTATCCAGTCTCTCCTCATTATTGAGACTTTCCATCTCAGGCAACATCCTGGTGAATCTCCCCTGCACCCTGTCCAGTGCAATCATATCCTTCCTATAGAGTGGTGACCAGAACTGCACACAGTACTCCATCTGGACACTGGAATAGATAACAGAAACAGCCCTCCTTACATACATCTGGGGGCTAATGTCAAAAATTGGGAGAACTGTCTCACAGGCCAGCCAAGCAACAGCCTAACATAGTTATAGTCATACTCATGGAATTAGGTCGTACAGACAATGTCCTAGACAGTACAATCACCATTCCTGGGTACGTCTTGTCCCACCTGCAGGACAGACCCAACAGAAGTGGCAGCACAGGAGGGAGTTGCTCTGGGGAGTCCTCAGCATTGATTCCAGACCCCATGAAGTCTCATGGTTTCAGGTTGAATGTGGGCAAGGAAACTTCCAGCTGATTTCCATGTATCGTCTTCCCTCAGCTGATGAATCAGTAAACTTCCTTGTTGAACAAAACTTCGAGGAAGCACCGAGGATGGCAAGGGGACAAAATGTAATCTGGATGGGGGATTTCTATATCCTCCACCAAGAGGGACTTGGCAGCAGCACTACTGATCGAACTGGTCAGATCCTAAAGGACATAGCTGCTAGACTGGGTCTGCAGCAGGTGGCGAGGAAAGCAACAAGAGGGAAAAACACACTTGATCTCATCCTCACCAATCTGCCGGCTGCACTTGTCCATGACTGTATTGGTAAGTGTGACCACTGCACAGTCTTTGTGGAGACAATGTCTCACCTTCACATTGTGAATAACCTCCATTGTGTTGTGTGGCACTATCACTGTGCTAAATGGGACAGACTTTGAACAGATCTAGCAGCTCCAGACTGTGCATCCATGTGGTTCTGTGGGCCATCAAGGGCAGCAGAATTGTACTCCAGCACAATCTGTAACCTTATGGCTCAGTATGTATTCCACCACTTGATTGGCATCGTATCCACAAACATTCACTCCCTCTACCACCTACACTCAGAAGCAGCAGATGGCACCATCCAGATGGTACCATCTGCTGTAGAAATTCACTGAGACTCTTCAAACAGCACCTTCCAAACCCGTGACCACTTCCATTTAGAAGGATGAGGGCAGCACATAGATGGGAACACCACCTCCTGCAAGTTCCCCACCAAGTCACTCACCATCCTTGCTTGGAAATATATCACCGTTCCTTCACTGTGGCTGGTTTAAAATCCCACAATTCCCTCCCGAACAGCATTGTGGGTCAACTCACACCACATGGATTGCAGCGGTTCAAGAAGGCAGCTCACTTCCACCATGGCGAAAGTGAGGACTGCAGATGCTGGAAATTAGAGTCAAGATTGGAGTGGTGCTGGAAAAGTACAGTAGGTCTTACAGCATCCAAGGCGCAGGAAAATCGACGTTTCGGGCAGGAGCCCTTCATCAGTAAAGGCTCCTGATGAAGGCCTCCTGTCTGAAATGTTGATTTTCCTGCTCCTCGGATGCTGTCTGACCTGCTGTGCTTTTCCAGTACTATTTTAATCTCACCCCCACCATGTCCAAGGGCAGTATGAAAAAGGCAATAAATGTTGGCCCAGCCAGCAATCCCCACACCCCGTGCTTGATTACACTCCTCAGGGTGACCAGGTGATTCATAGTTGGTCTGTGATCAGAGACCGGTGGGTGTGGCTGCTGACAGGCTAGGGAGCAAATACAGAAGCCTTGGTCCCTGTAATTGTCCAATAGCTATAAGGTTTGTGCAAGCTGTATGGCTGAGATTGGGGACTGAAGAGTGGATGATGGTACATTGGTACAGAGACCCATTCAAGTTGGGGGAGGAAAAAGTAACATAATCGTGGTAGGGGACAGGATACTATGGTCCTCTGCAGCTGTGAGCAGGAATCCCCAAAGTTGTGTTGGTACCAGAGTCATTGGTGAGATTGGAACGGAGGTTTTGCTGAAAGACTTTGAACCATTAGGAGCCAAATTAAACAGCAGAACCACCAAGGATTGTCCAATAATTGTTGGATTATTACCTGAGCCACAGGCAAAATGGCACAGGGTAAATAAAGTCAAAGAGTTAACACAGTAGCTCAAAGATTGGTGTAGGTGGAATGGATTTCATTTCAAGGGGCACTGGCACCTGTAGTGGAGCAGAAAGGAGTTGATACAGTGGGATGAGGCTTCACTTGGATCATGCTTGGACCAAACTCCTGGTGAATTGAATAACTCGGGCTGTACAGACATCTACAGAGGGAAGGTTTGAGAGAGGGGGAATGTAGGAAAGCCACAGAATATGGCAGAATTGCAGGGCAGCTATTTGTATAGCTATAGCGATTGTGCGACAGTATATACAAGCAAGGAAGATAGCTGCAAATAGGTCTAAAGGGGAATAAATTGGTAAAAATGCAAAATTAATATCATTTTATTTGGATGCATGTAGCAATTAAAACTAAACAAATTAATTAGTAACACAGTTTAATTGGTATGACCTTATAGCAATTGCAAAGACACGGTGACAAAATGATCAAAGCTGGGAATTAAATATTGCTGAGTACATGTCTTTCCAAAAATATAGGCAAGTCAGAAAGGATGGTGGATAGCTTTGTTGTTATGGAATGGATTAAAACCAATTGCCAGAAATGATCTTGGATCAGAAGACAGAGAATCCAGACAGATAAAAACTAAAAAGAGTAAGAAGGCACTGATTTGAATAGTCCATAGGTCCCCTAACAGTAACTACACTACAGAGCTGAGAATAAATCAGGAGATAATAAAGGTATCGAATGAAGACAGTAAGTACATTGATAATTGATCACTTTAATCTTATTTCGTTTGGGACGGTCAGATTGGAAAAGAATTCATAGAGTGTATTTGGGACAGTTTCACAATGTGTGGTGGATCCAGCTGGGATGAGGCTATTTTCAATCAGCTGATGTGTAATGAGGCAGATTGAATATATGATGTCAGAGTAAAAGATCTCCGAGGAAACAGTGACCATAAAATGGTACAATCTAGCATTCAGTTTGAGAGGGAGAAACTTGATTCAGAAACAACTGTGCTAAGCTTAAATAAGGGTCATTACAAAGGAATGAGGGAAGAACTGTTTAGACTGGGAAATCTGATTGAGGAATAATGGCAGATGTTTAACACACAGAAATGTTCTATCCTTGTGAGAAAATAGGATTTAACCATGATTAACCAGGGAAGTTAAGAAGAGCATTAAATTGAAAGACAAGATCATACAATGTGGCAAAATTAATGGTAAACCAGAGGTTTGGGAAAGTTTAGAAAATCAACAAAAGGTCTCCAAATAAAAATAAGGAGGAGATAAAATTTGAAAGTGAACTTGCAAGTGATATGAAGCTGAACAGTAAGAGCTTCTGTAAATGTAGAAAATGGGAAAAAGGCCAAAGTGAACATAGACCCCTTAAAGAATGAGGCTGAGTGGATAATAATGGGGAAGCAGGAAAAGGTAGAGGAGTTGACTACATATCTTTCATCAGGTCTTCATAGTAGAAGACACTATTCTAAATTTACTAAATAATCAAGGGGCAAAAGATGGAGAGAACATAAATAAAGTAACTACCAGTAGAGTCAAAGTGCTGGGAAACTAATGAAGTCAAACACTGATAGTTCCCCTGGTCCTGATGTGATGCATCCTTAGATATTAAAAGAAGTAGCTACAATGATAATGAACTCACTAGTAGTAATCTTCCAGGGAACGTTAGATTCTGGAAAAGTGCCAGGAGATAGGAAAGCTGCCAATGTAACACTATTATTTAAAATGGTAAGGAGACAAAAAAAAGACTATAAGCCGTTAGCTTTAATGTCTGTTATGAGGAAAACTTTAGAGTCTGTGCTAGAGGATGTGCAAAGTATTTAGAAATACATAACACAGGATCATGTTGAGTGAGCATGGCTTCATGAAGGGGAGATTATGCCGGACACATTTATTAGAATTCCTTGAGGAAATAATTGGCAGGTTAGATAAATATCAATAATACTATCTTTATATGTACGTATAGATTATATCACCATTCCTTTGGATCCACATGTTGGAGCTCTTCCCTGGCAACATTGTGGGTATACCGGGAGTAGATAGATTGGTTCAGATGGTGGTAGACCAACACCTTCCCAAGGACAATTAAGGACAGACCATAAATGTTGACTGTGCCAGTGGTACCTACTTCACATGAATGACTAAGAAAATTTTGGGGCAAAATGGAAATACATCATTACAACAAGTAAATAAGAGAAATTGGACACATTCCCATTGCTTACTTCCAGTTAATTGATGGTGGGCACAAGGGCTGCCCATATCACTCTGACATTGTCTAAGGAGCAGGAGATGTGCCATTTACACCACTCTTCATTTCTCTGGATTTCCCACAAAGGTGCAGTTCTTCCACTGACCCATGTGTCCATTGTTCCATCTATCATTCCTCATTTAATTCTTTTTCCCTCCTCATTCATTCCTTGTTCCAGCCCTCCTTCAACAATTTCTATCTCATTACTCTTAATTTCTGTTAGTTCATGTCATCATTCTGCTCTGATCCGCTGTTAACCTGATGTTAAATTCAAACATAATTATACATCACAATATAACCAGAAATTCTTCCAACATCTTTCAATTGCTATAAACTCCCAAGTTAAGAATCATTGTCCCTTGAGGAGAAGCTAGCCTCGATGAGATTAAAATTCATTTGAATGTAATTTCAATTGCAAGAACAGTGTTGTTTAGAGAGTAGATGGAACATTTCCAAAACTCAGGAGGCTTAACTGGTTGAATATTTAACCAATTTAATATACTTGGCATTTCAATAATAATTTATAAATAAAAGGCTTTAATTATTTATCAGACCTAAATTTTTTATCAAACAAATAAAGAAAAGAATTTCAATCAACATGGACAGACTTAAGTTGATTCACATTCTTTGGATATTGCAGTTTTGTATTTTACAGTAGCTACTGTAAAAGATAACTAGATATTTAGCTATCTTGGTGGCTCGACTGACAGCTGATCTAGTTAATGTAATCAGTAAGTGAGCCGTTATACATTGGATAACCCCAAAGTCCTCCCCTTGTTGATCTGGTATTATAAGTTGCTCTCAGACTCCTTGGGCTATCAGGAGGCTTCCATTACAGTGATGGCCGTTGTTGCCTTGCTTTTGGGTCAGATCGTTTCAAGCATCATTCTAGAGCCTTATAGACAAAGTCTACCCTGAAATGCGTGCAGGTAGTGAAAGGTTTATTATCCAGGAGTTATACTTGTGCCAATAATGATTAGCATAAAGAAAAGCAGTGTACTGAGGAAAAGGAAGCATCAGAAATGGTGTTTCCCAAATTTTCTATGCATATAAATGAATGGTTAGGAAAAGCATGTGAATGAGTGACATCATCCTGCCTGATGTTTCTTTACACCCAAACAAAAAAGATTTTTCCTTTGACTTGCCTTGGATAAATGAGTAGAAACAGCTGCTTATGTGAAAAAGCAGAGGACTGGGATTTGGTCACCTGCCCAGCAATAGGAAGCACATCCAGGAGCCAGGGTAAAATGGCAAGGAAGCAAGCACGAGGCTGTAGAATCAGAGAGTGATTATGCATGGAAGGTGGCCATTCGGTCCATCACACAAACAGTGAGACAGGATTTTTGGTTGAGCTTTCTGATCAGTTCTGCTCCCAATCCATTCTCCCTAATTTGCAGGCTTGGAATGTTAAGCTGTCGATTTGAACAGAGGCCAAGGTTACTGTTCTCTATCTATCACATCCCTCATTGACGTTTATCATCTTTCAACACAGAGAGAAAGAAATGAATAGTTGCCCAGCAGACACAGACTGATTGTCCTATGTTCTCAACAAACCATTCATCCCTGCTGAATAAAAAAAAATTCACTTTCATCTCACAACAGTGAAGTTGAGCGGTAATGAGAAGTAGAATACGTATTTATGTGGGTACAAAAGATGCAGTGCTTTTCTAAGAGGAATTGGCTAAGCCAGGGACAAGGGTTCAGTACTCACCAGGTAGTTTGAGAATTAAAACCTGGAAGTAAAAAGCTGATGTGTGCACAAGAACCTCTAAAAATGTCAGATTGTTGCAAACTCACCAATGTCCCTTCTGGGAAGGAAACCAGTCACAATCTGTAAATCCAGTCCAACAGCAACATGTTTGAGTTTTAACTCCCCTCTGAAGGGGACAAGCAGCCGCACTGTTAGAATCAAAACCAGAACATCTGAGCCTGGCTCTCACATCATTAAATCCCATTCAGCCCATCAAGTCCACACTGATGTTTCAAAGAGCATTCCACATAGATCCACCCTGAAAATGTGTTGCTGGAAAAGCGCAGCAGGTCAGGCAGCATCCAGGGAACAGGAGAATCGACGTTTCAGGCATAAGCCCTTCTTCAGGATTCCTGAAGAAGGGTTTATGCCCGAAACGTTGATTCTCCTGTTCCCTGCATGCTGCCTGACCTGCTGCGCTTTTCCAGCAACACATTTTCAGCTCTGATCTCCAGCATCTGCAGACCTCACTTTCTCCACATAGATCCACCCCCCTACTCTATCCCCATAACCCTACATTTCACATGGCTAATCCACCTAACCTGCACATCCCTGGGCACTATGGGCCAATCAATTTACCTGCCCAATCCTTGGACTATGGGAGGAAACCAGAGCACCTGGAGGAAACCCACATAGACACAGGGAGAATGTGCAAATGCCGCACAGACAGTCACCCGAGGCTGGAATTGAGCCTGGGACCCTGACACTGTGAGGCGGCAGTGCTAACCACTGAGCCACTGTGGGACCATTAGTTGCATGCCTTACCCAATCCGCCTGATTGAAGGAGGAGAAAAAAAAACAAAGAAATATGGTTTTGAGATCTTGGGAGACAACATTTTTGAGTAAGATTTGTTACAATTTCAAAGCAGTGAGAATGCATCTGTGGGAAAATAATCTGAAGTGGAATGTACAGGAAAACAAAGAAAGGAGGTGAGTGGGAGAGAATTGTTTCTCACCCAAGGTTCTGCTCAAGTGGTGATGCTCTGTATCAATAACTTCTTCTGTGATTTTAAATTTGCATCTGGAAGTTCAGAAGCCTTCACAGTTAGATTATTGTTAAAAACTAATGAAATGATCTAAATTTAGGTAAAGAATTTTGTCCTCAGCCAAGTTGGATTGATTCAATGCAGCAGTTTTAATTGCTCCACCACTGGCAGCCGTCCCAGCTACTGTCTGGCCCCTGGGTTCTGGAATTCCCTTATTAAACTACCCCCACCTCCTCCTTTGTGACAGCCTTTAAGCTTTCTCTTTAACCAAACATTGAGAGAATCAAGGGATCGGAGGAACAGGAAGGAGGGTGGAGTTGAAGCCAAGATGAGAGACGATTGGATTGAAGGAGCAGGTTGGATGGGCTGAATGGTCTACTGTACCTGCTCAGCAGGCTGTGTGTGTCAGGAAGGGGAGTTGAGTAGATGTAGGACTTGAGTATGTTGTACTGAAATACACACCGGATGAAAACAGAATAAATAAGTTTGAAACACTGTTTGAAATGATGTCTCTCTGATGTCTCTCCACAGATGCTGCCAGACCTGTTGAGCTTTTCCAGCAATTTCTGTTCTTGTGTCTTTTTCCTTTGTGGTTACTCAACGCTACCTACACAGATTGATTTAACTTAATTTCTAACAAGCAAGGCAGCCCAACTCTCTCTGTCCAACTGCCTGTCCTTTTGATCAGATTCTTGGATATTTAATTCTCAGCCCTGATCCAGTGGTCATGGTGCATGTAGGTCCCAACGAATACCAGATGAAAGAGGAAGGTGGTTCTACTGAGGGAATATAAACAGCTAGGGGCTAAATTAAAATGCAGAACCACAAAGGTAGTGCCCAGCCCTGATCACCTTACAGCCATGTCTCTGTGATAACCACAACATTTTACCTCCCAATTTCAATCGGTATTTCAAATTCATTTATTCTGTTTCCATCCAGTGTGTATTTCAGTACAACATACTCACGTCCTGCATTGACCACTCCCTGCTTATAGTTGTCCCCACATCTGCTGTGCCTGAGGTTAGACTCCTGACTCGTTCCATACTCTCTGTTCTATTACTCTTGTTCTGGAAACTTTAGTGACATCTCATGTAGCCAACCACAACCCCCCCCACCCCCCCAACCCCCCCAACCCCTCCACCCCGCCTACAACCTTTTCCATAATTTTCCATGGAACTGAAATCCCCCTACTCCCCCATCCCTCCTTTTAGTTTAAAGCCTTATCTTCAGCCCTAGTAATATGCTTCACCAGGACTCTGATCCCAGCCTGATTCAGGTGCAGCTCCCTCCTTCCCCAGTACTGGTCCCAATGTCCCATGAATTCAAATCCATTTCTCCCACCCCACTATTTAGTCATGTGTTTACCTCTTTAATCATGTTGGCACCGAGCCAATTAGTTTATGGTTCAGGTAGTAATCCAGGGATTATTACCTTTGTGGTTCTGCATTTTAATTTAGCCCCTAGCTGTTTATATTCTCTCAGTAGAACCACCTTCCTCTTTCATCTGGTATTCGTTGGGACCTACATGCTCCATGACCACTGGATCAGGGCTGAGAATTAAATATCCAAGAATCCGATCGAAAGGACAGGCAGTTGAACAGAGAGAGTTGGGCTGCCTTGCTTGTTAGAAATTAAGTTAAATCAATCTGTGTGGGTAGCGTTGAGGAACCACAAAGGAGAAAGACACAAGAACACAAATTGCTGGAAAAGCTCAGCAAGTCTGGCAGCATCTGTGGAGAGAAATGAGAGTTTACATTTCAGGTCCAACGGCCCTTCCTCAGAACTTGGAAAATAGCAAAAAGTTGGTTTTCACGCAGAAGGCAGGGTGGGGGAAGGGGATAAGGAGTAAACGAAAGGTGGAGATAGAATCCAAAGAGAGAGAAGAACAGTTGGACAGACAAAGGAGTGGATAACGATCAGCCTGGGAGAATGAATGGCTGCTAATGGGTTCTATTAACAATGGGTTGTGTGCAATAGCAGATCATATGCCTGGTGTATGAGGGCTTGGGTAAGCACATGGGAGAAGCTACCTCAAGCCCAAAAATTATTAAACTCGATATTAAGTCCCAGAAGGCTGCAGGGTCCCCAAGTGGAAAATGAGGTGTTGTTCTTCTAGTTTGCACTGAGCTTCATTGGAGCACTGCAGCAAGCCTGAGGGAATAGGGTGGGCTGTTAAAGTGGCAGGCAATTGGAAGCTCAGGGTATTTTTTGCAGGCAGAACGTAGATGTTCTGTGAAGTGGTCACCCTGTTTACGCTTTGTTTCACCGATGGAGAGGAGACCACGTTCTGAGCAGCGAATGCAGTAGACTAGATTGTGAGAAGAGATTGAAAAATGTCCATTTTATAGAGGAGGAAGTGCTGGATGTCTTGAAATGCATAAAGTGGATAAGTCCCCAGGAACTGATCAGCTGTACTCTAGAGCTCTCTGGGAAGCTAGAGAAGTGATTGCTGGGCCTCTTGCTGAAATATTTGTATCATTGATAGTCACAGGTGAGGTGCCAGAAGACTGGAGGTTGGCAAACGTGGTGCCACTATTTAAGAAAGGTGGTAAGGAAAAGCTGGGGAACTATAGACCGATGTGCCTGACATCAGTGGTGGACAAGTTGTTGGAGGGAATCCTGAGGGACAGGATTTACACGTATTTGGAAAAGCAAGGACTGATTCAGGATAGTCAACATGGCTTTGCACATGGGAAATCATGTCTCACAAACTTGATTGAGACTTTTGAAGAAGTAACAAAGAGGATTCATGAGCGCAGAGCGATAGACATGATCTATATGGACTTCAGTAAGGCATTTGTCAAGGTTCCCCATGGGACACTGGTTAGCAAGTTTAGATCTCATGGAATACAGGGAGAACTAGCCATTTGGATACAGAATTGGCTCAAAGGTAGAAGACAGAGGGTGGTGGTGGAGGGTTGCTTTTCAGACTGGAGGCCTGTGACCAGTGGAGTGCCACAAGGATCGGAGCTGGGTCCACTACTTTTCATCATTTATATAAATGATTTGGATGTGAGCATAAGAGATATAGTTAGTAAGTTAGCAGATGACACCAAAATTGGAGGTGTAGTGGACAGCGAAGAAGGTTACCTCAGATTACAGCAGGATCTTGACCAGAGTTGGAGTTGCAAGGGTTGGAGGATTTGAGCTATAGGGAGAGGTTGAATAGGCTAGGGTTGTTTTCCCTGGAGCATCGGAGGCTGAGGGGTTACCTTATAGAGGTGTATAAAATCATGAGGGACATGGATAGGATAAATAGACAAAGTCTTTTCCATGGGATAGGGGAGTCCAGAACTCAAGGGTATAGGTTTAGGGTGAGAGGGGAAAGATATAAAAGAGACCAAAGGGGCAACTTTTTCATGCAGAGGGTGGTACGAGTATGGAATGAGCTGCTAGAGGAAGTGGTGGAGGCTAGTACAATTGCAACATTCAAAAGGCATCTGAATTGGTATATGAATAGGAAAGGTTTAGAAGGATATGAGCCAAATGCTGGCAAATGGGACTGGATTAATTTAGGAAATCTGGTTTGCATGGACGAGTTGGACTGAAGGGTCTGTTTCCATTCTGTACATCTCTATGACTATGACTCTAAGTACCGGTAAAGTACTGCTTCACCTGAAAGTGTGTTTGGGCCCTTGGATACTGAGGAGGGAGGAAGTAAATGGACAAATATTCTGCCTTCTGTGGTTGCAGAGGAATGTGCCATGCGGCTATGGGGGTGGGGGTGGGGGGGTGGGGGGGGGGGGTGGGGGTAGGGTAGGTGCTAGGAGTGAAGGAAGAATGGACCAGGGTGTGTGGCAGAGAACAGTCCTTGCAGAAGGCGGACAAGGGAGGGGAGGGGAATATGTGTCTGGTAGTGGCATCACGCTGGAGGTTGTGAGAATGGAGGCTAATGATCCATTGGATGTGGATGCTGGTTGGACAGTAGATGAGATCAAGGGTGATGCTATCCTGCTGTGGGAGGTGAGAGGGGAGGTGTGTGTTGAAGTACAGGAGGTGGGTTAGATGGTTGACGACCTTGTCAACTACAGTGCTGGGGGATCCTCAGTTGAGGAAGAAGGTGGACATTTGAAGGTAGCAAAATCAGAACAGATGTGACAGAGGTGGAGGAATTGGGAAAATGGAATAGAGTCTTTACTGGAAGCAGAACTTGAGGATGTATAGTCAAGGAGACCATGGGAGTCGGTTGGTTTGTCATGGAAAGGAGAAAAGACAATGATGGTGGTTGTGTACAGGCTTCCCAGCAGTTGTCAGATGCTGGAAAGAAAATAAATCAAGAGATAGAAGAGACAATTAGAAAGGCATGATTACAGTATTCACAGGGGCTTTAATAGGTGGACAGCCTGGGAAAGTCAGGATGGTAGCAGATCTCAAGAAAAGGAATTCACAGGATGTTGACAAGATAGCTTTTTTTTGGAGCAGCTTGAGGTAGGGCCCACGAGGGAATAGGCAATTCTGGATTTGGTGATGTGTAATGAGGCAGACTTGATTCGGGAACTTAAGGTGATGGAACCCCTAGGGAGCAGTGACCATAAAACGTTAGAATTCATCACGCAATTTGAAAGGGAGAAACTGTAATCAGACGTAATGGAATTACAATTGAGTCAAGGTAACTACAAAGACATGAAGGAGGAGCTGGCCAGAGTTGATTGGAAGGGGAGCCTACAAGGGAAAATGGTGGAACAGCAATGGCAGGAGTTTCTGGGGGTGGTTCAGGAGGCACAGCAGAAAGTCACCACAATGAGGGGATGACAAGGTAACCATGGCGAACAAAGAAAGTCAGGGACAGCGCAAAAGCAAATGAAAAGGCATATAATGTGGTGAAGATTAGTGGAAACCAAAACATTGGAAAGCCTTTAAAAACCAACAGAGGACAACTAAAAAGAAATAAGGTGAAAGAAGATGAAATATGAAAGTAAGCTGGACAGTAATATAACAGAAGATTCAAAGAATTATTTTTAGATATATAAGTAAGAGAGAGGCAAGACAGTGGACAGTTGAAAATTGAGGCTGGAGAAGTAGTAATGGGGAATAAAGAAATGTTGGAGGAACTGAATGGGTACTTTGCTTCAGTTTTCACAGTGGAAGACCCCAGCAGTATACCAGAACCTCAAGAGAATTGGGGGCTGAGGTGAGTGTAATGGCTAACAATAAAGAGGAGGTGCTGGGGAAACTGAAAGATCTGAAGGTTGATAAATCACTTGGACCAGAGTTGTAAAGGAGATAACTGAGGAGATTGTAGAGACATTGGTGGTGACCTTTCAGCCATCACTGGAATCTGGGAGGGTTCCATAGAACTGCAAAATGGCTTACATAACAGCCCTGTTTAAGAAGGGAGGGAGGCAGAAGACAGAAAACTGTAGGCAGGTGAGCCTGACATCGGTTGTTGATCAGATTTTAGAGTTCATTACGAAGAATGAGATTGGAAAGTATTTGGAAGTGCATTGTAAAATAGGGCGGAGTCAGCACAGCTTTGTCAAGGGGAGATCATGTCTGATAAATCTGTTAAAATTCTTTGAGCAGGTAATGAGCAGGTTAGACAAAGGAGAGCCAGTGGACGTGATCTGTTTAGATTTCCAGGCAATCTTTGACAAGGTGTCACACAGGAGGATGCTAAATAAGATCAGACCTCATGGTGTTAGGGGCACGAATAGGGGATTGGCTGACTGGCAGAAGGTAGAGTGGGGATAAACGAGTCTTTTTCAGGATTGAGCTAGTGACTAGTGGAGGTCTGCAGGGATCTGTGTTGGGACCACAACTATCCACATTATACATTAACAATCTGGGTGAAGGAGCTGAGGGCATTGTTGTTAAATTTGCAGCTGACACAAGATAGATGGTGGGACAGGTAGTGTTGAGGAAGTGGGAAGGCTGCAGAAGGATTTGGACAGGCCGGGACAGTGGGCAAAAATGTGGTGGATGGAACATAATGTGGGAAAGTATGAGGTTAAGCACTTTGGTAGGAAGAATAGAAGCATGGATTATTTTCTAAATGGGGAAAGCCTTCAGAAATTTGAAGCACAGGGGGACTTGGGAGTCCTAGTTCAGAATCTCTTAAAGTTAACATACAGGTTCAGTTGGCAGTTAGGAAGGCAAATACAATGTTAGCGTTCATTTCAAGATGGCTTGAATACAAAAACAGAGATGTGTTGCTGAGGCTCTGGTCAGATCACATTTGGAATACTGTGAGCAGCTTTGGGCCCTTTATCTAAGGAAGGATGTGCTAGCTTTGGAGGGGGTCCAGAGGAGGTGCACAAGAATGACCCATCTACAATTGATGGAGTTTAGAAGAATGGGGGTGGGGGTGGGGAGGGGTGGGAGGGTTCTGATTGAAACTTACAGAATACCGAGAGGCCTAATAGAGTGGATATGGAGAAGATATTTCCATCAGTAGGAGAGACTAGGACCCAAGGGCATAGCCTCAGAGTGAAGGGACAACACCTTAAGAACTCAAAAGAGGAGATATTTCTTCAGCCAGAGGGTGGCGATTCTGTGGAATGCATTGCTACAGAAGGCTGTGGACATATCAAGTCATTGAGTGTATTTAAGACAGAAATAGATAGGTTCTTGAGTAGTAAGGGGATCAAGTGTTATAGGAGAAGCAGGTGAACGGTGTTGAGAAACATATCAGCCATGATCGAATGGAGGAGCAGACTCGATGGGCTGAATGGCCTAATTCTGCTCTTGTGTCTTATGGTCTTATTATCATCTGGTCTTCTGCTCTTGTTTGTTGTGTTGTGTCAGCTGTTAATGTTCCCTTATCTTGTTTGGTGTTAAGTCTTGTTTGCTAATCATGCTTGTGAAGTGCCTTAAGATATTTTACTAAACTATTGGCACCATATAACTTCAAGCTGTTGTTGTTACTCATGACCAAAGTGCCACAACAAAGTGGTTGACTCTTTTCAGTGACCTTGTCAGGTACTCAGTTGCACAAAGAAGTTCGCCATCTCCACCTTCTCAGAGGAGTGAATGACGGGCAGGAAATGTTGGCTTTACCAGCGATGCCCAATTTGAAACTAGATAAGAAAGAATCCATTCCCACTTGTGATAGGACAGTGAGAACAAATCCCAAAATCAACCCCTTTCTCAGCTTCCCTTCAAACTGCCAACTCTGTTTTGGTACAGGGTACAGATGTACCAGGGTCAAAGCTGTGGCACTGCAAGAAAAAGGAGAAGGCTTTGTGAAAGTTCATCAGAGGAGGAAAATGGTTTGTGATGGGGATTGAGGGTTGACAGTACAGATTGACACAGTTCTCCAGATTCTGAAGCACATTTACTGAAGGCCATGACCCAGGGTGTAGCTGGCTCAGAATATGAGCCAGGCTGATACTCCCAGTGCAACACTGCCGATGGGGCTGGGGACCCGTCCTTGGTGAGCGAACCTGCAATAGTTTACAAAGAACAGCAGGAGATTTCTCCCAGTGTCTCTCTTCTTTAGAATATTCCTCCTTCAATTGATTGTTATTATTCAAGATAACCAGATGGTGAAAGACTGAACTGCAGCCTTGCTCTTACACGTTTATGTCCGTTATTTATAGAGATTCACATTCCAAATCTGTATCACCGATGCAGCAACCACAGTTTCTGTCTGCTCCTCAGTTACTCTGCACCATTTTATGTTCAGTTCACACCAAGATCACACAAATTTGTTCCCTGGATGTTTATGGATTGGCTGATTGTGAGACCTTGCTTCTGGGTCTCCTGTATTACTGCAGTTCATTCGGAATATGATTCACTGTTAAATACTTTGAAATGTCCTGAAGTTGCGAGAATTGATATATAAATGCAAGCTCTTGCTTTCTTCACCTGTACCATGGCGGGGGGATGTGCTGTTAGTTCAGTAAAAGCTGACACTGGTTTTGCTCAGAGGATGAGGCAGTTGCTGGCTGGGCCAACAATTATTGCCAATGCCTAATTGCCCTTGAACTGAGTGGCTTGTTTGGGCCATTTCACAAGGCAGTTAAGAGTCAATCACATTGTTGTGGGTGTGCAGTCACATGTCGTTCAGACCAGGTAAAGATCAAAAAGTGTGGTGCTCAAAAAGCACAACAAGTCAGGCAGCACCTGAGGATTCTGCTTGACCTACTGTGCTTTTCCAGCACCACATTTTTCAACTCCGACTCTCCAGCATCTATAGTCCTCACTTTCTCTGAGACCGGGTAAGGACATTAACGAACCGGGTAGGATTTTAGAACAAAATACAGTGTTTACATGGCTGTCATTAGGTTAACTTTCCATTCCACATTTTCAAAAAAAATTAAATTAAATTTTCACTATCTGCCATGATGGGATTCAAACCCAATTCTCCAAAGGCTGGGTTCCTGGTTTATTAACCCAGTGACATTCTCACTATACTGCTGCCTGGCTTTGAACATAAATGAATAATTCCATATAGGGCAGTGGGATTGCATTTGGATTGATATTGGGCCATGTGGATTGATATTGGGATTAGTGTGGGATTAATTCAGATCCTGGGGAGAGAGTGGAGCCATTGTGTGAGCAGAGTCAGAGTGTCAAGTATACATGCACCTTGATACTTCAACTTCAGAGGAAACCTCTAAAACATAAATCTGAAGGTGTTTAGATATCAGACTCAAACCGTTCAGGCCAGTACATCTATGACAGCTCATTTCTGCACCAATGTCTCAATCTCTTCCACAAGTCCACCTAATATCACAGACCTGGTCTCTGTCCATGGTCCTGAATTAATCCCAATCCTGTTGATTCTATCTAGATCCCTGTGGATTGGTGTCAATCCAACTGCAGTCCCACTGCCCTATATTTAATTATAATCTACCATTCAGTTATTGATATGGGGCCACTGTATTTATAACTGAAAAGCAATTTGAATACAGTAACTGAAGTTGTCATGTCCAACTCTGCAGCCTGAGAGGGCACATGTGGCGAATTAATGGTTTTCTGTGAAGAGTTGTGCCTGTCAGAGGGTTCAGCAGGCATTGAGAATGTTGGAAAATCTGTCAGAGATCTGTGTGGGTGAGAACACACACCAGCTTTGCCAATGGCAGGCCCTGCTCCAACACTTGAGCCAACTCATACCTGACAAGTGCCAAATTCAAATGCCTGAACTTACTGCCAAATAAAACGTTCTGGAGGTGTTGTTTTACAATGAGAGCACCATCTGTAACTGGGGTAGAAGTGCCCAAGAGAACTCCATTCTGGAATCAGGCAATATCATATAAAATTGAATCGTTGATATCCTTCTGGAACTAACTATTGGATCCAATAATCTGGGACAAAGGAGTAAAAACCTGATATCAGGCTGTCAGATATTATTGCTTATTGTGATTCCTTCAGTTTTCTCAGGCTCCAAGTTTTGTTTAATTTGTTCGTGGGATGGAGATGTTGCTGACTGGGCCAGTATTTCTCACCCACTCACACCTGCCCTTGGTGATGCTGAGGTTGAGGTGCCTTCTTGAACCACTGCAGTCCATCTGTTGCATGTTGACCCACAATGTCATTAGGGAGGGAATTCCAGGATTTTGTTGAAGCAGCACTGAAGGAATGGCAATATATTTGCAAGTCAGGATGGTGAGTGGCTTGGAGGGGAACTTTCAGATGGTGGTGTTTCCATATATCTGTTGCCCTTATCCTTCAACATAGAAATGATTGTGAAATTGGAAGGTGATGTCTAAACAGCCTTGACATGTTACTGATGTGCATTGTGTTGATAGTACACATTGCTGCAACCTACTGTCAATAGTGGAAGAGTGGATATTGAAGATTGACACAAATTAAGCAGGTTACTTTGTCCTAGATGGCATCGAGCTTCTTGAGTGTCACTGAAACTGCACCTGTCCCATTTGGGAGTATCTCATGCACTTTACAAAGATGGATAGTTACAGTAGATTCGAAACATAAGAACATTTCACTTTCTCATTAGTTCTGATGCAAGGTAATTGCCCTGAAAAGGTATCTTTGTTTCTGACTGTAGTTGCTGTCTAACCTGTTTGGTTTTGCCAGTTTTTTTGTCCTCATGTTATTACATGTCAGCTCCTTCTGGGTGAGCTCAGCTCAGATACAATGGCGCAGTTTCCATTCTGTTCCCTAGATGCTGCCTGACCTGCTGTGCTGTTCCAGCAATAAAGTTTCAGCCATTTCTTAAAATCACAAGTAGCTCTTAGACCAGGATCAGCTCCAGTGAATCATAGACAAGTTGAGGGAGCTTTACTCTAATTCTAACCCTGTGCTGTACCTGTCCTGGGAGTGTTTGATGGGAACAGTGCAGAGGATGTTTTACTCTGTATCTAATCATGTGCTGTACCTGTCTGGGAGTGTTATATGGGAACAGTGTAGAGGGAGTTTTACTCTGTATCTAACCCCATGCTGCCCCTGTCCAGAGATTGTTTGATCAGAACAGTGCAGAGGGAGTTTTACTCTGTATATAATCCCTCGATACCTATGTGGGAGAATTTGATAGGGCAGTTTTAAGGAATCTTTACTCTGTGTCTAACCCCATCATGTTCCCACCTAGGATTGTTTGAAGGGGATAGTGTTGAGGGAGCTTTGCTTTCAGTTTGAAGGAGTAGAGACAGCTTTAGTCTGGATCTAACCCCATGCTGTCACTGCCCTGGGAGTTTTTGATGACAACTGTGTTGGAAGAGTTTACTCTGTATCCAACCCCATGCTATCCCTGTTTTGAGAGTTGATGGGGACAACATAAACTGAGCTTTACTCTGTATTTAACCCCATGCTGTTCCTGTTCTCAGACTGTTTGATATCAACATTTGAAAGTTCCTAGAGTTGGAAAATGCTCAACTTCCTCATTCTCACCTTGATGAGCCTAAAAATAGATCAGATAAAAGTTTCCTTAGTGACAAAACTAAGACTTAGTCAGATAGAATCTCCTCATGAATCCTTCCCGTACTTTGAATATTTAAGTTTATAAAATTCATTTACATTTCGGTTTGCGTTGAGCTAGTTGATGGCTGACTGTGCTGACACTAATAGACGGATTCGCACAATATAGCTCATCCTGTTTTAATCAGCATCAGTCATATACAGATGGATGAGAAATGGAAATATTATTTGGCATTGATTGTTCCCCGGTCTCGTAATCATGGACCTTGTGTCAAAAGCTGTGACAAGACTGTGGTCTCAACACCATGAGGTCCTGTCAGAATACTCCAATCACAGCCTGTGATGCACAGAAAGCTAACTCATTGTATGAATCAATCTTTTATCACAATTGAAGCCTGCTAATAAATATAGAAAATGTTAATCATGAATTTTTCTGCACATAAGGTGCCATCGCCAAATACTCCTAGGATGCTGTCACAGCCACATCAGGTGTGTCCACACAATGGTTCATGATCTGTGAATTTGTATAATTTATTTCACTCCCTTTTAGTTTGCTTGGTGTTCCAATTTAAAAATAACTAGAGGGGAGCTTTTGTCTTTTATTGAAGGTTATTTGCTGATAGTCACTAAGAGTGATAATTATTAAATAATCAAATACACAGGCAAAGATTAAAATTAGATATGGAAATAATATACTTATAAAGATGGCAATAAAATCAGTCTCAGTTATTATTACAGGCCCAGGAGTGAGAGGTTAGTTAGCTCAATGGAGAGTGATAGGTCCAATTCCTATACCAGCTGAGGTTACCATGAAGGACTGTCCTTCTCAACCTCTCCCCTGGTGACCCTCAGGTTAAACCTCTACCAGTTGTGTTTCTCTGTAATGAGAGAGTAGGACAATGGGGACATCTACTTGCCCAAAGATTCTCTTTCTGAAATGAATTGATTGAAAAGCTTGAAGTCAGAATTTAGAAGCTGTAATGGTTTCCATAGTTGGAGGTTGCTCTCACAGATGTGTTCAGGGAAGGAATGAAAACTCCTTTATTTTGCTTTTACCACACTACAGATAGGATCTTGGATTATATGGCAGCATATTCACTGGGTTTCCTTTGTATGACTCCCTGTTGAGAACTTTTCTCTCTCGTGCTGCCTCTCAGAGTGCTTTGTGTTGGATTTCTTTCCAAACGATGGTTCAACCTCTCCTACACAAATCAAAACTTAAGAAAGCTACTATGTTAATTTTTGATGAATCGTTATTTTACAAAGGAAAATCATTTATGTGAGAATTCCACTTAAGAGTTGGGAGTGCTCTTTCCAGTCTCCTGCTTTTCTCAGAACCTTTGAATTCATACGTCTGTACAAGGATTGATTGCATTGTGCAACGGTTAAACAAATTTTGAATGTCTCCCTTTGTGGTTGATGCTGAGATTACGATCAGCCTGTCAGACTTTCTGCGAAAGAGAATCAACAATTGACAGAGATGAGACTGCTCTGAGCCACCTTACAAGAAGCTGTGCCTGAGGTAAAGGGACAGCTGAGCTTTTTCTATAAAATATATAACATAATTTAACCATCATGACCAGACAAGAACTACATGTTAAATATAGAGCAAAGCTCCCTGTACACTGTCCCCATTAAACACTGCAAGGACAGGGACAACACAGGGTTAAATATAGAGCAAAGCTCCCTTTATACTGTCCCCATCAAACATTCCCTGAACAGGGACAGCACAGACTTAGATAAAGAGTAAATCTCCCTCTACTGGGCACTATCCACCCAGTCATAAAGACCCATGGGGTTCCCCGAGTGCACCCGAGGGGCCAATGGATTGCACTGTCGAGCATGTTCTCTTGCCTCCCCCCCCCCCCCCCCCCCCCTCTGTGAAACCTGGGACAAGACCGAGAAGTAGGGGGAGGGAACAAAAGCCAAAAGCCCTCTGAGGGCATATTGGTGGCTCATGTGACATTGTACTGTGTACAAAGTATCATGTGTCTATAAATGTTAACAGTTTCGCAAGTTTACCCTCAAAGTTTTCTATCTCCCATGTATTTTTCTCATACTTTGTTGCCTTTTAAACATTCCCAATCCTTTGGCTTGATTTAATTTTTGCCACAGTGTACATATTTTCATTCAATTTAATGCTATCATTAACATCCCTGGTTTACTATGGTTGGCTTATCTTTTCACTGGCATACAACTTTATTGCGAATCATGAACTACATTTTTTAAAAATGTCTGCCAGTCTTTGTTAATTGTCTTTGCTGCTAAATGCCTTTCCCAGTCCACTCAGGCAGTTCTGTCATCATTCTTCTGTAATTACCTGTTTTAAGTTTAGCACAATGTTTCCAACCTTTGTGTCGTCTGCAAACTTGCTAACCATCCTTCAACCTCCTCATCCAAATTATTAATAAAAATTACAAACAGTAGAGGCCCAAGAACAGAGCCCTGTGGAACACCACTCACCACTGACTTCCAGGCAGAATATTTTCCTTCCACTACAATCGCTATCTTCTGTTGGCCAGCCAAGTCTGTATCCAGACAGCTAAATTTCCCTGTATCCAATTCCTCCTGACTTTCTGAATGAGCCTACCATGGGGAACCTTATCAAATGCCTTACTGAAGTCCATATACACAACATCCACTGCTCAACCGTCATCAACTGGCTGATGGTTCTGATGTTGAGACATCTCATGTGATTCTGTCATATTTTTTGCCATGCCCTTATTAGATTCCACCAAGGGATTGGGTAGAATTAAATGCAACAACTACACTCAGGCTCTTTATTGCTGGCAGGCTTAGTAAGCTGGGATTCTCTCAAGTTTGGCTGGAATTTGTTCAAGACACTGAGATGAAAGGCTAATGTTTAAAATTACATGGGTGGTACAAGGCCCTCACTGTTATGATAAATGTTTATGCTTCACACAAACATCCTACAATTGCTATTAGTCTAACCTTTCCACCTGATCTTTTCATTTCTGTCTTACTCTCAGTAAAATCCAGCTTCCCCTTAAAAGCAGCTATTGTCTGCCTCAATTGGTTCCTCATCGTCTCCATCGTCTGAGTAAATTCTCTTTATGAATTCCCAATTGGATTTATTAGTGTCTGTAACTGTGTGTATAGATCGTACATCTGGACTTGTTTGCAAATCAAGTGTTTATCAGTATTTTGAAGACTTTAGGTTACTGTCAGTCTTCTGTTTTCAATAAGTGAGAGCCCCAGTTTGTTCTGCTATCTGTCGTGGGTATAACTTTTCTGTTTTGATATCATTCTTGAAAGTCATTTTTTGCACTTTTTTTTGTGAAATGAAGAATAAAGCAGTTATCCAAGTGTTTGTTCAACACAATTTTAACACAGGCAGAAGTGGATACTGCAGATGCTGGAGATTAGAGTGCTGGGGGAAAAGCATAGCAGGTCAGGCAGCATCCGAGGAGCAGGAAAATCGATGTTCCGAGCAAAAGCCCTTCATTGAGGTCCATTCCTGATGAAGGGCTTTTGCCCGAAACTTCGATTTTCCTGCTCTTTAGATGCTGCCTGACCTGCTGTGCTTTTGCCCCCCACTCTAATCTTGACAATTTTAACATACTCTGTTTTTCAGATTGATTCCCCTGCCTCACTCTATCCCCAGCAACTACTATTTTGTTTTTCAATTCTTCAGTTTAAAAAAAACTACCACTTTGTAGGAACATTTAAAGAAATATTGATTGTCTGCTCTCCTCTGCTGCAGGAACATCATATCTGTGTTCCTTTTTAGAAACTTTAGGGTGTTATTTGAGTGTCAATAACTGTTTGATTTCTCCCAATGCTTGCGAAAATAATCACGTCATGTTTGCTGTGGCTCATTCGGATGATTCTATTTTGTCGCTCAACAGTTTGTTTTGTCATAAAGACCATAAGGAATAGGAACAGGAAACGGCTATTCAACTCCTTGAGGCCCCTGCCATCCAATGAGATCATGGCAGATTCGACCTTCCTCACGTCCGTTTCCCCCTCCCCCGCCTATTTTGTAAAGAGTTCCAAAGAATCACAAGCCTCTGAGTCATCACCCTCATCTCAGTCTGACATTGGTGCCCCTTTGTTCTGAGACTGTGCCCTCTGGTTCTAGTCTCTCCCATGGGGAAACATTCTCTCAGCATTGACCCTGTCAAGCCTCTTAAGAGTCCGAAAAATTTCAATGAGATCACCTCTCATTAATAAGACCATAAGACAGAGGAGCAAAAATTAGGCCATTCAGCCCATCGAGTCTGCTCTGCCATTCAATTATGGCTGATAAGTTTCTCAACCCCATTCTCCCACTTTCTCCCCGTGACCCCTGGTCCCCTTGATACTCAAGAACCTATCGATTTCGTCTTAAATACACTCAATGACCTGGCCTGCGAAGCCTTCTGTGGCAATGAATTCCATAGATTTCCCACTGTCTGGATGAAGAAGTTTCTCCTTATCCTAAAAGGCCTTCCCTACCCTGTAAGGCTGTGCCCTCAGGTCCCAGTCTCTTCTACCAATGGAAACATCTCCCCAACATCTTCTCTGTCCAGACCTTCAGTATTCTGTGTATTTCAATTCGATTCCCCCCCCCCCTCCCCACCCTTATCCATCTAAACTCTATTGGGTATAGACTTAGAGTCCTCAAACGTTCCTATAAGTTCAGCTTTTCATTCCTGGGACCATTCTTGTGAACCTCCTCTGAGCACGTTCCAGGACCAGTTCATCCTTCCTGAGATACGGGGCCCAAAACTGTGCACAATACTCCAAATTATGGTCGACCCAGAGCCTCATTGAGCCTCAAGAAGTACATCACTGCTTTTATGTTCAAGTCCTCTCAAAATAAATGTCATCATTGCATTTGCCTTCCTAACTACTGACTTAGCCAGCAAGATTACCTTCGGAGAATCCTGGATGAGAACGCCCAAGTCTCTTTACACTTCTCCCTAATTAGAAAATCATCCATGCCTCTATTCTTCCTGCAAAGTACACAATGACATACTTTCCCATGCTGTACTCTACATGTCCAAATTCTTCTGCAGCCTCCTCACCTCCTTAATGCAACCTGTCCCTCTGCCTATCTTTGTATCATCTGCAAACTTAGCCAGAATTCCCTCAGTTCCTTCATCTCGATTGTTAATATATAAAGTGAAAAATTGTGGTCCCAACACTAAGCCTTGCAGAACACCAGTTGTCACCAGTCATCCTGAGAAGGATACTTTTATTCCCACTCACTGCTTTCTGCCAGACAGCCAAGCTTCTGTCCATGCTAGCACTTTACCTCTGACACCATGGCCCTTACCTTACTCAGCAGCCTCCTGTGTGGCACCTTGTCAAAAGCGTTCTTGATGTCCAGGGACATAACATCCATTGGCTCTCCTAGGTCTAACCTGCTTGTTACTTCCTCAAAGAATTCTAGCAGATTTGTCAGACATTGTCTCTCCTTGATGAAACCATGCTGACTCTGCCCTATTTTACCAACTTCCAACTATTCAAAAATCTCATCCTTCACATTGGACTCCAGTATCTTACCTACGACTGAGGTTAGGCTAATCGGTCTATAATTTTCCGTCTTTTGCCTTACTCCCTTTTTAAACAGGGGTATCATGTTAGTAATTTTCCAGTCCTCTGGGACCCTCCCTGATTCTAGCTATTCCTGAAAGATCACCACTAATTCCTTCACTATCTCTTCAACTATATCCCTTAGAACACTACAGTGTAGTCCATCTGGGCAAAAGTGAGGACTGCAGATGCTGGAAATCAGAGTCAAGATTAGAGTGGTGCTGGAAAAGCACAGCAGGTCAGGCAGCATCTGAGGAGCAGGAAAATCAATGTTTCGGGCAAAAGCCCTTCATCAGGAATGAAGGCAGGAAGCCTCCAGGGTGGAGCTAGCACCACTCTAATCTAGACTCTATAGTCCATCTGGCCCAGGTGATTTATTCACCTTTAGGTCATTTAGTTTTGCTAGCACCTTCTCCTTGGTGATGGCCTCCATACTTAACTCTGCCCCTTCACTCTCTTGAATTTTTGGGATATTACTCATGTCTTCCACCATGAAGACTGATGCAAAGTCTTATTCAGTTCTTCAGCCACTTCCTTGTTCCATACTACTATCTCTTCAGCATCACTCTCCAGTGGCCCAATAGCCATTTTTGCTTCTCTTTTGCCCTTTATATATCTAAAAAAACTCTTACAATCTTCCTTTATATTACTGGCTAGCTCACCCTCATATTTAATCTTCTCCCTCCTTATTTCTTTTTTGATGCCCTCTGTTGGTCTTTGTAAGCTTCCCAATCCTTTGATTTCCCACTGCCTTTCCCCACATTATATGCTTTCTATTTTGCATTTATACTATCCCTGACCTCCCTAGTCAGCAATGGTTGCCTCATCCTCCCTGTACAATGCTTCTATTACCTTGGGATGAATCTCTGTTTTTTTTTGCAAGTTTTGAGAAGATTTGTAGCTCAGGTTGAAGTCCTGTATGTAGATTTGCTTGCTGAGCTGGAAGAACCTTCTAGGTCAATGAGCAAATCTACATCCATCTCAGCTGTGTCTCCTGAATTGCTCCCAGAAACTCCTGCCATTGCTGTTCCATTGTCTTTCATGCTGGGCTCCTCTCCCAGTCAATTCTACCAAACACTTCCCTCATGCCTCTGTAGTTGCCTTTATTCAACTGTAATACCGTTACCTCTGATTCCAACTTCTCCCCCTCAAATTGCAGAGTAAATTTGATCATTTTATGATCACTGCCTCCTAAGGGTTCCTTGACCTTAAGCTCCCTTATCAAGTCTGCCTCATTGCACAACACTAAATCCAGTATTGCCTGTTCCCCAGTGGGCTCCTCCACAAGCTGCTCCAAAAGCTATCTCGTAGACATTGCACAAATTTCTTTTCTTGCAAAGCACTACCAACCTGATTCTCCCAGTCCACCAGCATATTGAAATCCCCCATGATCACTGTAACTTTACTTTTCCTACATATCTTTTCTATTTGCTGGTGTATCTTGCACCCCAACTCCTGATTACTGTTTGGAGACTTGTACATAACTCCATCTATAGTTCTTTTACCGTTGCGGTTCCTCAGTTCTACCCACACAGATTCTACGCCATCTGACCTTACATCTTTTCTTACTATTGATTTAATTTCATCTTTTACCAGTAAGGCAACCCCACTCCCAATCCTTATCCTTTTGCAGCCACTTCTGTGATACCCACCACATCACACCTGTCAATTTTAATCTGCACAACAAGCTCATTTACTTTATTCCTTATGCTGTGTGCATTCAGATATAACACCTTCAGTCCTGTATTAACCGTCCCTCTTTGTCATTCATTTGTCCAGTGTAGTTGGAGTTTGATTGCTAATCCTTTCCATACACACTGTCCTATGTGTGTCTGTGGTGAAGACTTTAATAACCTCTCCTGAGTTTTTCACTCTTACCTGTTCCTTCTTCTAAACTTTAGTGAGTAGAGTCCCAACCTGCTTAACCTTTGTTCATAAGACAATCCCTCCATACCAAGGATAGTAAACCTTTTCTGATCTGCCTCCGGTGAAACGGGATGAAAACAGTTCACAGTATTCCTGATCTGTTCTCACCAGCTCCTTGTACAATTGGAATAACACCTTCCCAATCCTATACTCTAACTTGCTTGAAATAAATGCCAACATACCATGACCCTTCCTGATTACCTGCTGTCCCTATGTGCTAGCTTTCTGTGTTTTGTGCACAAGTCCCCCCAAGTCCCTTTGTGTTGCAGTTTTCTGCAGTTTTTCACCATTTAATTAATATTCTGTTCTTTTGTTCTCCCTTCCAAAATGAACAACTTCACATTTTACCATGTAATACTCCATCTGCAAACTTTTTGCCCACTTACTTAACCTAACAATATCTCTCTGTGAACTGTTTTTATACCTCTTTCAAACTGCCTTTCCACCTATTTTTGTGACGTTGCAAATTTGGCCACAGTACATTTGCTTCCTTCCTCCAAGTCATTAAAGTATATTGTGAATAGTAGCAGTCCCAACACTGATCCCTGTGGAACTCACTGGTCACAGGCTGGCAGCTTGAAAGAGAACCATTTATCCCCACTCACTGTTTCCTGACCATCAACCAGTGTATTCCCTCCAATGCCACGGGCTTTATCTTTGACTTAACCTTTTATGAGGTACTTTGTAAAACGCTTTTTGGAACTCCAAATATAAGACATTTACTTGTTCCCCTCTATCCACTCTGGTTGAGATTTCTTTGAAAAACTCTAATAAATTAGCCAAACACAAGTTCCCTTTCATGACGCCATATTGATCTGCTTGATTAGATTACGATTTTCAAAGTTTTCTGATGTTACTTCCTTAATAATTGATTCCAGTACTTTCCCAATGGTATATGTTTGGCAAATCAGCTTATAGTCCCTTACATTTTGTCTCCCTCCCTTTCTGCATCAGGGCAGTTTTCCAATCCTCTGGCACTTTTGCAGAATCCAAGGATGTTTGGAAAATTGCAACCAATTCATGGTTGTAGCTAGCTCTTTCAGGATCCTGGAATAAAAGTCATTAAGTGCACGGATCTTATCTGCCTTTGTCCCCATTAGTTTGTCTAATAGTACTTCTCCAGTGATGCTGATGGTATTTATTTCCTTCCCCCTACTCTGTAGTATTAATGCAAAGACAAATGCAAAATATCTGTGTAACCGGTCTGCCATCTCCTTGTTTCCTAAAGCCATCTTCCCAGACTCATTTTCTGAGTGGTTATGTTCACTTTGAACACTCTGTCCAGCTCCCTGAGCCACCCTCTCCGTGCTGATCTTCCAGTTTGCATCCTCGGTCACTTTGTGATCCTGCTCTCTGCCAAACCTCCTGCTTCCAGCTGAACTCTGAGAAGGTGAAACTTCTTGTCCTGCCTCTTGCCGCTTAACTCCGGACCCCTCCACCACAGCATGGCTTTGGGAGAGCGAAGTGAGAATATTGGGGAGCACACGTTTCAGTGAGAGTAAGAGTCTGCCCTGGCTTTGAGGATGAGGGAGTGGCAGAGGTTGTGAGCGGGAAAGGTTGGCCGCATCTCAGAGGGTCAAGGTACAGAATGAAATGAGATTTGGGCGAGCAGGATTGGTGAGCAGAAAATAAACCGAGAATGAGGGAAGTAGAAAGTTAGCATCTAAAACCAAAAGCCATGGAAGCAGAAGCAGGCCATTCAGCCCATTGAGTCTGCCCTGCCATTCAATGAGATCATGGCTGACTTGACAATCCTCAACACCACTTTCCTGCCCCTTGATTCCCTTCTGATTAAAAATCAATCTCAATCTTGAATATACCTAATGACCCAGCCTTGACAGCGCTCTGCAGTAAAGAATTCCACAGACTCACTTGCCTCAGACAAGAAATTCCTCATCTGTCTCAAAGTGCAACCCCTTATTGTTGCCCTCTGGTCTGAGACTCTCCCACAGGGGGAAACAACCTTCCCACATTCACCCTGTCAAATTTCCTAAGAAGCTTGTACGTATTTCTCTTACATTTATAAATAATGTTTAAAATATAATAAATTTAAAAGTAAGAAATTAGCAAAATAAGGAATTTCAACAAGCAGAATACATTGTTTGAATCTTCTTTCAATTAAGGAAGGTCCCACAGGATGTAACTCCAGGCTTTACATTGGTTAATGGGAAAATTGGACTCATTTAAAGATGTTTGACTTTTAGTTGCACTTTTCAGGAAAATAATCAAAACTTAAAATGAAGAATTGCTGAATACTGAATATACTCGAGTTTAGCACCATTTGGAGATGTGTGTTTATTTCTGGGAAGCACACTTTAAAAATGATGTGAAGGCTTTGGGAACATTACAAAAGAGGTTAATGAGAATTGTACAAGACTGAATACAAGAGTTGCTAGAATTCTGAAATTGAAAACAGAAAATTTTGGGAATACTTTCCAAATTAGGGCAGAATCTGTGGAGAGTTAACATTTCAGGCTGAAATGTTGATGAAAGCTCAATAAATTTTAACTTTTTTTCCTCTCTTTGCACAGATTCTGCCAAAGCTGCAGAATATTTCCCGCCATTTCTGTTTTTATTGGAATAGTTCCAGGGATGAGGGCTTACAATCATGAGGATAAATTGGAGGATGCGGCGTTCTTTGTCTTCAAGATAGAAGGACACGTGGAGATTTGACAGAAGTGTTGACGGCCAGGAAAGGGCTAAGGCTGAACAAAGAGAAAGTGTTTCCAGTGGCTGAAATTCCACGGAACCAGAAAGCTAACCTGAAGTGGCAACAGGGGAAACTTCTCTGTGGAACAACTGGTGAGGATTTAGAATTGTTTGGAAAATGATGTATAGACACAACAAGGGTCAAATGGCCTTCTGTTTTACATTCTTCATGTTTATTTCATATTTTCATGCTCACTGTTCACCCCCTGGGTGGGGTTTTCCATGGATTAACAAGCTGATTATCAACCTGTTGAACCTTCCATTCTAAGGCCAACAAATCCCGGACCAGGACTTGAACCTGCAGTCTCTGTGAAACGGCAGAGTTATTACCTAGCGGATGACAAGACCTTCATTCTTCCTGTTAACCTATAACCTTTTCTACATTGCAGTGACATTGAGGGGAAAAAATGACAGCTCTATTTTTGGCCATTTTTATCAGTCCCTTTACCCCATTTCTCCCATTACAGATGAGTGGAATCACATCTACCCTTCAAACAACTCAACAGCATCAACTGCAGCTGAACTGTGTTTGAGACACTTAAGAACTGTCTGGTTGGGTCATGTGCCACAGAATGAAAATGGTATCAGATTCCAACATGCATTGCAGGTGACAGCTGCAGTTACATGATGCATTCATGTGTCATTACACAATGCTGCATTCGATTACCACAAGGTCAATCCTTTGACCTTAATGTTTTGTGAATGATCAGCTTAAACAAGCAGTTCAGCTTGTCTGACTAGGACAGAAGTAAGCTGAAAAGACAGCCAGAGAAAAGGAGAGGAAATTTGTTTGGATGGAGGATGTTCCCTTGACAGTTCCACAGATAAAGCTGTGTCTCTTCACACAGTGGTTCTGACAATGCTCATTTGCCTGTCCCTCCCATTCAGAACCCGACTGCTCGAAACCTTCTGCAGTTTGCTCTGGCATAGTGAAAGCAAATGGCCAGGCAATTCTGAAATTCTCATGCTTCTCCCTTTGCCTCCTCCCTCAACCTCATTTCTCACTGGGACACGGTCTCGATCCTTTAAGCTTAATGTGTGGTTCTTGGTGTTACACCCACTGCTGTCGGGTGTAATTGGTCCTTCACATGCCCTCGCCTAGATCTTGATCATGGGGCGTATTTATCCTTGTTTCTGTCTCCTTTTCCCTGAGCAATATCATTCTTCCTAACCATATCAAAACCAAATCCTTATTCACATTCCTATTTAAGTGAACCTTCCATTCCAATCCACCTTCCTATCATAACCCACAGGAAATTATGAACATCTGTGATTGCCGATAGGAGTGAACCTATTTGTGTTAGAACCATAGAACAGTACAGCACAGAACAGGCCCTTCAGCCCACGATGTTGTGCCAACCATTGATCCTCATGTATGCACCCTCAAATTTCTGTGACCATATGCATGTCCAGTAGTCTCTTAAATGGCCCCAATGACCTCGCTTCCACAACTGCTGCTGGCAACGCATTCCATGCTCTCACAACTCTCTGTGTAAAGAACCTGCCTCTGACATACCCTCTATAATTTCCTCCAACCAGCTTAAAACTATGACCCCTCGTGTTAGCCATTTCTGCCCTGGGAAATAGTCTCTGGCTATCGACTCTCCCTATGCCTCTCATTATCTTGTATACCTTAATTAGGTCCCCTCTCCTCCTCCTTTTCTCCAATGAAAAAAGTCCGAGCTCAGTCAACTTCTCTTCATAAGATAAGCCCTCCAGTCCAGGCAGCATCCTGGTAAACCTCCTCTGAACCTTCTCCAAAGCATCCACTTTCCTATAATAGGGTGACCAGAACTGGACGCAGTATTCCAAGTGCAGTCTAACCAAAGTTTTATAGAGCTGCAACACGGCTCTTAAACTTAATCCCCCTGTTAATGAAAGCCAAAACACCATATACTTTCTTAACAACCCTGTCCACTTGGGTGGCCATTTTAAGGGATCTATGTACCTGCACACCAAGATCCCTCTGTTCCTCCACACACCAAGAATCCTATCCTTAATCCTGTACTCAACTTTCAAATTCGACTTTCCAAAATGCATCACCTCGCATTTATCCAGGTTGAACTCCATCTGCCACCTCTCAGCCCATCTCTGCATCCTGTCAATGTCCCGCTGCAGCCTACAACAGCCCTCTATACTGCCAACAACACCTCCAACCTTTGAGTCGTCTGCAAACTTGCTGACCCATCCTTCAGTCCCCTCATCCAAGTCACTAGTAAAAATTACAAAGAGTAGAGGCCCAAGGACAGAGCCCTATGGAACACCACTCACCACAAACTTCCAGGCAGAATATTTTCCTTCTACTACCACTCGCTGTCTTCTGTTGGCCAGCCAATTCTGTATCCAGACAGCTAAGTTCCTCTGTATCCCATTCCTCCTGACCTTCTGAATGAGTCTACCATGGGGAACCTTATCAAATGTCTTGCTGAAGTCCATATACACCACATCCACAGCTCAACCCTCATCAACTTTTCTAGTCACATCCTCAAAGAACTCGATAAAGTTTGTGAGGCATGACCTGCCCCTCACAAAGCCGTGTTGACTGCATTTAATCAAACCATGCTCTTCCAGATGGTAATAAATTCTATCCCTCAGAATCCTCTCTAACACCTTGCAGACGACAGACGTGAGACTTACTGGTCTGTAATTGCCGGGGATTTCCCTATTTCCTTTCTTGAAGAGAGGAATTACATTTGCCTCTCTCCAGTCCTCAGGTACGACTCCAGTGGAGAGCGAGGATGAAAAGATCTTCGCAAGTGGTGAAGCAATGGCATTTCTCATTTCCCAAAGCAGCCGAGGACAAATCTGGTCTGGGCCTGGCGACTTGTCAATCTTAATGTTTGACAAAATTTTCAGCACATCAGCTTCCTCTATCTCTATCCATTCCAACATGCACACCTGCTCTTCAAAGGTTTCATTCACTACAAAATTCATTTCTTTCATAAAGACAGAAGCAAAAAACTCATTTCGGGCTTCCCCTACCTCCTCAGACTCCACACACAAGTTCCCTATGCTATCCCTGATCGGCCCTACTCTTTCTTTGATCATTCTCTTATTCCTCACGTAAGTGTAAAATGCCTTTGTGTTCTCCCTAATCCGTTCTGCCAAGCCTTTCTCGTGCCCCTTCCTGGCTCTCCTCAGACCATTTTTGAGCTCCTTCCTCGCCTGCCTGTAATCCTCTAGAGCTGAGCTTGACCCTAGCTCCCTCCACCTTATGTAAGCTACCTTCTTCCTTTTGACGAGAAGCTCCACCGCTCTCATCATCCAAGGTTCCTTTATCTTATCCCTTCTTCCCTGTCTCAGAAGGACATATTTTTTCATCACTCGCAACAACTGTTCCTTAAACAGTCTCCACATGTCTATAGTGCCTTTATCATGTAATAATTGCTCCCAATCCATGCTTCCTAACTCATGTCTAATCGCATCATAGTTTCCTCTTCCCCAATTAAATATCCTCCCAGTTTGCCTGATCCTCTCCTTCTCCATAGCTATGTAGAATGTGAGGCAGTTGTGGTCACTATCACTAAGATGCTCTCCCACCACAAGATCTGATACCTGCCCCGGCTCGTTTCTGAGCACCAAGTCTAGAATGGCCTCTCCCCTCGTTGGCCTGTCAACGTACAATGGGAAATCTGTAACTGGGATCATGGCCTGGACTCTCACAAATCATTAGATTCAGGGCTGACATTGTTAAATTGGAGAAGGTGTGCAGAAAAGATTTACAAGGATGTTACTGAGGCTGGAGGGTTTGGGTTATAAAAACAAGCTGGATAGGCTGAGACTTTTTTCCCTGGAGAGTAGGACGCTGAGGGGTGAGCTTAGAGGGGTTTATAAAATCATGAAGGGCATAGATAAGGTGAATAACAAAGGTCTTTTTGTCAAGGTGAGGGAGTTCAAAACAAGAGGGCATAATTTAGAGGTAAGAGGACAAAGATTTAAAAGGGAACTGAGGGGCAGCTTTTTCACAACGAGGGTGGTTTGTATGTGGAATGAACTGCCAGAGGAAGTGGTAGTTGCAGATTCAGTGACAACATTTAAAAGACATTTGGACAAGTACATGGATAGGAAAGGCATAGAGGGATTAGGGCCAAATGGGACAAACTTAGTTTGGGAAACCTGATCAACATGGACAAGTTGGACTGAAGGGTCTCTTTCCATGCTGTATGACAATCTATTTTCAAAATCTCTTTCAGACTGATTTTTTGATAATTTTATATAATATCTTGGTCTGATAAGGACATCATAAATTGGAACAGTATAGGCCATTCGGCCCATTGAGCCTATTCCCCCATTTGATTAAGACCATCACTGATCTGATTGTTGCTTCATGTACGCTTTCCTGTCTACTCAACACTTACCCTGACTCTTGTCAGTCAGAAATTTCCTAAAGGGAGCACACAGTGAAAAAGTACTAGCACTACTTGGAAATGTATGGACTGGTCATATTGGAGCTCCCGGCAGAAGTGGGTACAGCAGATGCTGGAGATTAGAGTCAAGATTAGAGTGGTGCTGGAAAAGCACAGCAGGTCAGGTAGAATCCGAGGAGCAGTAAAATCGACGTTTCGGGCAAAAGCCCATCGTCAGGGCTTGATTCCTGATGAAGGGCTTTTACCCGAAACATCGATTGTCCTGCCCTTCAGATGCTACCTGACCTACTGTGCTTTTCCAGCACCACTGTAGTATTGGAGCTCTGTTTTGCACTATCCATGGCCAGACTGGTGTGTCCCATTCATTAGTTTTCCAGCTTTTCCATTCCCAGAAGTCTAGCTTGACCTTGAAAACAAGAATGCAAACACTTCTGTCTCTGAGAGATGAAGTATCCATCCTTCTCTGCCTTAAGTGGTAGATCCCTTATTTGAAGTGATGCCCCTAATGCTGGGTTACTCATTGAGGGGAAATATCCTCTCAGTGTCTGCCCTGACAGGGCCCTTCAGAACTTTGTATGTTTCAGTCTGATTGCCACTCATGCTTCTAAACTCCAATGTGTCCGGCTTCGTTCTGCTTAATAGCTCCATATAAAATGAACCGTTTCGTCCCAGAAATTCACCTTGTAAACCTTCTCTGAACTGTTTCCAATACAACTATTCCAGAGATAGGATTAGAGAAGAGTTTCCGCTGTGGAAATATGAGCAGTTAGAGTCTAAATTAAGAAGGAGAATAAAAAAGTTAATCATTTCTGGTTTATTATCTAAGCCTCAAGCAAATGGGCCTGGGGAAAATAAACTCAGGCAGCAGAATGTGTGGCTCAAAGTTTGAGAGAAATGGATTTTGACTGATGAGGTAGTGGTACCGATATCTACACACATCAAATGACATTTACATCCAGCTCTCGAGTGAGACTAAAAATCAGTGATGATCCCACACATCTCATTATGGAAATGTTATCCCAACAGATGAACCTTTCAAGGGAACACAGTGACCAGGCTGGCAGCTGACAGGCCCACTGTGCCTCCATGCCCTGCAATCAGCAGAGACCATATGCACAAAATGTATATCTTCTTACAGGTTAAACTTCGAAGACGTTCAAACATCTCTGCACACTCTAAAGGATGAAACAAGGGTCAAAAGAAGCTTCCTCAGGATCCATAACAACCTAGTGACTTTCAGGAGGCACTGAGCATAACAGGACTCAGATGTTACATTCCCATGAATGGTTTCAAAGCTCCATTGCTGTAGCACCATAAAAGGACAGGCTCACCGCAGCATTTTCCCAACAGCAGTGTAATGTTATGTGGAACTACCTGAAGATATAACTGGCACTTTAACATGGATAATGTCATATTTAATTGGTTCGACAAAACGTGGAGAACAGCAAAATGACAAGTTAGTCATGTACTTTCCACTATCTGCCAGGTCATAACGGAGATGGGCAAACAATCAAAGAGCATCTGACCCTACCTGGAAGGAGGTGGCTTCAGGATTGTCGCTGGTCTCGGATTCTCTGAAACATTGCTGTGTTCTCCTCTCATGAGCAACGTTCCTGGTTAATGTCCTGATCCTCAGCTTCATCTTCAACCTCAGAGGATTATTCACCCTCTCCTACTTTGTTTGCATCTAGGACATCTCTCTGTCAGCTCACTTGTGAAGGGCACAATGAATGGGTTCCCTTTCTGGGCTAGACTGCCAGACCACAGTGCAGCCTGACATTGGAAGCACATTGTAATGGGGCCTATTATCTGTTCCACTCTGGCTCTGGTGGATGAGTGACCACCATTGTATCTTCATTTCACACCTGTCTGAGAGCTTTGTAAAATATATAGAAAGGTTTTGGCAGAGGTACATGATAAGGAGGCAATTAGTGGGCACACTGGAATGCTCATGATTGCTTGAGCAGATAATTTGTTATTTAAAATCTTTGACGTTTACTGACCCCCAGTTGAAGTGACTGTTGAAAGCAAATTGCTTCATCAGTGAATGCATTATACTGCGATTGTCCCTTGCAGAGCCTCAAATAGAGTGTTACAAACTCCACTCATTTAGAAAAGTAGTAACTCACTCCTCCCACTTTGCATGCCATTCCAGCCATCTTGTGAATTTTTTGCGTAGTTGACTTTCGATCTTAAAAATCACACAACACCAGGTTATAGTCCAACAGATTTGATTGGAAGCACACTAGCTTTCGGAGTGCCGCTCCTTCATCAGGCAATCACCTGATGAAGGAGCAGTGCTCCCAAAGTTAGTGCTTCCAATTAAACCTGTTGGACTATAACCTGGTGTTGTGTGATTTTTAACTTTGCACACCCAGTCCAACACCGACATCTCCAAATCTTGAGTCAGACTGGCTCTGTTTCCAAAGTGGAATTTATAAAATTTTACACGGATTGACTGCCTGCACTGATTGCCTGCAGATTGTGTGCTTTTTGAGCAAAATACTATTGCTCTGACTCAAGACTGGGATACAGACAGACTCTAACCTCGCACCTTTAATGCATTGTCTGAGCTGAGATGTCACCTTTTTTTAATAAGACATTAAGTTATCTCGAGAATGTAACTTAAAAGAAGTTCAGGGGTTTACATATTAAAGAACCAAAACCTGTAACCCATTCTAAAAGATGAAAGACTTAACAACAATCTAGTTTTGTTCAATAGGTTATTTCAGCTGCATGATTCTATAATTGTTTGCTATAAATTCCGTGTCTTGTGATTGTGTTTTACAGCTACCTGATGAAGGATCAGTGCTCTGAAAGCTAGTGCTTCCAAATAAACCTGTTGGACTATAACCTGGTGTTGTGTGATTTTTTTACTTTGTCCATCCCAGTCCAACAACAGCTCCTCCACATTATGTCTGACATGGTGTGGCTTTGAACAAAGATAGAAGTTGCTGGAAAAGCTCAGCAGGTCTGGCAGCATCTGTGGAGAGAAATCAGACTTAACATTTTGGGTTGTGTCACCCTTCCCCAAAACTGTGTGGTTCCGGCTTTGTGTTCACATGAGTGAATTGCAGACTGTATCGGTTACTCACTTATATCCTGCGAGACAGTCATAGAGTAATTCAGATCCTTCGATCCAACATGTCCATGCCGACCAGGTTTCCGAAACTGAACTGGTCCTATTTGCCTGGGTTTGGTCCATATCTCTTTGAAGCTTTCCTATCCATGTACTTATCTTAATAGCTTTTAAATATCATAATTGTACTCCCCTCTACCATCCCCTCTGGCAGCTTGTTCCATATACACACCAATCTCTGTGCGAAGAAGTCGTCTACATGTGATGCTGCATTCAAGCACCTGTAGATCTCTTTGCTCAAGAATCACAGAATCCCCAGAGTGTGGAAGCAGGCAATTTGGCCCATCGAGTCCACACTGACCCTCTGAAGAGCATCTTGCCCAGACTTACCCCATACCCTATTCTCTGTAACCCTTTATTCCCCATGACTAATCCACCTGATCTACATATCACTGGACACTATGGGCAATTTAGCATGGTCAATCCACCCTAACCTGCACATCCTTGGACTGTGGGAGGAAACCGGAGCACCCAAAGAAAATCCACGCAGACAGGAGGAGAATGTGCAAACTCCACACAGGCAGTCACTAGAGAGTGAAACCAAACCCAGACCCCTGGCACTGCTAACTATTGAGCCCCACCATGCTGCCCCTATTCAACAATTCCACCCAGGGCCCTACCATTAAATATGTAAGTCCTGCCCTGGTTTGCCTTCCCAAAATGCAACATCTTGCATTTATCTAAATTAATTTCCACTTTTTGTCCCATAGGCCCATTTGATCAAGATCTTGTTGTACTCTCTGATAACCTTCTACACTGTGTACTATACCACCAATCTTGTGTCATCTCCAAACTTATTAAACGTTACCTACATTTGTAGCCAAATCGTTTACATAAATGGCAAACAACAGTGGACCCAGTGCCAATACTTACAGCACACCGCTGTTCATAGGTCTCCAGTCTAAACAACAACCCTCTATCACCACCTTCTGTCTCCTACCATCAAGCTAATTTTGTATCCAATTGGCTAACTCTCCCTGGATCCTATGTGATCTAAATTTACTCACATGTCCACCAGGCAGTATCCTGTCCCTCTGCCCTGATGACCCTTCAGTCTCCCATTTTTATTAAGCACCTTGACATCTCTATTAATGTTCCCACGTTTCCCCAGAGACTGTGGCTCTGGAGGTTCCTATGCCCTTGCTATCTCTTCAAATAAATATCGACAGAGGTTACATGTTTGGGCAAAATTTTCCAAAATTCCATAGATTCTGGAAGAGTCTAGTAGATTGGAAGCCAGCAATATAACACCTTTATTCAAGAAAGGATGGTTACAGAATGCAGGAAACTACAGGCCAGTTAGTGTCATACCTGTCATAGGAAAGGTGCTATAATCCATTATTATGATCAAAATAGTGCAGATACTGGAAATCTGAAACAAACAAGGAGAATTCTGGAGAAATGTCAGAAAAACACTCATACCAAATAGAAACATACTTCTGTTCCTCTCTCCACAGATGCTGCCAGACCCGCTGAGTTTCTCCAGCATTTTTTGTGTTTGTCTTTTTATTGAGGAGAGCATTACAGGATATTTGGGAAACCATAAGTGATCAGAGTTAACATGGTTTTGTAAAAAGGCTTTGGTGTGTAACTAATGTATTAGATTTGGAGATGCCGGTGTTGGACTGGGGAGTACATAGCTAAAAATCACACAACACCAGGTTATAGTTCAACAGGTTTATTTGGAAGCACTAGCTTTCGGAGCATCGCTCCTTCATCAGGTGGTTGTGGAAGGAGCAACGCTCCGAAGGCCAGTGCTTCCAAATAAACCTGTTGGACTATCACCTAGTGTTGTGTGAGTTTTAACTACAGTATTAGAGTTTGTGAGGAAGTGCAAGCAAGGTGGATAAAGGGAACATGTGGATTTAAAGCACTTGGATTTACAAAAGCCATTTGACATCAAAAGTTACTATACAAGATAAGAACACATCTTGGAGGGAGTAATATATTAGCATTGATAAAGAACTGTTTAGCTAATGAGAAAAAAAGAGACAGGATAAATAGGTATTTTTTGGGCTGGGCAAGCAGTAAATAATGAGGTATCACAGAGATAAGTGTTGGGATCTCAACTATTTAAAATATATACCAATGACTTGGAGGAAGGGCCTAAATGTAAAATAGTCACATTTGCCAATGGTACCAAGATAGATAGGAGAGTAAATTATCAAGAGGAGGCAAAGTGCCTACAAAAGCATGAAAATAGGTGCAATGAGTGGGCAAAAAAATGGCAGAAAGAGTACAATATCTGAAAATGTGAACTTAATCACTTTGGCAGGAAGGACAGAAAAGCAGAATGTTATTGAAATAGAGAGAGAATGCAGAATTCAGAGGAACAGAGTGATTTGAGTGTCCAGGTACATGAATCACTGAAAGTTAGTACACAGCTGTAGCAAGTGGTGAGGAAGGCAAATGGAATGTTGGTGTTTATTACGAGGGGAATGGACTATTAAATTAGGAATGTTTCACTACAGGTCATTTGTGACTTCATGCCTGATACACTTTGTAAGGTTTTGATCTCCTTACTTACAAGATGATTTAAGAAAATACTGTGCAAAATGGACTCCAAAATAAAAACAATAAATCCTACATGCGTCTTCTAGCTAACACATTTTGGAATGCATTAACTCTGTTTTTCTCTCCATGGATGCTACCAAGCAGCATTTCATAGCACTTTCTCTTTTTATTTCACTCAAATCAAGGCTTGAAGGTTGAAGTTCTTATGGAGAAAGTTTGAATGAGTTGGGCCTCACTCACTGGAGATCTGAAGAATGAGAGGTGATCTTACTGAATCACGAGACCCTGAGGGGAGGTTCAGATCCGGTTCTGAAGAAGGGGTCACTGTACCCAAAACGTTAACTCTGTTTTCTCTGTGCAGATGCTGCCAGAGTTGCTGGATTGCTCCAACAATTGCTGTTATTGATCCTGAGGGAACTTGTCAGGGTGGGGACCAGAACTACCGATTGCTGGCCCAGACAGTGAAGTCAGCATCTCATGAATGAATAAATAAAGCATACGGATGTTTTCTCTTCTGGGGGAAGGGTAGAATGAGGGGATAAAGTTGAAGTTAACGGAATTAAGGGCTATGATGAGAGCACGGGTAAGTGGAGCTGAGTCCGTGGAAAGATCAGCCATGACCTTATTGAATGGTGCAGCAGATTCGATGGGCCAGATGGCGTACTCCTGCTCCTAGTCCTTATGTTCTTATGAAGAGACTTCCTTTTCATGATAGAGATGCGGATATTCCTTTTCCTCAGAGGGTGATAGAGTTTGGAATTATATTCTACAGGAGGCAGGGTCAGTGAATTTAATTAGGATTGAGTTCAATGGGTTTTTCACAGGTGAGGGGATCAAAGATTATAGGTGACACGACACCAGGCTATAGTCCAGCAGGGTTATTTGAAATCACAATCTTTTGGTGTGCTGTCCCTTCGTCAGGTAAAGTGAGAGAGAGGAGCACATAGACACAGAATTTATAGGCAGAGAGATCAAGGGCAGAGAGATCAAAAGATAATACAACTGGTGTTCGTGGAGTACTGGATAATAAGTCTCCGCAGGTGACTGAGAGTGTTAGATGGTGTGAGTAAAGTGTCAACAGCCGAATAACAAGTGAAGGGATGACCTATAATCTCAACAAGTGAGGCAGAGACATGATTATGAAAAATGTTAAAACAAGGTGGTGCTGGAGACAAACTAAATGACTGGATGAACATAATAGGAATAAAAGTTGGATGCTGAGGGTCTAACCAAAATAATAAGTAATCCAAAAGTGTACAAAGCAATTAATATGGAGAGATCATAATAATTTACAGATTTTACAGATACAGAACAGTGTGGTGGGGTCACAGGTCATAAACCCAAGATCACAATTGAGGTTGTCTTTGTGGGTATGGTTACTTGGTGATCAGTTTCTGCTTGGTGATTCTGCATTGTTGTGTATCTTGAAGGTCTTGGAGGATGCTTACCTGAAGATATGAGACTGAATGCCCCTGACCATTGAAGTGTTCCCTGACTGGGAGATTGGCAAGTGTTGCACAGTGTCCATTCATCCGTTGTCGTAGCTTCTGCATGGTCTCACTAATACACCATGCCTCGGGGCATCCTTGACTGCAACGTATGAGGTAGACAACATTAGCCGAGTCACATGAATATCTGCCGCACATGTGGCAGATGGTGTTTCCATGTGTGATGGCAGTGTTATGTCTATGATCTGGATGTCTTGCAGAGGTTACCATTGCAGGGTTATGTGGTCAAGGTTTGTGTAAAAACCTTGAACACCTGCAGGCAAGAGATGCTAAGACAAACAAGGAAATGGGAATCCTGTGCAAACTGCCTAAGCGCTACCTACAAACAACTCCGATTCCAAAATGGATGCCGAGAGAACCTAATACTATCGCCCTGTGTCAGGTACAGACCATCAGTCAACAACCTACAAGCCAGAGAAACAGTCAGACAAAACGGCCTCAGGAAGATCCAGGTTATGATTACAAGCCAAACAGAAGACAGCCAGAGAATGTCTAGAAATATTGCACTCATCCATGGACTCCATCAATAAACACATTGACCTAGATCTGAAATATTGACCACTGCAACGAACTGGAACCAGCAACTGGAAGCAACTGGAAAGAAAACAAATACCTTCCCCAAGATGTGGTACAGCAACACTTCACAGGAGACTCCACAGCACTGAGGTTGTCACTTAGACAGGAGATGAAACATCTGCGAGTCAACTTCCCAGCTCACAACCACAACAGGATTATGTGGTGTTGTCGTCTATATTATCCTGAAGGCTGGATAGTTTGCTGCGAACAATGGTCTGTTTAAGTTTTGATGGTTGTTTAAAGGTGGACGTGTAGGGATGACCATGGTGAGATGCTCACACTGTCAGACACTCTTGACCACCCACAGCGACTTATCATCCAACACTCCACTCACACCATTTGTATGATCTTTTGATATCTCTGCCCTTGATCTCTCTAGCTAACAGCCTCTGTGCCTGTGTGCTCTTCTCTCTCACTGTACCCGGCGAAGGGGCATTGCTCTGAAAGCTTGTGATTTCAAATAAACCTTTGGACTATAACCTGGTGTCGTGTGACTTCTGGCCTTGTCTACCTTAGCCCTGGCCCCTCCACATCAAAGATAATTGGAACAGACAGGAAAGGGGAGATAAGATGGCAATGTGATCAGCCTTGATCTTATTGAATGTTGCCAAAAGAGGACGCATTGGTCCTGCCAGTACCTTTAAACCCCTGCCCCCTACCCCATCTCAGTATTACCTCGACCAGATGCCCTTCTCTATCCCCACACATCCCCTACCTCTAACCTATCCTGTCCTGCCCTACCCTCAGTCACTCTCCTTCGGCCTCATCTTGCCCCTTCTTCACTCTCTGATTCTAGCCAACTCCCTGCCCATATCCACTCCCTAAACTAGCCTAATGTCTGTTCTGTTCTTACCTCATCTATCTCCCTTGCCCATTCACACTCCACCCCCCAATCTGTCCTAGCCTTAACTCACACCCTGTGCCTAACCATCCCTGATCCTGCCCCTAGACCATCACCGCTTCCCCTGGCCATGTTGTCCCTGCTCTTTAACTTTGAGGCTTACCTTTGACTCTCTCTTTTTTCTGATCCTGAGCTGAGGTCCAAATAATTTGCAAAGCTTTGAAATAAAACAAAAACATTTGGAACTCCCCCCATGTACGAACCCACAAAAAGAATGAGTTAGAGAAATAGCAACACTAAAAATCCTGGGAACAATTCATGGAAACTACAGAAGAAAAATAATCTGTTTGCATAAATTAGCATGCTATTTGCATGCCATTTCGAGACACAAGTCATAAATTATGTTGATGAAGTATTGTTCTTGCCAGACTGATCAAGGATTGCATATTGAAATCTAACTTCCCACGCATCTATGAAACTCCATTAAAAACCATTATAGAACAACAAGCAAACCTGGCCCAATTGAGCAATGATTCACTTTCCAGTCACTGTCAATCAATTCTTTCAATGTTTTTCAAATGACTTTCATTGTCAGGCCACAGATGGAGTGACTTGATCCAAACCAGGAAAGTCAGGTTGTGTCGCATTTTGCCAAATGTCCAATTTGAAATTTTTAGAATGTACTTTTAAATATTGTATGAATAAGGTATATTTTCGAAAATCTGAATCAAAGCAGGGTGGTAATGCATGTAAGAGTTACCAGAATGAGTAAATCATTCCCAAAATATTAGTTTGCTTACCTGCCCTCATTCAATTGGTGACAAATTTATTTTGATATTTGAAGTTTTTGGAATGTTTTACTGCATTAACAACACTGTATAAATGAAGGTTGTTGTTGTTGTGGCTCAGTGGGTAGCTATCTTCACCAACACATTCCACCCTGACCTTAAATTTACCTGGACCATTTCTGACACCTCCCTCCCCTTCCTGGACCTCTCCATCTCCATCAGTGACGACCGACTTGACACTGACATTTTCTACAAACCCACCGACTCCCACAGCTACCTGGATTACACCTCTTCCCACTCTACCTCTTGCAAAAATGCCATCCCGTATTCCCAATTCCTCCGCCTCCGCCGTATCTGCTCCCAGGAGGAGCAGTTCCACCATAGAACACACCAGATGGCCTCCTTCTTTAGAGACGGCAATTTCCCTTCCCACGTGGTTAAAGATGCCCTCCAACGCATCTCGTCCACATCCTGCACCTCCGCCCTCAGACCCAACCCCTCCAACCGCAACAAGGACAGAATGCCCCTGGTGCTCACCTTCCACCCTACCAACCTTCGCATAAACCAAATCATCCGCTGACATTTCCGCCACCTCCAAACAGACCCCACCACCAGGGATATATTTCCCTCCCCACCCCTCTCCACCTTCCGCAAAGACCGTTCCCTCCGTGACTACCTGGTCAGGTCCACGCCCCCCTACAACCCACCCTCCCATCCTGGCACCTTCCCCTGCCACCGCAGGAACTGCAAAACCTGCGCCCACACCTCCTCCCTCACCTCCATCCAAGGCCCTAAAGGAGCCTTCCACATCCATCAAAGTTTTACCTGCACATCCACTAATATCATTTATTGTATCCGTTGCTCCCGATGCGGTCTCCTCTACATTGGGGAGACTGGGCGCCTCCTAGCAGAGCGCTTTAGGGAACATCTCCGAGACACCCGCACCAATCAACCAAATCGCCCCGTGGCTCAACATTTCAACTCCCCCTTCCACTCTGCCGAGGACATGGAGGTCCTGGGCCTCCTTCACCGCCGCTCCCTCACCACCAGATGCATGGAGGAAGAACGCCTCATCTTCCGCCTCGGAACACTTCAACCCCAGGGCATCAATGTGGATTTCAACAGTTTCCTCATTTCCCCTTCCCCCACCTCATCCTAGTTTCTAACCTCCAGCAACACGATCCCCTGACTTGTCCGGACTTGTCCGACCTGCCCAGCTCCTTTTCCACCTATCCACTGCACCCTCTCCTCCCTGACCTATCACCTTCATCTCCTCCCCCACTCATCTATTGTACTCTATGCTACTCTATCCCCACCCCCACCCTCCTCTAGCTTATCTCTCCACGCTTCAGGCTCTCTGCCTTTATTCCTGATGAAGGGTTTTGCCCGAAACGTCGATTTTGCCTGTCCTCGGATGCTGCCTGAATTGCTGTGCTCTTCCAGCACCACTGATCCAGAATCTGGTTTCCAGCATCTGCAGTCATTGTTTTTACCTAGCTATCTTGCCTGTGCAGGATATTGTGGAATCAAGTCCCATTGCAGAGGATTGAGCACAATCTCCAGACAGACACTGGGAAAGCAGCAACAAGGAGTACCACATTGCCAAAGATTCATCCTAACAATGAGCTATTAAAATTCCTGTCTGCCTTCTTAGGCTTTTATTTAATTCATTCATAATGTGGGTGCTATTAGATACAAAAGATCTCTTGATTCTTCTTCAAAGAAGAGCATGGATGTCTCCCAGGTGTACTGGCCAATTTGGGTTTGATTCAATCAATATGACCATTCCTATTCCCAATTGCCCTTGAGAAAATGGTGGAGAGCTGTTAGACCCCATATGCTGTGGGTTAGCCCCATTAAGGAGGGATTTGCAAAACTTTGACCCAGTGACACTGAAGGAACGGTGATATATTTCCAAGTCCAGGTAGTGAGTGGCTTGGAGGGGAACTTGCGGGTGGTGGTGTTCCCATGTATTTGCTGCCCTTGTCCTTCTAGATGGAAGTAGTTGTGTCTTTGGAATGTGCTGTTTCAGGATCTTGAGTGAGTCTCTGCAGTGCATCTTGTAGATAGCACCACACTGAGCACTGGTGGTGGAGGGAGTGGATGCTGAAGGAGGCGGATGATGCATCAATCAGGGTACTGTCTTGTCGCTCCACCAACATCCAACTCAGATTATGTGCTGGTTTATCGCATTGTGTCATGTGTAAAGTAAGGCAGTATGGAAATTGGCAGCTACAATTCAATAATACAGTAGGGATGATATTTTAAAAATACGTAAAGTCATAGAGTCATAAAGATGTACAGTACGGAAACAGACCCTTCGGTCCAACCCATCCATGCCGACCAGGTATCCTAAATTAATCTAGTCCCATTTGCCAGCACTTGGCCCATACTCCTCCAACCCCTTCCTATTCATATACCCATCCAGATGCCTTTTAAATGTTGCAATTGTACCAGCATCCACCACTTCTTCTGGCAGCTCATTCCATACACGCACCATCCTCTGCATGAAAAAGTTGCCCCTTAGGTCTCTTTTAAATCTTTCCCCTCTCACCCTAAACCTGCTCCCTCTAGTTCCCTTTACCCTGGGAAAAAGACCTTGCCTATTTACCCTATCCATGGTCCTCATGATTTTATAAACCTCTATAAGGTCACCTCTCAGTCTCTGATGTTCCAGGGAAAACAGCTCCAGCCTATTCAGCCCCTCCCTATAGCTCAAATCCTCCAACTTTAACAACATCCTTGTAAATCTTTTCTGAACCCTTTCAAGTTTCACACTATCCTTCCGATAGGAGGGAGACCAGAATTGCACGTAACATTCTAACGTCCTGTACAGCTGCAACATGATCTCTCAACTCCTGTGGCTGGCTGGAAAGTGTTTTATAGGAAGTGAGTGGCAACTCCCCGATAGGGTAATTATACGCAGGACCAAAGTGCTGAGTTGTAATACCCCACCCCATGTTTGGCCTTCTGGTCTGGATTTATGTTGAAGGGTATCCATTTGTCTGAAATTATTTACTCAACTAAACTTCAGGACCTAATAATTAAAATTATTTACCGCTTCTGCATTACAAACTGTAGGCACCTGCATTTCAGCGATAAGCACAGTGAGACAACCACGTGTTTAGTGACTGGATCTACTCACATGTAGAGAGATAAGACCAAGCAGACTGCTCATTCAATCTGCTCCCATCACCCACTGATAGTTGGCCCTATCATTGGCATTTAATCCATTCCATAGCTATTGACCATTCGCCCCTCCCATTTTTGCCTCCTTACATCAGTTCTAATTTTGGGACTTTGGGACTTAGAGTACCTGTTTTACTCTTAGCCTGAATTTTCAGCATTATATCTTTAAAAGTGTTCAGCTGCCTCAAATTAAATACTGCGATGCAAATTACACTAATCACTTCAATCTCCACATAAGCTTCTCTGTCAAAAGAATCCTCCACTGTCAACATCCTAGAGGATTGACCAGAAATTCAATTGGACCCGACACTAAACACAACAGCTACAAGAGCAGGGTTCAAGGCTGCTACGAGTAACTCATCTCCTGACTCCCCAAAGACTGTCCACCATCTACGCAGCACAAGTCAGGAGGGTCATGGAATACTGCCCACTTACCTAGATGGGTGCAGCTCCAACAACACTCAAGGAGCTTGACATCATCCGAACAGAGCAGCCCGCTTGTTTGGCACCACATCCACAAGCATTCACTCCCTCCACCACCGACACTCGGTAACAGCAGTGTGAACTATCTACAGGATGCACTGCAGAAGGCTGCTTTATCCACACCTTCCAAACTCAAAACTTTGAACACCCATGTAAATAAAAGCCATAGATATATCTGCACAGGTTTCCATGTAAGATCTAACTGACTCAAAACTATTTCTCCACTTCTTGAGTTAAAATGATGGAACTATCTCTCCAAAAGTATTAAAAGTGAATCTAGATCTGATGGACTGCGGCAATTCCACAAAGTGACATCTCAAGCGTAATTAGGAATGGGCAATAAATGACAGACTTGACATTGCCTTGGTATGGGTTTCTTGAAGCATTGGAATATGGTCCTGTGGCTCCCAATCTTGGTTAAAGTGCTGGCTTTATCTGTGCCCCACAGAACTCCTCTCTGACAAGTGGAACCTCTAACCCGGAGGAAAATAGCTGAGCAAGGTCAGCCTTCGAGAATAGAAGTCACTTCTATCATTTGTTTCTTTGCCAATTTTCCGTCATCTTGTCTTTTGCTGTGTTGTAGTTTCCCCTGAATATATATTAATGTGAGATTAAGAGTCAACCAACTGATGTCATTATCATTAGTCACGTGTGAAGCAGTGGGGCATGAGTACACTATTCAGGTGGCGGGGGGGCATCACATCTGACCTGACACCAGCTTCCTTGCTTCTCTGTGTTACTTGAAGGTGGGAATACTGGCTAATATGTTTCTGCCTTTCCTCAGTCTCATAAATTGAAAGGAAGAGAAGTGTAACACTCCAACTCCTGCCACCTCAGAGTTTACCCTGGACTAGACAAACAAACTGTTTCTCCATTGGCTGCAGAATCTTCCTCCTGAGAGAAAGGATCCATCTCCCTTCTTGTTCTGTACTTGTCACTGAATCCTTTGCTATGCTGTAAAGCAGTCTCGTTAATAATCCCCCAGCCTAACTCAGCCTGAAAGGTGTAAATGAGGTTATTATTCATGCCTTGACAAGTCAATGATATACAGACACCGCTCGTGAACAAATATCATCCAGAAATGGGATCATAAACTCCTTGAGTATTGACCTTTGGGCTCCTCGTGCTATGCTCATTAACTTGACTTGGACAGGTGGGGGTAGGGAGTCTCAGTGCCCTGGCTAAGGAGGGAGCCAAGCTTTTAACTTCTTCCCTGTTGCTTACGATGCAGTTTTCACATGAAACCGTATACAAAAGCTGACATTTGGGCTGTGTACAAGACTCAGTTTGAAGCAGTGAAACAATCAGCTGACAGCAGCTGAAATCACAGCTGAAACACCACAGGCCTGCAGTGACAGAGGTAAATCCCAGTGAGAGATAGAAGGGAAACTAGGGACAGTAAATGTTGCATATGCAACTCCCTGGCCCAACATGTAGGTGGACAAGTTTTCCCATCCTGTGGTTTCACAACTTACTTGGGTTTTTACTGTTTAGTTGCTGATTTCACGATTAACCTCTCAGTTTTGTTTTAATTTGGGCTTGAATAATTCCTTGGTTGATTAGAATTTACATTTGGCTGAAAGGAGGCAAGAATTTAGAATTTTTTAGCCTGCCCTCTTCAAGATTAGGACAGAAGAAACAGATTTGAGAAAAGGGGTATTATTTTATATGGCATGAGAGGTGGTTGCAGATTGGTTGGGCCATCATTGGCATGGAGTCAGTTAACTGTCAATCTTAACTCTCAAATCAAGAAGGTAAATTCTGATTGGTCAGGGTGGTGCCATGGGAATGGAGCAGCAATTGGATGTCTCCATGACACTTTTTTATAAAGTGCAACAAATTATTTTTGCCTGTAAGAAACAGGGTCCTGGGTATTTATATGTGTAGCTTCTAGCACACACAAAAATATTACAATGTGAGCCTGATGATGATAGGGGGTGATGGCCCAGTGGTATTATTGCTGGACTGTTAGAGATCTAAGTAATGTCTGGGGACTGGGTTTGAATCCTGCCATGGCAGACTGTGGAATTTGAATGTAATAAAAATCTGAAAATAAGAGTCTGATGATGACCATGAATCCATTGTTGATTGTCAGACAAACCCATCCAATTCACCCAGGTCCTTCAGGGAAGGAAACTGCCATCCTTACCTAGTCTGGCTACATCTGACTCCAGACCCACAGTAATGTGGTTGACTCTGAACTGCCCTCTGGGCAATTAGGGATGGACGGTAAATGCTGACCGAGCCAATGATGTCCACATCTCGTGAATTAATAAAAAAAAGTTCAATTGGTTTCCAATGAAACACTTGCGTTTATGACATCAATGAACATGCCATTATCGTTCCTCTGCCTTTCCTTCATTTTAAATTGGGTGGACTAGCTCCAGCCATTCCCAGTCTTACACATCCAGTTATAACAATAAAATCTCCAATAATATTTTCTCTTCCCCAGTCCACACTGCAACATTAACTTTGGACTTCTCCAAATATCACAGGCCAAATTTTTATCCTGGAGGTTGGATACTCATGTCAGGAAATTTCCCAAAGCAGTTCAGCCTCATCTCTGTATAAATAGCCCCTGCATGTACACTGTCTGTTTACTCTGGGGAATCAGGGACATCTCCACCAACCTCAGATGCAGGAGAAAACTTGGCCTCGAAATTAAAGGTAAACAGGTCTATTTGAGGGTTATCTTCTTGTGAATAGTCTTCTTGTGCTATACGTTATTTAATAAATCTTTATTGACATTCCAATACACAGTCAAAGTTAAATAGAAAGCACCACCTCCTACAAGTGTAAAAGTCACTCTCACATGTGCAGGTACATAAATATCCACATCCTTAAAAAATACTAGCAAATACACAGAAAGTAACATGACGCACTCAGAGGTTTAGACTCATATAAACACACTCACTGCCACAAACATTCACCAAGCTCGAAAGTGTAGACATTTATTGCACTAATCTAACCCATGTCATTCTACTTCATCTATCAGTAACAGCTTTATCAATATCACTTCCATCAGAAGATTCATTTGGGCTGTTGCCAAAGTTTTATGATATTCTACAAGGCTGCCTGTGATTTACTTATGTACGATTTTATTCTCAGACAGTTAAATTATCAGTTTAATTTGGAGCAGATGATAAATTGATTACATAAATTCTCAGTCTGTCAGTCAGAGGTAAGGCCATCTGCTTTTACTCATTTTCCCCGGAATCAGCTCTTTGAACATAGAAGGAGGAGGCTTTCCAACCCTTTGAGATTGTTGCATCACTCAGTGCTATAATGGTTGATTGGACATCAATAATGATCCCCCACACCATCTCCATCACCCTGCACACCAATGGTAATCAGAAATCTCTCAAATTCTATTACAACCACACTCAAAACACTGAGATTCCACAGCCTTGTGAGGAAGAGAAGTCCAAAGGTTCACAACCCACTGAATACAATCATTTCTCCTCTTCTTGGATCTAAGTGGCATCCCTCTTATTTAGAAACTTCCCCAGTTCTTGATTCCCAAACCAGGAAAATGATCTTCCCTGCATCTACCCTACCTTTCGGTATTTTGTTAACTTGAGTAAGATACCTCTCAGTCTAAGTAATTCCGGATAATACAGAAATAAATTGCCCAATCTCTCTTCATTGGACAATGCTGCTGGAGGGCACAAGCATATGTCTTGATAAAGGCACCATCATTCTGGAGTTGCTCACTCTCACTGAGATCCAGTTCCTGAAGGGCCTGACTCTCACTGGGATACAGTTCCTGAAGGGGCTAACTCTCTCTGGGATACAGATCCTGAAGGGGCTGACTCTCACTGGGATACAGATCCTGAAGGGGCTGACTCTCACTGGGATACAGATCCTGAAGGGGCTGACTCTCACTGGGATCCAGATCCTGAAGGGGCTGACTCTCACTAAGATCCAGATCCTGAAGGGGCTGACTCTCACTGGGATACAGTTCCTGAAGGGGCTGACTTTCACTGGGATCCAGATCCTGAAGGGGCTGACTCTCACTGGGATCTAGATCCTGAAGGGGCTGACTCTCACTGGGATCTAGATCCTGAATGGGCTGACTCTCACTGGGATACAGTTCCTGAAGGTGCTGACTCTCACTGGGATACAGTTCCTGAAGGGGCTGACTCGCTCTGGGATACAGTTCCTGAAGGGGCTGACTCTCACTGGGATCTAGATCCTGAAGGGGCTGACTCTCACTGGGATATAGTTCCTGAAGGTGCTGACTCTCACTGGGATACAGATCCTGAAGGTGCTGACTCTCACTGGGATACTATTCCTGAAGGGGCTGACTCTCACTGGGATACAGTTCCTGTAGGGGCTGACTCTCACTGGGATCCAGTTCCTGAAGGGGCTGACTCTCACCGGGATCCAGATCCTGAAGGTGCTGACTCTCACTGGGATACTATTCCTGAAGGGGCTGACTCTCACTGGGATACAGTTCCTGTAGGGGCTGACTCTCACTGGGATCCAGTTCCTGAAGGGGCTGACTCTCACCGGGATCCAGATCCTGAAGGTGCTGACTCTCACTGGGATACTATTCCTGAAGGTGCTGACTCTCACTGGGATACAGTTCCTGAAGGTGCTGACTCTCACTGGGATACAGATCCTGAAGGTGCTGACTCTCACTGGGATACAGATCCTGAAGGGGCTGACTCTCACTGGGATCCAGATCCTGAAGGTGCTGACTCTCACTGGGATACAGATCCTGAAGGTGCTGACTCTCACTGGGATACAGATCCTGAAAGGGCTGACTCTCACTGGGATACAGTTCCTGTAGGGGCTGACTCTCACTGGGATACTATTCCTGAAGGGGCTGACTCTCACTGGGATACAGTTCCTGTAGGGGCTGACTCTCACCGGGATCCAGATCCTGAAGGTGCTGACTCTCACTGGGATACTATTCCTGAAGGTGCTGACTCTCACTGGGATACAGTTCCTGAAGGTGCTGACTCTCACTGGGATACAGATCCTGAAGGTGCTGACTCTCACTGGTTACAGATCCTGAAGGGGCTGACTCTCACTGGGATCCAGATCCTGAAGGTGCTGACTCTCACTGGGATACAGATCCTGAAGGTGCTGACTCTCACTGGGATACAGATCCTGAAAGGGCTGACTCTCACTGGGATACAGTTCCTGTAGGGGCTGACTCTCACTGGGATCCTGTTTCTGAAGGGGCTGACTCTCACCAGGATCCAGTTCCTGAAGGGGCTGACTCTCACTGGGATACAGATCCTGAAGGTGCTGACTCTCACAGGGATATAGATCCTGAAGGGGTTGACTCTCACTGGGATACAGTTCCAGAGATGGCTGACTCTCACTGGATTACAGTTCCTGAAGGGGCTGACTCTCACTGGGATATAGATCCTGAAGGGGTTGACTCTCACTGGGATACAGTTCCAGAGATGGCTGACTCTCACTGGAATACAGTTCCTGAAGGGGCTGACTCTCACTGGGATATAGATCCTGAAGGGGCTGACTCTCACTGGGATATAGATCCTGAAGGGGTTGACTCTCACTAAGGGACAATTGACAGACACAGGTGTAGAAGGTGAATAGGAGCTGAATAATGAACAATGCTCATCAACACCAAAAATACTCACCTCTTCATCAGACCTGATCCAGTTGCATTGTCAATGGGATTCACCCACCAATAGAATCAGTGGCAGTAAGTTCTACCTTGTAACCTACAGGCATCGAATGGATTGCTTCCCAACTCGGTGACCCATCAGGGGAGATCTTAATTGCAAAGTGATTCACTAACAAAGCCAGATTGCACTGCAAGAGTTTAATTGTCTTGTAAGTTTGATTGATACCATCAGTTTAATTTGTCATTAATAAAATGAAAGCCGCAAGCTTGAAACTAGCTGACATGCCCGGGTGCTAGATATATATAGCATCATCAAGCTTTTGTGTCAGCAGACTAAATTAAGAACTGGCTCCTTCAGCGAAGGTGATGAACACTGGAGTCTCACTAACTGATGTTAGATTGTGAAAATTTCAAGTCAGGGACGTCACTAAATGATTTCCCACTGACATCAAAATTTGTAGCTGTCAGAACAGAGAAATGTCCAAATATCTTTTAAGGACATTGATGCCTGGATATAATCAAGGACTACCGAAAGGTGTGTAGTCTGGAGTCTAATCAAGGTGTTTGAGTACTTATACAGTAATAGACCAAGGCGCCTTTACCTTCCAAACCCAAGACCCCTTCCATCTAGAAGGACAAGGGAAGCAGATATATGGGAAAATTACCCCCCGCATGTTCCCCTCCAAGCCACTCACCAGCTTGACTTTGAAATATATTGCTATTCCTTCACTGTCACTGGGTCAAAATCCTGGAATTCCCTCCCTCAGGGCATTGTGGGTCAAACCACAGAACATGAACTGCAGTGGTTCAAGAAGGCAGTTCACTATCAACTCCTCAAGGGTAACTAGGCATGGGCAGCCAGTGATGCTCATATACCATAAAAGAAGGAAAAAATAGAAAAGATACCTGGGAGTTACAGACGGGAATCTAATTGAAAGGCTCAGGGAGGTTTATATATATAAACCACATACCTGGGAATGAGTTACAGACTGGAATCTAATTGAAGAGTTAGGTAGTTTATATATATAAAATAGCAGATTCTCAGGAGTGAGTTACATATTGAAGTCTGACTGAGAGGCATGGGGCAGTTTATATACAGAATAACAGATATACAGGAGTGAGTTGCAGACTGGAATATGATTGAGGTACTCAGGGAGTTTACTTCTAGAATAACAGATCCCCAGTGGTGAGTTACAGACTGGAATCTAATTGAGAGGCTGGGCAGAAGCTTAGTTATGAATAATGGATACCTGTAAAGGTTACTGTGGACAGAGAGACAGATGAGAATAGCTTGTTCTAACATTTAGGTTGATCTGTATCTCAATTCCATGTCTGTGTCTTTGCTCCATCTCCCTGATCACCTTTTCCTGAACGACCTTTAGTTTTTTATCTCAAAAGGTGCAAAATTGCTTCCAAATTTCAGTCCTGAATGGGCCTGCAGTAAGATTAGATTAGATTCCCTACAGTGCTGAAACAGGCCATTTGGCGCAACATGTCCACACTGACCCTCCGAAGAGTACATAGAACATAGAACAATACAGCGCAGTACAGGCCCTTTGGCCCTCGATGTTGCGCCGATCCAAGCCCACCTAACCTATACTAACCCACTATCCTCCATATACCTATCCAATGCCCGCTTAAATGCCCATAAAGAGGGAGAGTCCACCACTGCTACTGGCAGGGCATTCCATGAACTTACAACTCGCTGAGTGAAGAACCTACCCCTAACTTCAGTCCTATATCTACCCCCCCTTAATTTAAAGCTATGCCCCCTTGTAATACCCGACTCCATACGCGGGAAAAGGTTCACACTGTCAACCCTATCTAACCCCCTAATCATCTTGTACACCTCAATCAAGTCACCCCTAAACCTTCTTTTCTCTAATGAAAACAGCCCTAAGTGTCTCAGTCTTTCCTCATACGATCTTCCTTCCATACCAGGCAACATCCTGGTAAACCTCCTCTGCACCCGTTCCAGTGCCTCCACATCCTTCCTATAGTATGGCGACCAAAACTGCACACAATATTCCAGATGCGGCCGCACCAGAGTCTTATACAACTGCATCATGACCTCAGGACTCCGGAACTCAATTCCTCTACCAATAAAAGCCAGTATGCCATATGCCTTCCTCACCGCCCTATTTACCTGGGTGGCAACTTTCAGAGATCTGTGTACATGGACACCAAGATCCCTCTGCTCATCCACACTACCAAGTATCCGACCATTAGCCCAGTACCCCATCTTTTTGTTATTCTTCCCAAAGTGAATCACCTCACACTTAGCTACATTGAATTCCATTTGCCACCTTTCTGCCCAGCTCTGCAGCTTCTCTATATCCTGCTGTAACCTGCCACATCCTTCCTCACTGTCAACAACTCCTCCGACTTTCGTATCATCCGCAAACTTGCTCACCCAACCTTCTAACCCCTCTTCCAGGTCATTTATAAAAATGACAAACAGCAATGGTCCCAAAACAGATCCTTGCGGAACACCGCTAGTGACGGCACTCCATGAAGAAACTTTGCCATCAACTACTACCCTCTGTCTTCTTCCATCCAGCCAATTCCTAATCCAAACCTCCAACTCACCCTCAATGCCATATCTCCGTATTTTCTGCAGTAGCCTACCATGGGGAACCTTATCAAACGCCTTACTAAAATCCATATATACCACATCTACCGCTTTCCCCTCATCAACCTCCTTCGTCACCTTTTCAAAGAATTCAATAAGGTTTGTGAGGCACGACCTGCCCTTCACAAAACCATGCTGACTATCCTTGATCACATTATTCCTATCCAGATGTGCATAAATCCTATCCCTTACAATTCTCTCTAAGACTTTGCCCACAACAGAAGTGAGACTCACCGGCCTATAGTTACTAGGGTTATCCCTACTCCCCTTTTTGAACAAGGGAACCACATTTGCTAACCCACCCAGACTCATTTCCCTCTGACTAATGCACCTAACACTGCGGGCAATTTAGCTTGGCCAATTCACCTGACCTGCACATCTTTGGAGTGTGGGAGGAAACCCACATAGTCACGGGAAAAATGTGCAAACTCCACATAGTCTGGAATTGAACCCAAGGCCCTGATGTTGTGAGGCAGCAGTGCTAACCACTGAGCCAACATGCCGCCCCAGAAGTTTATCCATCCTTGGAAATATTCTTTGTGCTCTCTTCAGTGTTGCAATACCCTTCAACCCAAAACACTAACTCTGATTTCTCTCCACAGATGATGCCAGACCTCATAGAATCCCTACGGCGTGGAAACATCAAACCTCCCAGACCCATTCCCCTATCCTATCACTCTACATTTACTCCTGACTAATCCACCCAACCTACACATCCCTGAACACTATGGGCAATCTGGCATGGCTAATTCACCTGACCTCCACATCTTTGGACTGTGGGAGGAAACTGGAGCACCCAGACGAAACCCATACAGGCACAGGGAGATTGTTCAAACTTCACACAGACAGTCACCCGAGGCTGGAATTGAACCCAGTTCCCTGGCACTGTGACGAGCAATGCTAACCCCTGAGCCACGGCACAGTCTGCTTAAAATGATGCTTTCCAACCAGGATCCTCCTATCGATAAAAATGATTGCCTTGATTGACCCTTATCAAATTGATTAAGCATTTTAAATGTCCGGGTATTGGTTAGTTCACACTGCAACACCCTAACTGCAGGAAATACACACTTTGTTGATTCAACATTACAATTTTTTATTTACTACTATATTTACAAAATGTGAATAAAGCTGGCTAGGTCTAATCATCATATGAATAAATGTGGGTAGCCAACTATACCTAAATTCTGTGAACGAATAAATGAAAAAATAATTTATCTTTTAACCCATGGTATAAATCTGGATGAATTTACATTGCACCTTCTTCAAAGCCAGTCTGAACCTGCTGAGGTTTGTTCTTAACTGCATTTATCACGTCTCTTAAGCAGAATGATGATGTCAGTGTCACACGAGTATATAGAACAATCTGGAAAAAGCCAGAAGCTCTGTCAGAGTGGAGGAAAATGTGTTGAAAATGTAACCTTTTGAGGAAAACACATTGGATTCAAGATTCATTGGTGACCTTTAAGCGGCAATTGGATAGGTACATGGATGGGTGCTTAAGCTAGGACAAATGTTCGGCACAACATCGTGGGCCGAAGGGCCTGTTCTGTGCTGTATTGTTCTATATTCTATGTTCTAAACAGTACTTAAGAGACTAAAGGTACTTTTAGACCTCACACTTGCAATAAATACAAAATTTCGATCACCTACAATCTGGTTTAAAAGAGTGCAATGCCCTTTCCTCATCAGATTTATTTGTTTATGATGAAAAGCAGAAGCCCCAGTAAGGATCCCTGAGGCTGTCACTTGTCACATTGTAATCAGAATATGTTCACATTACTCCTAATCTTTGTCTCTTCCCTCTCAAACCAATTATAGACCTTTGTCCTTAGATTACCTCCAATGCTATGTCATCTCATTATTGTTCATTTTTCCTCTGTGGAAAATTAACAAATACCTTTTTGACTTCCATTAAAAAAAACTCTCTGTTCACCTGTTAGTGACCTTAGATTCAAATTGATTAAATCCGATTTGACTTTCTGTTCACAATTCACAGCTGACTCTCTGCCAGGGATCAGTTCACACTTGTTGAAGTGCACAGTCACTTTGTCCTTAATGATGGCTCTCAGTAATTTTCCCAAAACTCACAGTAAACTGACTCGTTTGTTGTTTCCTGGTTTGTACGGCTGCACAAGATATTGTTTAGACCATATTTGGAGTAATGTATACAATTCTGATATAGGAAGGATGTTATTGAACTGGAAAGAGTGCAAAAAAGATTTACTAGGACATTACCAAGACTGGAAGGTTTATGTTATAAGGAGAGGTTGGATAGGCTGGAACCTTTTTCCCTGGAGTGTAGAAGACTGAGAGGTGAACTTATGGAAGTTTATAAAATCATGAGGGGCATCAAAAGAGTGAATAACCAAGATCTTTTCCCAGGATAGGGGAGGCCCAAACTAAATGGGCATAGGTTTAAGGTGGGGGGGGGGAATAATTTAAAAGGGTCTGAGGGGGAACTTTTTCACACAGAGGGTGATGCATGATGCAAGCTGCCAGAGGAGGTGGTAGATGCAGGTACAACATTTATAAAACGTTTGGACAGGTATATGGATAGGAAAGGTTTACAGAGATAGGGGCCAAACACAGGCAAATGGAACTAGTTCAATTAGGAAATTGGTAAACATGGAGAGGTTGGACCAAAAAGTCTGTTTTCGTGTTCTATGATTCTGTGACTGTACCATTGGAGCAGCATTTGCAATTTTCTCAATTTAATAGCTCCATCTTTCCTTTCCAACTCTCCCACAGAATACTGACCATGCCCCTGTACATGTATAAGGAAGTGGTTCTGAAGGGGTTAATGCTGCATTCTACAAATTCAGCGAATGGCGAAAGGGGCTGATTCTCACTGTAATTTCCTTGCAGCAGGTTGATTGGTCCATATTCAAATACTCAATGGCCAACATAAATGAGTGACACTATCATTAGAGACTTTATCAGCAAGTATGTAGAGGACAAAGATGTCAATCTGGATGTGCCCCAACTGGAAACCATGAATGAACCGAGAGATCCACTCCCTATTAATGTCCAAATCTGAGGCGTGCCAGTCAGATGACCCTGACATATTTAGGAAATTTAGGCACGATGGTCACAAAGCCATCAGGGATGCCAAGAGACAATGCCAGACGATACTAGAGTCCCAGACTGACCACACGAAAATACATTGACTGCAGTAAAGCTTACATAATATAATGTAACATAATACAAAGTGACATCGAGTATAATCATTGGAAACAATGCATCCCTCTCTGATGAGCTCAATGTGTTGTTATGGACCAGATCAAACCTCCTTCAAATACATCAGGGAGACAGCCTAGACCCTAACTTTATCTTAATTAAAGGCAAGTGTGAGGTGCTGTGTTTCAGGTGTAATTTGATTGGTTATACTCGTCAGCTTCAATCAACATATAATTAAGGTACTGAGGGATAGGATCTATTTATATTTAGAAAAGAATGGGCTTATCAGTGATAGGAAACATGGTTTTGTGGGGGGGATATCGTGCCTTGCCAACGTAATAGAATTCTTCGAGGAAGTGACCAAGTTGATCGATAAAGGAAGGGCTGTTGATGTCGTATACATGGACTTTAGTAAGGTGTTTGATAAGGTTCCCCATGGTAGACTAATGGAGAAATTGAAGTCACATGGTGTGTAGGGTGTTCTAGCTTGGTGGATAAAAAACTGGTTGAGCAACAGGAGACAGAGTAGTAGTTGAATGGAGTTTCTCGAAATGAAGAAACGTGATCAGTGGTGTTCCACAGGGATCAGTATTGGGGCCACTGTTGTTTGTAAGATACATAAATGATCTAGAAGTGGGCACTGTTGGTATGATCAGCAAGTTTGCAGATGACACAAAGATTGGTGGAGTAGCAGAAAGCAGAAGGGACTGTCAGAGAATACAGGAGGATATAGATAGACTGGAGAGTTGAGCGGAAAAGCAGCAGAAAATTTACAGCCCAGGAACAGGCCCTTCGGCCCTCCAAGCCTGAGCAAATCCAAATGTACTGTCTAAACCTGTCGGTCAATTCCTAAGCATCTGTATCCCTCTGCTCCCCACCTACTTATGCATTTATCCAGACGCATCTTAAATGTTTGCAATAGAATACAAACAGAGGGAGGGTAGAGCATCTGCAATGGGATACAGACTGGGGGCGGCACGGTGGCACAGTGGTTAGCACTGCTGCCTCACAGCGCCAGAGACCTGGGTTCAATTCCCGCCTCAGGCGACTCTCTGTGTGGAATTTGCGCGTTAGATTAGATTAGATTACTTACAGTGTGGAAACAGGCTCTTCGGCCCAACAAGTCCACACCGACCCGCCGCAGCGCAACCCACCCAGACCCATTCCCCTACACCTAACACTACAGGCAATTTAGCGTGGCCAATTCACATAACCTGCACATTTTTTTTGGACTGTGGGAGGAAACCGGAGCACCCGGAGGACACCCACTCAGACATGGGGAGAACGTACAAACTCCACACAAAGAGTCACCTAAGGCGGGAATTGAACCCGGGTCTCTGGTGCTGTGAGGCAGCAGTGCTAACCATTGTGCCACCGTGCCGCCCCTGTGTTTGAGTGGGTTTCCTCTGGGTGCTCCGGTTTCCTCCCACAATCCAAAAATGTGCAGGTTAGGTGAATTGGCCATGCTAAATTGCCTGTAGTGTTAGGTGAAGGGGTAAATGTAGTGGAATGGGTCTGGGTGGGTTGCTCTTCAGCGGGTCGGTGTGGACTTGTTGGGCTGAAGGGCCTGTTTCCACACTGTGAGTAATCTAATCTAAAAAAAAAGATGGATTTCAATCCAGAAAAATGTGAGGTGATGCATTTAGGCAAGTCTAATTCTAGAGCGAATTATACAATGAATGGAAGAGCCTTGGGAAAAGCTGATGTACAGAGAGATCTGGGAGTGCAGGTCCATTGTACCCTGAAGTTTGCTGCACAGGTGGATAGAGTGGTCAAGAAGGCATATGGTATGCTTACCTTCAACGGACAGGGTATTGAGTATAAGGGCTGACAGGTCATGTTAACATTGTACAAGACATTGGCTCGGCCGCATTTAGAATACTGTGTACAGTTCTGGTCGCCACATTACCAAAAGGATGTGGACGCTTTGGAGAGAGTGCAGACAAGGTTTACAAGGATGTTGCCTGGTTTGGAAGGTGCTAGCTATGAAGAAAGGTTGAATAGGTTAGGTTCATTTTCATTAGAAAAAAGGAGATTGAGGGGGGAACCTGATTGAGGTTTATAAATCATAAAGGGTGGATAGAGACAAGCTTTTTCCCAGGGTGAAGAATTCTATAACGAGAGGTCACTCAAGATGAGCGGTGGAAAGTTTAAGGGGGATACACGCGACAAGTACTTCACACAGAGGGTGGTGGGCATTTGGAATGTGTTGCCAGCAGAGGTGGTAGAGGCAGGCACGGTAGATTCATTTAAGATGCGTCTCGATAAATGCATGAGTAGGTGGGGAGCAGAGGGATACAGTTGCTTAGGAATTGACCGACAGGTTAAGATAGTACATTTGGATTGGCTCAGACTTGGAGGGCTGAAGGGCCTGTTCCTGGGCTGTAAATTTTCTTTGTTTTTTGTTATATGCTTTATTCTTATCCTTTAGTTAAAATATAAACAAAAAAAAAGAATTGGAATAACTTAACTCTATTTGGAAAACTTAACAGAATAATAGATAATTTAACAGAGAGAAAGATGTAGTGACTTCAACAACAAACTTCAAAACCCAGTAAGTACTGGAAGTTAAACAAAAACCCTGGTTCTGTGGGAGACTGACTCTCCCCAGTCAGGCTGCTTGTATTGTTCCCATGTTAAAAAAAGAGCCCCAGCACCTCACAAGCTGTTTATTGGTTTTGAGCAGAGCACTCGAGACCTCTGTCTCAACCTCTCTTTACAAACAAAAGGACAAAATACACTTCTGAAAGCCATTGTATCACTGGTGCTGTGGTTAACACAACTTTCAGGCTGTCAAATGCCTTCTGACATTCCTCTCTCCATTGATTTTTTTCTGCACTTCCTCAACAGTCACTCATTAAAGCAACTACGCTGCTAAAATTTGGTACAAATTTCTGATAAAGGCTACTCAGCCCCATGACTCATAGCATTTCCCTCTTCATCAATTGTGTGGGAAACTCCCTAATAACCTCTGTTTTCATTTTGCAAGGGGCCATCTATCCATTTCTAACAATATAGCATAAGAATGTGACTTGGGCTTTTGCAAACTCCCTCTTAGCCAGGTTTATCCCAAACTTGCCTTTTGAAGTCGATCAAACAGTTTCACTAAATGCTGCAAATGTTCATGTATGACTAAAAAACACCAGGTTCTTCTATGTACTCCACACGTTTGGGTAATCCCAAAATGAGTTTATTGGTTAGTCTTTGAAATGAGCATTTTTGTACCAACTAGCATGATTTTAATTTGCTACAGTCTATTCAGTGTCACAAAATTTCCTTGCCAGTATCCTTTGAGTCAGTCCATCTTAGAAATAAAAGGTGCTTGCCCCACCTTCTCATACAGTCTTCCAAATGTGGAATAGGATATGAATCAGATTTTGGAACCACATTGGGTTTGCGATAATTAACACATAATTGTTGGGTACCATTCAGTTTTTGCACCATCACAATGGGCAAGCTCCATTCATTGTAACTCACTTCAATTATATTATATTTTAGCATGCTTTCAATCTCTTTTGAACTGCGCCAATTCTAAAGGGTTAGATCTATAAAGATGTTGCTTAATTGGAACAGCATTTCCTATCTCCACATCATGTTAGTACTTCCCAGCATATTCGCACATATCTCTCTGTGTGATTGTAATAGCTCTATCAGGTCATTTTGATTTTCCTCTAGATGGCAACTCAATAATTTATCCCAATTTTTGAGAACTTCCTTATTTTCCAATTTAATTTGAGGAATATTAAATTCAGAATTATCTGAGGAAGAGTCACCAAACCTGAAATGTTAATGCTGATTTCTCTTCATAGATGCTGCTAGACCTGTTGAACTTTTCCAGCAACTTCTGTTGTTTCAGAATTGTATGTATTTGGTTCTTCACTCTGACTTGAAACAAGAACCACATTCTCCTTTTGCTTTCCTTCCCTATCAAAATGCTGTTTGAGTATATTCACATGACACTCTGTGAGATTTCCTTCTATCTGACATTCTTATCAAATTATTCACCTCACTCTTCCTTTTGATTTGATAAGGCCCAATAAATATTGCTCTTAAAGGTTCACCTAACACTGGAAGTAAGACTAATTAGGTCTTGTCTGACTTGTAGTGCCTGATGCTGCTGGGCTCTATCATGTAAAAGGTGATTTGCTCCTGCTCAGAGTTCTCCTCCTCCTCCTCCTCCTCCTCCGCAGAAGACTGTGACTGCTGTCCCAGCTTGTCATCCTCCATTACCATCATTTCTTTGTCTGTTCCAGTTGTGCAGAGCACAGCATGCTTGGTTTATGTGGTATACTGTTGGGATTGTACTGTCAGGCCTTCCCTCAGTGCTCTGCTTCAGTCAGGAACGTGGGTCTTCAAGAATAGAGACATGATGGCAAATCTCAGGGTGCTGGGCATAAACTTGTAAGTAGTGGTCTTAGTGATCACATTGATGGAAGAGAACCCTTTTCTATTGATGAACTCAGCTGCGTTATAGAATGCTGCTCTCAGCACGACATGTTTACAGTCTATCACAGCCTGCACCCGGGAGAAGCTAGCTATGTTGCCAAATTTTACCGTCCAAGCGACAGCTCTGACCTTATCACAGGGAAACAAGATGAAATGGTGTGATCTGGCACCAAATGGTATTGAAACATCTGTTGCTCTTCTGTTTCTCTATATCTTTGTTAAAGCATTGTAACAGCAAGAATAACCCCTCCTACTGGATCCGTAACTCATGCTTGCTATGCGCCTGTCTGAGAAACAGAAGAAACATCGCCATGGTGATGCACATTCTCCCACTGAGGCTGTGCTGGTTCTGACATCTTGTCACTACCTCACAGCGCCCCATGTCCTCCCATGCTCTGCTAACTTCCATCCTTACAAGAAGAGCTATCCTCTCACTGTCCTTATTCCCTTCTTTCCAAGTTTCTGCCTCCAGTCTTCAGCTTTGAGATTCCACCTCCCCACCAGACCGTTCAATCTGTTCACCCCATTGTTCCACTTGGAAAGCCAGGCCTGACTGACTCACCAGATCCCTGTCTGATGATCCACTAACCCTGACTGTTAGAAATGGATATAGACAATTGACAATTAGCCACTTCTGAGACAATATTAAAATATACATCCTGACCCAGACTGGCCCAGGTGGATGTCTGGCTGTCCCCAAGTGTCTGGACTGATCGCAAAAGTTGCCTTTGATTTCCTGCATCAGGAACTCTGTTATTGACAGCAGTCCCCAACTTAATCCCCATAGGAAGATAGAAACTAGGAGCAGGTGTAGGCCATTCGCCCCTATCGAGTCTGGTCCACCATTTAATATGATCGTGGCTGATCATCCAACTCACTCCCCTGTTCCCACTTTCTCCCCCTTTCTCCCCATACCCTTTGATCGCTTTAGTCCTAAGAACTATATCTAACTCCTTTTTTAAAACATTCAATGTTTTGGCCTCAACCACTTTCTGTGGCCGAGAATTCAACTCTCTGGGTGAAGACTTTTCTCCGCATCTCAGGCCCAAACGGCCTACCCTGTATCCCTAGATTGTGACCCCTGGTTCTTGACCCCCTGGTCATTGTGTATTTCCCTATGTGGTACTGTTGGAATTGTACAGGTTAGATTTGACTGAAGGCTACACCCCTTCAACATTGAGACATGTTCATTTGGTGGATGTGCATGCAGTGTGTTCCCCACGTTAGCTGTTGTTGCATGCAGCAAGTGGGAGATCGATATAGAACTGTGGCTTGCAGCAGTATATCCATTCCTTTGACTGATAACTGCTGACCAGCATTACAACCTGCCTGGCTCTGTGTCAGCACTAAACCAGGCAGCGCAGAGTATTGCAGGCCTTTAAAGTGCAGCTGAGGGGGGCAAAGAGCAAGACAGTGATGCGAGGTGATGCAGATAGGCACTAAGTGAGTGCACACTGAGGGAGTAAGTGAACACTCCTGAGATGCTGCCTCATCAGTCCATGAGCTGGGTACCTGTAGCAGCATCCAAAGTGTCCGTGGTGTTTTCTCCATGAGTTGCTGTAAGATTTTGCTTTTAAACAATAAATCAGATACTTTGTACTTTGTGAACTAGTCACTCTGTGCCTCTTGGGAAGAAATTAGAGAACCTGCAGGAAAAGATCAGAAAACTGAAGGACTTGGGAAACAAAAAAGAACCACCTCATTGAAACCTGAGGCTTGTGCCAATGAACTGTTCCCTCAGTGTTGTTTAACCTTCCACCCATTATACCAAGTTTTGTTTTGCCTGCCTATTGGCAACCTGAGCTCCAAATCTTGTCTGCCTATGTCTGTTGGTGTGTGTGTCGAGGAAGGTTTTATTAGAAGGATAGAGTTTTAACTGGTAGAGATACACATCAATAGTTCATAATTGTTTATCTCTAGTTAGAATCTGTAATTGAAAAAAATCTTAATTCTTACTAGGTACAGAAATCTGGTCCGTGTTTTTCTATCAACTTGAGTCAAACTGAAAGATCAACTGGGACTTTGTACTTTGTTAACAGTTTTAACTTTTGTGAGGAATACTGGGGCTTGGTTACAGTGAAGTGGAACTCATAGGACATAGAACATAGAACAATACAGCGCAGAACAGGCCCTTCGGCCCTCAATGTTGTGCTGACCTGTGAACTAATCTAAGCCCATCCCCCTACACTATTCCATCATCATTCATGTGCTTATCCAAGGATTGTTTAAATCTCCCTAATGTGCCTGAGTTAACTACATTGGCAGGCAGGGCATTCCACGTCCTTACCACTTTCTGAATAAAGGAACTGCCTTTGACATCTGTCTTAAATTTATTACCCCTCAGCTATGCCCCCGCGTACAAGCTGATGTCATCATCCTAGGAAAAGGACTTTCACTGTCTACCCTATCTAATCCTCTGATCATCTTGTATGTCTCTACCAAATCCCCTCTGAGCCTTCTTCTTTCCAATGAGAACAGATCCAAGTCTCTCAGCCTTTCCTCATAAGACCTTCCCTCCAGACCAGGTAACATCCTGGTAAATGTCCTCTGTGCCTTTTCCGATGCATTCATATCCTTCCTGTAAAGGGGTAACCAGAACTGTACACAATACTCCAAGTGAGATTGCACTAGTGTTTTGGTTTGTTGCAGCATGATATTGCAGCTACGGAACTCAATCCCCCTGTGAATGAAACCTAACACACCGTATGCCTTCTTAACAGCACTATCAACCTGGGTGGCAACTTTCAGGGATCTATGTACATGGACTCCAAGATCCCTCTGCACATCCACACTACCAAGAATCTTTCCATTGATCCAGTATTCTGCCTTCCTGTTGTTCTTCCCAAAGTGCATCACCTCACATTTATCTGCATTGAACGTCATTTGCCACCTCTCAGCCCAATTCTGCAGTTTATCCAAGTCCCCCTGCAACCTGTAACATTCTTCCAAATTGTCCACTACTCCACCGACTTTAGTGTCATCTGCAAACTTATTAACCCATTAACCTATGCCTGTGTCTAAGTCATTTATAAAAATGACAAACACCAGTGGTCCCAAAACAGATCCTTGTGACACACCACTAGTAACCGGGCTCCAGGCTGAATATTTTCCATCAACCACCACTTGTTGCTTCCTTTCTGAAAGTCAGTTTCTAATCCAACTGCTAAATCACCCTCAATCCCATGCCGCTGCATTTTCTCCAACAGTCTACCATGTGGAACCTTATCTAAGGCTTTACTGAACTCCATGTATAACACGTCGACTGCTTTACCCTCATCTACATGCTTGGTCACCTTTTCAAAAAACTCAATGAGGTTTGTGAGACATGACCTGCCCTTGACGAAACCATGTTGACTATTTGTAATCAAATTGTTGCTTGTCAGATTATTATAAATTCTATCTCTTATAATCCTTTCCAAAACTTTTCCTACAACAGAAGTAAAGCTCACTGGTCTATAATTACCTGGGTCATCTCTGCTGACCTTCTTGAACAAGGGCACAACATTTGCAATCCTCCAGTCTTCTGGTACTAAACCTGTAGAGAATGATGACTCAAATATCAAAGCCAAAGGCTCTGTTATCTCCTCCCTAGCTTCCCAGAGAATCCTCGGATGAATCCCATCTGGCCCGGGGACTTGTCTACTTTCATTCCTTCTAGAATTTATAACACATTTTCCTCACTAACATCAATCCTTTCTAGTCTAATATCTTGTATCTCATTCTTCTCTTCTACAATATTCTCCTTTTCCTGAGGGAAACCGATGAGAAATGTTCGTTTGGCACCTCTCTGATCTCCACAGGGTGCACACACAACTTCCCATTTCTGTCTTTGGCCCTATTCCTACCCGAGTTATCCTTTTATTCCTCACATAACTATAGAAAGCTTTAGGGTTCTCCTTTATTCTATTTGCTAAAGACTGCTCATGTCCTCTCCTTGCTCTTCTTAACTTTCTCCTTAAATCCTTCCTAGCTGATCTGTAACTCCCCATCGCCTCATCTGAACCATCCTGTCTTATCAACACATAAGCCTCCTTCTTTCCTTTAACAAGAGATGTAATTTCTGTAGTAATTACCTTATCACTTCTTCCCCCTGCCTGACAGGGGCATATCTAGCAAGGACATGTAATACCTGTTCCTTAAACCAGCTCCACGTTTCCATTGTCTGCATCCACTGCAATTTGCTACCCCATTCTATGCATTTTAAGTCTTGCCTAATTGCATTATAATTGCTCTTGACCCATCGATAACTCTTGCCCTGTGGCACATACCCTTTCCATGGCTAAACTAAACATAACTGAATTATGGTCATTCTCTCCAAAGTGCTCACCAACCACAAATTCAAACACCTGGCCTGGTTCATTACCAAGCACCAGATCCAGAATGGCCTCCTCTCTTGATGGCCCTTCGACATACAATGTCAGGAAACTCTCCTGCAAAAATTGGACAAAAACTGATCCATCCGATGTACTAGAGTTGCAGTGTTTCCAGTCAATGTTGGGGAAGTTAAAGTCCCCCATAATGACCATCCTGTTCCTTTCATTCCTACCCAAAATCATTTTGCCGATCCTCTCCTCCACATCCCTGGAACTCTGCGGAGGCCTATAAAAAACTCCCAGCAGTTTGACCTCTCCTCTCCTGGTTCTAACCTTAGCCCATATCACCTTAGTAGACAAGACCTCATCAAAAGTTCTTCCAGTCACCTTTATACTGTCCTTGACTAAAAAGGCCACACCTCCCCCTCTTTTACCGCCTTCCCTGACCTTAATGAAAGATCTAAATCCTGGAACCTGCAACATCCATTCCTGACCCTACTCTATCCATGTCTCCGAAATAGCCACAACATCGAAGTCCCAGGTAACTATCCATCCTGCAAGCTCACCTACCTTATTCCGGATACTTCTAGCTTTGAAGCAGACACACTTCAAACCACTTCACTGTCTGCCAGCACATTCCTATGATCATGAAATCCTGTCGATGCCCTTCCTACTCTCATCCTCTTGTGCACTGGAACTACAACAGAGTTCCCATCCCCCTGCTGAGCTAGTTTAAACCCACCCAAACAACACCATCAAATTTCCCACCCAAGATATTAGTACCCCTCTGGTTCAAGTGAAGACCATCCTGTTTGTAGAGGTCCCACCTTCCCCAGAATGAGCCCCAATTATCCAAGTACCTGAAACCCTCCCTCCTGCACCATCCCTGCAGCCACGTGTTCAGCTGATATCTCTCCTTATTCCTTGCCTCATTATCATGTGGCACGGGACCTGTCATTTTGTTCTCCTCTCTCCTCAGCTTTTTCCCGGTTCAGTTTCAGTTAGAATCACACATTACTGAATGGGGATAGCACAGGGGAAGGCCATTTGGCCCCTTGTGTTACAGCTCTTTCTTTTCAAGAGCAACTCCAGCCTGTCCGTCCATTCTCTATGCTCTAAACTCTGATCATTTTATTTCAGGAACTTTCCCAATTCTCTGCGGAAAGCCACAAATGAATCTGCCTGCTCTACACTTTCAGGCATTATATTCCAGTAACTAACTGCTCACAGTATCAAGAAAACATTTCTTTATGTCAACATTGGCTCCTTTCTAATCATCCTTGAGCTCTGGACTTCCCACCAATGGGACAGTTACATTGACCAGACTTTGTCATTTTGAATACCTCGATCAAATCTTTTCTTAGTCTTCACTGTTGTCAGCAGACTATACCAGTTTCTCTGATCTAGTCTCATTATTGAATTCTCTCAATCCTGGAACCAGTTTGTAAATCAGTCCTGCAAATACTTTAATGTTGATATACCCTTCCTAAAGTGTTTCCCAGAATTCAATGTAATATTCTAGTTAACGTCAAACCAGTTTATAGAGGTTCACTGTAATTTCCTTGTTTTTGTACCTCATGTCTCTATCTGTCAGAGCCTAGAGCCTCTCTACATTATTGACCACTTCCTCAATCATTGATTTGTGCACATATACCTCCAAGTCCCTCTGTTCCTGAACTCCCTGTAAAGTTATCTGCTTCATTTTACACGATCTTTCCTCATTTTACCAGTCAAAATGATTCACTGGTTGCATTAAATACTGTTTCACATTTCACCCCCATTCCAGCAACAGTGGTCCTAACACACCAGAGCTCAACTGTATCTCCCTTCCTCCGATCTGAAGAACAATCTCTTTGTTTCCCATCACCCAGACATGTCGCCAGTGTTCCTTTTAGCTTTCTTTAATTCATCCATGGAATGTAAGCATCACCGTCAACATAGGAACATTGGACTTTAGGAGCAGTAATAGGTTTATCAGCTCTCATTGTCATGCAATATGATTGTGGCTAATCTAGTTGTGAACATAGAACATGGAACAGGACAGCACAACAGGACAGCACAATACAGGCCTTTTGGCCCTTGATGTTGTGTGAACTATTTACCCTAGTCTAAGTTCAGACTAACCTACATACCTTTTATTTTACTATCATCCAAGAGTCGCTTAAATCTCCCTAATGTATCTGACTTTACAACCACTGCTGGCAGTGCATTCCACGCACACACCACTGTGTAATGAACCTACCTCTGATATCTCCCCTACACCTTGTGTGGTGTATATGGACTTCAGCAAGGCATTTGATAAGGTTCCCCATGGTAGGCTCATCATAAAATCAGGAAGTATGGGATACAGGGAGATTTGGCTATCTGGATTCAGAATTGGCTGGCTGACAGAAGGCAGAGAGTGGTTGTGGATGAAAAGTATTCTGCCTGGAGGTCAGTGTTGAGTGGGGTCCCGCAGGGCTCTGTTCTTGGGCCTCTGCTCTTTGTAGTTTTTATAAATGACTTGGATGAGGAGGTTGAGGGGTGGGTTAGTAAATTTGCAGATGACACAAAGGTTGGAGGTGTCATCAATAGTATAGAGGACTACTGCAGGCTGCAGCGTGACATAGACAGGGTGCAGAGCTGGGCTGAGAAATGGCAGATGGAGTTCAACCTGGATAAATGTGAAGTGATAGCAGGGGAATTGAGTTTAAGAGCTGCAACATTATACTGGGGTGTACAAAGCTACTAATCACACAACACTAGGTTATAGTACAACAGGTTTATTTGGAAGCACTAGCTTTCAGAGCGCTGCTCCTTCATGAGGTGGTTGTGGAGAATAAGATTGCCAATAAACCTCTTGGACTATAACCTGGTGTTGTGTGATTTTTAACTAAGGTTATGCTGCAGCTCTATAGAACACTGGTTAGGCCACACTTGGAATATTGCGTTCAGTTCTGGTCACCTCATTATAGGAAGGATGTGGAAGCTTTAGAGAGGGTGCAGAGGAGATTTACCAGGATGCTGCCTGGATTGAAGGGAAGGTGTTATGAAGAAAGGTTGAGAGAGCTAAGTCTTTTCTCATTGGAGTGAAGAAGGGTGAGAGGTGACTTAATAGAGATGTACAACATGTTGAGAGGCACAGATAGAATGGATAGCCAGAGACTTTTCCCCATGGTGGAAATGTCTATCACAAGAGCTCATAATTTTAAGGTATATGGAGGAAGGTTTAGAATATAGAACATAGAAAAGTACAGCACAGAACAGGCCCTTTGGCCCACGATGTTGTGCCGAGATTTAATCCTAATGTAAAATATAGTAACTTAAACCTACACACCCCTCAACTCACTGCTATCCATGTGCATGTCCAGCAGTCGCTTAAATGTCCCCAATGACTCTGCTTCCACCACCACAGCTGGCAACGCATTCCATATATTCACAACTCTCTGCGTAAATAACCTACCTCTGACGTCTCCTTTATACCTTCCTCCTAATATCTTCAAGCCATGACTCCTTGTACCAGTCAATCCTGCCCTGGGGAAAAGTCTCTAGCTATTGACTCTATCTATTCCTTTCATTATCTTGTATACCTCTTCCTCCTTCTCTCCAGAGAGAAAAGTCCGAGTTTATTCAACCTTTCTTCATAAGGAAAGCCCTCAGTCCAGGCAGCATCCTGGTAAACCTTCTTTGCACCTTCTCCAAAGCCTCTGTATCTTCCCTATAGTAGGGCGACCAGAACTGGACACAATATTCCAAGTGTGGTCTCACTCGGAACTTGTAGAGCTATGGCGAAATATCACGGCTATTAAACTCGATACCCCTGTTAATGAAAGCCAAAACACCATATGCTTTCTTAACAACCCCATTAACCTGGGTGGCAACTTTGAAGGATCTATGGACATGGACCCCAAGATACCTTTGTTCCTCCACACTGCCAAGAGTCCTGCCTTTAACCCTGTATTGTGCATTCAAATTCAACCTTCCAAAATGAATGGCTTCACATATTTCCAGGTTGATCTCCATCTGTCACTTATCAGATCAGTTCTGCGTCCTGTCAATGTCCTGTTGCAACCTACAACAATCCTCTGCACTATCCACAACTTCACCAACCTTCATGTCATCGGCAAACTTACTAACCCACCCTTCCACTTCCTCATCCAAGTCGTTTATAAATTCACAAAGAGCAGAGTTCCCAGAACTCATCCCTGTGAACACCACTGGTCACCGAGCTCCAGGCTGAATACATTCCATCTACCACCACCCTCTGTCTTCGAGGGGCCAGCTAATTCTGTATCCTGACAGACAGTTTCCTTCATATTTTATTTTAAACTTTAATTACTGTTGAATTCTCCACAGAACTCTTAAAAAATATATAGTTAAAAGGCTATTCCATCTCCATTTTACAGCAGTTTGAGTCATTCCCCTTTAATGACACAAGATAGATTCTGATCTATATAACAGATCAGCTCTTGGTAAAGGCTTACCCCTGTTCAGGGGCTTTGAAATCGGCCACAACCAGCGAGGACTTGACAGAATCTTAAAACCAAACCCATCAATCAAGGGACAAGTTTGTTCAATGACACTTGCGAGCACAAATATATATATAATTCAGAATCAAATGTTCGTGGTACCTCAAGATCCCTCAAGGAGTGTTCTTGGAGACATGAGATATGTCAGAGTTATACGATAGTACAGCATTCTTTAATAGTTTTAGATACATCTGCAACTGTATGGTAGTTTAGACTAAATGGTGGCAGCCAGTTCTGGACAGACATTAAAAGCACACCATACAGATTGTAGAGGTGGATTTCATAATAAAATACTCAAACCAGACATGCAATTGCACATTGTAATTGTATACATAGAGAAGGGCCAAAAGCTAGGCCTCCATTCCTGATGAAGGGCTTTTGCCCGAAACATCGATTTTCCTGCTCCTTGAATACTGCCTGACCTGCTATGCTTTTCCAGCACCACTCTGATCTAAACTCTGGTTTCCAGCATCTGCAGTCCTCATTTTTGCCTAGGTTTCTTTGTATCCCATGCCTCCTTACTTTCCGAATGAGCCTGCCATGGGGAACCTTATCAAACACCTTGCTAAAATCCATGTACAACACATCCACTGCTCTACCTTCATCAATGTGTTTTGTCACATCCTCAAATAATTTAATAAGGCTTAATAAACCATGCTGACTGTCTCTAATCAAATCATGGTTTTTCAAGTATTCATAAATCCTGTCTCTCAGTATTCTGTCCAATGCTTTGCCCACCACTGATGTAACACTGACTGATCTGTAATTCCCAGGATTATCCCTATTACCCTTCTTGAACAAGGGAATAACATTTGCCACCCTCCAATCACCTGGCACTATTCCAGTGGACAGTGAGGATGCAAAGATCATCACCAAAGGCGCAGCAATCTCTTCCCTCGCTTCCCATAGTATCCCAAGGTATATCCTGTCTGGCCCAGGGGATTTATCTATCCTCATGTTTTTCAAAATTTTCAGCGTGTCTACCTTCCTAAAATCAACCTGTTCTAGCAAATCAGTCTGTTTCACGCTGTCCTCAGAAACGTCAATTGTGGTCTCAATTCCACTTTCCTGAATTACCCTTGACTCCCTTGTCTATCAAACTAAGTCAGGTTTGAAGAATTCCACTCTGTCATAGAATCATAGAGATGTACAGTATGGAAACAGACCCGACGGTCCAACTCGTTCATGCCGACCAGATGACCTAACCTAATCTAGTTCCATTTCCCAGCACTTAGACGAATACCCCTCTGAACCCTTCCTATTCATACACCCATCCAGATGCCTTTTAAATGCTGGAGTTTTACCAGCCTCCACCACTTCCTCTGTCAGATCATTCCATACATATACCACCCTCTACATGAAAACGTTGCCCCTTAGATCTCTTTTATATCTTTCCCCTCTCACCCTAAACCTATGCCCTCTAGTTCTGGACTCCCCCACCCCAGGGAGAAGACCTTGTCTATTTACCCTATTCATACCTCTCATGATTTTATACACCTCTGTAAGCTTTCTGATTTTCCTGATCAATTCCCGAAGCTTATTCCTTGGAGGCCTACTGCTAGCTTTAGTTAATTTGTTTTTCTCTTTCAAAATATACAAACTCCTTTGTCTGTTTTCACATTGCTAGTTAGCTTTCATACATGCATTCTCCCACCTTCTGATTTTGTTGCCCAGCATTTGTTGAGTAATTTACTGGCCATTTGAGAGGGCAGTTAAAAGTCAACCATGTTGCTGTGGGTCTGGAGTGACATATAGCCAGGATCAGGTATAGATCCTGGCTTCCTTCCTGAAGGGACTTAGTGAAGAATGAGATGGATTTTAAGACAATTTTGAAGTTTTATGGCCACTGTCAATCATGTTTTAATTCAAAACGCGTTTCATTATTTGATTGGTGGGGTTTGCACTAATATCTCATAATCCAAGTTGCTGAGTTACTAGTCCAGTCTCATAATCCTGAGCCAGTGCATCTCTTTAACCAGTCTCATCACTCTCATATTACCTCTTTCATTGGTCTAAAGGTGTGAGAGGTTAAAGGTCAGAACTCAGGACTTTCCAAATGCATTTAAAACTCAGGATAAGTGGTTCTGGCAAGCTATTTTCTCAAGATTGCTCCATAACCCATGATATCTTAACTTCATAAAATCCATTTGTCTCTGCCTTAAAATTTTCAATTGATGTGGATTTTTGAGTGAACATAGTTCCAGATTTCTACTCTCGTTTGTGTGAAGACATTTGCCAACACCATCCCAGAGTTTTGAGAGTTTTTTTTCACTTTCTTGCTCAGGAGATGTGGGCCTCATTGGCTCTGCCAGCATTAATTATCCATTTAGATTAAGATTCAATCATAACATTGTGGACCTGGAGTCACATAGACATCAGATATTCTTCTCTGAATTAATGTACAGAAGGGTTTAAAGACAATTGACAATGGTTACATGGTCATGATGGGGCTAGCTTTTTAATTACAGATATTAATTGAATACAGTATTTTTACAATCTGCCTTGGTGAGATTGGAACTCATGGTCATGTGTTCTGGATTGTAATCCCACATTACTACTACTAGGCCCCTGTCTCCCCTCCTTCTGGGAATGACCCCTCTCTTTCTTTATCTTAAACATTTTGAATAATTCCCAGTGTCAGCAGGATCCATTGCCAAGGACACAGATTTCAGATCATCAATGACAGATCTAAAAAGATCAGGAGAATTACTTTTACGTGCTGAGCTATTATGATATGGATACATTGTCATCCAGACAGTGGAAATAATTCCAAAAGCAATTTTCAAAAAGGAATTGGACAAATAGTTAAAAAGAAAAATGGTCCTGGGTTAATACGAGAGTGAACTGATTGGATCATTCTTTCAATGAGCTAGCACAGGTATGATGGGCCGAATAATATCATTAAAAATTGCTAATTTCCCCTTCAAATTAACATTTTCCTTAATGTAGTCATAATTGAATATGATTAATAATTTAGGATGATAATAATTAATTAAGAAGTTCTTTAGTTGTAGGACTGAGGATAAATTAATATTTATGATGAAATGATAAGTGTGAGCCAGTGAAATGGTGGGCGGGATTAGACTCTGTTCCAATGCGATTTAAATAGAACAGATGTGATTGACTTATTCCATCGAGGCCCACCTCTTAATTATTGTCTTAGCCTTGGTCGTTGCCATTTTCTTTTGATGCTGTCTGCTACAAATACATGGGGGATGCAGTATGCCTGTAATTACTGCATCAGCCACAATGTTCTCAAACAGCACTAAACACCCACCTTTGGATAACAAACTCCTTCCCAGACAGCCAATTTGTTCAAAGTGCATTCACTGTTGTAACTTAAAAGAAAGAATTGTATTCAATATATCTCCTTTCACAATTTCTTAATTTCCAAATGTACTTCACAGTCAATGAAGTGCTTTTGAAATGTAGTCATGTCAAATGTGGAAAAAACATCACATCACTTTGCACGCAGTGATGTGATAATGACAAGATTATTTATTCTGTTTCAGTGATGTTTCGCAAGCAATTAAATATTGGCCCAGGACCCCAAAGCTTATGTTCATGTTCTTTGAAGAGTGCCAAGGGATCTCTTACATTGAGCTGAGATGGTAGATGGAGCCAAAAACTGAAATTACTGGGAAAACTGAACAGGTATGGCAGCATCTGTGGAGAGAAACGTTTGGGTCCAGTGACCCATCTCTGCATTGTCAACATCCTTTCTCCCCCACCACTCCAGCCTGCATCCCTCCCCACCATTATTGCACAGGTGCTCTCCCCTCCACACTTCACATTAGCTCTGATGAAGACTCATCTAGACTCAAAACGTTAACTTGCTCTTTCTCCATGGATGCTGCCTGACCCATTGTGATCTCCAGCATCTTTTGTTTTCAGATTTCAGCCTCTGCAATAATTTGCTTCTTAAATTTCTGTTTTTGCTTCTTATTTCAAGCATCTGCAGGTCTTTTATTTTTGTTTTAAAGTAGATAGAGCCTTGTTTTAATGTCTCATTCAAAAGACAGCATGTTTGATGATGCTACATCCCAACAGTACTACACTAGGAGTCAGTCTGAATCATATGTTCAAGACTATGGCAGGAACGATTCTAACTCACTGCATACAGTGTAGACTCTGGGATAAAACCTTCTTCCTCGAAGGTAGAGAGTGCTGCATCTGAACTGGCATCCTGACGTAGGGCAATGAGGCTGCTTCATGTTTAGACAGCAAGATCCCATAATAGCCACAAGATAAATTACCATTTAATTCCCTTCATTCCTCATTCTGATTTCAGGAATTTCTAAATAATATTGATGAATTTGACAAAAAGATAGAAAACAATGTATCAAACATCAAAATTTTGGGCATCACAGTGGCTCAGTGGTTAGCAGTACTGTCTCACAGCGCGAGGGACCTAGGTTCGATTCCAGCCTTGGATGACGGTCTGTGTGGAGTTTGCACATTCTCCCCATGTCTGTCTGGGTTTCCTCTGGATGTTCCAGTTTCCTCCCACAATCCAAAAATGTGCAGGTCAGGTGAATTAGCCAAGCTAAATTGCCCATAGTGTTAGGTGCATTAGTAGGAGGGCAATGGGTCTGGGTAGGTTACTCTTCGGAGGGTCAGTGTGGATTTGTTGGGCTGAAGGGCCTGTTTCCACACGGTAGGGAATCTAATCCAAAATAAAAACAGAAAATGCTGGAATTCCTCAGTCAGACAGCACATGTGGACAGACAAACCAGATTAAGGATTCTGCCCTGCAATATTTTGTTATAACTGGTCAGAACAGAAATCCAGGGGATCATGGACACTTCATCATTGAACATATTCAAGACTGAGATGGACAGGTCTTTAGACTCTTGGACAATCAGAGATAGGGAGCGGGTAGCAAAGCAAACAAAGCAAAGGAGAAAACGAGCCATGTCTGTACTGAATAGTATAGTAGGCTTTACCAGCATCCCAGCCTATTTCTGTTCCTTATGCTGTCATTCCCCTCCTTTCACTCTGTTACTGTCCCCCTGCAACTTTCAACATTCTTCTACACTGTCCACCACTCTACCGACTTTAGTGTCGTCTGCAAACTTACTAACCCATCCACCTATGCCTGCGTCCAAGTCATTTATAAAAATGACAAACAGCAGTAGTTCTAAAACAGATCCTTGTGGCACACCGGATTCCAGGCTGAGTATTTTCCATCAACCACTACTCGCTGCATTCTTTCAGAAAGTCAGTCTCTAATCTAAACTGCTAAATCGCCCCCAATCCCATGCCTCTGCATTTTCTCCTACAGCCTACCATGTGGAACCTTATCAAAGGCTTTACTGAAGTCCATGTACACCACGTCAACTGCCCTACCCTCATCTACATGCTTAGTCACCTTCTCAAAAAACTCAATGAGGTTTGTGAGACATGACCTGCCCTTGACGAAACCATGTTGACTATCTGCAATCAATTGATTCCTGAAGAAGGGCCTGTGCCCGAATCGTCGAATCTCCTGTTCCCTGGATGCTGCCTGACCTGCTGTGCTGTTCCAGCAATAAAGTTTCAACTATCTGCAATCAATGTTGTGGTTCTGTTCGCCGAGCTGGGAGTTTGTGTTGCTGACATTTCGTCCCCTGTCTTGGTGACATCCTCAGTGCTTGGAAGCCTCCTGTGAAGCGCTTCTGGGATGTTTCCTCCGGCATTGATAGTGGTTTGTCTCTGCCGCTTCCGCTTGTCAGTTCCAGCTGTCTGCTGCAGTGGCCGGTATATTGGGACCAGGTCTATGTCGATTGGGTCCAGGTCAATTGGGTCCAGAAATAGAAAACACACACCGGATCATCAACGCCACACTCACAGGAATCAGATTCACTAGAGAGGAAGAAAAGGACAACCAACTCCCATTCCTAGACGTGATGGTACAGAGAACACTGAATGGAGAATTCACCACAAAGGTATGCAGGAAAGCCACACACATAGACCAAGTCCTAAACTACAAAAGCAACCACCCCAACACACAAAAGAAGTTGCATCAAGACACTGTTCAAAAGGGCTACAACACACTGCAGCACACCAGAACTGCAAAATGAGGAAGAGGAACACCTATACAATGTATTTGCCAAAAACGGATACCCGCGCAATTTCATCAACAGATGCCGAAGGGAAAGACAACGGAATGAGGACATGCCACATCCCAAAGGACTAGCCACGTTACCATACATCAAAAATATTTCTGAACTGACAGCCAGACTACTAAATACCACTAGACTCATAACAGCACACAAACCAACAGCCACTTTCAGACAACAACTCACCAGGACAAAGGACCCGATACCCAGCATGAGCAAAACCAATGTAGTGTACAAAATCCCATGCAAGGACTGCACAAAACACTACATAGGACAAACAGGAAGACAGCTAACGATCTGTATCCATGAACACCAATGAGCCACGAAACGACACAACCATTATCCTTAGTAGCCACACACGCAGATGACAAGCAACATGAGTTCGACTGGGACAACACTACTATTATAGGACAAGCCAAACAGAGAACAGCCAGGGAATTCCTAGAGGCATGGCACTCATCCACAGATTCTATCAACAAACACATTGACCTGGACCCAATATACCGGCCACTACAGCGGACAGCTGGAACTGACAACCGGAAGCGGCAGAGACAAACCACTATAAATGCCGGAGGAAACAACACAGGAGGCGGCCAAACACTGAGGATGTCACCTAGACAGGGGACAAAACGTCTGCAACACAAATTCCCAGCTTGGCGAACAGAACCTCAACAACGAGCACCCGAGTTACAAATCTTCTCACAAACTTATCTGCAAGCAAATTGTTGCTTGCTACATGATTACAAATCCTATCTCTTATAATCCTTTCCAAAACTTTTCCAACAACAGAATCCAAGATGGAGGATGGGAAAAATTTCTGGCTGTAAGAGCTGTTCCTTTTTTTGAGGAATTTTAGGTGTTGGAGGTGATTTCCTCAAATTCCAGGAGCAGCAATTACTGTTTTATATGCTGTTGCATTGTTTTGGAACTTTGGAAAAAAAAGTCAAAACAGCAGCAGTTTTAAAAGGGAGAAGAGTAGACAAAGGAAGCACATGGTGAGGTCATTCCAGGAGAGAGAGAGAGAACCTGCACAGTTACTGCCTTTGCTGTTTTTGAATTCATGTGTCGCTGGACATTGGAGTGCATCTGGGAAAATTAACAAACAGTGAATTTCACAAATAATCTTGGAGGAACCTGTTTGGGCGAAGTTCACAGCACAGAGACAGATAAGTTAACTGTTGTTTTAAGTCTGTCCAAGAGAAAGGCTGTATTAGTGAATACAGTGGATTCTTTCTTGATTATATGTTTTTGGAGATAAGTCTCTTGATTACACTTAAAATATAAGCCATAGCTATTAATTTAACCTGGGGCAGTGTTTGTAGAGGAATATTTTCTGGGTCTGTAGATTGTGAAGGAGCAAAAATGGCCTTTGCAGTGATATGTACTTCTTGTCAGATGTGGGAGTTTAAAGAGAGTTTAAGGATTACTGCGGATTATATCTGCCATAAATGCCGTTGGATGTGAATTTTATCAGATTGAATGGATTGGTTGGAGAGACAGATAGAAACGATGAGGAATTTGCAACAGCAACAGTATGTGATGGATGGCAGTTAGACGAAGGGGGGAAAGTCTCAGATACAGTCACATAGATGGGTTAACTCCAGGAAGGGTTAGAGAGGTAGGCACCTAGGGCAGGAGTCTCTTGTGGATATACCCATTTCAGACAGGTATGCTGTTTTGGAAAATGTAGGGGGTGATGGATTCTCATGGGAACGCAGCACAAACAGCCAAGTTTCTGGTATTGAGACTGGCTCTAATGCAACGAGGGGTACGTCGGCTTCCAAGAGATCAATTGTGTTAGGGGATTCTGTAGTCAGAGATACAGACAGACGTTTCTGTGGCCAGCAGAGAAAAAGCAGAATGGTGTGTTGTTTCCCTGGTGCCAGGATCAAGGATGTCTCAGAGAGGGTGCAGAATGTTCTCATGTGGGAGAGGGGCTAGCAAGAGGTCATTGTCCACATTGGAACCAATGACATAGGAAGGGAAAAGGTTGAGATTCTGAAGGGAGATTACAGAGAGTTAGGCAGAAATTTAAAAAGGATGTCCTCAAGGGTAGTAATATCTGGATTACTCCCAGTGCTACGAGCTAGTGAGGGCAGGAATAGGAGGATAGAGCAGATGAATGCATGGCTGAGGAGCTGGTGTATGTGAGAAGGATTCACATTTTTGGATCATTGGAATCTCTTTTGGAGTAGAAGTGACCTGTACAAGAAGGACGGATTGCACCTAAATTGGAAGGGGACTAATATACTGGCAGGGAGATTTGCTAGAACTGCTTGGGAGGATTTAAACTAGTAAGGTGGGGAGTTGGGACCCAGGGAGATAGTGAAGAAAGACATCAATCTGAGACGAGTACAGCTGAGAACAGAAGTGAGTCAAACAGTCAGGGCAGGCAGGGACAAGTGGTGGGCTTGTTAGTGGGTGAACATTTTGGAGATGGTGACCACAATTCTGTGACTTTCACCTTGGTTATGGAGAGAGATAGGTGCGCACAACAAGGTAGATTTTATAATTGGGGGAAGGGAAATTACGATGCTGTAAGGCAGGATTTGAGGAGCATACGTTGGGAGCATAGGCTGTCAGGGAAGGATGTGGTGGAAATGTGGAACTTTTTCAAAGAGCAGATACGACGTGTCCATGATATGTATGTACCTATCAGGCAGGAAAGAAATGGTCGTGTGAAGGAGCCTTGGTTGACGAGAGAGGTTGAATGTCTGGTAAAGAGGAAGAAGGAGGCTTACATAAGGTTGAGGAAACAGGATTCAGACAGAGCAGTGGAGGGATACAGGATAGCCAGAAGGGACCTGAAGAAAGGGATTAGGAGAGCTAAGAGAGGGCATGAAAAATCGTTGGCGGATAGGATCAAGGATAACCCCAAGGCATTTTATGCGTATGTGAGAAACCAGAGAATGACGAGAACGAGGGTAGGTCCGATCAAGGACAGTAGTGGGAGACTGTGTATTGAGTCGGAAGAGATAGGAGAGGTCTTGAACAAGTACTTCTCTTCAGTATTTACGAACGAGAGGGACCGTATTGTAGAAGGGGAGAGTGTGAAATGGACTGGTAAGCTCGAAGAGATACCTGTTAGAAAGGAAGATGTGTTGGACATTTTGAACAACTTGAGGATAGACAAGTCCCCCGGGCCTGACGGGATATATCCTAGGATTATGTGGGAAGCTAGAGAGGAAATTGCAGTACCGTTGGCAATGATCTTCTCGTCTTCACTGGCAAAGGGGGTGGTACCAGGGGACTGGAGAGTAGCGAATGTTGTGCCCCTGTTCAAAAAAGGGAATAGGGATAACCCCGGGAATTACAGGCCTGTTAGTCTTACTTCTGTGGTAGGCAAAGTAATGGAAAGGGTACTGAGGGATAGGATTTATGAGTATCTGGAAAGACACTGCTTGATTAGGGACAGCCAGCACGGATTTGTGAAGGGTAGGTCTTGCCTTACAAGTCTTATTGAATTCTTCGAGGAGGTGACCAAGCATGTGGATGAGGGAAGAGCAGTGGATGTAGTGTACATGGATTTTAGTAAGGCATTTGATAAGGTTCCCCATGGTAGGCTTATGCGGAAAGTCAGGAGGCATGGGATAGAGGGAAATTTGGCCAATTGGATAGAAAACTGGCTAACCGGTCGAAGGCAGAGAGAGGTGGTAGATGGTAAATACTCAGCCTGGAGCCCAGTTACAAGTGGAGTTCCGCAGGGATCAGTTCTGGGTCCTCTGCTGTTTGTAATTTTTATTAATGACTTAGATGAGGGAGTCAAAGGGTGGGTCAGTAAATTTGCAGATGATACGAAGATAGGTGGAGTTGTGGACAGTGAGGAGGGCTGTTGTCGGCTGCAGAGGGACTTAGATATGATGCAGAGCTGGGCTGAGGAGTGGCAGATGGAGTTCAACCCTGCCAAGTGTGAGGTTGTCCATTTTGGAAGAACAAATAAGAATGCGGAATACAGGGTTAATGGTAGGGTTCTTAGTCAGGTGGAGGAACAGAGGGATCTTGGGGTCTATGTACATAGATCTTTGAAGGTTGCCACTCAGGTGGATAGAGTTTGTAAGAAGGCCTATGGAGTATTATCGTTCATTAGCAGAGGGATTGAATTCAAGAGTCGTGAAGTGATGTTGCAGCTGTACAGGACTTTGGTTAGGCCACAGTTGGAGTACTGTGTGCAGTTCTGGTCGCCTCACTATAGGAAAGATGTGGAAGCTTTGGAGAGGGTGCAGAGAAGATTTACCAGGATGTTGCCTGGAATGGAGAGGAAGTCGTACGAGGATAGGTTGAGAGTTCTCGGTCTTTTCTCGTTGGAACGGCGAAGGATGAGGGGTGACTTGATAGAGGTTTATAAGATGATCAGAGGAATAGATAGAGTAGACAGTCAGAAACTTTTTCCCCAGGTACAACAGAGTGTTACAAGGGGACATAAATTTAAGGTGAAGGGTGGAAGGTATAGGGGAGATGTCAGGGGTGGGTTCTTTACCCAGAGAGTGGTGGGGGCATGGAAGGCGCTGCCCGTGGGAGTGGTGGAGTCGGAATCATTGGCGACCTTTAAGCAGCATTTGGATAGGTACATGGATGGGTACTTAATCTAGGTTAGAAGTTCGGCACAACATCGTGGGCCGAAGGGCCTGTTCTGTGCTGTATTGTTCTATGTTCTATGTTCTATGTTCTAATAAATTAAACTGCATTTATTTCAATGCAAAGGGCCTAACAGGGAAGGCAGATGAACTCAGGGCATGGTTAGGAACATGGGACTGGGATATCATAGCAATTACGGAAACATGGCTCAGGGATGGGCAGGACTGGCAGCTTAATGTTCCAGGATACAAGTGCTACAGGAAGGATAGAAAGGGAGGCAAGAGAGGAGGGGGAGTGACATTTTTGATAAGGGATAGCAAAGCAGCTGTGCTGAGGGAGGATATTCCAGGAAATACATCCAGGGAAGTTATTTGGGTGGAACAGAGAAATAAGAAAGGGATGATCACCTTATTGGGATTGTATTATAGACCCCCCAATAGTCAGAGGGAAACTGAGAAACAAACTTGTAAGGAGATCTCAGCTATCTGTAAGAATAATAGGGTAGTTATGGTAGGGGATTTTAGCTTTCCAAACATCGACTGGGACTGCCATAGTGTTAAAGGTTTGGATGGAGAGGAATTTCTTAAGTGTGTACAAGACAATTTTCTGATTCAGTATGTGAATGTACCTACTAGAGAATGTGCAAAGGTTGACCTACTCTTGGGAAATAAGGCAAGGCAGGTGACTGAGGTGTCAGTGGGGGAGCACTTTGGGGCCAGCGACCATAATTCTATTCGTTTTAAAATAGTGATGGAAAAGGATAGACCAGATCTAAAAGTTGACGTTCTAAATTGGAGAAGGGTCAGTTTTGACGGTATTAGGCAAGAACATCCGAAAGCTGATTGGAGGGAGATGTTCGCAGGTAAAGGGACGGCTGGAAAATGGGAAGCCTTCAGAAATGAGATAACAAGAATGCAGAGACAGTATATTCCTGTCAGGGTGAAAGAGAAGGCTGGTAGGTATAGGGAATGCTGGATGACTAAAGAAATTGAGGATTTGGTTAAGAAAAAGAAGGAAGCATATGTTAGGTATAGATAGGATAGATCGAGTGAAGTAGGAGTATACTTAAGAGGGAAATCAGGAGGGCAAAAAGGGAGCATGAGATAGAAGCTAGGGAAGTGATTGCTGGAGCCCTTCCTGTGATATTTGGTATCATCGATAGCCACAGGTGAGGTGCCAGAAGACTGAAGGTTGGCTAACGTGATGTCACTATTTAAAAAGGTGGTAAGGGCAAGCCAGGGAACTATAGACCGGTGAGCCTAACATCAGTGGTCAGCAAGTTGTTGGAGGGAATCCTGAGGGACAGGATGTACATGTATTTGGAAAGGCAAACACATTGAGTCATTATCCTCTCTACAACTGTTGTGTATTTTGGTCTTTTCCAGTCTTATTTTCCTTAATTAATTTGGCTCTCACCTCCCAGACTGCTTTAATTTGGCTTGTATTCTATTGAGTTAAGAGCACTGAGGGTGTGATCTAATTGAGCTATTAAACTGATATAAGGATGAGATAGGGCAGATAAAGAGAAGTAATTTCTTCTAATGGTGGAATCCGGAACAAGATGTTAAAATTAAAACCAACTGTTCAAGAGTGAAAGCTGTAAGTATTTCGTCACACAGAAAGGAATGAAAAAGCAGAATGTTCTTCCATAAAATGGCGGGCAAGTGTTCACATGTCTTTGTGCACACACACACACGCACACATGTACATGCATGCATGCTCATGTGTGTTGATGTATACATGCTCACCACAACAGTATGCATTTATGTTGTGCCTTTAACAAAATTAAACATTGTAAAGGAGCACAATCAGACAAACTGTGACATTTTACCACATAAAGATGCATCAGAGCATGTAACTGAAACTTCATCAAAGCTTTGAAAGACAGAAAGAGAGGCGAAGGGTCGAGGTGCTGGGAGCAGTGGAGCTGTAGCAGGTGGTGGGGAGGGAAGGGGAGCGGGGGGGACAATATTGAGAGAAGTAATTTCAGAGCAAGGACTTAGCAGTTGATGGTACAGCTACCAATTGTGGAGCAGCTAAATTCGGGAATGATGGAGAAACGATATTTCAAAAGGTTGTAGGGCAGAGGGAAATTGGGAAAGGTGATTTTTAAAACAAGTTTCAGAACAAAATCAGAGCATTTTTTTAGCAGCCAAAGTATATCATAAAGAAATATCTTTATAATCTTCTTTACCAACAATGGAAGGTGGGAGGTCAGCCAGGTGGGGCTGTGTGTGCGTGTATGCATATGCTTGTGTCTATGTCTGTGTGTGTGAGTGTGTGTGCGTGGATGGGTAGATGTGTGTGTGTGAGTGTGTGTGGGGTATGCGTGTGTGTGTGGGTAGATGTCTGTGTGCACCCATCATATGTGTGGGTGGGTGTGTGTGGAGCATGTGTGTGAGCATGTGTGGGTGTGTGCACGTATGTGGGGGAGTAGTGTGTATGCATGTGTAGGGGTGGTTTTGTGTGTGTACGTGCGTGTGTGGGTAAGTGTGTGTGTGCATAAGTGCATGTGTATGTGTGTGTGCGGGTGCGTATGGGGACTGTGCGTGCATGTGTGGGGTTGTGTGTGTGTGGGGGTGTGTGTGGGGGGGGTGGGATGCATGTGTATGTGTGTGCTTGCACGCGTGTATGGACAGGTGGTGTGTATGTGCGCATGCGTGCGTGTGTCTGTGCATTTGTATGTGTGCTGTGCCTGTGTGCACGTGTATGTGTGTATACATATCTGTTCACTTCACTGATACAATGTGGAACCCTTCATGTATGTAATTGTGGTGTTCCCTGGCTGCTACCATCATCTAATGTCACCAGGGTTTCTATTTGATATTGGCCTAAGTTCATAGAACCATATAAATCTCTAAAGAGTGGAAGGAGGACATTTTGTCTCTGAAGACCATCCCACCCTTACACACCTGAAACGACTGCACAAAGGGCAGTATCCTGTCACCAAGTCCCCCTTTATTTACCTGTTGAGAGTCCTTGACACTGATTCAGTTCCTTCTGAGCTAGCTCTCAATTGAGAGTGTGGTGCTGGAAAAGCACAGCAGGTCAAGCAGCATCTGAGGAGCAGGAGAATCGACTTTTCAGGCATAAGCCCTACATCAGGAATGAACATTATTTGCCTGACCTGCTGTGCTTTTCCAGCACCACACTCTCGACTCTGATCTTCAGCATCTGCAGTCCTCATTTTCTCCCAGCTCTCAAAGTGAAGAGAATCCCTGAAAATTCTTATCATATTGGAGCCTGGGCTTCCTGATTGGACAAAATTAACGGCCTCACTCAGGGATCTCATATTCTATGATACAAAAACAGACGTTTTTGGAAAATCTCAGCAAATCTGGCAGCATGTGTGAAGATAAATCAAAGTTAATGTTTCTGGTTTAGTGACTCTTCCTCAGACTGGACTCAAAACATTAACTCTGATTTCTCTTCATGGATGCTGTCAGACTTGCCTGAGCTTTTCTAGCAACTTCTATTTTTCCTCCTGATTTATAGCATGTACAGTTCTTTCAGTTTTTAATTTATATTCTATGACATCCACCTGGATGACCTCATTACAATCACTACACCACCCTCCACCCCATGCCCAAATCACCTAACCTGCGCAACTTTGGACTGTAGGGGAAAACTGGAGCCTCTGAAGGAAACCCATACAAAGAGAACGTGCAAACTGCACACAGACAGTCACCCAAGGCTGGACCCTAGCACTGTGAGGCATCAGTGCTAACCACAGAGTCACTGTACTGTTCCAGGTACAACTGAGTGTTGCTGAAGTCACTGATACAAAAGAAGGCCACACAAATTCTCTGGCAGAAGATAGTTTCAGTCCTGATAGACAGAATAAGTTTATTACATATTATTGAATGGCCAGTTACCTTATATGTCATATATGGTGACCTTGCTGCCTGCGGTTGGCCCATATCCCTCCAAACATTTCTTATTTATGTACTTATCTAAATGTCTTGCAACTGAACCCACATCCACTTTCAGGTATGATCTGTCTTGCACAACACCCATTCCACTCCAAGCTTTACTTGACTCCATACCTGGAATAGTAATTTCTAGTCTGAAAGGATTTGAAAATGTTTTGTGCTGATCTATCCTGTGATGTTTTGATTTTTTTTTATTTAGGTGGTTGACAAAGTCAGATAATCACTTGTACTAGATTCCCTTTCCATTGTCATCACACTGTTTTGCTGGCTCCATATTTCAGCTTTGACCACTATCTAAATAGATCTTTCCAATGTCAGATCCTCTTTGATCATAACATATCAGAAAGAAATGAATCAGAAGTTCTAGTGATAGTTCTGTCTTGAATTAGTTCTGGTTACAAATCACCAAAATGGCAAAATTCTGCCAATGAGTAAAAATCAATAATAAAATTGTGAATAGGCAGTTCTGGAAGCTGCATTCCTCTTGCTCCTCCCATTTTACACTTGATACTTAATGTCGACCGAAACCCTTTGTCAAATCCTACGATACTACCTACAATACGACTCTTAATTTGTTATTTTAAAATATGATCTGCTATTCCCAAAGAATAAAAAGAAACATGTTCCCTTGTTCATATCTGGAGGTCTTCTGAAATCCTGAAGCAGTTCTGTTTTAAATGAACTATCTCTTCCATACAATCCAGTTTAATTCCTTGTCTGAAATATTTTTGTTATGAATCTGTTTAGAGAAGAAGTATTTCTCCATTTTCATAACGTTTAATTATTGTGGTTTCTCTTATTTAAATAATTTACTTGAATACTACGGCAGAAATTTATTTCATTGTTTATAAATGTGACTATTCAGTGTAAGTTGTGCAATCACTTCAACTGTGTTAAATGGTGCTTTTTTTGGCAAATTTTATTTAAATTTTGTAATTATATTTTTATTACTGGATAATGAAGATGAATTGCTAATGAAGAGTTGTCATTAATTTATCTGGAGTGTGATGGAACACTCCCCACTTATCTGGATGGGGACAGCTCGAACAATACACAAGCTTGACCACCATCTGGGACAAAGCAGCCCATTTGATTGGCATCACATCCACAAGCATCCACTCCCTCCACCACCGACACTCAATAGCAGCAGTGTATACTATCTACACGATGACTGCAGAAATTCACTATAGCTCTTTAGACAGCACCTTCCAAAGTTACAACTACTCTCTAGAAGGACAAGGGCAGCAGATACGTGGGAACACCGCCCCCTGAACATTGGTGAGGTCACCATCCTGACTTGGAAATACATCATCATTCCTTCAATGTTGCTGAATAAGAATCCTGGATTTCCCTCCCTGAGGGCATTGTGGTCAACCTACAGCACATGGACCGCAGCGGTTCAAGAAGGCAGCTCATCCCCACCTTCTCAAGAGCAATTAGTTATGGGCTATAAATGCTGAGCCAGCGAAGGAAGCCCACTTCCCATGAACATAAATAGGCAGCTTTATTTTTTTTAAATAGAATTTGTTTTACTTCTTCTCTCTTATTTTCCTTTTTAGAAAAACTCCTTAATTTCTGTTTATTAAAACTGAATTTAATATTGTGCCCTGTTTAAGTGCTAACTGTTGAATTCACAGAAGTTGACAGACTCAGTGTGGTTTTGAGCTACTGAATAATGGAAGATGCGTTCATTGTTTTCAGCCTGGAAATTTTTCTCTTTCTGTTCTTTAGATGGCTGGGGTTTCTGTACAGGGGAAGATTTCTTCAGGCTAATATTGGTCAAAATCACTGTTAGGAGCCATGGAATGTCCTTGGCAAACAGGATTAAGGAACATCCCAAAATGTTTTATACATATGTAACAAGCAAAAGGATAGCTCGGGCAACGGTATGTCCATTCAAGGACAAAAGAGGAAATTTATGCATGGAACCAGAGGAAGTGGATGAGGTCCTTCTCAAATACTTTGCATTGATTATCACAAAATACATGCTCGATGGTGAGACTCAGGAGAGGCACTTTGATATTCTGAGTCACATCAACATAAAAAAGGAGGAGGTGATGCGTGTTTTGAAAAGCACTGAGGCAGACATGTCCTCAGGATCTGATGGAATCCATCCCAGAATGCTGAGGGAGGCAGGTGAGGAAATTGCTGGGGCTTTGTACAAAATCTTTGTATCCTCTCTTACCACAGGTAAGGACACAGAAGACTGGACAGCAACCAGTTATTTTGTTTGAGAAGGGATAATCCAAGAAATTACAGGCTGGTGAGCAGTATGTCAGAGGTAGGGAAATTATTGGAGAAGATTCTCAGGGCCAGAATTTCCACGCATTTGGATAAATATGGATTTGTTAGCAACAGGCAGCATGGTTTTGTGTGGGGAATGTGTCTCACAAACTTGATTGAGTTTTTTTGAGGAAGTGTCAAAGATAATTGATGAGGGTAGGGAGGTGGGTGTTATCTATATGAACCTTAGCAAGGCCTTTGACAAGGTTCCTCAATGCAGGTACAAAAGGTGAAGTCACATGGGATCTGCAGTGAGCTGCTAAGATGGATATGGAACTGCATTAGTCAAAGAAGGCAGGGAGTAGTGGTGAAAGGGTGTTTCACAGACTGGAGATATGTGACCAGTGGTGTTCCACAGCGATCAGTGCCGGGCCACTTATTGTGTGTAATCTATATATAAATGATCTAGAGGAGAATGTCGGTGGCCTGATCAGTAAGTTTGCAGGAGTACTAAGTTTGGGGAATTTACAGATATAAGGAGGACTGCCAAAGGATACAGCAGGATATCAATAGGCTGAAGATTTGTGTGGAGAAATGGCAGCTGGAGTTTAATCCAGACAAATGTGTGATGATGCATTTTGGAAGATCTAATGATTCGATTCCCTACAGTGTGGAAACAGGCCCTTCAGCCCAACCCGTCCACACCGATCCTCTGAAGAGTAACCCACCCAGACTCATTTCCCTCTGACTAATACACCTAACACTACGGGCAATTTAGCATGGCCAATTCACCTGACCTGCACATCTTTGGACTGTGGGAGGAAACCCATGCAGACACGGGGAGAATGTGCAAACTCCACACAGACAGTCACCTCAGGCTGGAATTGAACCTGGGACCCTAGTGCTGTGAGGCAGCAGTGCTAACCACTGAGCCACAGTGCCGTCACAGGAAGAAAGTATACAAAAGTGGTGGAACCCTTAGAAGCATCAACATACAAAAGGATTTAGGTGCATAGGTTCATAGTTTCCTGAAAGTGGTCAAGGAGGCAATGTTTGTGTTCAATGTTTGCCTTCATTGGCTGGTGTATACTGTATAAAGATTGGCAATCCATGTTGCAGCTGAACAGAACTTTAGTAATGATTGATTGATTGTTGTAGTTTGGCCACGTTTGGAATATTATGTACAGTTCTTGTTACCACACTACCAGAAGGATTGTGGAGATTTTGGAGAGGCTGCAGAAACAGTTTACCAGGATATTGCTTGGTTTAGAGGGTATTACCTGAGAGGAGAGATTGAACAAACTGGGTTTGTTTTCACTTAAGTGTTGAATGCTGAGTGTGATAGACCAAACCAGACCCCCTCAAAATATGTTAAGAAGGCAGTCTACACCCTAACATTTCCTTATTTCAAAGGTAAATGTAAGGTACTGTGTTTCAGATACAATTTGATTGGTCAAGCTACTCAACATTAAGCAAAACACAAGTATTTCAAACATCTAATGATGCTGAAAATGTGTTGCTGGAAAAGCGCAGCAGGTCAGGCAGCATCCAAGGAGCAGGAGAATCGACGTTTCGGGCATGAGCCCTTCTTCAGGAATGATGCTGCCCCTTTAACAAGGTTATGTTGTCCTTGGCTTTCTTCAAGAGGGGTTGTAAAGGCAGTGATGCGGAAATGACGAACAGCCTCTGCCGAAGTCAACAATCAGAGGAAACCTTTAGGTTTTTCAAACACAATTGGACAGTGAAAGGGGTGTAGCCAGTTATAGAGTCATAGAGATATCCCACTGCAACTCCCAGGTCATTTCCTCTGCCCTGAAGCTCTTCAACCATGTTGTGAAACAAACTCGCTACCACAGCCACATTTGCTTCTGCAGTGCATGCCCCCATAACCAACTCATCCCACACAGGCTCCGGACCACCTTTAAACCAGCAGAATTTGGACCCGAACTGGACAAACAGTACAGACTACAGATTCAAAAACACCAGCAACAGTTGTCCTCAAGATCCTCCGCTCCAAGCTTGCAGCAATGCGCTGGCACCTAACCTCTCTACAGTCTGCCCTCCCTCAGCTGAGGGCCACACTCTCAGAATTGCAAAGGACCCACTCTGTACTACATCCTCAGGTGAATTCATACTCTCAACAAACAGTATTTCAATTCCATCTCAAACATCAAAAACTGTAAGTACAACAAACTTTTATCTACCCACCTCCATAACCAGCGCTCCTCAAACATTCCAGAAGATTCCCCTGGCCTCGGAAACTACTCAGACACTATTAGCCATGTGGCTGAAGCAGCTGCCACCCCCACACTAATTGATGATGTCACTTCTGCCCCCATCATGGCCATTCCCACAATCACTTCCGTCCCTCACAATTCCTCATGCATCACACGTGTCATCACTTCCACCCCTCATATCATCGCTGATGCCACACGCTCAGTGACTTCACCCACCCCTACTGTCGTGGTCACCACCACTTCCGCCCCCACCAGCGCTACTCACCTGCATTCTGTTGACATGCCCCCCACAGACCCCACTGTCACTATCCCCACCCCCCAGAACCCCGAGGGGAACACTACCCTTGCTCATGCCTCCACCCCCATTCACCCCACCATCACACCCACTCCAGTTACAGGTTCCGCCCCCACTCCCAGCTCCACACCCACACCAGATCCCAGCTCCCAGCCCTGCTGAGTTTTCACCATCCCTCCAGACCTCCCCCTCACTGAGGACGAATGGTCAGTCCTCAACAAAGGACTCACCTTCATCCCCCTCCGTCCACGCATCAATGAATTTAATACACGCCGTGACGTCGAACAATTCTTCCGTCGCCTCCGCCTCCAAGCTTACTTTCACAATCAGGATTCCCGCCCACTTCTGAGGATCTCTTCGCCTACCTCCAACACACTGCATCCACCTGGACACCCCGCGCTGGCCTATTACCTGCCCTCGACCACTTCATTTCCAACTGCCACCAGGACATTAACCGCCTCAACCTGTCTACCCCCCTCCCCCACTCCAACCTCTCACCCTCACAACACGCAGCCCTTCAATCCCTCTGCTCCAATCCCAACCACACCATCAAGCCAACAGGTAAAGGGGGCGCAGTGGTGGTCTGGCGCACTGACCTCTACACCGCTGAAGCCAAACGCCAACTCGAGGACACCTCTTCCTATTGCCTCCTCGACCATGACCCCATCCCCCATCGCCAAACCATCATCTCCCAGACCATACAGAACCTCATCACCTCAGGAGATCTCCATCCCACAGCTTCCAACCTCATAGTCCGGGAACCCCACACTGCCCGGTTCTACCTCCTTCCCAAGATCCACGAGCCTGACCACCCTGGCCGACCCATTGTCTCAGCATGCTCCTGCCCCACTGAACTCATCTCTACCTACCTCGACACTGTCCTATCCCCCCTAGTCCAGGAACTCTCCACATACGTTCGAGACACCACCCACACCCTCCACCTCCTCCAAGACTTCTGTTTCCCCGGCCCCCAAAGCCTCATCTTCACCATGGATATCCAATCCCTCTACACCTCCATCCGCCATGACCAGGGCATCCAAGCCCTCCATTCTTTCCTCTCCAGATATCCCCAACAGTACCCTTCCACCGACACTCTCATTCGTTTGGCCGAACTGGTCCTCACCCTTAACAATTTCTCCTTCGAATGCTCCCACTTCCTCCAGACCAAAGGAGTAGCCATGGGTACAAATATGGGCCCCAGCTATGCCTGTCTCTTTGTTGGCTATGTAGAACAGTTGATCTTCCGTAATTACACCGGCACCACTCCCCACCTCTTCCTTTGCTACATTGATGACTGCATTGGCGCCACCTCATGCTCCCGCGAGGAGGTTGAGCAATTCATCAACTTCACCAACACATTCCACCCTGACCTTAACTTTACCTGGACCATCTCTGACACCTCTCTCCCCTTCCTGGACCTCTCCATCTCCACTAATGACGACCACCTTGACACTGACATTTTTTACAAACCCACTGACTCCCACAGCTACCTGGATTACACCTCTTCCCATCCTACCTCTTGCAAAAATGTCATCCCGTATTCCCAATTCCTCCGCCTCCGCCGTATCTGCTCCTAGGAGGACCAGTTCCACCACAGAACACACCAGATGGCCTCCTTCTTTAGAGACCGCAATTTCCCTTCCCATGTGGTTAAAGATGCCCTCCAACACATCTCGTCCACATCCCACACCTCCGCCCTCAGACCCCACCCCTCCAACCATAACAAGGACAGAACGCCCCTGGTGCTTACTTTCCACCCTACCAACCTTTGCATAAACCAAATCATCCGCCGACATTTCCGCCACCTCCAAAAAGACCCCACCACCAGGGATATATTTCCCTCCCCACCCCTTTCCGCCTTCCGCCCTCCGTGACTTGCTGGTCAGGTCCACGCCCCCCTACGGCCCACCCTCCCATCCTGGCACTTTCCCCTGCCACCGCAGGAACTGTAAAACCTGCGCCCACACATCCTCCCTCACCTCTATCCAAGGCCCTAAAGGAGCCTTCCACATCCATCAAAGTTTTACCTGCACATCCACTGATATCATTTATTGTATCCGTTGCTCCCGATGCGGTCTCCTCTACATTGGGGAGACTGGGCACCTCCTAGCACAGCGCTTTAGGGAACATCTCTGGGACACCCGCACCAATCAACCACACAGCCCTGCGGCCCAACATTTCAACTCCCCCTCCCACTCTGCTGAGGACATGGAGATCCTGGGCCTCCTTCACCACCGCTCCCTCACCACCAGACGCCTGGAGGAAGAACGCCTCATCTTCCGCCTCGGAACACTTCAACCCCAGGGCATCAATATGGACTTCAACAGTTTCCTCACTTCCCCTTCCTCCACCTCACCCTAGTTCCAAACTTCCAGCTCAGCACTGTCCCCATGACTTGTCCGGACTTGTCCTATCTGCCTATCTCCTTTTCCACCTATCCACTCCACCCTTCCCCTGCCCCCGACCTATCACCTTCATCCCCTCCCCCACTCACCTATTGTACTCTATGCTACTTTCTCCCCACCCCCACCCTCCCCTAGCTTATCTCTCCATGCTTCAGGCTCACTGCCTTTGTTCCTGATGAAGGGCTTTTGCCCGAAACATCGATTTCGCTGCTCCTTGGATGCTGCCTGAACTGCTGTGCTCTTCCAGCACCACTAATCCAGAGCATGGAAACAGACCCTTCAATCCAACTCATCCATGTTGACCAGATATTCTAAACTAATCTAGTCCCAATTGCCAGCACTTGGCCCATATCCCTCCAAATTCTTCCTGTTCATGTACCCATCCAGATGCCTTTTAAATGCTGCAATTGTACTAGTTTCCTGCACTTCCTCTGGCAGCTCATTCCATACACGCAGCACCCTCTACATGAAATATTGCCCCTTAGGTCCCTTTTATATCTTTCCCCTCTCCTCCCAGTTCAGGTTGTTTTTTTCTCGTTTGGTTTAGTTTCAGCAAGCAGTCAAAGACTGCTGAGGACCTAGAGAAGCAGCTACAGTGAAAAGAGATTCCATGCTTCAACAGAGGTCGTGCTTGAACTTTGTCTCTGAAAACTCTCCTGCCTGTAAGAACCTGTGTTTGAATTTACCTTTTGTCAAGGGTTGCATTTATAGGATGTTATGGGGATTAGAATAGCTTCTTTGTTAAGTTGCGATAGAGCCAATTGAGTTATCAAATAAGTTGTTATTCTAAATTCTGTTTATGCTTCATCTGTAGTGTTTAAATAAATTCTATTTTGTTTAAATCTGAATGGTTTGACCAGCTGGATCACTCCTGGAATATCCACGCTATACCTGCCTTTAAAAAAAATAAAAGTTAGGTTCTGGGCTCACTTCTTAAACTATTTTGAGGGGATCTGGCTTGGCCCAGAACAAACACTATAGTTAAAGTACAATGAAAGAATGAAGAACTTGGATTAACTTAACATCATTGAAAACTTAACAGAATAATAGATTATTTTATTACAAAACAGTAACTCCAATATAGCAATATCCCACAAACACACACTTGACAAAAGGCAAATTCAGAAAACAGATTGTTTGACTTGCAGTTCTCCAATCCAGGAGAAAAGAACTTCACAACATAAATCTGAGAGAAAACTCAGAGAGGGAAAGAGTATTCATTGCCTTCCAACCCATCTGAGACCCAGCAACAACTGCTGAAAGCAAAACTAAAAATCCTAGATCTATGAGAACTTGACCACACCCACTCAGGCTGCTTCTATTGTTCCAACTTTAAAAAAACACCCAAGGCCTCACAAGTTGCTTATCTTCTCAGAGACTGCTTGGTGCTTGTCCCTGAGTCTCTCTCTCTAAAAGACACTTGAACAAAACCCACCTCTTAACGTCACAGCATCGTCACACTGATAGAAATTTACAAAATTATGAAAGGCGTGAATAGAATGGATAGTCAGATTCTTTCTCTCAGGGTAGAAATGGCAATGTTTAGGGGACATAGATTTAAGGTAAAAGGGGAGAAGTTAAAGGAGAAGTGAGTAGCAGATTTTTTACACAAAGAATGATCGGTCCCTGGAAGAGGTGGTAGAAGCAGATACAAGAGCAACATTGAAGAGACATTGTGACAGATATCTGAATAGGCAAGGAATAGAGGGGTACAGATCAAAGGGCCTGTTCCTGGGCTGTACTGTTCTTTGTTCTTTTCTCTTTATTATTTACTGTGTTTTGTAAATGTTGTTACTGTACCTGTCCCAACCATTTTCTCTGGCAGCCCATTCCATGAACACACCTCTTTCTGCGTGAAGAGGTTACCCCTCAGGTCCATCTGAAATCTTCCCCCTCTCTCGTGGTCTGAAGGGCCTGTTCTGTGCTGAACTGTTCTCTCCTTAAACCAATACTCTCTAGTTTTCAATTCCCTATCTCGAGGAAAAAGACTATGCATTCATCCTATCTATGCCACCATGATTTTATACACCTCCATAACATTACCCCTCATTCTCCTACGTTCCAAGGAATAATGTCCTACCTTGGCCAACCTCTCCCTATAACTCAGGTTTACTAGTCCTGGCAACATCTTTGTAAATCTTCTCTGTCATCTTTGCCAGTTTAACAATGTCTTTCCAAGAACAGGGTGATCAATGCTGCTATTGTGTCTGCTTCCACCACCTCCGCTGGCAGCACATTCCAGGCACTCACCACCCTTTGTGTGAAAATCTTGCCTTGAATGTTCTTTTTAACATCAGCCCTTGCACCTTGAATCTGTGCTCCCCAGTAATTGAACCCTCCACCCTGGGAAAAAGCCTCATATGTTCCACTCTATCTGTGCCATTCACAATCTCACAAACTTTTATCAGGTCGCCCATCAACCTCCTGCGTTCCAGTGAAAACAAACCCAGTCTATCCAACCTTTCTTCTGCTAAAATTCTCCATACCAGGCAACATTCTGGTACATCTTTTCTGTCCCCTCTCCAAAGCATCCACATCCTTCTGGTAGTGTAGTCACCAGAACTGTATGCAGTATTCCCACTAAAGTTCGATACAGCTGCAGCATAACTTGTCTCTCCTTAAACTCAATGCCCCTTCCAATGAAGGCAAGTATGCTATAAGCCTGTTTTACAAATTTATCTATCTGCACCTCCACTTCCAGTGATCTGTGGACCTGCACACCTCGATCCCCCTGCAAATCAATACTCTAAAGGGTTCTGCTATTCACTACATAATGTCCACCTGTAAGTAAAATGAACAAGAAGTTGTTCTTGGACAACTTGAAGAAGGCACTGGCTGGTCATGGTGGTAGGCAGCAGCCAATGGAAAGTGCTGCTATAGCCTGTGTTAAACTTTGCAAGGCCTCTACATACATCAGCTGGGAGGACAACTCTGTCATCTGCTTTCAGGTAGTCCATGGTTGTAGCTCTAAAGGTATTGATTTTCTGCTGTGACTTAATTTGTTGAAGAATCACCAAGAGATGAAGTGAGGATAAGATGATAGCAAGCATGAGATTAAACGTCTTCAAAGTTTGGGAGAAGATTTGTAGCTCGGGTGCTCGTTGTTGTGGTTCTGTTCGCCGAGCTGGGAATTTGTGTTGCAGACGTTTCGTCCCCTGTTCAGGTGACATCCTCAGTGCTTGGGAGCCTCCTGTGAAGCGCTTCTGTGATCTTTCCTCCAGCATTTATAGTGATTTGTATCTGCCGCTTCCGGTTGTCAGTTCCAGCTGACAACACACACAGACCAAGTCCTAAACTACGAAAGCAACCACCCCAACACACACAAAAGAAGTTGCATCAAGACACTGTTCAAAAGGGCCACAACACACTGCAGTACACCAGAACTGCAAAAAGAGGAAGAAGAACACCTCTACAATGTATTCGCCAAAAACGGATACCCCCGCAATTTCATCAACAGATGCCTAAGGGAAAGACAACAGAATGAGGACATGCCACAACCCAAAGGACTAGCCACACTACCATACATCAAAAACATTTCTGAACTGACAGCCAGACTACTGCGACCACTAGGACTCATAACAGCCACTCTCAGACAACAGCTCACCAGGACGAAGGACCCGATGCCCAGCATGAGCAAAGCCAATGTACAAAATCTCATGCAAGGACTGCACAAAACACTACATAGGACAAACAGGGAAGACAGCTAACGATCCGCATCCATGAACACCAATTAGCCACGAAGCGAACACGACCAGCTATCCTTAGTAGCCACACATGCAGATGACAAGCAACATGAGTTCGACTGGGAAACACTACTATTATAGGACAAGCCAAACAGAGAACAGCCAGGGAATTCCTAGAGGCATGGCACTCATCCACAGATTCAATCAATAAGCACAACGACCTGGACCCAATATACCGGCCACTGCAGCGGACAGCTGGAACTGACAACCGGAAGCGGCAGATACAAATCACTATAAATGCCGGAGGAAGCACTTCACAGGAGGCTCCCTAGACAGGGGGCAAAACGTCTGCAACACAAATTCCAGGGCCCCTCAAAGATCAGCAAGGTGGCCTTTGTGTGGCGCCGCAGAAAATGGGGGAGATAGTAAACGAGTATTTTGCATCAGTGTTTACTATGGAAAAGGACATGGAAGATATATGATGTAGGGAAATACATGGTGACATCATGTCCATATTACAGAGAAGGAAGTCCTGGATGTCCTGAAACTCAAAACTGGATAAATCCCCAGGAACTGCTCAGGTGTACCCGAGAACTCTGTGGGAAGTTAGAGCAGTGATTGCTGGGCCTCTTGCTGAGATATTTATATCATCGATAGTCACAGGTGAGAAGCCAGAAGATTGGAGGTTGGTTAACGTAGTGCCACTGTTTAAGAAGGGTGGTAAGGACAAGCCAGAGAACTATAGACCAGTGAGCTTGACATCAGTGGTGGGCAAGATGCTGGAGGGAATTCTGAGGGACAGGATGTACATGTATTTGGAAAGGCAAGGACCAATTAGGGATAGTCAACACGGCTTTGTGCGTGGGAAATCATGCCTCACAAACTTGACTAAGTTTTTTGAAGAAGTAACAAAGAGGATTGATGAGGGCAGAGTGGTGGATGTGATCTTTATGGACTTCAGTAAGGCGTTCGACAAGGTTCCCCATGGGAGACTGATTAGCAAGGTTAGATCTCATGGATTACAGGAAGAACTAGTGATGGAGGGTTGCTTTTCAGACTGGAGGCCTGTGACCAGTGGAGTGCCACAAGGTTTGGTGCTGTGTCCACTACTTTTTGTTATTTATATAAATAATTTAGATGTGAGCTTAAGAGGAATAGTTAGTAAGCTGCAGATGACACCAAATTTGGAGGTGTAGTGGAAAGCAAAGAAGGTTACCTTAGATTACAATGGGATATTGATCAGATGGGCCAATGGGCTGAGAAGTGGCAGATGAAGTTTAATTTAGATAATTGTGAGGTGCTGCATTTTGGGAAAGCAAATCTTAGCAGGACTTATAGACTTAGTGGTAAGGTCTAAGGGAGTGTTGCTGAACAAAGAGCCCTTGGTGTGCAGGTTCATAGCTCCTTGAAAGTGGAGTCGCAAGTAGATAGGATAGTGAAGAAGGCGTTTGGTGCGCTTTGCTTTATTGGTTAGAGTATTGAGTGCAGGAGTTGGGAGATCAATTGCAGTTGTACAGGACATTGGTGAGGCCACTTTTGGAATATTGCGTGCAATTCTGGTCTCCTTCCTATCGGAAGGATGTTGTGAAACTTGAAAGGGTTCAGAAAAGATTTACAAGGATGTTGCCAGAGTTGGAGGATCTGAGCTACAGGGAGAGGCTGAACAGGCTGGGGCTGTTTTCCCTGGAGCGTTGGAGGCTGAGGGGTGACCTTATAGAGGTTTATAAAATCATGAGGGGCATGGATAGGGTAAATAGACAAGGTTTTTTCCCTGGCGGGGGGGGGGGTAATCCAGAACTAGAGGGCAGAGGTTTAGGATAAGAGGGGAAATATACAAAAGAGACCCAAGGGGCAACTTTTTCGCACAGAGGGTGGTACGTGTATGGAGTGAGCTGCCAGAGGAAGTGGTGGAGGCTAGTACAATTGCAACATTTAAAAGGCATCTGGATGGGTATATGAATAGGAAGGGTTTGGAGTGGGATTAGATTGGGTTGGGTTTGCTGATCAGCATGGATGAGTTGGACCGAAGGGTCTGTTTCTGTGCTCTGCATCTCTATGACTATGACCCTATGTATTTGACCTTCCAAAATGCATCACCTCATATTTGTCTGGGTTAAACTCCATCTGCCATTTTTCTGCAGTGCCTCCATATCTATACCCTGCTATATATTCTGACAGTCCTCCTTACTATCTGCAACTCCATCAACTTTTGTAACATCCACAAACTTACTAATTAGATCAGTCACATTTTCCTGAGGTAGTAATACCTCAGGTAAAAGAAGAAGTTGGATGGGTTACAGTCAGGGGATGGAAAGGGAACCAGCAGGCAGTGCAGGCATCCCCTGTGGCCGTTCATCTCAATAGCAAGTAAATTGTTATGAATACTGTTGAGGGGGATGACTTACCAGGGGTAAGCAATAGGGCACAGGCCTCTGGCACAGAGTCTGTCCTTGTTGCTCAGAAGGGAAGGGGAAAGAGGAGCAGAGCAGTAGTCACTGGGGACTCCATAGTTAGGGGGACAGATAGGAGGTTCTGTGGGAACAAGAGAGATTCACGGTTGGTGTGTTGCCTCCCAGATGCCAGGGTTCGTGAGATCTCTGATCATGTTTTCAGGATCCTTGAGGAGGAGGAGAGTAGCCCCAAGTCATGGTCCACATAGGCACCAACGACAAAGGTGGGAAGAGAGATGGGGATTTAAGACAGAAATCCAGGGCGCTCGGGTGAACCTTAGAGCTAGAACAAACAGAGTTGTTATCTCTGATTTGTTGCCCATGCCACATGTCAGCGAGGCGAGGAATAGGGAGAGAGAGCAGTTGAACACATGGCTCCAGGGAGGGTTTTGGATTCCTGGATAATTGGGGTTCTTTCTGGGGTAGGTTGGACCTCTGCAAACCGGATGGTCTTCACCTGAACCAGAGGTGTACCAATATCCTGGAGGGGAAATTTGCTAATGCCCTTTGGGAGGGGTTAAACTAATTCACTAGGGGGATGGGAACCTGAATTGTAGTTCAAGTATACAGGAGATTGAGAATAGTGAGGTCAGAAATGTGGCTTCAAGGTCGCAAGAGGACACCAGCAAGCAAGACGTTGGCTTGAAGTGTGTCTACTTCAACGCCAGGAGCATCCGGAATAAGGTGGCAGAACTTGCAGCATGGGTTGGTACCTGGGACTTTGATGTTGTGACCATTTCGGAGCCATGAGTAGAGCAGGGACAGGAATGGTTGTTGCAGGTTCCAGGATTTAGATATTTCCGTAAGAACAGAGAAGATGGTAAAAGGGGAGAGGGATGTGACATTGTTAGTCAAAGACAGTATTACCGTGGCAGAAAGGACATTTGAGGACTTGTCTATTGAGATAGTATGGGCTGAGGTTAGAAACAGGAAAGGAGGGGTCAACCTGTTGGGAGTTTTCTGTAGTCCTCTGAATAGTTCCAGAGATATAGAGGAAAGAATAGCAAAGATGATCCTCGGTAGGAGTGAAAGTGACAGGGTAGTTGTTATGGGGGAGATTAACTTTCTGAATATTGATTGGGAGCACTATAATTCAAGTACTTTAGATGGGTCAGTTTTTGTCCAATGTGTACAGGAGGGTTTTCTGACACAGTATGTAGACAGGCCAACAAGGGGTGAGGCCACATTAGGTTTGGTATTGAGTAATGAACCAGGCCAGGTGTTAGATTTGGAGGTAGGTGAGCACATTGGTGTTAGTGATCAATTCAGTTATGTTTACTTTAGCGATGGAAAGGGATATGTATATACCGCAGGGCAAGAGTTATAGCTGGGGGAAAGGCAATTAGGATGTGATGAGGAAAGTTTTAGGATGCATAGGATAGGAAAGTAAACTGCAGGGGATGGGCATAATTGAAATGTGGAGCTTATTGAAGGAACAGCTATTGTATACCCTTGCTAAAATGTACCTGTCAGGCAGGGAGGAAGTGGTTGAGGAAGAAGAAGGCTTTTGTTAGGATGAGATGTGATGGCTCAATTAGGACATTTGAGAGTTACAAGTTAGTCAGGACTGACCTAAAGAGAGAGCTAAGAAGAGCCAGGAGGAGACATGCAAAGTCATTGGTGGATAGGATCAAGGAAAACCCTAAAACCTTCTCTAGGTATATCAGGAATAAAAGAATGACTGGAGTAAGATTAAGGCCAATCAAGGACAGTAGTGCAAAGTTACGTGTGGAGTCAGAAGAGATAGGAGAAGTGCTAAATGAATACTTTTCGTCTGTGTTCACACTAGAAAAAGACAAGGTGGTCGAGGAGAATACTGAGATACAGGCTACTAGTCTAGATGGGATTGAGGTTCACAAGGAGGAGGTGTTAGCAAGTCTGGAAAGTATAAAAATAGATAAGTCTGCTGGGCCGAAAATAAATTATCCAAGGATTCTCTGGAAAGCCAGGGAAGAGATTGCATAGCCTTTGGCTTTATTTTGTCATTGTCTGCAGGAATAGTGCCAGAAGACTGGAGGATTGCAAATGTTTTCCCCTTGTTCACGAAGGGGAGTAGAGACACCCCGAGTAATTATAGACCAGTGAGCCTTACTTTGGTTGTGGGTTAAGTGTTGGAAAGGGTCATAAGAGAGAGGATTTATAATCATCTAGAAAGGGATAAGTTGATTAGGGATAGTCAACATAGTTTTGTGAAGGGTAGGTCATGCCTCACAATCCTTACCAAGTTCTTTGAGAAGGTGACCAAACAGATGGATCAAGATAAAGCTGTTGATGTAGTGTATATGGATTTCATAAGACGTTTGATAAGGTTCCCCATGGGAGGCTATTGTACAAAATATGGAGGCATGGGATTGAAGGTGATTTTGCAGTTTGGATCAGAAATTGGCTAACTGAAAGAAGGTAGTTGATGGGAAATGGAGTTCAGCTACTAGTGATGTACTGCCAGGATCTGTTTTGGGTCCACTGCTGTTTGTCATTTTTATAAATGACCTGGATGAGGGCAAAGAAGGATGGGTTAGTAAATTTTCAGATGAAACTAAGGTCAGTAGAGTTGTGGATAGTGACAAAGTATGTTTAGATTACAGAGGAACACAGATAAACTGCTGAGCTAGGCTGTGAATGGAGTTTAATGTGGAAAAGTATGAGGTGATTCACTTTGGAAAGAGCAACAGGAATAAAGAGTGCTGGGCTAATGGTTAGGTTCTTGGTCATGTAGATGAGCAGAGAGATCTCAGCATCCATGTACATAGATCCCTCAAAGTTGTCACCCAGGTTGATAGGGTTGTTAAGAAGGCATACGATGTGTAAGCTTTTATTGGTAGAAGGATTGAGTTTCAGAGCCACGAGGTCATGCTACAGCTGTACAAACGCTGGTGCAACCACATTTGGAGTATTGCATACAGTTCTGGTCACTGCATTATAGGAAGGATGTGGAAGCTTTGGAAAGGGTTCAGAGGAGATTTACCAGGATGTTGCCTGGTATGGAGGGAAGGTCTTATGAGGAAAGGCTGAGAGACTTGAGACTATTTTCATTAGAGAGAAGAAGGTTGAGATGTGACTTAATTGAGACATATAAGATAATCAGAGGGTTGGATAGGGTGGATAGTGAGAGGCTTTTTGCTCAGATGGTGATGATGAGCATGAGGGAACATAGCAATAAATTGAGGGATGATAAATATAGGACAGATGTCATAGGTAGTTTCTTTACTCAGAGTAGTAGGGGCGTGGAACGCACTGCCTGCAACAGGAGTAGACTTGTCGACTTTGGTCATTGGATAGGCATATGGACAAGAATGGAATTGTGTAGGTTAGATGGGCTTCAGATTGGTTTCACAGGTCGGCGTAACATCGAGGGCCAAAGGGCCTGTACTGCGCTGTAATGTTGTCTGGTCTATGTTCCTCCAAATCATGTATATGCATCACAACAGTAGTACGGTTCCCAGCACTGATCTCTGTGGAATACCACTCGTCACAGCCCTCCATTCTGAAAATCATCCTTCCACTGCTACTAACTGTCTCCTATGACTAAGCCCATTCTGTATCCATCTTGCCAGCTCATTCCTGATATCACCTCTTGTATCAGTCTGCCACAAGAGATGTAACCAAATGACTTGCTGGTCAACTTCAGAAAACGAAGTAAAGGATACACATTGCTGTGGGTTTGACCACATGTTGTCCAAAGGATTTTCTAATCCACAGGATATTTGTGAACCCAGTGGGTTTTTACAATAATCCAGTGGTTTCATGATCACTATCACTGAGAATAACATTTTATTGCAGATTGAGTTGTAGAGTCATAGAGGTGTACAGCACGGAAACAGACCCTTCAATCCAACTCGTCCATGCCAACCAGATATCCTAGCCTAATCTAGTCCCATTTGCCAGTATTTGGCCCATATTCCTCCAAACTCTTCCTATTCATATACCCATCCAGATGCCTTTAAATGATGTAATTGTACCAGCCTCCACTGCTTCCTCTGGCAGCTCAGTCAATGCACACACCACCCTCTGTGTGAAAAAGTTGCCCCTTTTGTTCCTTTTAAATCTTTCCCCTGTCACCCTAAATCTATGCTCTCTAGTTCTGGACTCCCCCACCATAGGGAAAAGACTTTGTGTATTTACCCAATCCATGCCCCTCATGATTTTATAAACCTCTATAAGATCACCTCTTAGCCTCTGTTGCTCCAGGATAAACAGCCCTAGCCTATTCAGCCTCTCCATACAGCTAAAACCTTCCAACCCTGGCAACATACTTGTAAACCTTTTCTGAACCCTTTCAACTTTCACAACATCCTTTCAACAGAAAGGAGACGAGAATTGCACGCAATATTCCAAAAGTGGCCTAACCAATGTCCTGGACAGCTGCAACATGACCTCCCAACTCCTATACTCAATGCTCTGACCAATAAAGGAAAGCATACCAACCACCTTCTTCTCTACTCTATCTACCCGCAAGTTGACTAATGAGATTTGCTCATTCACTCTTTGAACAGGTCTCTGGATTGCTATCATAGTAAGATAACCATTACACACTTCGAAATCCTCATTCTCGTTCTCCCACCCAATGAGTTGCTCACTCCAACTTTCCTGAGTGTCCATTTCTAGTCTCATGCCTCTTGTTGCTTTTCTTCATTCCTCCTTGCTCTGTCCTTCCCTCTGAGGGCCAGGCCTTCCTCCTAACTAGCTAGGGCTGCCTCATGTTTCAGCATGAATCTCTACCTGACCCCTCCCACCGGGGTCTGTGCAAATTCCCGTGTCAGAGGCCAGCTATGTCACAAAAGGAAATTGAGTCACTGGCTGAACAAATTCTATTTCAACTTAAAATTGGGCCGAGCACAAACACATTGATCCAAACTTTCTTCATCCGAAGAATATTTCTGAACCTAACTCACTTAAACATTCACAATAGAAGGTTACATACATTTTTAATAGAACAAATTCTGTACAGGGTATTTTGTTGGATGGTAAGATGTTCAGAGTTTTATTCTTCACTCTCCAGACCTTAGCATTAATATTTAATTCTGCAAGATGAAGTATTTATGTGTATATGCGTATGTTTGGGGGGACGGGGGGGAGATGGAGTTGGGGCAATGGTCATGGGGGGGGGGGACGGTGATAAAGGAAGAAGGATTATTTTGTTTCAGGAACAATTCCCCTCATTTCTCTTTGCAAATCTGCCAACTTCTTAATCAATTGAAATTTAGGGAAGAGAAAATGAAATATAGGAGCTTATGTCCCACTGCACAAAATCCTGAAAGGTTTTTTAAGTGGTGTTGGGTAAAATTCAGTGCTGTGCATATTAAAAGCTGTCACCAAATCTGCAGAATTACATTTATTCATAATGCATTACCCATGAATAATGATCGCACTACATTTTTATAAACCATGCATACAAATACCTCTGTGCTGACCTCCTTTTATTTATGTTAATCCTCATGGACAAATATCTCTTTTATGTTTCCCTTCCCTCTGGAACTTCTGATTGACCCAAATGAGCAAGAACTGATTAATCTGCAAAATTAAAGATAAGGACCACCAGCCCTTAAAAAAAATATGCATTAATACTGTACACTTCATAACCCTGGTATTTCCCAAGTGTTTCAGTGCCAATTTAGTGCTTTTGAAATATTGTCATGTTGAAAATGTGGTTACCAATATGCACAAAGCAAGATCCCAAATACTGCAAAATGATAATCACAGGGGCTGGAGGGGGAGGGGGTGCTGGAGGGTAATCTGTTTTCATGATGTTAGTTCCAGAGATAATAGCTGTAAAAATGACGCCCCGGGTGCCTCCCACCGTGATTTGAAACATGCCACAACGACTACTTACCAGACCCCAGGTCAGATAAAATAAGAAAGTGCACTCTCTCAACTGATGTAAAGAGTTTGCATGAAATCATCAGATAAACAGAGAGGTTAACCCCAGACAGAGAGGTCAGCTACAGACAGAGAGGTCAACCCCAGAGAGAGGTCAGCTACAGACAGAGAGGTCAACATCACACAGAGAGGTCAACTTCCCCGGACAGAGAGGTCAACTCTGGAGAGTGAGGTCAGCTCCAGACAGAGAGGTCAGCTATAGACAGAGAGATCAGCTACAGACAGAGAGGTCAACACTGGACAGTGAGGTCAGCTCCAAACAGAGGGGTCAATTCCAGACAGAAAGGTCAACTCTGGATAGTGAGGTCAGCTCCAGACAGTGAGGTCAACCCCAGACAGAGAGGTCAACTCTGGACAGTGAGGTCAGCTCTAAACAGAGGGGTCAACCCCAGACAGAGAGGTCAACTCTGGACAGTGAGGTCAGCTCCAGACAGTGAGGTCAACACCAGACAGAGAGGTCAACCCCAGACAGAGAGGCAACATCAGACAGAGAGGCCAGCTCTGGACAGAGAGGTCAACCCCAGACACAGAAGTCAGTGCTGAGGAGCAGGCTGTTTGAGGCTGGTGAAGATTCACTCTGTGCCTTCAGTATGCCTCAAAGTTTTGCCTGAATCTTTACCCCGAGTAATGTTGTGAGTGGGTTGGCGAGCCGAGCCAGTGATGGGGACAGAGCTGGGTTGGGGGTGGGGAGTGGAGGGGGCTGGGTTTGGGATAGGCTGTGAGCTGTGTTAGGAGTGGGGGGGGCTTATCATTTCACATGTCGTTGTCATGGCTGTTGCGATTATTTCATTACCTCCGTCCTTTAACTGTTTCAGACATAGTACATTTACAGATAGTCAACCAAAGGTTCATGTGAATGTTCTGTAATGTCAGTGAGCTCAGACCAACCAGACCAGAGGACATCCCTCTGTAAACTGGCAGCAACAGCAGAGTCCAGGGAGCAACAGACAATGAGATAGAGAGGCAGGAGATAGTGTGAGTTAGGTGGAGTGAGAGGGAGGGAGAGAAAAGAGAGAGGGAATGAGGTAGAAAGTGAGTGAGAGAGGGAGTGAGTGAGAGAGTAAGAGATAAACAGAAAGCGAGAGAGTAAGAAGGGTAAAGGAGGAGGATGAATCTGGTTGATGGAAAGTCAACTGAGCATGTTGCTCACTGCAGGGCTGCCTGCTGTATTTTATGTGTCAGATAATGAGGTGAAAAGAAAACAGGCAGCAAGTTTTGCCTGGTGAGGAGAAAAATCTATTGCAAAATTGTATTTATAAAGAACATCAAGGCCCCCTCTTGAGCTCAACAATCCATGGCAACACAAATCTGCAGTTGGCTTTTAACTGCAATTGTGTCACTGGCCTATTTAATGTGGAAAAAAAATAAAACTCATTGATTCTCACAACAGCACAGAGGGAGCCCTGCATTGAGACTGGGAAAGCACAGAGGGAGCCCTGCATTGAGACTGGGACAGCACTGAGGGAGCCCTGCACTGAGATTGGGGCAGCACAGTGGGTGCCCTGCACTGAGACTGGGACAGCACTGAGGGAGCCCTGCATTGAGACTGGGACAGCACAGAGGGAGCATTGCATTGAGACAGGGACAGCACAGAGGGAGCCCTGCATTGAGACTGGGACAGCACAGAGGGAGCATTGCATTGAGACTGGGACAGCACAGTGGGAGCCCTGCATTGAGACTGGGACAGCACAGTGGGAGCACTGCATTGAGATTGGGACAGCACAGAGGGAGCATTGCATTGAGACTGGGACAGCACAGAGGGAGCATTGCATTGAGACAGGGACAGCACAGAGGGAGCCCTGCATTGAGACTGGGACAGCACAGAGGGAGCATTGCATTGAGACTGGGACAGCACAGTGGGAGCCCTGCATTGAGACTGGGACAGCACAGAGGGAGCCCTGCATTGAGACTGGGACAGCACTGAGGGAGCCCTGCATTGAGACTGGGACAGCACAGTGGGAGCATTGCATTGAGATTGGGACAGCACAGAGGGAGCATTGCATTGAGACTGGGACAGCACAGAGGGAGCCCTGCATTGAGACTGGGACAGCACTGAGGGAGCATTGCATTGAGACTGGGACAGCACAGAGGGAGCATTGCATTGAGACTGGGACAGCACAGAGGGAGCATTGCATTGAGACTGGGACAGCACTGAGGGAGCCCTGCATTGAGACAGGGACAGCACAGTGGGAGCCCTGCATTGAGACTGGGACAGCACAGAGGGAGAGATGTGGGTACTGTTTTGACGTAGGGACAGGTCTGAGGAAACACTGCAATGCCAGGGGTGGTGTCGTCGGGAGAGTACAGAGACGATGGCCCTTCACCTACCTGGCCTCGTGTTGTGGAACAAACCCCGATGATCAAGATCTATGGGGAGGCCTTAGAGAACATTGACCACTTCCGGTACCTTCCTGTCATCCAAAGCATCTAATGATGGAGATCCAGCACTGCCTCCAGTGTACTAACATAGCCTTGGGCTGTCTGAGGGAAAAGGCTGTTCGAGGACAACAACATCAGATCCAACACCAAGCTCATGGTATAGAGAGCTGTGGTGGTTCCCACCCTCCTACACGGCACTGAGGTGTGAATTGTCTACAGCAGGGACCTCAAGGCGCTGGAGCTATCCCACCAATGCTGCCTGTGTAAGGTCCTGTGAATCCGCTGGGAAGACAGACACATTAACACCAGCGTCCTTGACCAGGCCAACATCCCCAATATAGTGGCACTGACACCCCCTTGATCGGCTGCAATGCGCTGGGTAGGACGTCTGCATGATCCACACAAGACTGCCCAAGTTGGAGCTCTACTCCCAGCTCCAAAACAATAGGCGAGCCCGAGGTGGACAGAGGAAGTGCTTTAGTTCATGGTCTCACTGGGGAGGTGCAGCATTCCCACAGACACTTGGGAATCACTGGTCCAAGACCGTTCAAAGTGGAAGAGGAGAAACCGGGAAGACATTGTGCACCTCGAGACTTGTCAGGAGAAGGCGGAAACCAGGAGAAAACAGCGTAAGGAGCGCACTGCCTCACCAACACCCCACCCACCCCTTCCCATGATCACTGTCTGACCCAAGTGGAACAGAGATAGTGGTAGCTCCATCGGTCTGGACAGCCACCTACAGACTCCCCTCTGAGAGTGGAAGAGGGATCGCCAATGATGATGATGATGATGACTGAATAATCCTGCATTGTGATAGGGTTTGATAGTGGGAAACTGCTGCAGTCTTATGGAGACAAATGATTAAAATGCTGTCAGAAAATCAGAATGAAGCCAGGCTAACCTTCTGAGAACATGAGTTCTAGTCTCACCATGGCAGATGGTGAAATCTGAATTCAATTAGAAAAGAAAAATCTGAAATTAAAAGAAAACTGATCTAAGCAGACATGTAACCACTGCCAATTATTATAAAAACTCATTGGATTCACTAATGTCCCCCAGGGAAGGCAAACTGTTATCATTACCTGGTCTGGCCTGCATGTGACTCCAAACCCACAGCAATGAGGTTGACTCTTGACTGCCCTCTGGGTAATTAGGAATGGGCAATAAATGCTGGCTGAACATTCACTCCCCTCTGGGAAATAAATGCTGGCTGAACGTATGGCTCACATCGCATGAATGAATAAAAGCAAAAAAAAGAGTTCCAATTAGCTTGGGAAAAAGAAAAGGTTTGGTGCTTCAGTTTGAGAGTTCACAGAAGTCTTGGCTAAAGTTGGATGTAGGGATCAGTTGTTCTTGAAAAAAAGGAAGATAATTAAAACAGTTAATAAATAGGTTGCCTCAGTGTAAGGAGTTTAGTTTTAAATCTCAGGACCAGATGTGTTTAATTAAAGCCATAAAGAGGTTATTTGATGCTCAATTGTAGTAAGACTTACAGAAGAGGTGTTCAAATTCTTAAGACTGGAATTGAAACTGCAGTTAAGTCAAGCGCTATAGTTACGAAAGAGAAGGGGATTGTCTCTGGTGTGGATACAGTAGTGCTTTTAAGGGATTAATATCATTATGTTATGAAATCTTATGTTTCAAAAACTTTATATTTGCACAATATAAAAGCAATGGGAGCCAGGGTAACTTAGTAAGTTGGATCCAAAATTGGCTGAGAGGCAGGAGACAGACGGTGGTGGTCAAAGGCTGTTTGTGTGACTGGAGGCCAGTGTCCAGTGGTGTACTTCAGGGATCTTCACTGTGTCCACTGTTGTTTGTGATATATATAAACAATATTGAATAAAATGTGCAGGGAGTATTTGATTAGTAAATTTGCTGATACCTTGGAGATTGAAGATTAGCCAGGTGATTGACTTTGCGGGAGACAATGTTAGGTTACAGGAGGATAAAAGCAGATTGGTTAGATGGGCAGATCGGTGGCAGGTGGAATTTAATGTGACAAATGTGAGGTGATGCACTTTGGAAGAATTTTCAGAATAAGGGAGTACTCAATGAATAGGAGAATGTCAGGAAACTCAGAGGAACAGAAGGATCTTGGGAGATTGGAGGTGGCAGGAGAAGTTAATAGGATAGTTAAGGAGGTATATGGGATGCTGGCCTTTATCAGTCGTGGCATTAATTGTAACAGCAGGGAGGTTACGTTGGAATTGGACAGGATTTTAGTTCGTCCGCAGCTGGAGTATTGTGAGCAGTTCTGGTCACCTCCCTACAGAAAGGATTACATTGTACTGGAGTAGGTGTGGAGGAGATTCACCAAGATGTTACTTGGGATGAAACATTTCAACGATGAAGAGAGGCTGGATAAGCTAGCGTTGCTTTCTCGAGAGCAGAGAATGCATGGATAAAGGATTGGCTGACTGGCAGAAGGCAGAGAATGAGGAAAAAGGGGTCTTTTTCAGGATCTGGATCAGTGGTGCTGGAAGAGCACAGCAATTCAGGCAGCATCCGACGAGCAGCAAAATCGACGTTTCGAGCAAAAGCCCTTCATCAGAAATAAAGGCAGAGTGCCTGAAGCGTGGAGAGATAAGCTAGAGGAGGGTGGGGGTGGGGAGAAAGTAGCATAGAGTACAATAGGTAAGTGGGGGAGGAGATGAAGGTGATAGGTCAGGGAGGAGAGGGTGGAGTGGATAGGTGGAAAAGGAGCTAGGCAGGTCGGACAAGTCCGGACAAGTCAAGGGGACAGTGCGGCGTTGGAAGTTTGAAACTAGGAAGAGGTGGGGAAAGGGGAAATGAGGAAGCTGTTGAAGTCCACATTGATGCCCTGGGGTTGAAGTGTTCCGAGGCGGAAGATGAGGCGTTCTTCATCCAGGCATCTGGTGGTGAGGGAGCGGCGGTGAAGGAGGCCCAGGACCTCATGTCCTCGGCAGAGTGGGAGGGGGAGTTGAAATGTTGAGCCACTGGGCGATTTGGTTGATTGGTGCGGGTGTCTCGGAGATGTTCCCTAAAGCGCTCTGCTAGGAGGCGCCCAGTCTCCCCAATGTAGAGGAGACCGCATCGGGAGCAACGGAAACAATAAATGATATTAGTGGATGTGCAGGTAAAACTTTGATGGATCTGGAAGGCTCCTTTAGGGCCTTGGATAGAGGTGAGGGAGGAGGTGTGGGCGCAGGTTTTACAGTTCCTGTGGTGGCAGAGGAAAGTGCCAGGATGGGAGGGTAGGTCGTAGGGGGGGCATGGACCTGACCAGGTAGTAACGGAGGGAACGGTCTTTGCGGAAGGCGCAAAGGGGTGGGGAGGGAAATATATCCCTGGTGGTGGGGTCTTTTTGAAGGTGGCGGAAATGTCGGCAGATGATTTGGTTTATGCAGAGGTTTGTAGGGTGGAAGGTGAGCACCAGGGGCGTTCTGTCCTTGTTACGGTTGGAGGGGTGGGGTCTGAGGGCGGAGGTGCGGGATGTGGACGAGATGCGTTGGAGGGCATCTTTAAACATGTGGGAAGGGAAATTGCGGTCTCTAAAGAAGGAGGCCATCTGGTGTGTTCTGTGGTGGAACTGGACCTCCTGGGAGCAGATACGGCGGAGGCGGAGGAATTGGGAATACGGGATGACATTTTTGCAAGAGATAGGGTGGGAAGAGGTGTAATCCAGGTAGCTGTGGGAGTCGGTGGGTTTGTAAAAAATGTCAGTGTCAAGTCGGTCGTCACTAATGGAGATGGAGAGGTCCAGGAAGGGGAGGGAGGTGTCAGAGATAGTCCAGGTAAATTTAAGGTCAGGGTGGAATGTGTTGGTGAAGTTGATGAATTGCTCAACCTCCTCACGGGAGCACGAGGTGGCGCCAATGCAATCATCAATGTAGCGGAGGAAGAGGTGGGGAGTGGTGCCGGTGTAATTACGGAAGATCAACTGTTCTACGTAGCCAACAAAGAGACAGGCATAGCTGGGGCCCATACGTGTGCCCATGGCTACCCCTTTGGTCTGGAGGAAGTGGGAGGATTCAAAGGAGAAATTGTTAAGGGTGAGGACCAGTTTGGCCAAACGAATGAGAGTGTCGGTGGAAGGGTACTGTTGGGGACGTCTGGAGAGGAAAAAACGGAGGGCTTGGAAGCCCTGGTCATGGTGGATGGAGGTGTAGAGGGATTGGATATCCATGGTGAAGATGAGGCGTTGGGGGCCGGGAAAACGGAGGTCTTGGAGGAGGTGGAGGGCGTGGGTGGTGTCTCGAACGTATGTGGGGAGTTCCTGGACTAGGGGGGATAGGACAGTGTCGAGGTAGGTAGAGATGAGTTCAGTGGGGCAGGAGCATGCTGAGACAATGGGTCGGCCAGGGTGGTCAGGCTTGTGAATCTTGGGAAGGAGGTAGAACCGGGCAGTGCAGGGTTCCCGGAGTATGAGGTTGGAAGCTGTGGGTGGGAGATCTCCTGAGGTGATGAGGTTCTGTATGGTCTGGGAGATGATGGTTTGGTGATGGGGTTTGGGGTCATGGTCGAGGGGGCAGTAGGAAGAGGTGTCCTCGAGTTGGCATTTGGCTTCAGCGGTGTAGAGGTCATTGTGCCAGACTACCACTGCGCTCCCTTTATCCGCTGGCTTAATGGTGAGTTTGGGATTAGAGCAGAGGGATTGGAGGGCTGCGCGTTGTGAGGGTGAGAGGTTGGAGTGGGGTCGATAGGTTGAGGCGGTTAATGTCCCGGCGGCAATTGGAAATGAAGAGGTCGAGAGCAGGTAATAGGCCAGCGCGGGGTGTCCAGGTGGATGCAGTATGTTGGAGGTGGGCGAAGGGGTCCTCGGAAGGTGGGCGGGAGTCCTGATTGTGAAAGTAAGCTCGGAGGCGGAGCCGGCGGAAGAAGTGTTCGATGTCACGGCGTGTATTAAATTCATTGATGCGTGGACGGAGGGGGACGAAGGTGAGTCCTTTGCTGAGGACAGATCGTTTGTCCTCAGTGAGTAGGAGGTCTGGAGGGATGGTGAAAACTCGGCAAGGCTGGGAGCTGGGATCAGGTGTGGGTGTGGAGCTGGGAGTGGGGTCGGAGCCAGTAGCTGGAGTGGGTGTGATGGTGGGGGGAATGGGGGTAGAGTCATGAGCAGGGGTAGTGTTCCCCTCGGGGTTCTGGGGGGTGGGGATAGTGACAGTGGGGTCTGTGGGGGGCGTGTCAGCAGAATGCAGGTGAGTGGCGCTGGTGGGGGTGGAAGTGGTGGCAGACACGGCAGTAGAGGAGGCGGAAGTCACTGAGCGTGTGGCATCAGCGATGATGTGAAGGGTGGAAGTGGCTGTGGGAGTGGCCATGATGGGGGCAGAAGTGACATCATCAATCAGCGTCGAGGTGGTAGCTGCATCAGCCGCATGGCTAATGGCGTTTCTGAGGCCAGGGGAATCTTCTGGAATGTTTGAGGAGCGCTGGTTATGGAGGTGGGTGGATAAAAGTTTGTTGTACTTACAGTTTTTGATGTTTGAGATGGAATTGAAATACTGTTTGTTGAGAGTATGGATTCTCCTGAGGATGTAGTAAAGAGTGGGTCCTTTGCAATTCTGAGAGAGTGTGGCCCTCAGCTGAGACAGGGCAGACTGTAGAGAGGTTAGGTGCCGGCGCATTGCTGCAAGCGTGGAGCGGAGAATCTTGAAGGAGAACTGTTGCTGGTGTTTTTGAATCTGTAGTCTGTACTGTTTGTCCTGTTCGGGTCCGAACTCTGCTGGTTTAAAGGTGGTCCGGAGCCCGTGTGGGATGAGTTGGTTACGGAGGCATGCACTGAGGAAGCAAATGTGGCTGTGGTACCGAGTTTACCCAACCTCACCATCAAGCCAGCGGATAAAGGGAGCGCAGTGGTAGTCTGGCGCACTGACCTCTACACCGCTGAAGCCAAACGCCAACTCGAGGACACCTCTTCCTACTGCCCCCTCGACCATGACCCCACCCCCCCATCACCAAACCATCATCTCCCAGACCATACAGAACCTCATCACCTCAGGAGATCTCCCACCCACAGCTTCCAACCTCATAGTCCGGGAACCCCACACTGCCCGGTTCTACCTCCTTCCCAAGATTCACAAGCCTGACCACCCTGGCCGACCCATTGTCTCAGCATACTCCTGCCCCACTGAACTCATCTCTACCTACCTCGACACTGTCCTATCCCCGCTAGTCCAGGAACTCCCCACATATGTTTGAGACACCACCCACACCCTCCACCTCCTCCAAGACTTCCGTTTCCCCAGCCCCCAACGCCTCATCTTCACCATGGATATCCAATCCCTCTACACCTCCATCCGCCATGACCAGGGCCTCCAAGTTTTTTCTTCTCCAGACGTCTCCAACAGTACCATTCCACCGACACTCTCATTCGTTTGGCCAAACTGGTCCTCACCCTTAACAATTTCTCCTTTGAATCCTCCGACTTCCTCCAGACCAAAGGGGTAGCCATGGGCACACGTATGGGCCCCAGCTATGTCTGTCTCTTTGTTGGCTACGTAGAACAGTTGATCTTCCGTAATTACACCGGCACCACTCCCCACCTCTTCCTCCGCTACATTGATGACTGCATTGGCGTCACCTCGTGCTCCCGCGAGGAGGTTGAGCAATTCATCAACTTCACCAACACATTCCACCCTGATCTTAAATTTACCTGGACCATCTCTGACACCTCCCTCCCCTTCCTGGACCTCTCCATCTCCATTAGTGACGACCGACTTGACACTGACATTTTTTACAAACCCACCGACTCCCACAGCTACCTGGATTACACCACTTCCCACCCTATCTCTTGCAAAAATGTCATCCCGTATTCCCAATTCCTCCGCCTCCGCCGTATCTGCTCCCAGGAGGTCCAGTTCCACCACAGAACACACCAGATGGCCTCCTTCTTTAGAGACCGTAATTTCCCTTCCCATGTGGTTAAAGATGCCCTCCAACGCATCTCGTCCACATCCCGCACCTCCGCCCTCAGACCCCACCCCTCCAACCATAACAAGGACAGAACGCCCCTGGTGCTCACCTTCCACCCTACAAACCTCTGCATAAACCAAATCAACTGCCGACATTTCCGCAACCTTCAAAAAGACCCCACCACCAGGGATATATTTCCCTCCCCACCCCTTTCCGCCTTCCGCAAAGACCGTTCCCTCCGTGACTACCTGGTCAGGTCCACGCCACCCTACGACCCACCCTCCCATCCTGGCACTTTCCCCTGCCACCGCAGGAACTATAAAACCTGCGCCCACACCTTCTCCCTCACCTCCATCCAAGGCCCTAAAGGAGCCTTCCAGATCCATCAAAGTTTTACCTGCACATCCACTAATATCAGTTATTGTATCCGTTGCTCCCGATGTGGTCTCCTCTACATTGGGGAGACTGGGCGCCTCCTAGCAGAGCGCTTTAGGGAACATCTCCAAGACACCCGCACCAATCAACCAAACCGCTCCGTGGCCCAACATTTCAACTCCCCCTCCCACTCTGCTGAGGACATGGAGGTCCTGGGCCTCCTTCACCGCCGCTCCCTCACCACAGATGCCTGGAGGAAGAACGCCTCATCTTCCGCCTCGGAACACTTCAACCCCAGGGCATCAATGTGGACTTCAACAGTTTCCTCATTTCCCCTTCCCCTACCTCACCCTAGTTTCAAACTTCCAGCGCCGCACTGTCCCCTTGAAGTGTCCGGACTTGTCCAAACGGCCTAGCTCCTTTTCCACCTACCCACTCCACCCTCTCCTCCCTGACCTATCACCTTCATCTCCTCCCCCACTCACCTATTGTACTCTCTGTTACTTTCTCCCCACCCCCACCCTCCTCTAGCTTATCTCTCCACGCTTCAGGCTCTCTGCCTTTATTCCTGATGAAGGGCTTTTGCCCGAAACGTCGATTTTGCTGTTCGTCGGATGCTGCCTGAATTGCTGTGCTCTTCCAGCACCATTGATCCAGAATCTGGTTTCCAGCATCTGCAGTCATTGTTTTTACCTCTTTTTCAGGATGGCAGCCAGTGGCTCGTGGACTTCCGCAAAGATCTGTGTTGGGGCCAAAACTTTTCATGTCATACATTAACAATCTGCATGAAGGAACTGAGGGCATTGTTGTTAAATTTGCAGATGACACAAAGATAGGTGGAGGGATAGGTTGTATTAAGGAAGTGGGGAGGCTGCAGAAGGACTTGAACAGGCTGGGACAGTGGGCAAAGAAATGGTAGATGGAATATAGTGTGGGAAAGTGTGAAGTTATGCATTTTGGTAGGAAGAATAGAGGTGTGGTCTATTTTCTAAATGGGGAAAACCTTCGAAAATTTAAAGCTCAGAGGGACTTGGGAGTTCTGGGTCAGGATTCTCTTAAGGTTAATCAGCAAGTTCAGTTGGCAGGGAGGAAGGCAAGGGCACTGTTAGCATTCATTTCAAAACAAATAGAATACAAGAGCAGGGATGTGCTGCTGAGGCTGGAAAAGGCGCTGGTCAGACTGCATTTGGAATATTGTGAGCAGTTTTGGGCCCTGTATCTAAGGAAGGATGTGCTGGTCTTGGAAGGGGTCCGGAGGATGTTCACAAGCATGATCCTGGGAATGAAGGGCTTGTCATGTGAGGAGCAGTTGAGGACTCTGGGTCTGTACTCGATGGAGTTTAGAAGGATGAGGGGGGATCTGATTGAAACTTATAGAATACTGAGAGGCCTGGATAGAGTGGGTGCAGAGAAGATGTTTCCACCAGCACCAGGGTTGAAGAGTGTGGTGCTGGAAAAGCACAGCCAGTCAGGCAGAATCCGAGGATAAGGAAAGTCATGTTTTGAGCATAAGCCCTTCATCAGGAATGGCCCTGCCTCTGCAGCATCTGCTCCCAGGAGGACCAATCCCACCATAGAACATCCTAGATGGCCTCCTTCTTCAAAGACTGCACTTTCCCCTCACACATAGTCGATGATGCCCTCCAGGGCATTTCCTCCACTTCTTGCACCTCTGACCTTGAACACCACCCCCCCAAAGGGTAGAATCCCCCCGGTCCTCACCTTCCACCCCACCAACCTCAGGATACATTGCATCATCCTCCGCCACTTCCGCCACCTACAAACAGACCCCACCACCAAGGATATATTTCCCTTCCCAACCCCATCTGCATTTCGGAGAGATCATTCCCTCCGCAACTCTCTTGTCAAGTCCATGCCTCTCACAACCCACCCTCCCCTCCCAGCACCTTCCCTGCCACCACAAGTAGTGCAAAACTTGCGTCCACGCCTCACCCCTCATTTCCATCCAAAGCCACAAAGGATCCTTCCACAACCAACAGAAATTAATCTGTACTTCCACACACTCACCAACCGTATCTGTTGCACCTGATGTGGTGTCCTCTACATCGAAGAGACAGGACACCAACTTGCGGATCGTTTCAGAGAACATCTCCGGAACACCCACACCAACCAACACCTCCACTCCATGGCTGAACATTTTAACTCTCCCTCCCACTTCACCAAGGATATGCAAGTCCTGGGCTCCTCCATCACCATACCCTAACTACCCAATGCCTTGAGGAAAAATGCCACATCTTCACCTTGGGACCCTCAAACCTCACGGGATCAATGTGGATATCACCAGTTTCCCTATTTCCCCTCCCCCCCAAATCCGCACCGCCCTCTTGAACCAGCCTACCTGTCTGTCTTCCTTCCCATCTATCCATTCACCCTCCTCTCTGACCTATCACCATCACCCCCCACCTTCATCTACCTATCGCATTCGCAGCTACCTCCCCTACCCCTCCTCACCCCCTCCCATTTATCTCTCAGCCCCCTTGGCCCACAAGCCTCATTCCTGATGAAGAGCTTATGCCTGAAATGTCAACTCTCCTGCTCCTCAGATGCTGCCTGATCAGCCGTGCTTTTCCAGCACCACACTCTTCAACACATGAATTGAACTAAGCCATCATATAAATACTCTAGGAGAAAGTGAGGACTGCAGATGCTGGAGATCAGAGCTGAAAATGTGTTGCTGGAAAAGCGCAGCAGGTCAGGCAGCATCCAAGGAGCAGGAGAATCGACGTTTCGGGCATGAGCCCTTCTTCAGGAACAGCAGTAGAACTTCTCCAAGTTGGGCAGACCTGTAAAAGATGTGGCAGTTAGTTAAACACTAAAATAAAACTGCAGATGCTGGAAATCTGAAACAAAACAGAAATTGCAAGAGGAACTCAGCAAGTCTGGCAGCATCTGTGGAGAGAAAGCAGAGATTATGTTTTTTGTCCTGGTGTTTTACTTTATTTATTAAGAAGCTATCTAACAATGCCTTAAAATTATTCAAAGACCCAGTTTCCACTACAATCTGAGAAACTGAATGTCACAGGCCTCTAGGAGAAAAGACAGTCTCCCATCTCCTTTAATAATTCAAACATTATGATATCACGCATTCAAGCAATCAGCTGATTAGTGACTAGCTATAGGAGAGAATGTTTGTGGGTCTCCTTTGAAGATTGCTGAACTCATTTGGCCAGAGCATGATGCAGAATGAGGTGAACACTCGAGATTTAATCGACTTACTGTCTGTGGTTGCTCATGGAGTGCCACCTCCTTGTCTTGTCCTATGTTCCATACAGGGCAGTGCTAAAAGTACAAAGGGATGCAGGACAAAATCATCCCCAAAATATTAAGGAATTTTCACTCATGGATGTGACGAATCACAGAGAGATTATTCCGCTCTGTGGAGCAATCAAAATATTTGAGGAGTTGCTCATCCAGTTGGAGGCTGGTTTATTTGTGTGCTTGCAGCTGATAGGTTTCCATTGGTGTTCAAGGAGGGAAGCAGCCTGTGATTGGAGCATAGAGAAGGTGAGCGGATATCCTGCTATCCAATCTGCAGAGAGGCTGATAACTGCAGACCAGGAACCCAGAGCTGGAGAGGCCGCAAGGTGGGTGGGATGCACCTCGTGAAGTGCTCCAAATATGAGACCGCTTTGTGGGAAATGAGACTTCTAATTCTGCTTCTGTATGAGTCCAAATACCCCTGATAGAAGGCAATCTCATAATGTGGCTGCATCACCTAATAAAACGAGCTAAAAAGAATGAAAATGAAACCACTGAAAATCAAAACAAAAACCCTGAGAAATGTTAAGAGCAGCCTTGAGAAAGGGATGATTTTGATACCTGATACCCCTCACACTTCCTAACAGAGAGGGATGACAGTGGCCCCTTGTGGTCTATGGGCCAGGACCTGCCAGGTCTGTAACATTCCCAGTCTGACCTGTACCTGAGTCAATACCAATGCTCTGAACAGTCATCAGGAATGGGCGAAAAAATACAGTGTGATCTTTTATAACTAACCCTCCTAATAAATAACTGCAACCTCACATTTTCAACCACAGACTTGAAGGAAAATAAAACAATTCTGAAAAGTTAGAGCTGCAAACTGATATTTATAGAGTGCTGGTGAGTTCACTCGCCTCATACCATTTCTGAAAATAACTCCTGTGTGTTTGATTTTAACTCCGAAATTTTCTGGATAACAACCTGAAAAAAAAAGGGAACTTCAAAAGCAGACATATATTTCATCACGGTGTTCATCTCTGCACCTGAATCTAGTGTGTCAGCAAAGAAAGCTGAATGAACCCAGCTCTGAAATTCCTGCCTCCATTTATCCCTACCTTTCATCCACCTTCTTTAAGCTAACTGACTGGCCTTTTTCACACACAGGCACATTGAAAGGAAAGGAAAAATGAGACTGGGGAAATGAAATTGTATCAAAATCTTAATTGAATATTTATAAGACTTTTAGATCAACTCCTAATTCACAAAGGATATAAAAAGTTAAATTTAGAACTTCATGCCAACACCTAACCCAGTCTGTTGAGAAACGTAATATACTGATAATTGATTTTTCCTTAATAAGCAAAAAAGAGTTTTGCAGAGCACTATATGGGAACAACATCACAATACTATTAGAAACTGAATAAAGGTCCTTACCTATTGATTTACTAATTCCCGTGTTTCAGCTGTTAATGAGAATGCATTAGGATGTAGTATTATATTAAACACATTCTTTTATAGTCTAAAAACGTAAAAGAAAAGAAATGAAAACAACATTTCAAATTAAAATCTTCGTACTAAAAAAATTATGAGTGACCTACATTCAAAGAAACAAAAGCTGTGAAGCAGATAGTAACATTGTTTGAGAATATCACCATTGAATAAATTCTTCACATGAATTTCAAAATATTCGTACAAAGCCAGACCACATTTTTTTGCAGCACTTTCCAGTTTGGTGATAGATGATCATAGGCAGCTGTAGATGTGCCCCAAGTAGTTAAAGAGGTCTCAATGGGTCAGAAGGTTAATTATCCAGTCCTGAGACCAGAGAAAACAGCCAAGGTTGATACTTTGGACAGAGTTGGCGTCTTGTGCAAGGGTTCTGATGAATGTCTGGTGATGTTTCTGTTCTGAGTTATACTTACTTACTGAGATGGTTAATTAAACGATGGCTAACCAATCAGATATTTTTTCATTCATCTTTGCTTTCTGAGTTGCTGTCAGTTAACCATCCGCAATGGATCCCACCACTTCATCTCATTTCCCTGTGAGAAGGTCAGTAGGTTTTGTTGACATCGCTGGAATCCCCAGGTTGCTGGGTTGGATTTGTCTTGCCACAGGATACACCTGGGCAATTTTCCACATTGTCAGGTGGACGTCGGTGTTGTCACTTTACTGGAACAGTGTTGCTAGAAGAATGTCTACTTTTGAAGCACAAGTCTTCGATACTATTGCCAGAACGTTGTTGAGGCCAATAGCCTTTCCAGTGTCATCAGTCATTTCATGATATCGTGGAGTGAATAGGTGCACCATCGAGAGCATTCTGTCTGGGTGTATCACTACCTGATATCGCAGCTATACCATTCAAGATCGGAGACGGCTACAGACAGTGGTGAACTCGGCCCAGACAATCACAAAGGCCAACCTCCAATCTATAGAATCCAGACCCACTGTCAAGGAAAGGCTGCCAGCATTCTCACAGATCCATCACACCCTGGCAATGTTTTTCTACAACCTCTACCAACGGGGAGAAGGTGCAGAAGCCCAAACATACACACCAGCCGGTTTCAAAACAGTTCCCACCCTACTGTTGTTAGAATACTGAATGGACTCACAAACTCTTTGCATTCACCTGTAACTGTGGTTTTTATCTTTGCCACTGTTTACCTATTATTTACTTATCTATGCTACTTAACTCTGTGATCTGCCTGTATTGCTCGCAAGACAAAGTTTTTCGCTGTGCCTTGGTACACGGGACAATAAATTAAATTTGATTCAATTCAATTCAATTCAATGATGCTGGGGACATCTGGAGGAGGCTGAGATTCAGCAATTGGTTCTTCTTGTTGAGGATTGTTACAAATACCTCAGTCCTACACAGACGTACTGGGCTCCCTATCATTGAGCACGGACTTATTCATGAGTTATCATCCTGTTACTTGTTTAATCGTTCATCATGTAGCCCTGCCTGTATGATGTGTCTTGAGGTTAAGAATAATTCTGTTGCCATTGAAGCACCTCATTGATGTTTTCATTCACAAGTTTCTAGATTTGTTTAGTCTGCCTCCTTTAACACAATGGTAGTACTGTTCAAAACAATAGTTATGACAGAATTTCATCTCCACAATTACAGTGCGATGGTCACCCCTATCAATGCTGCACCTATCATGGTTGCCATTAGAAAAGTTTTAATTTTGGATTTGTTGACTGAATTCAAATGTCTTAATGGGATTTGAAATCATCACCCCAGAACATTAGCCTGTGCCTCCGTATTACTAATCTAGTGACATTCCCACAACACCACTGTCTCCTGTCATGTTTAACTCACTGTCTCTGGGCATTGACCTTTTCTGTGATTCTGCCTGCCTTCTCTCTGTTCCCCATGAATCTCCTTAAGCTGTCACCTTCAACAATACTAGTCATTCCCTGTTGCTTTTTCACAGCTATCTCCCTCCCTGAATCCCTAGGTCAGCAATTCTCCTTTCACAGTTGCTACAATACCACCTCTGGTCTGGGAGAACAGAGATCTCCACACAGCAGGAAGAGGAGCTGATACTCCCCAAATGAACCAGGAAGAAAAGCTCAATGCATGGACGCTGCTTTAACCTGCCATGAATCTGAAAAGTCGTGTCTGTCATTTGCTATTTACTGAATTCCAAAGATACAATTTAATCTGATGAAGCTGCATTTTAATGACATGCTAGTTAGTGTGACTTTCAAATACATAAAAAAATGTTGAAGCTACTTTATCACTGAGAGGTGCCCTCCATCCCCAGTGCTCCACCAAATCAATGTCCAACTTTTATCCCATTGTTAGGAAGACAACAGTTTGCTTCTGGCTGGATGAAGAGTGCCCCCACCCACTTCATTTCCAGTCTCAGGGCTTAACTCAATTCTGCCCTTTGTGACAGCACTGGGAAATGCTCCATTATCACATTTGGAAACTTGTGAGCAGTTTACGGGGTGGCATTGGCTGAGAGATATTATCATTTGACTATTCATCCTGAAACTCAGTATATGTTCTGGAAACACAGATTCAAATCCCACCGTAGCAGATGGTGGAATTTAAATTCAAAAACAAAATATCTAGAATTAAGAATGGACTGATGACCCATGAAACCATTGCCAATTGTGGGAAACACCATCTGGTTCACTAATGTCTTTCAAGGAAGGAAATCTTCCCTCCTTGCCTAGTCTGGTCTACATGTGACTCTAGACACTCAGTAATGGGGTTGATTCTCAACTGCCCTCTGGTAATTAGGGATGGGCAGTATATGCTGGCCCAGCCAGTGATGCCCACATTCTATGACTGAATAAAAATACGTTTTGGGTCCCGTATCTAAGGAAGGATGTGCTGGGCTCTACCCTGTTCCCCCACATCACATATCTCCTCTCCTGCATGGCCACATACCATAGGATTACTTTGTCCTCTGGGCCGACTAGCCTCACAAACAAGCTGTACAAGGTACTGTAGCACTATTGAAAGAACTGTAGTGGGAGAACTTCTTAGTGTTCTGGCCAAGATTTATCCCTCAAATAACAGAAAGACAGATTACTAGGCCCATGCTTCACTCCAAGTGTAAGCTTGCTCTCTGCTCTTCTCTCCCTTTGGGCCCTCTCAGAAACCATAAGCAAATGATACAGGTGCAGAATTTCAAATTTCATTTACTCATTTTCCAATGCATGATGAAAGTATCCTTGCTTTAGCTTTCTGGAGGGATCCCTTGTGAATGCCATTCAATCCTATCCCTTTTTACTTGCTTCACTTAGCAAAGGTGATCATATTGGACACAGCACATGAGAGGTTCAGATTGGTTAGTAGGAACAGGAGGAGGCCACTCACCATTTTTGAGCATGCCTCTTCCTTCAATAAAATTATGCCTAATCTCTCCCTCAGTTCTATTCACATTTTTCTTCATATTCCTTTAAAAAAAGGTTTGGTTCCCTAGCACCTGCCCTTTGTACATGGAAGACAGTTAATATAATCGTTTCTTGCAAGAATATTTACGAGAACAGCCTAGAATATTAAAGGTTACTTCAAATGAAGTGGCCTAAGATTCACTTCTTCAGTCTCATCTCACAAGTTGTTCTACACAATTTGGTTCAGTCTGACATTTTTATCAAGTACAGACAAGGTTGCGAGATGCCTTTGAACTGTCAGTAAATCAGCCAGTGACATGGGCAATATCCTGGGCAAAGATGATTCCTAAATGTCTGTTGACACCAGATAGTACCAAGGAACACAACTGTCCAATGTCTTTTGTTTTCGTTTCTTTGGATCTGTGGGTTTAAATATCAATATGATATACTGGTAGTAATGTCACTGGATTATTCTTCCAGACACAGGAGACATGAGTTCTAATTCCAACACAGCTGAGTGAGCTCATTTTCAATTAATTAATAAAAATCTCATCCCAGTAATGAAGATCATGAAACTGATTGTTGTAAAAATACTATTAGGATCACTAATTCCGTTAGGGAAGGAAACCGCCATCCTTACATGGTCTGACCTACATGTGCCTCCAGACCCACAGCAATGTGACTTGACTCTTGACTACCTTCTGAAGTAATTTAGAAGCCAGTCAGTTGTATCAAACCACAATGGAAAAGTTGAGCAAGAATAAAATTAGGCTGACCAAATGTAAACTTAACATTCAGAAACATTACGGGTAAACACTGTCCAATTGCCAGTGCATTATCAGTAATAACTAATGGATTGTACAAAAACAGCTTTCCCTGATAACATAAACAGGGACAGCTGCTCTGCATGACATAAGCAGGCCTGAGATGTCCCATCAACAACTCAACAACAACACCATATCACGTTTATGGTGGTAAAACATCTAATTATTTGACTTTGTCCACATAAGTCTTTTAAAAGTTACACACAGCAGACTGACCAAGAACTCATGGGATCCATGCTAATTTGGCAAAATGGATTCAAAAGTGGACTAACATCAGGAAGCAGTGGATGACAGTAAATGAGTGGCTGGAATCTGCAGGATTTGGTGCCAAATCCCTTGCTGTTTGCTCTGTATGTTAATGAGAAGACCATAAGACAAAGGAACAACAATAGACCATTCAGTCCATTGAGAATGCTCCAACATTCAATGATTCCTTACTGATCTGCTAATGCTAATCATAGAACATTAGAACGTGGAACATTACGGTGCAGTACAGGTTCTTCGGCCTTCGATGTTGCGCTGACCTGTCATATCAATCTGAAGCCCATCTAACCTACACTATTCCATGTACGTCCATATGCTTGTCCAATGATGACTTAAATGTACTTAAAGTTGGCAAATCTACTACCGTTGCAGGCAAAGCATTCCATACTCTTCCTACTCATGATATGGGCAGGAATTTAGGAAGTGTGACCAGGCAGTCACAGATGTCACAAACATTAGTAATAAACAAAACTGCTTTGACACCTGCTTGATAAACTGGATGCTTTATTGGCATGAGGGACAAGGATTGCTCTGTAAAAGAATTTAAGGGGCCAATTTCAGGAAAAGCTGTGTTTTCAAACCTTGATGTAACAAAGAACAGGGGAGCTGCTTCTGATGACAAGGCAATCTAAAGACCTGAGGTCTCCGAAAGAATAATCAATGTTGGGAATGAAAAGATCTTTTGAATGATCAATAATGTACTAATTTGAAAGAGAAAAAATTGGATAAGAATTCAACACCAGAACAAGACAGGAACAGAACTTATGAAATAGAAGGATCAAACCCTGGACATTTCCAGAGACAGACTCTGTTCCTGGAATCCTGGCCACATTCCATCAATAATCAGGTAAGTTGGGTTGTGAGGTTTACCTTCCTTAATTGAGGAGTCTTATTTTAACTGCTACATGCAATAAAGTTTAAATCATTGTTTCAGTACATGATTGCCCGTGAGATTTCTTAATAAGTAGCTTAATCAAAGGGACCTTGTGGTGATTTACTCACAACAATAGTATCTTTGCTCTGTTCCATCTTGTTATAAGTTTTGAGTGTGTGCTTGCAGTTATGCAGGTCTCTGGCCCAGTCCCTGCTGTTGTTGTCAGTGTGTTACACATGGTTCTTGTTTGGTTGCATCTTATTGTATCCTCTGGCTGCATCTCTGCAAACAGATTTCTCAGCTAGGTGACTCCTTTTGGATTGAAGGTGAGTCACAAGGAATTCAGTCCCAAGAGAATAACTGAATGAGGCAGAGTTCAAGGTACATTGAGTCTCGACCTATATATCTCAAGGTCCTGATTTTTGCCCCAGAACAAATCACTCTTATGGACTCACAGGCCCCACAGCTCCCTAATTCCTTACTCTTTTCTGAGATGGTAAATACTGATGGTTTGTTTTTGCACCAGATCTTTATGAAGTTATTGAGTTTGTAACCTCGAATTGGTATCCTGTGGATGAAATGGAGGTTTCACTGGATAGCTGTAAGGTCAACGAGAGGCCCACCTCACCTCCTTTCAGCAAGAATAATAACATTTTCAATCACCCAAATGTTTAAGAAGGCAACAGTGGATCTTCCGCTTGGACCAAGATATTACCCTCAATCACCAAGAGCTGTTGGATAATCAGAGGCTGGAACACCCACAGCAGTGCCATTGGGAGACAGTGGCTGCTGCTGGTATAACATCCAGCCAAGGGCTTGGCCATGGAAGGACTCAGGCCACAGTCAAATCTTAATGGGGAGTGGAAGGGAGTCATCAACAAGGGGAGCAGGTGGTTCTCCTTTGCCAATACAAAGATCCTTCCTAATGCTGGGTCTCTCTATCAACTACTGAGTGTTTTTGAATGAAAGACCATCCTATAGAGGCCATAAACAAACTTTGCTTTTCATGTTCCCCACATGATCAGCACCCTCACCTCCCCCCACTGCCATTGGGTTAATCCCAGTGATGGGGTGGTGAGGTCCTTAAGTGAACACCAGTTGAACATTTCAGCGTTTGAACTGGTGGCAAGGAGAGCAAGCCATCCACAGGACTGCTCACCATAGACATTATCGAGGTAGAGGCAGAGTCATGATGGTGTCCCTACTGAACATCCTATTACCCTCTCCCACCACCAAATTGACAGCTGGACAAGGCACAGGATTCTGTCCTTGGGGTCACAGTTGTTCCTGAGTCGAGCTTTCAACCTCGTGTTTGTGCCATTTCCAAAGTCACCTATTTCTACCTCCATAACATCACTCGATGTCATCGTGGTCTCAGCTCATGTGTTGCTGAACCACTCATCCCTGCTTTTGTTACAATTAGATTCAACTACGTCACTGCCCTTTGACCTGCTCCTCCACATGTTACCCTGTGTGAACTTCAGGTACATGTTGGTGATATCTTAACTCACAGCAAGTCCCATTTCCCTGTAATTATGGATTTACATTAGCTCCTAGGTGAGTGACATGTTGATTTTAAGATGTTCATTATGTTTCAAATCCTTCTGTGGCCTCACCCATCTCTGTCTCTCTTCAAACACAATGACAAGTAAAGCTTTCCAAAAAGGGTCACTGGACTCAACTCATTAACTCTGTTTTCTCTTCACGGATGCTACCAGACCTAATGAGATCTACCAGCAATTTCAGCTTTTGTGCATTTTTGACCCTCTCAGCTATTTGTATTCATTTAACTCTGGTCTCTTGTGTACATTTCCATTCTTACTGGCTCCACTACTTGTAGCCATTCTTTCTGATGCCTGGACCAAGATCTGGAATTCTCTCCCTCCATCTCTCTACCTCACTTTCCAGTTTTTGGACGCACTCAGACCTTTTATCTGGCGTATCACCTTTTCATGTGTCTTGTCTTTTTTCTATAGTGCTCCTGTGAAATGACTTGAAAAGGCACTGCATGAGTTATTGTTGGTTGGTTAAGAAGCTGTAAGCTTGTGGGATCCAGGGCAGTTTGTCAAATTAAATCCAAAACTGGCTTAATGGCAAGAACCAGTGGATGATGGTTGAAGGGTTTTTTTGAGATTGGAAGTCAGTTTTGTTTTATTCATTGACCGAATGAGAGTGTTACTAGCTAGGCCATCATTTACTGCCCATTCCTAATTGCCCAGAGGGCAGTTTAAAGTCAACCATATTACTCTGGGTCTGGAATCGCATATAGGCCAGTCCAGGTAAGGATAGCAATTTCCTTCCCTAAGGGAGATTAGTGAACCAGATGGGATTTTCTTGACAATTGGCAGTAGATTCATCATTAGACTCTTGATTCAGATTTTAATTGAATTAAAATTTGACCATCTACCATGGTGGGATATGAGCTACGGTCCCCAGGATATTATCTGAGTTTCTGAATTAACAGTCCAGCGATACGACTGCCAGGCCATCACCTCACCTGTAGTCTACCGTGTACTGTGGTGTACCACAGTGTATGGGGTTGGGTCCCTTGCTGTATCAAAGATATAGACACGAATGTAAGAGGCATCACAGATGACCTGAAAATTAGTGGTGTGGTAAATAGTGGGATCAAATTCTTAGACTACAGGATAATAAACACGGTCTGGTCAGAATGGCTGAACAGTGGCAAATGGAATTTAATTCTGAAAAGTCAGAGGTTTAGTTTGAGAGGATTAACAAAGCAAGGGAGTACACGATGAATGGTGGGATCCTAGAAAGTACAGAAGGTCAGGGGGATTGTGGTATGCAGCAGGGCAGGTAGATCAGGCAGTTACAAAGGCTTATGGGCCAGAAGACCATTAAAAGTTAGAGACAGGAGTAGGTTGTTTGGCCCATCAAGCCTACTCTCCCATTCATAGGATCATTGCTGATCCAACAATCTTCACATCCACTTTCCTGTCCTTGCCCCAACTGATCAAGAATCTATCTATCTCAGCTTTAAATATACACAAGGACTGTGCCCCTATGTAGAGATCACCATGCATCCCAGCAGGTCTCATGGATATTGATCAGGGCTGAGGCTTCTCTGACTAAGAAACAGTGACTGCAATTGCAGTACTTTCTACTGTTAGGTAAGTGAATGGGGAAGGCTATGGTTTGTGGGTAAACTGGTGATTTCCTCAGAGAGTTGCTTAAACAATTTGACGGTGCGTTCCCTCCACATTCATGGCCAAAGAGACTACAAGCCTGAGCCCAGATAGATGACCAGGTTAAAAGGTGATGGTATTTTATGTCACAGTGGCATATGTTCAAAAGCCACAGCATACTCAGGTCTGGCAGAATCTGGGAGTTAGGAATATAGGGACAGGAGGTGGCCATTCAGCTCTCCGAGCCTTCCCTGCCATTCAATGCAATCATGGTTGAACAAAGTTAGTGACATCTCCCATCTGTTTCTTTTCACAGATGCTGACTGGCCTACTGAGCATTTTGATCATTTACAGCTGTTGTTTCAGCTTATGATTTTGATTATACCCCAGGTCCCCTCAATCTCTTTCATTTGTCTATCCTTCCATCCAAAAAAGTCTCTGTTCGCTGCACCAGCCACCTCCACAAAATGGTCCATATCCTATGCACTGATCCCACCCACAGCACTGACCAGGACACAAGCCCCATTGAGTCAGTCATAGAGGTGTACAGCAAGGAAACAGACCCTTCGGTCCAACTCGTCCATACTGACCAGATATCCGAAATTAATCTAGACCCATTTACTAGCACCTTGCCTGTATCCTTCTAAACTCTTCCTATACATATACCCATCCAGATACCTTTTAAATATTGTAATTGTGCCAGCATCCACCACTTCCTCTGGCAGCTCATTCCATACACGTACCACCCTCTGCATGAAAAAGTTGCCCCTTAGGTCTCTTTTATACCTTTCCCCTCTCACCCTGAACCTATGCCCTTGAGTTCTGAACTCTCCCACCCCAGGGAAAAGACCTTGACTATTCACCCTATCCATGCACGTCATGAGTTTATAAAGCTCTATAAGGTCACCCCTCAGCCTCTGATCCTCCAGGGAAAACAGTCCAGGTCTACTCAGCCTCTCCCTATAGTTCAAGCCCTCCATGCCTGGCAACATCCAAAGTTTCAAGTTTAACAACATCTTTCCTATTGCAGGGAGGCCAGAGTTGAATACAAAATTCCAAATGTGGCCTAACCAATGTCCTGTACAGCCACAACATGACCTCCCAACTCCTATATTCAGTGGACTGACCATTAAAGGCAAGCACTAAATGCCTTCTTCACTATCCTATCTACCTGCGACTCCACTTTCAAGGAACTATGAACCTGCACTCCAAGGTCTCTTTATTTGGCAACGATCCCCAAGTCCCACCCTGATTTGCTCCATCGAAATACTAGTCACACATCTGGGTTTTGAATCCAAATCTTGTTGATTGCACACAGATCACTCGCTATTATGCCCAGTCATTCAGAAAACAAAGTTATTTTTCTGAACTTTTAATTGCAATTTATTTTGAACATGTTTTAAAAATTTATCATCACTGAGGTCTGGTGTGTTCTTTCTGTCACATTAAAAATAGAAAAGCTTTCTCGATTGCAGGTTCTTAAACAGGCTGCATCTGATCAGCATGAAGGATTATGAAACAATGCGAAAAGAAAGTTTCCATGCTTAAAGCAAAACCACTTTGCATCAGTTCCTTTGGCATGTTCTGGGGAGATGATTAAAAATTATTCGAAATGAAATTGCTAGAGAGTTATTTGATGTTGGTAAAATGGTATTCTGAACCCATGAGTGAGGAGAGTACATTGTAGATTGTAGTCCTTCAATGATTTTGAACTTGATGCACTGGATATTCATTCTATTTCTGTTGATTTTTCAGATTTCCACCTGTGCCTGTATTTCCCTTTTCGATTTGATCATATAGTCCAAGCTGATATTTACTGTTCAGTACTGAGGGAGTGCTGCATGATCAGATGTGCTGTCATTTAGATGAGACATTAAACTGAGTCATATAACATTCACCCCTCCCCACCCCCACGACTATCACAGTCTCAAGTGGAGCTAAAAGATACTGTGGCACTATTTCAAAGCTTCTCTTAGCTAACCTGTACCTCAAATGGGAGATAATTTCATGGGTTATCAGCTTATGGTGAGGGATCTTACTGAGCATGAGTTGGCAGCTGATTTCCTACATCACTACAGCGACTATGTTTTGAACAGCACAGTGATTGGAGATGTATGGGAACTATAGACTAACACACACCAGCAAAACTGGAAACTGAAAAGACATCCCTGCTGCCCCCTTACTTCAAGGACCATAATTTACCCTTTCCCATAATTGACAATGCCCTCAACTATATCTCCTCCATTTCCCCCACCTCTGCCCTTGAACCCCATCCCCTCATCCACAAAAAGGATAGAGACCCACCGGTCCTCACATTCCACCCTACCAATCTTCTAATCCAGTGCATGATCCTCTGTCATTTTCACCACCTGTAGTCTGACCCCATCCCTTACTACTTTCTGTAAGGACCATTCACTCCGAGACTACCTTGTCAGTTCCACACTCCCCTCAAACCCCTCCTGCACAGCTGGCACCTTGCCCTTCAACTGCAGGAAGTGCAACTCCTGCTCCTACACCTCTCCCCCTCACCTCCATCCAATGCCCCAAACAATCATTCCAAATCCGACAGGTTCACCTGCACCTCTTCTAACAAGGGAGGTGTTCTGCATCCCTTCCTCCTGATATGGCCTCCTCTGTATTGGAGAGACCAAGTGCAGACTTGGAGACTGGTTCACGTAGCATCTTCGTTCTGTACATTCCAATAAACACCACCTTCCGGATTCCAGCCATTTCATCTGTCCCTCCCATTACCTTGACGTTACATCCATCCTGGGACTCCTCCACTGCCAAAATTAGGCCACTAGAGGAGCAACACCTTATATTCCGCCTCGGGAGCAGACAGCCCAAAGGCCTCAACATAGAGTTCACTGGCTTCGAAATCTCCCCATCCCTTACCTCATCCCAGGTCCAGTCCTCCCTCTCCTCCCTGCCTCCTTGACCTGACCTAACCTGTCCATCTTCCTTCTAACCAACCCGCTCCACCCTTTCCACTGACCAATCAGAGTAACTCCTTACCTGCATCCACCTATCGTCATACCACCTACCTTTTCCCCAGCACCAAGCCGCCTTCCTCTATTTATCTCTGAGCTCCCTTTTCCGTCACCGGTCCTAATGAAGGGCTTATGCCTGAAACATCAATTCTCCTGCTCCTCCAATGCTGCCTGACCTGCTATGTTTTTCCGTTACATATTTTATCAAACATGAAAAGCTGCCTGGCTCATAAATAAAAACAAAATGCTGGAGAAACTCAGCAGAACTGGCAGCATCTGTGGACGGCGAAACAGAATTAACATTTCATGTCCAGTGACTTTTCTTGAGAACTAAAAGAACTAAAAAGATGATAGTTTTACACTGTTGAAAAAGTGGGGACTACGCTTTCAGAGATCCTGTTTCCTTCAAAGACACCATTCCATTCTCTCAGTTTCTCTGTCTCTATAGCATCTGTCCCAATAATGCATCCTTCCATAGAGGAGATTCCAACATGACCCCTTTTCTCCTCAACGGAGGAATCACGCCCTCTGAAAGGGCCCTCAGTCACAGGAGTTTCTGACTCAACCATTCTTTCAGACAATGAGTTTTAGACTCTCATTACTCTCTGGGCAAAAACATTTCTCCTCAACTCTCCGTTTAGTCCTCTATCTTTTAAATTTGTTCTTTCTATATGTTGGTCTCTCAACTAATGGAAAAATTGCCTTCCTACCCATTCTATCTATGGCCATCATAATGTTATACACCTCTATCAGGTTCCCTTTCAACCTTCACCACTCCAAAGAAAACAACCACAGCTTATCTAATCTTTCCTCATAGCTCAGAGCCTCCAGCCCAGGCAACATCCTCCCTACAATGTAGAGACCAGAACTACAAGCAATACTCCAGTTTTACTCTAATACTCTGTCATTGATGTTTTATATCGTTCCAGAATAATCTCAAAACAAAAGTACCAAAGAACTGCAGATGCTGTAAATTAGAAACAAAAACAGGAATTGATAGAAAAACTCAACAGATCTGGCAGCATCTGTGGAGAGAAAGCAAATTTGCAAAAAAAAACAGGATATAGAAAAGAAAAAAGGATGTTTCAACAGACCCCAGAGACAGCGTGAGGAAATTTTTATTTTGTATTGTAGTTTTCTGGAGGACAATGCTTGAAAAGAACATGGAAGCAAATTGAATAGTAACTTTTGATTGGTATCTGATTTGATTTATTATTGCCACATGTACCATGATACAGTGAAAAATATTGTTTTGTGTGCTAGCCAGACAAATCATGCCTTACATAAGTTCAACAGAGTAATAGGACAGAAAGTAGAATATAGCGTTACAGCTACAGAGAAGGTGCAGAGAAAGATCAACTCTGATATCTGTTCCCTGATAACAGCAGGGAAGAAACTGTTCTTGAATTTATTGGTACGTGTTTTCAAACTTTTGTATCTTCTGCCCAATAGAAAACAGGGTGGAAGAGAGTAAAACTGAGGAGGGAGGGGTCTTTGATGGTGTTGGCTGCTTTCCTGGGGCAGTGAGAAGTGTAGATGGAGTCAATGGGAGGAAGGGCTTTTTTTTTGTGATGGACTGGGCTGCATTCACAACTCTGTAATTTTTTGCAGTCTTGGGAAGAGCAATTGCCATACCAAATTGTTAAAAAGCAATCATTTGCAGGATTCTGGTGAAAAAGGAGGGGAATGGGATCATTTGGCTAGCTCTGTGAAAAAGCTAGTACAGGCATGATGGCATGAATGGTTTCCTAACGTGAGGTCACACTTGGACCAGCCATGATCTTATTGAATGGTGGAACAGGCTCAAGGGGCTGAATAGTCTACTCTTGTTCCTAGGTCATACAGTATGCTGGTATCATTCACTGATTCTATGAAAACTCTAATTAATCCAACATCTGCAGTCTTCTGGGGCAGCGATTCACACTACCCTTTGTGTGAAAGCCAATTCAAGATGTGATAATTAACTATTATATTTTGATTGGTCTGACTTCCTCTCTGATTTTCTCCCATGAGTTACTGATCACGCTCATGAACCTTGAGTTCTATATCTGAAGTAAATATGCTTTTTTGACAAGAACACCAGTCATTGCAGTTCACTTAAAGTAAATACTTTGGTCTTAAAATGAGAGTTTTGAGTCTGCACATAGTTTCAGTTCCATTTGCGTGGCTTCTGTTATTCTCGTACCTTACTGGAAACTAAAATCAATAGAAGCTCTGACATTTTGGGAAGCACTCCGCTGTGGTTAGAAAGTATGTTAGAAATTGTGTGACAAAGACAAGTCTTCCTTATTACTTTGCTCTGAATTTCAGGTCAGTCAATAAAACACTGCAGGAGAGACTTTATTCCTTCACAATGACTGACAGCATCAAATTCCCATAACCTCAATAGCTTTTTCTCACCTGTTTCCTCTCCTCCTGGAGCAGAGGATTTTTTTTTCGAATGCCAAACACAACCGTTTTATTTAATTTACTCATAGGTTGAGGGCTGACTAGATCAGCATTTACTGCCCATCCCTGATTGACCAAAGGTCAGTTAATAGTCAACTCCATTGTTGTGGGTTTGGGTTAACATGTAGACCAGACCAAGTAAGGATGGCAGTTCCTTCCCTGAAAGACATTAGTGACCCAGATAGGTTTTCCTGACAATGAACAATGGTTCATGGTCATCTTTTAGACCTTTAAATCAAGATTTTTTAAATTGAATTCAAATTCCACCATCTACTATGGCAGGATTTGAACTACGCGCACATTAGTCCACAAAGGGCGAGACCACATTGGATTTGGTACTGGGTAATGAATCTGGCCAGGTGTTAGATTTGGAGGTAGGAGAGCACTTTGGTGATAGGGACCACAATTCGGTTATGTTTACTTTAGTGATGGAAAGGGAAAGGGATATAACACAGGGCAAGAGTTATTGCTGTGGGAAAGGCAATGATGATGTGATTCGGCAAGATTTAGGATGCACAAGATGGGGAAGGAAGCTGCAGGGGATGGGCACAACTGAAATGTGGAGCTTACTCAAGGGAACACTGACCGTGTGCCCTTGATAAGTACGTACCTGTCAGGCAGGGAGGAAGTGGCCGAGAGAGGGAGCTGTGGTTTACTAAAGAAGTTCAATCACTTGTCAAGAGGAAGAAGAGGGCTTATGTTAGAATGAGATGTGATGGCTCAGTTAGGATGCTTGAGAGTTACAAGTTAGCCAGGAAAGACCTAAAGAGAGAGCTAAAAAGAGCCAGGAGAGGACATGAGAAGTCATTGACAGATAGGATCAAGGAAAACCCTAAAGCTTTCTACAGGTATATCAGGAATAAAAGAATGACTAGAGAAAGATTAGGGCCAATCAAGGATAGTAGTAGGAAGTTATGTGTGGAGTCAGAGGAGATAGGGGAAGTGCTAAATGAATATTTTTCGTCAGTATTCACATTGGACAAAGACAATGTTGTTGAGGAGAATACTGAGATACAGGCGACTAGACTATAGATGGGATTAAGGTTCACAAGGAGGAGGTGTTAGCAATTCTAGAAAGTGTGAAAATAGATAAAATCCCCTGGGACAGATGGGATTTATCCAAGGATTCTCTGGGAAGCCAGGGAGGAGATTGCAGAGCCTTTGGCTTTGATATTTATGTTTTCATTGTTTACAGGAATATTGCCAGAAGACTGGAGGATAGCAAATGTTGTTCCCTTGTTCAAGAAGGGTAGTAGAGACAATCCTGATAACTATAGACCAGTGAGCCTTACTCTGGTTGTGGGTAAAGTGTTGGAAAGGGTTATAAGAGAGAGGATTTATAATCATCTAGAGATGAATAAGTTGATTAGGGATAGTCAACACAGTTTCCTGAAGGATAAGTCGTGCCTCACAAACCCTTTTGAGTCCTTTGAGAAGGTGACCAAACAGATGATGAGATTAAGGCATATATTCATGTGATGTATATAGATTTCAGTAAGGTGTTTGATAAGGTTCCCCATGGTAGGCATTTGCACAAACTACGGAGGCATGGTATCGAGGGTGATTTAGCGGTTTGGATCAGAAATTGCCTAGCCAAAAGAAGACAGGGGCTGGTGGTTGATGGGAAATGTTCATCCTGGAGTTCAGCTGCCAGTGGTGTACTGCAAGGATCTGTTTTCAGGCCACTGCTATTTGTCAATTTTATAAATGACCTGGATGAGGGCAAAGAGGATGGTATAGTAGATTTGCAGATGACACTCAAGTCGGTAAAGTTGTGGATAGTGCTGAAGGATGTTTAGGTTACAGAGAGACATAGATAAGCTGCAGAGCTGGGCTCAGAGGTGGAAAATGGAGTTTAATGTGGAAAAGTGTGAGGTGATTCACTTTGGAAGGAGCAACAGGAATGCAGAGTACTGGGCTAATGGTAAGATTCTTGATAGTGTGGATGAGTAGAGAGATCTCGGTGTCCATGTCCATAGATCCCTGAAAGTTGCCACCAAGGTGAATAGTGTAGTTAAAAAAGGCATATGGTGTGTTAGCTTTTATTGGTAGAGGGATTGAGTTTTGGAGCCATGAGATCATGTTGCAGCTGTACAAAACTCTGGTGCGGCTGCACTTGGAGTATTGTGTACAGTTCTGGTCAACACTTTATAGGAAGGATGTGGAAGCTTTGGAAAGGGTGCACAGGAGATTTACCAGGATGTTGTCGAGGATGGAGGGAAGGTCTGATGAGGAAAGGCCGAGGGACTTGAGGCTATTTTCATTCGAGAGAGAAGAAGGTTGAGAGGTGACTTAATTGAGACATATAAGATAATCAGACAGCCTAGATAGGGTGGACAATGACAGCCTTTTTCCTCAGATGGTGATGGCTAGCATGAGGAGACATACCTTTAAACTGAGGGGTGATAGATCTTGGACAGATGTCAGAGGTAGTTTCTTTACTCAGAGAGTAGTAGGGTCATGGAGCACATTGCCTGCTAAAATAGTACACTCGCCAACTTTTAGGACATTTAAATGGTCATTGGATGAAAATGGAATCGTGTTTGATGGATAGGCTTCAGATTGGTTCCACAGGTCAGTGCAACAATGAGGGCCGAAGGGCCAGTACTGCGCTGTAATGTTCTATGTTCTATTTCTTCAAATCTTTCCTATTCATGTACTTATCCAAATGTCTTTTAAATGTTTTAACTGTACCTGCATCCATCATGTCCCCTGACAGTTCATTCAACACATTAACATAGAACATAGAAAAGTACAGCACAGAACAGGCACTTCAGCCCACGATGTTTTGCCGAGTATTATTCCTAATCTAAAATAAAATAACATAACCTACGCACCCCTCACTTCACTGCTATCCATGTGCATGTCCAGCAGTCACTTAATTGTCCCTAATGACTCTGCTTCCACCACCATCACTGGCAATGCATTCCATGCATTCACAACTCTCTACATAAAGAACCTACCTCTGACGTCTCCTCTACACCTTCCTCCTAATGTCTTAAAATGATGACCCCTCAAACCAGTCAATCCTGCCCTGGGGAAAAGTCTCTGGCTATTGACTCTATCCATGCCTCTCATTACCTTGTACACCTCAATCAGGTCACCTCTCTTCCTCCTCTCCAGTGAGAAAAGTCAGATCTTAGTCCACCTCTCTTTATAAGACAAGCCCTCCAATCCAGGCAGCATTCTGGTAAACTGTCTTTGCACCCTCTCCAAAGTCTCCACATCTTTCCTATAATAGGGTGACTAGAACTGGACACAATATTCCAAGTGTGGTCTCACCAGGGACTTGTAGAGATGCAGCAAATCCTCGCAGCTTTTAAACTTGATCCCCCTGTTAATGAAAGTCAAAACACCATATGCTTTCTTAACAACCCTATCCATTTTGGTGGCAACTTTGAGGGATCTATGCACTTGAACACCAAGATCCTGCTGTTCCTCCACACTGCCAAGAATCCTGACTTTAATCCTATATTCAGCATTCAAGTTTGACCTTCCAAAATGCATCACTTTCCATTTATCCAAGTTGAACACCATCTGCCATTTCTCAACCCAGCTCTGTATCCTGTCTATGTTACGCTGCAACCTGCAATAGTCCTCGATACTATCAATGGCACCTCCAACCTTTGTGCCATCTGCAAATTTACTAACCCACCCCTCAGCCTCCTCATCCAAATCATTTATAAAATCTAAAAAGAGCAGAGGCCCAAGAACAGAGCCCTACGGGACCCCACTCAACACTGACCTCCAGGCAGAATACTTTCTATCTACAACCACTAACTGCCTTCTGTCAGCCAACCAATTCTGAATCCAGATAGCCAAATCTCCCTGTATGTCATACCTCCTGACTTTATGAATGAGTCTACCATGGGGAACCTTACCAAATGCCTTGCTGAAGTCCATATACACCACATCCACTGCTCGACCTTTGTCGACCTTACTCGTCACCTCCTCAAAGAACTCAATAAGATTTGTGAAGCATGACCTGCCCCTCACAAAGCCATGCTGACTGCCTTTAATCATGCTATGCTTTTCGAAATAGTCATAAATCCTATCCTTCAGAATCTTTCCAAAACCTTGCTGACCACAGATGTAAGACTGACTGGTCAGTAATTGCCAGGGATTTCCCTATTCCCTTTCTTGAAAAGAGAAACAATAATCGCCTTCCTCCAATCCTCCGGTACGACTCCCATGGAGAGTGAGGAAGCAAAGATCTTCGCCAGTGACTTAGCAACCTCCTTTTTCGCTTCCCGGAGCAGCCGAGGATAAATCTGGTCTGGCCCTGGGGACTTATCAATCTTAATGTTTGCCAAACTTTTCAGCACATCAACTTCATCAATCTTGATCTGTTCAAGCCTGTATCCCAGCTCTTCAAAGTTCTCATTCACAACAAGGTCCCTTTCCTTAGTGAAAACCAAAACAAAAATCTCATTTAGGGCTTCCCATATCTGCTCAGATTCCATGTACACGTTCGCTACGTTATCACTGACCGGCCTTACCTTTTCCCTCATCATTCTCTTATTCCTCACGTATGAGTAAAATGTCTTTGATTCTCCGTGATCCTTCCTGCCAAGCCTTTCTTGTGCCCCTTCCTGGCTCTCCTCAGTTCATTTCTGAGCTCGTTTCTAGTAAGCCTGTAATCCTCTGAAGCTGTGCTAGATCCTTGCTTCCTCCACCTTACGTAAGCTGCATTCTTCCTTTTGATGAAAATCTCCCCTGTTAAAGATAAAAGAAAGAAAATGTACAGCCCAGGAACAGGCCCTTCGGTCCTCCAAGCCTGAGCTGATCCTAATCAACTATCTAAACCTGTCACCCAATTCCTAAGCATCTCTATCCCTCTGCTCCCCACCTATTCATGCATCTGTCCAGACGCATCTTAAATGAATCTACTGTGCCAGCCTCTACCACCTCTGCTGGCAACACGTTCCAGACACCCACCACCCTCTGTGTGAAGTACTTGCAGAGTGTATCCCCCTTAAACTTTCCACCTCTCATCTTGAAAGAGTGACCTCTCATTATAGAATCCTTCACCCTGGGAAAAAGCTTGTCTCTATCCACCCTGTCTATACCCTTCATGATTTTGTAAACCTCAGTCAGGTCCCCCCTCACTCCTTTTTTCTAATGAAAATAAACCTAACCTACTCAATCTTTCTTCATAGCTAGCACCTTCCATACAAGGTAACACCCTCGTAAACCAAAAGAGAAAATGCTGGAAAATTTCAGCAGGTCTGGCAGCATCTGTAAGGAGAGAAAGGAGCTGACGTTTCGAGTCTAACTGACTCTTTGTCAAATCTTTTGGTTTCAGATTCCAGCATCCGCAGTAATTTGCTAACATCCTCGTAAACCTTCTCTGCACCCTCTCCAAAGCGTCCACATCTTTTTGGTAATGTGGCGACCAGAACTGTACACAGTATCCTAAGTGCAGCCAAGCCAATGTCTTGTACAATTTTAACATGACTTGCCAGCTCTTATACTCAATACCCCGTCCAATGAAGGCAAGCATACCATATGCCTTCTTGACCACTCTATCCACCTGTGCAGCAACCTTCAGGGTACAATGGACCTGCACTCCCAGATCTCTCTGCCCATCAACTTTTCCCAAGGCTCTTCTGTTCATTGTATAATTTGGTCTAGAATTAGTCTTGCCTCAATGCATCACCTCACATTTGACAGGATTGAAAACCATCTGCCACTTTTCCACCCAACTCTCCAGTCTATCTATATCCTCCTGTATTCTTTGACAGTCCCTTATGCTTTCTGCTACTCCGCCAATCTTTGTGTCATCTGCAAATTTGCTGATCATACCGACAGTGCTATCTTCCAGATCATTTATGTATATTACGAACAACAGTGGCCCCAACACTGACCCCTGCGGAACACCACTGGTCACTTTTTCTCCATTTCCAGAAACTCCCTTCAACTACTACCCTCTGTGTCCTGTTGCTCAACCAGTTCTTTATCCACCTAGCTAGAACACCCTGCACACCATGTGACTTCACTTTCTCCATTAGTCTACCATGGGGAACATTATCAAATGCCTTACTAAAGTCCATGTATATGACATCAACAGTCCTTCCTTCATCTATCAATTTGGTCATTTCCTCGAAGAACTCTATCAAGTTGGTAAGGCACGATCTCCCCCACACAAAACCATGTTGCCTATCACTGATAAGCCCATTCTTTTCTAAAATATAAATAGATCCTATACCTCAGTACCTTCTCCAGCAACGTTTCCACCACTGATGTCAGGCTCACTGATCTGTAGTTTGCGGAATCTCCCTATTACCCTTCTCATTCGGGGGACAACATGAGCAACCCTCCAGTCCTCCGGCACCTCAGCTGTATTTAAGGATGCCACAAAGATATCTGTCAGGGCCCCAGCTATTTCCTCTCTCGTCTCCCTTAGCAACCTAGGATAGATTCCATCCAGTCCTGGGGATTTGTCCATCTTAATAACCTCTAGCATACCCACCACATCTTCCCTACTTATGTCGACGTGATCCAGACTAATCAAACATTTATCTCTGATCTCAACATTCATCATGTTCCTCTCCTGAGTGAACACTGATGCAAAGTAATCATTCAGAATCTCACTCATTCTCTCAGGTTCGACACACAGCCTTCTTTCGTTATCCTTCAGTGGACCAATCCTTTCTCTAGTTACCCGCTTGCTTCTTATATAAGAATAAAATGCTTTTAGATTCTTCTTTATTCTGCTCACTCAAGCTATTTCATGACCCCTTTTAGCTCGCTTGATTCCTTGTTTAAGACTTGTCCTACTCTTCCGATATTCCACCAGTGTCCGTTCTATTCTTAGCTGCCTAGACCTCATGTACGCTTTCCTTTTCCTGTTAGCTAGTCGTACAATTTCTCCTGTCATCCACGGTTCACGAATCTTGCCCTTCCTATCCTTTGCCTTCAATGGGACATGCCTATCCTGCACTATCTTTAACCTATCTTTGAAAGCCTCCTGCATCTCAAATGCTGACTTGCCTTCAAATAGCTGTGTCCAATCCACATTTCTGAGCTTCTGCCTAATTTTGATATAATTGGCCTTGGCCCAGTTCAGCACTCTTCCCTTAGGACCACTCTCTTCTTTATCTACGAGTATTCTAAAACTTACAGAATTGTCGTCACTGTTCCCAAAGAAATCCACCACCGCAGCTTCTACCACCTGTCCTGGCTCGTTCCCCAGTACCAGGTCCAATATGGACCCTTCCCTCATCGGACTATTGACATTCTGCTCTAGAAAATTTTCCTGGATGCTTCTTACAAATTCCACTCTATCCAGACCTCTGACGCTAAGTGTATCCCAGTCAATGTTGGGAAAATTAAAATCTCCCATCACCACTACCCTATTGCCTCTACATCTTTCCATAATCTGTTTACCTATTTGTCCTTCTGCCTCACGCTCACGGTTAGGAGGCCTGTAATACAGCCCCAACAATGTAACTGCACTCTTCTTATTTCTCAGCTCCACCCATAATGCCTCATTACCCAAGATCTCCATGGTGTGCTCCTTTAGCACAGCTGTGATATCATCCCTGACCAGCAATGCAACTCCAACCCCCCTTTTACTTCCTTCCCTGTCCTGTCTGAAGCATCTATATCCTGGAACATTTAATTGCCAGTCATCATGCCCTTCCTTCAACCAAGTCTCTGTGATTGCAATAACGTCATACTCCCAGGTACCAATCCAAGTCCTAAGTTCATCTGCCATACACACTATAATCCTTGCGTTAAAGTACATGCATTTCAGGCCACCAGTTCTTTTGCGCTCACCTGCTCTCTGCCTACACTTCCCTTTATTAATGCTATATTCATAATCCTTACAGTCTCCAGTCTCCACCTCGCTGCCTACTTGTTTTCTCTTCTGGTTCCCAGCCCCCTGCCACATTAGTTTAAAACATCCCCAACAGCAGTAGCAAACACTCCCCCAAGGACATTGGTTCCTGTCTGGTTCAGATGTAGACTGTCCATTTTGTAACAGACCCACCTCCCAGAACTGGTCCCAATGTTCAACAAATCTGAATCCCTCCTTCCTACACCATCTCTCAAGCCACGTGTTCATTCTGCCCTATTTTTTCATTTCTACGCTGGCTAGCACGTGGCACTGGTAGTAATCCCGAGATCACTACCTTTGAGGACTTCCTCTTTAACTTTAACTGTTCTCATCATCCAAGGCTCTTTAACCTTATCGTTTCTTGCCTGTCTCAGAGGAGTAAATTTGTGCATCACTCACAACAACTGTTCCTTAAACAATCTCCACATATCTGTTATGCCCTTTCTGTGGAACAATTGATCCCAATCTGTACTTGCCAATTCCTGTCTGATAGCGTCATAATTTCCTTTGCCCCAATAAAATGTCTTCCCTTGGTAACTGCTCTTTTCCCTCTCCAAGGCTATGGTAAATGTGAGGCAGTTGTGGTCACTGTCACCAAAGTGTTCTCCCACCGCGAGATCTGACACCTGTCCTGGCTCGTTGCCGAGCACCAAATCCAAAATGGCCTCTCCCTTTGTCGGCCTGTCTCCATACTGAGTAAGGAAACCCTCCTGAACACACCTGACAAAAACGGCTCCATCCAAACCATCTGCACTCAGAAGGTTCCAGTCAATATTGGGAAAGTTGAAGTCACCCATAACAACAACCCTGCTACATCTGCATTTTTCCAAAATCTGTCAGCCTATGAGTTCTTCAATCTCCCTACTGCTACTATGGGGTCTGTAGAAAACCCCCAATGCGGTGGCTGCTCCCTTGCTGTTCCTAATATCACCCATATTGACTCGGTAGACAAACCTTCCTCAACAACCTTCATTTCTGTAGCTGTGATGCACTCTCTGATTAGCAATGCTACACCCCTCCTCTTTTTCCACTCTCCCTGTTCTTTTCAAATGTTCTAAACTCTGGAACATCTAGCAACCATTCTTGCCCCTGTGAAACCCATGTCTCCATTATGGCCACAACATTATAGTCCCAAGTATTGATCCATGCTCTAAGTTCATCATTCTTTGCATTAAGGCAGACACACATTAACAGATTCCTTTGTTCCATTAAATGAATGACCATCCTGATAGATTCACCACATCCCGTCACTTCCCCATATCTAACTAACCCCCTCTCAGATATGTAGGTCTGATTCCCATCCCTCTGCTAAACTAGTTTAAACCCTCCCGAACCATAAGAGCAAATCTCCCACCCAGGACATTTGCACCATTCCAATTCAGGTGCAACCCATCTTTCATGTACAGGTCCCACCTTCCCCAGAAGGCATCCCAATGGTCTAAGTATCTGAAGCCCTCCCTCCTGCACCAGCCTCGCAGCCACGTGATAAGCTGCACTCGCTGACTGTTCCCCACCTCACTGTCTTGTGGCACCGGTAGCAAACCTGAGAACACTACTCTACTTGTCCTGCTCTTCAGCTTCCATCCTAGCTCTCTGTAGTCACTTTTCAGATCCTCAATCCCTTTCCTGGCTATATCATTGGTGCCAATATGTACCACGATTTCTGGCTGCTCACCCTCCCCTTTCAGAATCCTATAAACCCGAACAGTGACATCCAGGATCCTGGTGCCCAGGAGGCAACATACCTTCCAGGAGTCCCATTCCTGGCCACAAACTCTCCTGTCAATCCGCCTAATTATTGAGTCCCCTACCACTAGCGCTTTTCTATTTCCACCCCCTTCCCTTCTAAGCCTCAGTGCCAGACTGAGTGCCAGAGAGCTGACAACTATGGCTTTCTCCTGGTAGGCTGCCCCCACCAGCAGTATCTCACCCACTTAAAATCTTCCCAGCAGCACTCATTTCTCTCCTTGCCACTCTCTTCAAAATGGAGGCCCGACTCTCGAGCTAAGTCCCTTATTAAGTGGCAAAAATTGACTTACCCATCAGCCCTCATTTCTCACCACCCTCTCTCTTCACCACTCTGTAAAAAATTTGCCCCTCATCCTTTTTAAATCTTTTAGAACTCTTCTAGCCAGTGTTTGGTGATATCCATTTGGTGAATGGTAATACCCAGAATAGTGAGGATTTCAGCAATGATACAACTATTGAATGTCAAGGAATAGAAGTTAGATTGACACTTGTTGGAGATCTTTATTCTTTATTCATTCATGGGATGAGCCAGCATTTATTGCCCATCCCTAATTGCCCAGGGGGCAGTTAAGAGTCAACCACATTGCTGTGCATCTGGAGTCACATGTCGGCCAAATCAGGTAAGGATGGCAATTTCCTTCCCTGAAGGACATTGTTGAACTAGATGGGTTTTTCCAAATAATCGACACTGGATCCATGGTTATCATTAGACCCTTAATTCCAGATTTTTGATGAATTCAAATTCCACAATCTGCCATGGCAGGATTCGAACCTGTATCCCCAGAACATTACCTGGATCTTGGATTAACAGTCCAGCAATAATACTACTAGGCCATGGCCTCCCCAAAATGATGGTCATAGCCTGGCATTTGTGTGCATAACTGTTATTTGCTACATGTCAGCTCAAGCCTGGATATTGTTCAGACCTTGTTGCATTTGAACACAGGCTGCTTCAGTGTCAGAGGAATCGTGAATGGGACTGAACATTGGGCCATCATCGGCAAACATCCCCAATTCTGACTTTATGACGGAGGGAAGGTCATTGATGAAGCAGCTGAAGATGGTTGGGCTTAGGACACGACCCTGAGGAACTCCTGCAGAGATGTCCTGGAGCTGAGATAACTGATGTCCAAGACCATCTTCCTATGTATCAGGTATGACTCCTGTCAGCAGTGAGTTTGCTCCCGATACCTACTGATTCCAGTTTTGCTTGGGCTGCTTGATGCCATACTCAGTCAAATGCAGCCTTGGTGTCAAGGGCTGTCACTCTCATCTCACCCTCTGGAATTCAGCTCTTTTGACCATGTTTGAACCAAGGCTGTAATGATGTCAGGAACTGAGTGGCCCTGACAGAACCCAAACTGGGCGTCACTTAGCAGGTTAGTGCTGAGCAAGTGCTGTTTGGTAGCACTGTTGATGACACCTTCCATCACTTTACTGATGATCAAGAGTAGATTGATAGGGCAGTAATTGGCTGGGTTGGAATTGTCCTACTTTTTATATACAGGACATACCTGGACAATGTTCCACTTTGTTGGATCGATGCCAATGATGTAACTGTTCAGCTTGGTTAGAAAAGCAGCAAATTCTGGAGCATAAGTCTTCAGTGCTATTGCCTGAATGTTGTCAGGGCTCATAGCCTTTGCAATATCCAGTACTCCAACCACTTTTTTTATTTCATGTGGAGTGAATCAAATTGACTGAAAACTGCCATCTGTGATGTGCTGGGCTCTTCCTTCATTGGGGATGAGGATATTTGTGGAGCCTCCTTCTCCAGTGAGTTATTTACTTGTCCACCAGTAATCACGGCTGGATGTGGTAGGACTGCAGAGCTTAGAGCACATCTGTTGGTTGTGGAACATTTAGCTCAGTCTATAACTTGCTGCTAATGCTGTTTGACATGCTATTGGTGGCTTCACCAGGTTGACACCTCTTCTTCAGGTATGCCTGATGCTGCTCCTGGCATGATCTCCTGCACTCTCTATTGAACCAGGGTTAATCCCTTGGCTTGATGGTAATGGTTGAGTGGAGGTTATGCCAGACTATGAGGTTATCAATTGTGCTGGAATGCAATTCTGCTGCTGCTGATCACCCACAGCGCCTCATGGATACCCAGTCTTGAGTTGCTAGATCTGATTAAAGTCTGTCCCATTTACCACGGTGATAGTGCCAAACAACACAATGGAGGGCGTTCTCAATGTGAGGGTAAAATTTAAGTTCATCCAATTAACAATCAAATTGAAAGATGACTATCAGCATATAGATACCAACATTTCATAATTGCAAAAATGAAACGGACTGTGAGAAAAAAATGAGATTTCTATATTATGGTCCAGTCTTTGATCTTCAGAATTTGTTTACCTTGACTATATTCTTTATCCACTCATAGTATGTGTTCAACCATCTGTCTTGATCATGATTGAGTGAGTGCATTTGGTTTGGCACTTTGAAGGGTTTAAGTTATAAAAATTAAAATCTTTTCTTTACATTGGTCTTGTTAAAATTAAGTGTTATACAATAAATAGTTATTTTTAATGTCCCTGAAGACACCCCTGGTATGAATTACTTCTGAGCTGGGTCATAGTCAGTCAGGTATACTGGGTTTTGGGTTTTTGTGGTCTCCTTGGAATTTTGTATATTCATTGATTTTGTGATGATTGAAAGAATAGTGGGATATGATTATCGGCACACTGTCCCTGTTTTAGTCATGATATATTTATAACTCCTCTATCGAATTATTCCCCTCTTCCCACTCCTATTATATCCCATAATGACATCACTATTGCTTATTTAAACAGATAAAGTCAAACAGTAATCCCTACTTCATATTTTTATGCGAATATTCCAATGGAAGGAGGTTTAAATTCCTTGATTGCTTGATAGCACCTTTGGCAGTTCCAATGATTGCTACAGTTCTAATGAGTTTATACATTTATTACACACACTTGTGTCTGCTTTTATCAATCCTAAAGAACATAATGTCTCCCAAAACGACACCTTACCTCTCTCAAAAAGCAGCTGAGCTCTCCTGGATGCACTGTTGAAAGTATCTCCAAAAGGACACTTGCCCTCTCTGAGAGAACTCCAAGAGATTTTGACTTTCTTCTACCAGATGTAATTCAAACAAGCTATTTTCCTCTCCCTCCTGTGAGCATCAGATTAAAGCAAGTAATTTTTTTAATGTCCAGTTGCCTCCCTGAATCACACATATCCAACAATATGACTTACATTTTCCCTTCTCCCCTATCTGCTGCAGGAGTGCTTTTGCCAGAGTTCAGGGGCAGGGATTCCTGGTACAGGAGTGTGTGTGTGTGTACATGTGCAGGCACCTCTGCAGTTCAATAGCAACTAATATATTATTTGGAATCACACTTTGGGGAATGAGTGAGGAGCAGTGTCTGACGAACCGTGTTCCAGTGAAGATTCATATTTGTAGTCAGAGACAAATTTACATTTTTATATTTATAAGAAAGCTCAGAACTCCTTATTCAGTGTTACACAGGCAGGAATTTCAGTCATTGAGATTCTAATACCAACAATCTGATTATTAAAAATTTATGCATTTGTGCAATTTTATTTTCAGAGACTGCTGGAGAATCAGTGACAGGGGGTGATATAGAAGAAGGTTGGTCAAACTGGGATGTAGTGTGTTGGATCAACTCAAAGACATTAATATTTTAAAGGATAATGTTATTTTCATAATTACTTTTGAATGGCACATTGGTTTATCTTTTCATGCATTATGCTCAATGGATATTTGCAGGAAGGATTCATTGGAGCCAGGTGGTATCACATTGAATCAACACTGATGCCATTTTGTGGTTTTACTACACGTTAGTCTGCACACCGTATATCAGGTTCTTCTTAAGACAGAGATCTGAAGTTTATTTACAAGACTACAACATCACAGACTTCTACACACAATGTGAGTTCTGTATTAACTGATATTATTACACATTACACTCACAGCTGTCTGCATCACAGAAAAAGTGCCTGAAGGTGAGGATGGTACCTATACACTGGAATGTCGCACATTGTCAAGTTTCATAACTGTCTAAAAAGTGTCTGTGTGATCTGAAATCTTTCCTGTATTGTAGGAAACACTTCAAGATTGTCAACACACATAAAATATTTGTTTTCTTACCTATTAGAAGATATGTTCATGAATAATCTTTAAAAATGCAACAAAAATCATAACAGGATTCCCTCAAAGGTAAAAGTTCCAACATATTGGAATATTACGTGCAATTCTGGTCTCCTTCCTATTGGAAGGATGTTGTGAAACTTGAAAGGATTCAGAAAAGATTTACAAGGATGTTGCCAGGGTTGAAGGATTTGAGCTATAGGGACATGACCCTCTGTCACTGATATCCTTAGATATAGATGAGGAAGGACATAACTTTGACTGGGACAACACGTCCATCTTAGGACAAGGCAAACAGAGAACACACACAAGAATTCCTGGAAGCATGGCATTCCAACCAGAATTCTGTCAACAAACATATTGACTTGGACCTGATTTACCACCCCCTGAGAAAAAGAACAGGAAATTACATCACTACAGGAAATGACATCACCAACCCAAAGAAACCCAAACATATGCATAGAATGCAGGAATCATTAGCAATGTTTTGTCTGGCGGCTCACTGAAGATGTTACCTAGTATGATGAAGAAACGACTGAAAATAAATCTTCCAGCTCATCGAAAAAACCTGAGCTAGAAATCTTCTCAAAACTTGCTAGCTATAGGGAAAGGGTGAATAGTCTGGGGCTGTTTTTCCTGGAGCGTCAGAGGCTGAGGGGTGACCTTAGAGAGGTTTATAAAGTCATAAGGAGCATGGATAGGATAAATAGACAAGGTTTTTTCCTTGGGATTGGGGAGACCAGAACTAGAGGCCATAAGTTTAGTGTGAGAGGGGAAAGATATAAAAGGAATCTAAGGGGCAACTTGTTCACGCAGAGGGTTGTGAGTGTGAGGAATGAGCTGCCAGACGAAGTAGTGGAGGCTGGTACAATTGCAACATTTAAAAAGCATCTGGATGGGTGTATGAATAGGAAGGGTTTAGAGGGATATGGGCCAGGTGCTGGCAAATGGGACTAGATTGGTTTAGGATATCTGGTCGGAGTTAGACCGAAGGATGATTTCTGTCTGTACATCTCTATGACTGCAATGTTCTTCAAGCTGCTGTGGCTTCAGGGAAGGAGTTCAGTTTTTCCCTGACACTAGCTAGGAATGGATGTAAGTGAGGAAGGAATTAGAATGTGATCAAACTCAGCCATAATTGCAATCCCACACACTCCCACAAACACTAATTCACACAGACACACGTACTCCCACAAACACTACTTCACACACAGACACATGACACACGCATTCCTACAAACACTAATTCATACACATACTCCCACAAACACAAACTGATGCACACAAAAAGCTCACATATCCCTACAAAACTGACACACACCACTCACACACACACACAACAAACTCACACACAAACTCACAAAGAAACATTCACACACGTTATTTTGCACAAACTCACACATACATATACTCACACACAAACTCTCTCATACATCAACTCAGACATCCACAGAGACATACAGACATGTATAAATTCACACACGCGCACTAACACACATACACAAATCTATATTCAAAACCTCACACTCACATGCAGACACAGACTCAGACATTTACACAAACTCACATTCGTATATACACAGATAACTACATCCACAAATTCAGACCTGAACACACTCATGCACATACACAGACAACCTTCAATGTATAGTGTTGCATTTGCTACCTCACACACACAAACTCACACAAATTAATACCCAAAAGTAGACAAACATATACTCATAACCTCAATGGGCACTTGCATAGACATTCAAACAAGGACACACACACGCGCGTAAAGTCATAGTCAAATACACATTCAAGTAAACGCACAGAGGCAAACTCACACTCACATATAGGCAAACTCACACTCATCCATCTACACTCATTCTCATATATACATTGGAATAAACTCTCTCACACACAAGCTCAAAGTCATTCATTCACTCACACACAAATTTATCTTCATGCACACTAATGTTTAAACACACACACTGGTGCAGATGCAGTCTGTCTCACCTCACTCAGAATGAAGTACTCAAAATCAAACCCCATTATTCCCAGAGTCATCACAAAAGTTCAAGATTTTATATAAGTACACAGAGCTCAATAATTTACATGTCTTTTAGACCCAGGTTGACAGCTTGTCCTTAAGAATTACTATTATGACAATGAAAGATTCTAGCAACAGAGAAACAATTATGAACCACTGAATTATAAACATAACTCTACTAGCTAAAACTTTAATTTCCTTACAAAACTCTCCCTACACATGCATACGCATATACATATGTGGACAGACACAAAAACAAATATGGGTCTTATAGTTGGACAGTAAACCTGGAAGGCAGTTCAATAGCCCCTGTCCACAGGATTCACAGAGATGACCCTTTGACCTTGGCAATGACTTGCTGGTTCTTGATCTCTCTTTTTTAGGTACTTACAGGAGGCACAGTGTGGCTGTTTACACTTAGAAAATCTCTGACTTATTGGTAAGAATCCTCAGTTTACAGCAACTGAGGAGAGTAAATAAATGGATTTCTACAGGCTTTAAATGTTTTTTAACTGCAGAGAATGGTGAGCTCCTTCCTTTCTGGAGATCTGATGGTTTCTGACCAAACATTTACACCGTAAACTGTTCAGTTAGTTGGGAGCCAAATGCATAGTTGTTGGCAGGCAGGTAATTGATTATCATTCCACAGACCAATTTACTTCTTATTACCTGAATCCTCCTTCATATTCAGTCCTTTGCTCCAGTTCATCTGCAGTAGCAATCTCTCCCCCCCTCTCCCCCAGCTCCACCAACCCCCCCCCACCCCTCCCCCACCATCACCAAGCATTTGAACAAGCAACTGTCAATTACACTTACAATCAGTGTCAGGTAACTTGATTTTTAAAAATCAGCAATCTTTTCTACAATCCTTTGTTTCAAAACAGTCCTTTCTCTATTTCAGTCCACAATAAAAAGTACAGACGAATTAAAAAGATACAGTATTTACAACACAAACTCAGACACACGCAGGCATGTACATGGATGGACACAAACTCATATACACACTCACCAATGAATTAATGTGACCACATACACATCCAGATATAGATCTACAATATGCTCAACTGTGTACACAAACATATACACGCATACACAGAAATTTATGTATGTGAAAGGGAAATTACCTGTACCACTGGAAGGCTAACATTTTTTGTAACACAGAGTCATAGAGATGTACAGCCTGAAAACAGATCCTTCGGTCCAACTCGTCCATACCGACCAGATATCCCAACCCAATCTAGTCCCACCTGCCAGCACCTGGCCCATATCCCTTCAAGCCCTTCCTATTCACATACCCATCCAAATGCCTGTTAAATGTTGCAATGGTCTAACATTCTGTCTCACAGTTAACTGGTAACCTGATAATCTCTCACAATTTTTTATTCTGGGCCTTGTTACTGCAACCATATCTTTCTGCAAGGTAGGATGGGACTCTTGATGCCTTTAGACCTTTCCCACACCATCTCTAGACATTGACAAAATGATACACTCCCCTACTTGCTGCTGTCACACCATTTCCATTCGACACCCTCTCCAGTGACTCCACCCTTGTTCAGCCGGCCAAAGGAGCCCTGAATTATTCAGAAAATCTTCAGGTGGGTCAGGGCAGAAATCATTGCTCATCCGAGTGACAGTCCATCTCCAGCTGCACCATATGTATTGGTACAGACTGCTCTGGTGATCAGGTCCAAAACATGTCCCTCACTACAGCATGACCCTGCTGCTGGTCTGCTTTATCCCCTCTTGTATAATCAAATTATTCACGGCTCTCATCCATAATCTATAACACGGTGTTGCCAATGGGCTTCACTACAGGTGTTCCATGTGGAATGGTCCTTTGGGGCCTTGGATGGGAGATCCTTCCACATCTGGCAGAGATTTCCTCTACCTCCAAACACCTCATCTACTGTGTCTGTTGCTCTTGATGTGGTCTCCTCTACACTGGGGAGACAGGATGCTTGCAGAACATTTCACAGAACATTTCTGGGACATACACACCAAATAACCCCACCACCCTGTGGCCGACCACTTCAACTCCCCTCCCACTCCTCCAAGGACATGCAAGTCCTGGGCCTCCTTCACTACCAAATCCTAGCCACCTGATGTCTGGAGGAAGAACACCTCATCTTCTGCCTTGGGACCATCCAACCACACAGAATCAATGTCAATTTCACTAGTTTCCTCATCCCTCCTCCCCCCACCTTTTCCCAGGTCCAACCTTCCAACTCAGAATCGCCCTCTTGAACTGTCCTATCTGTCCATCTTTCTTCCAAACCTGTCCACTCCACCCTCCACTCCAACCTATCACCATCACCCCCCACCTTCATCTACCTATTGCATTCCCAGTTACCTTCCCCCCACTCCCACCTCCCTCCCATTCATTTCTCATCCATCTTGGGCATCCCCCTCCCCCCACAGAAACACACACACACACACATTCCTGACAAAGAGCTTATGCTCAAAGCATTGACTCTTCTGTCTATCGGATGCTGCCTGACCTGTTGTGCTTTTCCAGTACCACATTTTTTGACTCTGATGTTCCAGCATCTGCAGTCCTCATTTTCTTCTGTGAGAAAGTGAGGACTGCAGATGCTGGAGATCAGAGCTGAAAATGTGTTGCTGGTAAAGTGCAGCAGGTCTAGCAGCATCCAAGGAGCAGGAGAATCAACGTTTCGGGCATGAGCCCTTCTTCAGGAATCATTTTCTCCTATATCAGACTACACCACAGATCAAAAAAAGCTGTAAAGCTTGAGTCTAGTTTGAGTGTTCCAATTTAAAAAGAACAATCTCAAAGCTTTCACATTAAGTAAAGTAGAGGTTAATGTATTTCAAAGTCACTACTGTAGTTATTCAAGCAAATGTGATCAGGTTATTAAAATAAAAGTCCAAAAACTAAATGTACGTAAAGAATAAAAGATGCGTATGTATCTGGAAATATGATCAGTCTCCAGAGTTGTTGCAGATCTGTAACTTCTAAAGTGTCTATTTCTAAGTAAAGGGATTGAAACTTGAAGTCAGATTTAGCAGCTGCAATGGCTTCTCTAGTTTAGTAATTGGCAGCATCTCCCACAGGTGGACTGAGCAGAACCAGTCCTGTGAATGAGTGAAGGCTCTTTTGCTTTGCTTTAAGACATTGCGTATCATGCTTCTTGATAACTTAGTTCCCTGTTACTGTCTCTGAAACAATAACAGAGGCCATCACCACGTCACCCTTTATTTATGAGTGCACAGTCCACTGGCTGTGACCAGCTAGTTCGGAGTCAGTCCCTGAGCTGCAGAGATTCTAAATCTCCTGTTAATATTTTTTTTCCTTTTTTAAAATTTTATTAAACAATACAGTTTACAAAACAATTAACATTAAAAGCTGTATACAAAGAAACAGCAACTTACAAGGGAGAGGAGCTGCAAAGCCAGACCCCCAAACCTTACCGTTCAACCAGTTTTCAGGGAAATGAGGACAAACCTCAAATCTCAGTTTCAATCATCACAAAACAGTAACAATGATAAGTACATATAAAACAGTTCAATTACATAAGAAAAGAAGTGCATAAAATACAGACCCCCAGAAAGCCATCTCCTGTTAATATTGGTCAGCCAGAGCTTTCCTGATTGGCTCAGGTTAACAGCCCTAAGTCCGGGGATGCAGGCCTGGTCTTTCGTTTGTAGCTTTTACCGCGACATTTTCGGCCCAGGTCCGGTTCCTCTGACTCGGACACACGTAGCAGATATCGGACTGAGGCCCTTCTCTTGGTCAGGAGCATTTTGGGAGAGTTTCCTCCTCTTATTACTGGCGGTAACAATATCAAGCTGGCATCCATCTTGAACTTTGAGGTTTGCTTGACTGGATAGAGAGGGAGCACCTACGGTTTCTGCCAGGCCTTCTGGCTATTCTGAGGGGTGAGGTATGTTTTGCTCCTGCCCCAGGTGTGAGGTAACAGCTTTCAGATGATCTACATGTTTGTTCAGGATTGCCTCACGTACCTGAACTTTGTAAGTCATCATACATGGCCTTCCGTCAACCTCTCCTCGTGCCCATACAGGCCCATTCACATGGTTCCGGCACAAAAATTCTTCACCTCAATTAAACTGTCTCTCTCACTTAGATAAGGCGTGTGGCTGGCATTGGCATTCCTGGTGCCATCTCACCCTCCCCTGGGTCTGGGAATATCAGGTTTAACCTGGAGCAGAGTCTCCTCCCTGTCAGCAACTCCACCGGAGCTATCCCGACTGTTGCATGAGGAATGATCGGTAGTTGAACAGGAGTTGGGACTGTTTGGTATTGGGTAATGCTGTAGGCTGCTTCTTTAAGCCTGCCTTCAACACTGGACAGCTATTTCCACTAGACCATTAAAGACCATAAGGATCTGGCCTTATCTGCCAAATGCCATTGTACTTTAGGAAATATTCGAATTCCCTACTGGTAGATGAAGTCCCACTGCCTGTCACCAATGCTTCCAGGCGTCTGTGTATCGCAAATGGTGCTCACAGCTTCTCACTTGTCATCCCTGAGTTTGCTGAATGAACTTTATGCACTTTGAATGGGCGTCCACAATGTCCAGGAACATTGAGCGCATGAAAGGACCGGATTTGTCGATATGCAACCAGGTCCGGGGTTAACCCAGCCATTCCCACAAATGTTGGGGGGCTGGGCTGCTGGTGGCAATTTTTGTCTTTTTTGGCACTCTGGACACTGTCCACCAACACAGCTATGTCCGCATCCAACCCAGGCCACCAGACATAGCTTCTTGCTAGCATCTTGATTTTGGAAACCCCTGGATGACCCTGGTGGAGTTCAGCCAGTATCTGGCAGTGACCTTTACACAGGACAATCACTCTTTCTCCCCACTGTAATATGCCATCCTGTACGGTGATCTGGTTTCGCCGGGTCCAAAATGATTTCAATCCGGGTTGTGATGGCTGTTCTGTTTCCCCCATCACCACCTGTTTCAACTGTTTCCGTTTCACCAGGACAGGATCTTTTTATGTCCATAGTCGGATATAAATAGACTCTTCCAGGGAAGGCAGTACCAGTGGAGTATCTGCCAGTGGGAAGTGGCTCAGGGCATCCACATTATCCACTAGGCTTCCTGGACGGTGTTCTAACTTGTACGTGTAAGCATGAGAATAAGGGCCCAACACTGAATTCTACCGGAAGCCATGAGCGGCACTGCCCTGTCTTCCTTCATTAACCCTAGCAGGGATTTGTGATCTGTTACTATGACAGATTCCCATCCATAAAGGTACTAGTAGAATTTCTTCATACCAAACCTTCCTTCTCTATCTGGACATATGCTATCATTCCTATTGTCGGGCTACCGGTGAGCCAATACTATCCTAATACCTTACAGCACTACCTCTCGCTTCTGGTCGAAGTGAGTCATAGAGTCATAGCGATGTATAGCACGGAAACCCTTCGATCCAACCCGTCCATGCTGACCAGATATCCCAACCCAATCTAGTCCCACCTGCCATCACCCGGCCCATATCCCTCCAAACCCTTTCTATTCATATGCCCATCCAGATGCCTTTTAAATTTTGCAATTGTACAAGCCTCCACCACTTCCTCTGGAAGCTCATTCCAAACACGTACCACCCTCTGTGTGAAAAGGTTGCCCCTTAGGTCTCTTTTATATCTTACCCCTCTCACTTAAACCTATGCCCTCTAGATCTGGACTCCCTGACCCCAGGGAAAAGACTTTGTCTATTTATCCTACCCATGCCCCTCATGATTTTATAAACCTCTATAAGGTCACCCCTCAGCCTCTGACGCTCCAGGGAAAACAGCCCCAGCCTGTTCAGCCTCTCCCTATAGCTCAAATCCTCCAACCCTTGTAAATCTCAACACCTTGGACGATGATAGCTGCTTTTTCACTTCGCTGAAGCCTGCTTCCTGGCTTTGCGATCATTTTCAAAGCTGAGTTTTTACAGTAACAGGTGTAAGAGTATCAAGATCGAGGCCCAGTTTCATGATTTTCCATAATCATTCACTAACCCAAGGAAAGACTGAAGCTCCGGTACAAATGTGAAAGTCTGGGCACTTTTGTTCATCCTCACTTTATCGTCCAATGAGTGTAACCTGGTCTTGTCGACTCTGTAACCCAAGTGGGTCACTTAGGAACTCCTGCAACATGCATTTTTCCCTTCTAAGGCAGACATCTGTCTAGGAGAAATGTTTCGGCACTATGTCAAAGTTCTCCAAGTGCTCTTTATTGATCTTCCCTGTTGTTAGTACATCATCCAGGTAAATGGTGACCTGGGGTAGACCTTGTAAAATATTCTCCATGGTCCGCTGGAAAAGGGCACAGGCTGATGATACCCCAAATGGCAGTTGTGTATATTGATACAAACTCATGTGGGTATTAATTGTACTTCTGGGACTCCTCATCCAGTGACAATGCAGGTAGGCATGGCTCATGTGCAGCTTTGTGAAGGACAGCGCCCTCCCTCCACACTGCCCCCACCCCCACCCCCAACAACTTGGTGTCCAAGTCCTCGATACAAGGGATTGGGTATTTACCGTTGCTTCAAATCCCCACAAAGGCAAACTGAGCTGTCAGGCTTCCCAATGGGTACAACCTGTGCTGCCCATTCTGCAAACTACACTGGCTTAATGATTTCTTCACTCTCTAGCCTCCTGCTTTCTGTTTCTACATTTGCCCCCAAGGCAAATGGCACCAGGCAGGCCTTGCTTCCTGGTCAACATGTAAAGTGGTTTTTGGCACCTTTGATAGTCCCTCGCCCTTTCTGAAAAGCTCCTGGGTATTTCACTAAGACTTCACTGAGGCAGCCTTTCTCTGATTGAAAAATGTTGAGCCAATCTAAATGAATCTTTCTGAACCAATTCCACCCCAGTTGGCTTGGCCCCAAGCCTTTTACTACCATCAGTGGTAACTGCACCAACTGCTTCTCACAGGAGACTGGAACCAAAGTCGTACCCTTAACCTGCACTGGCTCCCCAGTGTATATTCTTGTGCAAACTTAAAAGTGAAAGCAAATTCCAAAAGAAAACAAAGAAAACCAGAATGCAAGGGCGAAGTCTTGTCACAAAATCAACAGGACAGCCTGTTCCGATTACTCCTTCTCAGGACGACAGCGCTCAGAACGGCCTACCCACCTTTCGGCTCTCGGGGCGACTGGCATCAGGGTGGCCTTCCCATCTTCTGGTTTTTGGGACAGCCTACCCACCTTCAAGTTTACAGGACAGCCTACCTACACTCCAGCTCTTGGGGTGACAGCTTTCAGGACAACCTATGAACCTCCCAGCTCACAGAGAGGCTTGCCAGACCCAGGGATACACAAGAGTGCAGGTGGTAATCCCAACAAGCAACAAGACAGAGTCCATTACCATAAACAGTTCTCTTTAGAATGCAGAATCCATTCCCAGGAACAGAGTCCACTCCAGTGTGCAGAATGCATTGTCAGTGATAGAGTCCACTCCTGAAGGCAGCAAATATACACACACACACAGGTGTTCAGTCCCAATAGAGGTCTGGTTTACCCACAGAGAACCAGGCCACTCACAGGAGCACAGAACACTGTGAAGGTACAGTTAACTCACAGGAGTTTGAGGAGAAAGTGAGGTCTGCAGATACTGGAGATCAGAGCTGAAAATGTGTTGCTGGAAAAGCGCAGCAGGTCAGGCAGCATCCAGGGAACAGGAGAATCGATGTTTCGGGCATAAGCCCTTCTTCAGGAAGGAGTTTGGGTCACTCCAGAAGACAGAGTCCACTCCCAAACTCTAGGACATGGCAAATGCTCAGCTTCCAGCACAAACACAGGTGTTCAGTCTTTACAGAGGCCTAGTCCACCAACAAGGGCCAGGCCTACCCCCAGGAATATTTTCTCACAAGGGCTCAGTCCAAATACCAAAAAAGTGAAAAAGCATTCAAAAAGCAAAGAATACCTAGAGTGCAAGGGTTAAGCCCTATTAGCTGAAACTTTATTGCTGGAACAGCACAGCAGGTCAGGCAGCATCTAGGGAACAGAAGATTCGACGTTTCGGGCACATGCCCTTCTTCAGGAATGAGCAGAGAGTGTTCAGCAGGAGAAGATAAAAGGTAGGGAGAAGCCCTATTACAAAATCAACATTGTCCTTTTCTCAAAGTAAAAGAGACAAGAGTAACACACAGGCTAAACAACAATCCCCGAATAAGGGTCTGGATTAGTGGTGCTGGAAGAGCACAGCAGTTCAGGCAGCATCCCAGGAGCTTCGAAATCGACGTTTCGGGCAAAAGCCCTTCACTGACTTACACCTAAGACACATTGACTGTGTCGATCAGGCAGTTTAAAAATCAGTCCTCAATAAAAAAGAAATACCAGTTAACAAACTGGCTGTATGGTTCAGCCAGTTCAGGAACTAAGTTTCCCCAAAAACCATCAGCAGCAGTAACACACTGACTGTGGCCGAGCCAGCACACAGCCAGTCCCCGAGACTGAAGGGATTTTAAGTCTCCTGGTTATATTTCTTTTTATCATTTTTTTCCTTTGTTTCCCTTTTATCCTCCATACTACCACATACCAGCAGTAGTGCTTATATTATCCCCAGCACCCATGATGTGTGTGTGCAGGTGTAGGACACAATGAAAGACAACAGGTGCATAAATCTTTATTCAATTTCCACCACCAGAAAGAAAGGAAAACCCAAGAGTGGCTAGTGACAAGGGACTATCTTCTGCTTATATACAAAAAACAATAAAGAAAAGCAAAAAGAACAAGTATCTTCCCTGGAAAAGGGGGGGAAGGAGGGAAGAAAAAGAAACTCTGCTCCTCAAAATTAGCAGGAACATACAGACTATGGCCCAGCCAGCGCACAGTCAGTGCCCTAAACTGATAAGGCTCTTGCTTTTTATATGTATCTATATTCCCCCCCAAACTACCGCCTAACAGCGGTAGTGCTTATATTTCTCCTAGTACCCATGTTGTGTGTGTGTAGGTGTTAGACACTGTGAAAAACAACAGGTGTCTTCTGTTTATATTTGTCAACTAGGGCTTTTCTGATTGTTCCAGGTTAACAGCCCCAATCAAGGACCTCATATTCAACAAGTTCCATCTGGTTCCTATCTCTACAGTCTCCTTGTTGAGAAGCAGTGGATTGTTGAGGATGATGATGGCAAAAAGCTGTTTGGCTAGTCTGTGACAAAGCTGTCCCAACTTTGACACAGATGCCCAGGTGTTAGTGAGGATTGATGGGAATAATGTGCCGTCATTATCCCCAGTGATTTCTTTAGTGCTGAGTGTCCCTTCCAGTTTTATTCTTAATATTACTGTGAGGGTAGTCAGCTCAAGCTCTTCCACTCATGTTAGTAGCCATAGATGCACGTACCCAAATGCATGTGGCAAACATGCCGGCAAATCCAGATATTCATATCATTGTTGGTTATTCCCCACAATTTCCTCTTGAATAAAAATCGGGCTGCTCTATGTTTGAGGGGAGAAAATGAGGAAGAGAAATGAGGAAGAGTGGGGGTGGATGGTGCAAAGATGGAATGGAGAAAGATAGATGATGAGGGGTCTCCTTTGAGATTTTTGAGGCCCAGCTTAAAAGTGTCATTTGTAATGGATGGAAACATCTAATGAACTCTCCTTCCAGTGAGCTGCCTGCAAATAGATAAATGGGAAAGAAAAGCAATAATGGGTCCTGCTTGCTCTGGAAGGTGAACAATGGACTGGCTATAAAGGCCAGACTGGATATAGCAGATTGATGTGAACCGATGAATAGAGCTAATGCTCGAAACAAGGCAACATGTTTTCTTCTGAACTAAAGCTACCAAGTTACGCTTTTAAACCACATTTTTGTCTCTCAGCAGGAGTTATCACAGACATAGAAACCTCACTTTGTCTGAAGTTTGTAACAAATCAGATATTATCAGAATTGTGACCTTGCTGCCTTTGAAACCTGGTGGATAACTGTTTTAGCTGCTCTGCATTCAGTGCTTTTTTGCCTGGTACATTCATAGCATATCGCAGCATGAGCATCTATAATAGAGGTACCTCTACAAAAGAGAGTTACACAATTCTTGCAGCATGCTGGGATGTACAATAAGGGTTGGCGCAGCCACATCAAGTATTCTCATCACCAATTACAGACACATTACAGATAGGAGACTGCTATCTTTGTTCAGTTAAGTCTTTAAACTGTTTGCAGATACAAAAAAAAATTAACAGGATGTTGGCTTCATTCAGATGTTTTCTTAGGGCTTAAAGTCAGGAAATACAATAAAATATGGGATATTTACAATTATATCATATCTTTCACAGCCACAAGGTCTCCAAAGTACTTCACAGCTCATTGATCACTTTTGGAGTGGACACGTAGTTGGAATGCAGTAAAACATCCACCGATTATGGAAAGGGAATTTTAAGAATTTTAGAGTTTAGGACTTTGACAGCTGAAGGCATGGCCACCAATGCTGGACCAATGAAAATCAATTATGCTTAAGAGGCTAAGGTTAGAAGAGGTAAAAACAATGACTGCAGATGCTGAAAACCAGATTCTGGATTAGTGGTGCTGGAAGAGCACAGCAGTTCAGGCAGCATCCAAGGAGCAGCGAAATCGATGTTTCGGACAAAAGCCCTTCATCAGGAATAAAGGCAGAGAGCCTAAAGCGTGGAGAGATAAGCTAGAGGAGGGTGGGGAGAAAGTAGCATAGAGTACAATAGGTGAGTGGGGGAGGGGAATGAAGGTGATAGGTCAGGGAGGAGAGGGTGGAGTGGATAGGTGCAAAAGGAGATAGGCAGGTAGGACAAGTCCGGACAAGTCATGGGGACAGTGCAGAGCTGGAAGTTTGGAACTAGGGTGAGGTGGGGGAAGGGGAAATGAGGAAACTGTTGAAGTCCACATTGATGCCCTGGGGTTGAAGTGTTCCGAGGCGGAAGATGAGGCATTCTTCCTCTAGGCGTCTGATAGTGAGGGAGCGGAGGTGAAGGAGGCCCAGGACCTCCATGTCCTCGGCAGAGTGGGACGGGGAGTTGAAATGTTGGGCCACGGGGAGGTGTGGTTGATTGGTGCGGGTGTCCCGGAGATGTTCCCTAAAGCGCTCTGCTAGGAGGCGCCCAGTCTCCCCAATGTAGAGGAGACCGCATCGGGAGCAACGGATACAATAAATGATATTAGTGGATGTGCAGGTAAAACTTTGATGGATGTGGAAGGCTCCTTTAGGGCTTTGGATAGAGGCGAGGGAGGAGGTGTGGGCGCAGGTTTTACAGTTCCTGCGGTGGCAGGGGAAGGTGCCAGGATGGGAGGGTGGGTTGTAGGGGGGTGGACCTGACCAGGTAGTCATGGAGGGAATGGTCTTTGCGGAAGGCGGAAAGGGGTGGGGAGGGAAATATATCCCTGGTGGGGGGGTCTTTTTGGAGGTGGCGGAAATGTCGGCGGATGATTTGGTTTATGCGGAGGTTTGTAGGGTGGAAGGTGAGCACCAGGGGTGTTTTGTCCTTGTTACGGTTGGAGGGGTGGGGTCTGAGGGCAGAGGTGCAGGATGTGGACGAGATGCGTTGGATGGCATCTTTAACCATGTGGGAAGGGAAATTGCGGTCTCTAAAGAAGGAGGCCATTTGCTGTGTTCTGTGGTGGAACTCACAGAATAAGGTTAGAAGAGTACTGTTCTTTTGGAGGGTTGACAAACTGGCAGAGATGTCAGAGATAGGGAGAGACATAGCGACTGGCAGAGATTACGGAGATTGGGAGGAATGTAGCAACTGGCAGAGATTACAGAGATAGGGACGGATGAAGCAACTAGCAGAGATTATAGAGATAGGGAGGAATGTAGCGACTCGCAGAGATTACAGAGATAGGGATGAGTAAGGCCATGGAGGTGTGTGAAAACGGGGATGAAAATTTGCAAAGTAAGATGCTAGAGGACTAGCAGCAAGATTTTAGGTGTAGTGGAATAGTTGTCAGCCAGACAAAAACGCATCGATGGGGGCTTGAAACAAGGTAACTGTATCCCCAGTTCCTGTACTGTTCATGGAGTGAGTTATTTAGCCTCTGAAGTGTGTTCTGACATCCATGTGATTATGGCTGATCGAATTCTTCATTCCATTTACCTGCCTTAGCTTTATATGCTTTACTATCCTTTCTTTGTAAAAATCCGTCAACCTCATATTTAAGTTGTGATTTGAGGAAATATCTTATTTTAATGGAAGTTCTACAGATCAGCAATTCTTTTTTGTGATGAAAGGTGTTTTCTAACCTACTTCCTAGCTCCACTTTTACAGTTTTGTCTTGCTCTTCAAGAAATCCTCCAGTGTTAAAAGGTTTCTCTCTATCCGATCAATTCCTTTCAAAATCTCAAATTAAAGCATACCTTATATTTCCGTGAGTACAAACCTTATCCATGTAATCTCTCCAGAAAGTTCAAATATTGATGGATCTTTGAAAAGAAAGATTCACATACATGGAATGAAATATTCATAAATTTAAATTTTTGCAAGATTCTCAATGTCTTGCACAGTATGTTTATATTTTTAGCTGAGTTGCCAGAGGAGGGATTCACAAGAAATTGTATCCAGTGGTGTCATTGTCATGATACCTTCAAAAGGGGTAAATCCCATGATTTCTCAAATGATAATGTTTGATAAAGCAGGATTAATTCATGATATCATAGTAAAGGATCTGTCGGGTTAAAGGTGATTATAACATATAGAATTCCACATTCAGTTCGAGAGTGAGAAATATGGGTCTGAATCTGGTGTGTGAAGAGAATTTTGGCTAAAGCAGGATATAAATTTAAGTTCAATAGTAACACGATAGAGAAGCTGCAGCAGACATTCAAGGGTATGTTTCACAATGCTTAACAAGACTATATTCCACTGAGAAAAAATGACCCTGTGAGAAGGATGCATCATCCATGACTGATAATGTATCAAAGATGCTCAGAGAATTTTTACAGTTATGAGGGGAATACAAAAGGACACTGTTTCAAAATAATGCATATCCCATTCAAGATGAAGATAATGACATGTCTCTTCTCTGTGTATTGTTGATCATTGAGATTGTCTCAAACAGACAGCAGTAGAGATAGGGTCATTGACTAGAGCCTGATTTGCATGGCAGACAGTTTTTCCCTTTACTCATTTATTTATTGCATGTCGATGTCACAGGTTTTATTGTCATGGGTAAAAACAATGACTGCAGATGCTGGAAACCAGATTTTGGATCAGTGGTGCTGGAAGAGCACAGCAATTCAGGCAGCATCCGAGGACAGGCAAAATCGACGTTTCGGGCAAAAGCCCTTCATCAGGAATAAAGGCAGAGAGCCTGAAGCGTGGAGAGATAAGCTAGAGGAGGGTGGGGGTGGGGAGAAAGTAGCATAGAGTACAATAGGTCAGTGGGGGAGGAGATGAAGGTGATAGGTCAGGGAGGAGAGGGTGGAGTGGATAGGTGGAAAAGGAGCTGGGCAGGTCGGACAAGTCCGGACAGGTCAGGGGATCGAGTTTCTGGAGGTTAGAAGCTAGGATGAGGTGGGGGAAGGGGAAATGAGGAAACTGTTGAAATCCACATTGATGTCCTGGGGTTGAAGTGTTCCGAGGCGGAAGATGAGGCGTTCTTCCTCCAGGCGTCTGGTGGTGAGGGAGCGGTGGTGGAGGAGGCCCAGCACCTCCATATCCTCGGTAGAGTGGGAGGGGGAGTTGAAATGTTGAGCCACTGGGCGATTTGGTTGATTGTTGCGGGTGTCTCGGAGATGTTCCCTAAAGCGCTCTGCTAGGAGGCGCCCAGTCGCCCCAATGTAGAGGAGACCGCATCGGGAGCAACGGATACAATAGATGATATTAGTGGATGTGCAGGTAAAACTTTGATGGATGTGGAAAGCTCCTTTGGGGCCTTGGATAGAGGTGAGGGAGGAGGTGTAGGCACAGGTTTTACAGTTCCTGCGGTGGCAGGGGAAAGTGCCAGGATGGGAGGGTGGGTCGTAGGGGGGCGTGGACCTGACCAGGTAGTCACGGAGGGAACGGTCTTTGCGGAAGGCGGAGAGGGGTGGGGAGGGAAATATATCCCTGGTGGTGGGGTCTGTTTGGAGGTGGCGGAAATGTCGGCGGATGATTTGGTTTATGCGAAGGTTGGTAGGGTGGAAGGTGAGCACCAGGGGCGTTCTGTCCTTGTTGCGGTTGGAGGGGTTGGGTCTGAGGGCGGAGGTGCGGGATGTGGATGAGATGCGTTGGAGGGCATCTTTAACCACGTGGGAAGGGAAATTGCGGTCTCTAAAGAAGGAGGCCATCTGGTGTGTTCTATGGTGGAACCGCTCCTCCTGGGAGCAGATACGGCGGAGGCGGAGGAATTGGGAATACGGGATGGCATTTTTGCAAGAGGTAGGGTGGGAAGAGGTGTAATCCAGGTAGCTGTGGGAGTCGGTGGGTTTGTAGAAGATGTCAGTGTCAAGTCGGTCGTCACTGATGGAGATGGAGAGGTCCAGGAAGGGGAGGGAGGTGTCAGAGATGGTCCAGGTAAATTTAAGGTCAGGGTGGAATGTGTTGGTGAAGTTGATGAATTGCTCAACCTTCTTGCGGGAGCACGAGGTGGCGCCAATGCAGTCATCAATGTAGCGGAGGAAGAGGTGGGGAGTGGTGCCGGTGTAATTACGGAAGATCAACTGCTGCCGGTGTAATTACGGAAGATCAACTATGTCCTAGGTTTTATTGTCATCCCCAGTTGCCCAGAGAGCAGTTAAGATTCAACTGAACCATGGGGCAGCATGGTGGCTCAGTGGTTTGCACTGCTGCCTCACAGCACCAGGGACCTGGGTTCGATTCCAGCCTCAGGAAAGTATCTGTGTGGAGTTTGTACATTCTCCCTGTGTCTGCTCTGGTTTTCTCCCACAGTCCAAAGATGTGCAGGTCAGGTGGATTGGCCATGCTAAATTGCCCATAGTGTCGGTTAGGTGTATTAGTCAGGGGGAAATGTAGAGTAACAGGGTAGGGTCTGGGTGGGATACTCTTCGGAGAGTTGGTGTGGACTTGTTGGGTCGAAGGGCCTGTTTCCATATTGGAGGAATTCTAATTCGCACTGTTGTGAGCCTGGAGTCAACAAATTGGCCTGAAAGCGTAAGCATCACAGATTTCCTTTCCTAAAGGGAAATTCAAAATGAGTTTTTAACAACAATTAATTGTGGTTACCTGGTGCCATTCAACTCGTTTTTCAATTTCAGATTTTTCTATTGAATTCAAATTCTGCCAAAGAAAATGATGAAATTTGAATTCATGTTGCCAGAACATTAGCCTGAGGTTCTGGATTATAAATCCAGTGACATTACCATTAAACCATTGCTTCCGCTAGCAAATCAAGGGTTATGGTAGGTTAATTAGAAAAGTGATCTGAAAGCCACAGTCAGAGCAGCCACGATCTTACTGAATTGTGGAGCCTACTCAAAGTGCCTATTTCTTATGATCCTGCTAGGATTCTAAATGCATGGACAGAACAGCAGTAAGAGAACATGGATAGAAATTAAACATGGAAGGCAATGTTGATATGAAAGGATGATGTCCAAGGAGGCAATGAAGAAGAAATATTCACTTAATTTTAATATTGGCCCCTCAGACATCAACACTGTCCTCCTCATTCAACAAGTGACAGTCCATACACGATGCAAGATAGCGCCGGATATGGTTGACCCCTTGCGAGCTCCTGAATGCAGATCTAAGTTTCCTATTTCCTACAATTGTTCTACACGCTTTAACTTTATAGCATACTTTTAAAAATTATATTAACCATGTTTTATCTAAACTCAGAGGTTTGAAGCTTCTCCGATCCTCAAAGCCAGCTTACTGGATGAAGGCAGCAGACCCCTTCATGCCCATGACCCATCCGACCACCCCGGAAGAAGACTAGGCCAGCCGGAGGCAGCCTATGTGAGCCCCAGGCTTGGGGCCTGCCAGAAAATGGAGGGACCCGAGAGACCTGCCCCAGGAAGGAGAATCGACACGAAAAGCTCCCGACCCCATAAAACGCCTACCTGACATGAAATCTATCAGAATGTACCTGGAGAGCAGCCCAAACACTTCTGCAAAAAACATGGATGCACCTGGCGCAGCAAATGGGCAGCAACTGAAACCAGGAACTTCTCCACTGGATCCTAAGCAAACTCCTTCTGGTAAAAAAACCACACAGTAAATTACCTGCTACACTGGGTCCTAAGCAGGTCCTCTGCTAAAATAAACTAAACTGCAACTTATCTTCTCCAGTGTCCTTGGAAGGATCACTTAACTGGAAGCAGTCACAATCCACTCCACCAGACCACCGGACCACTCAAATGTAAGAAATCTGCAAGGAAACGGGGTAAGCGTGCCAGCCTGCTGGTAAGATTGAGACTAACAGTTTTAAGATGCCCCCTTCCAAGCTTATTCCTAGCAAATGTACAATCTCTGGAGAACAAGATGGACAAACTCAGATCATGGCTCAGCTTCCGGCGTGGACTGCGGAACTGCTGTGCACACTGCTTCACAGAAACCTGGCTCAACCATTCATTCCCGACTGCGCACTTCAGGTTTTTCTATTCATCGTATGTTCCGTACAGCATCCTTGGGTAAAACAAAAGATGGAGGGGTTTGCTTTTTAATCAACAACTTATGGTGCATGGACATTGCAACCCTGGGCAGCCATTGCTTCCCAAATCTTGAATTCCTCACCATCAAATGCCACCCCTTCTATCTACCATGGGAATTTCCCGCTGCTATCCTAACTGCTGTGTACATACTGCCACAAGCAAAGGTTGAGGAAGCTATGGATGTGCTGTATTCCACCACTAACACCCTGGAGATAGAACATCTTGAGACCCTGTTTATTGTAACTGGCGACTTCAATCAAGCCAATCTAAGGAAGGTGTTGCCCAAGTACCACCAGAACATTACCTGCCCCACCAGGGGCCCAAACATTTTAGACCACTGCTACAGCTCCATCTCCCACCCTCATTTCAGGAACACTGACCACAATGCTTTGTTTCTTCTCCCGGCTTACAGGCAAAAGTGCAAGCAGGAGACTCCCTCGCGGATGCAGGTCCAGTGCTGGTCGGAGGAGGCAGAGGATCAACTCCAGTGCTGTCTGGAACTGGCTGATTGGGCTGGCTTCAAACAGTCTGCAGGTACCTTGGATGAGTACACCACAACCGTCACAGACTTTATCAGCAAGTGTGTGGAGGACTGCATACTGAGGAAGTCAATCCAGGTGTTCCCCAATAGGAAAACCTGAATAAATCAGGACATACAGAACCTGCTAAAAACCAGGCGTGAGGTCTTCAGATCAGGAAACCCAGTCAAATATAAGGAATCCAAGTATGACCTTGCAGAACCATTAAGACATCCAAGAACCAATACCGATCCAAACTAGAGACCCCGACAGACACCAGGCGGCTATGGCAAGGACTGAATGACATCACAAATTCTAAAAAGAGACAGTGCAAGATAGCAGACAATGACACAGCCCTCCCAGATCATCTCAACTCCGTCTATGCTCGTTTTGAGCAGAGTTTCAGCGGAGAGGTAACACCTATTCCGACAAATCCTGATGAACCTATATCAACAGTCACTGCATCAGAGGTCAGATCAGTTTTCTTTGTGTGAATCCAAGAAAAGCGATGGGACCAGACAGAGTACCAGGCCGTGCACTCAGAGCATGCACAGATCAACTGGCATGTCTTCTCAGACATCTTGAACCTCTCAAAGTTTGTGCGAAGATTTGTAGCTCGGGTGCTCGTTGTTGTGGTTCTGTTCACCGAGCTGGAAGTTTTTGTTGCAAACGTTTCGTCCCCTGGCTAGGCGACATCATCAGTGCTTGGGAGCCTCCTGCGAAGCGCTTCTTTGATGTTTCCTCCGGTGTTTATAGTGGTCTGTCCCTGCCGCTTCCGGTTGTCAGTTTCAGCTGTCCGCTGTAGTGGTTGGTATATTGGGTCCAGGTCGATGTGTTTGTTGATGGAGTTTGTGGATGAATGCCATGCCTCTAGGAATTCCCTGGCTGTTCTCTGTCTGGCTTGTCCTATGATAGTAGTGTTGTCCCAGTCGAATTCATGTTGCTTGTTGTCTGCGTGTGTGGCTACTAAGGATAGCTGGTCGTGTCATTTCGTGGCTAGTTGATGTTCATGTATGCGGATTGTTAGCTGTCTTCCTGTTTGTCCTATATAGTGTTTTGTGCAGTCCTTGCATGGTATTTTGTACACTACATTAGTTTTGCTCATGTTGGGTATCGGGTCCTTCGTTCTGGTGAGTTGTTGTCTGAGCGTGGCTGTTGGTTTGTGTGCCGTTATGAGTCCTAGGGGTCGCAGTAGTCTGGCTGTCAGTTCAGAGATGCTCCTGATGTATGGTAGTGTGGCTAGTCCTTTTGGTTGTGGTATGTCCTCGTTCCGTGGTCTTTCTCTTAGGCATCTGTTGATGAAGTTGCGCGGGTATCCGTTTTTGGCGAATACCTTGTATAGGTGTTCCTCTTCTTTTTGCAGTTCTGGTGTACTGCAGTGTGTTGTGGCCCTTTTGAATAGTGTCCTGATGCAGCTTCGTTTGTGTGTGTTGGGGTGGTTACTTTCATAGTTTAGGACTTGGTCTGTGTGTGTGGCTTTCCTGTATACCCTTGTAGTGAATTCTCCGTTCGGTGTTCTCTGTACCATCACGTCTAGGAATGGGAGTTGGCTATCCTTTTCTTCTTCTCTCGTGAATCGGATTCCTGTGAGTGTGGCATTGATGATCCAGTGTGTTTTTTCTATTTCCGTGTTTTTAATGATTACAAACGTGTCATCGACATATCTGACCCAGAGTTTGGGTTGAATTTGTGGTAGGACTGTTTGTTCTAATCTTTGCATAACTGCCTCTGCTATGAGTCCCGAGATTGGTGATCCCATGGGTGGGGGAATCCGATTCACGAGAGAAGAAGAAAAGGATAGCCAACTCCCATTCCTAGACGTGATGGTACAGAGAACACCGAACGGAGAATTCACTACAAGGATATACAGGAAAGCCACACACACAGACCAAGTCCTAAACTATGAAAGTAACCACCCCAACACACACAAACGAAGCTGCATCAGGACACTATTCAAAAGGGCCACAACACACTGCAGTACACCAGAACTGCAAAAAGAAGAAGAGGAACACCTATACAAGGTATTCGCCAAAAACGGATACCCGCGCAACTTCATCAACAGATGTCTAAGAGAAAGACCACGGAACGAGGACATACCACAACCAAAAGGACTAGCCACACTACCATACATCAGGAGCATCTCAGAACTGACAGCCAGACTACTGCGACCCCTAGGAATCATAACGGCACAAAAACCAGCAGCCACGCTCAGACAACAACTCACCAGAACGAAGGACCCGATACCCAACATGAGCAAAACTAATGTAGTGTACAAAATACCATGCAAGGACTGCACAAAACACTATATAGGACAAACAGGAAGACAGCTAACAATCCGCATACATGAACATCAACTAGCCACGAAACGACACGACCAGCTATCCTTAGTAGCCACACACGCAGACAACAAGCAACATGAATTCGACTGGGACAACACTACTATCATAGGACAAGCCAGACAGAGAACAGCCAGGGAATTCCTAGAGGCATGGCATTCATCCACAAACTCCATCAACAAACACATCGACCTGGACCCAATATACCAACCACTACAGCGGACAGCTGAAACTGACAACCGGAAGCGGCAAGGACAGACCACTATAAACACCGAAGGAAACATCAAAGAAGCGCTTCGCAGGAGGCTCCCAAGCACTGATGATGTCGCCTAACCAGGGGACGAAACGTTTGCAACAAAAACTTCCAGCTCGGCGAACAGAACCACAACATCTTCAACCTCTCCCTGCAGCAAGTCACTGTCCCTGCCTCTGCCTGTTTCAAGAGGGCTAACATCATCCCTGTGCCTAAGAAAGCTCATGCAGCATGTCTCAATGTTTACCGCCCAGTGGCCCTAACTTTGTTGGTCATGAAGTGCTTTGAAAGGCTGGTCATGGCAATAATCAACTCCAGAGTCAAGATTAGAGTGCTGGAAAAACACAGCAGGCCAGGCAGTATCCGGGAACAGGAAAGTCAAAATTTCGGGTAGGACCCCTTCATCAGGAATGAAGCTGGGACCCTCCGGGGTGGAGAGATAAATGGGAGGGGGGGTGGGGCTGGGGAGAAGGTAGCTAAGAGTGCAATAGGTGGATGGAGGTAGGGATAAAGATGATAGGTCGGAGAGAAAGGTGGAGCAGATAGGTGGGAAGGAAGATTGTCAGGTAGGACAGGTCATGAGGATGGTGCTGAGCTGGAAGGTTGGAGCTGGGGTATGGTGGTGGGAGGGGAAATGAGGAAACTGTGAAGTCCGCATTGATGCCCTGAGATTGAAGTGTTCCGAGACGGAAGATGAGGCATTCTTCCTCCAGGCATCAGATGGTGACGGAGGGGCGATAGAGGAGACCCAAGACCTGCTTGTCCTTGGCAGAGTGGGAGGGGGAGTTGAAATGTTTGGCCACGGGATGGTGGGGCTGATTGGTGTGGGTGTCCCGGAGATGTTCCCGAAAGCGGTCTGTGAGAATCTTCACCTCATCACCTCCATTAATTAACTGCAGCCTCCCCACTACTCTTGACCCACTCCAATTTGCCTATCGGACCAACAGATTCACATCAGATGCTTAATCACAGACCCTTCACTCCTCCCTAGAACATCTTGACACCTGGAACAGCTACATAGGAATCCTACTCATTGACTAAAGTTCAGCCTTCAACACTATTATCCCCTCAGACTGATTACTAAACATAATCATCTCGAACTAAGCCCCACTCTTTGCAATTGGATCCTCGGTTTCCTGACCCACAGGCCTCAATCAGTGAAGTTTGGGGACAATATTTCATCCTCACTAACACTCACACTAGAGGTGTATACTCAGCCCCCTACTGTACTCACTGTATACCCATGACTGCGTCGCCAAATACCAGACTGATGCCATTTACAAGTTCGCTGATGACACCACCATAGTCGATTGAATCTCAGATGGCGATGAAACAGACTACAGATGGGAGGTGAAAGACCTGGAAAAATGGTGAACTGAGAACAACCTTGCTCTCAATGCCGGCAATGACTTTTGGCGGGATGTTACCATGCCCCCCCCTACACATTAACAGCACAGAGGTGGAACGGGTGGACAGTGTCAAGCTCCTGGGAATGGTCATCCACAACAAGCTTTCTTGGACTCTTCATGTGGATGCACTGGTTACAAAAGCCGAACAACCTCCCTTCTTCTTCAGGCAGCTGAGGACATTTGGCATGACGGTAAATACCCTTGCCAACTTTTATAGGTGCGCCATCGAGAGCATTCTGTCTGGATGTATCACTACCTGGTCTGGCAACAGTACCATTCATGATCGGAGACGGTTACAGAGAGTGGTGAACTCGGCCCGGACAATCACAAAGGCTAACCTCCCATCTATAGAATCCATCTACCAGGCCCGCTGTCAAGGAAAGGCTGCCAGCATTCTCAAAGATCCATCCCATCCTGGCAATGTTTTTCTACAAATTTTACCATCGGGGAGAAGGTACAAAAGCCTGAACACACACACACACCAGTCGGTTTCGAAACAGTTTCTACCCTACTGTTAGGAGAAAGTGAGGTCTGCAGTTGCTGGAGATCAGAGCTGAAAATGTGTTGCTGGAAAAGCGCAGCAGGTCAGGCAGCATCCAGGGAACAGGAGAATCGACGATTCGGGCATAAGCCCTTCTTCTTAATTCCTGAAGAAGGGCTTATGCCCGAAACGTCAATTCTCCTGTTCCTGGATGCTGCCTGACCTGCTGCGCTTTTCCAGCAACGCACTTTCAGCTACCCTGCTGTTAGAATACTGAATGGACTCTCAAACTCTTAGCATTTGCCTGTAGCTGTGTTTTTGTTTTTGCTGCTGTTTACCTATTATTTACATATCTATGCTACCTAACTCTGTGATCTGCCTGTATTGCTCGCAAGACAAAGCTTTACACTGTGCCTCGATACATCTGACAATAAATTCAATTCAATTCAATAATTAATTGTATGGAAACAAGCCAACTCCTTAATAGACATTGTTAGGATCACGATGGAAGGATTCCCAATGGAGTTAATCCCATTCATTCTTGCCATTTTCCAGAGCGAGCTTACCTTGTCTGCTCAGTGTAGTCTGTGTTCATTCTGACCACCCCACAATATCGTGACCTGGCCTGTACCACATTGCTCACCTCTTTCTCTGCTCACATATCCTTTCTTGTCCCTCTCTTCTGCAAACCTACCATGCTCTTTCCTACCCTGCACCAAACTAACTCTCCTTACTCTGTTGTTTGTCATGACTGACTCATTTCTCCTTTTCCCTTGCAAGGATCAGCAGTTTCTGGACAGAATGGAAGATCTTGCAAGAAATCAATGACTTCATCCATTCATCTCCCCATGCCCCAAATTCATTTGGTATAATTCAATAAATATTTGATATTGTGTCATCCCAACCTGCTGTTTCTCTTCAAATTTCAGTTCTGATTAAAATCTGTGATGAAGCTAGTTAGAGCCATTATGATAGAGCTTAGGAACAGACTCTTTCTTGGTACATCAGGGTATTATATTTTTAATTTCCAAAAACAAAAGTCACAACTCATAAAATATTAATCCCATTCTAAGCCTGATTGTTTGCTGGCATCTTGATACCTCTCTGGTGAAATGCGATACCTTGTACTGTACAAAAGGTGTTACAAAGCTTTCAGTAAAGTCAGCAGGAGGTTACTGTTGCATGGAGTGTGTCTTTCACTCTTTGTGTTACCAATTCCCCTGTCAGGACAGAATGAGTGCTGGATGACTGGAATTGCTGACTTTTGACTATGATATAAACAGAGGCTCCAGCTGCTCTTCAGATGGATATATAAAAAAACCATCAGGAGGCTAGTCCCAAGAAGAATGGGAGAACTCTCTCTGGTGTTGGTCCTCATCCAGTATCCGTGAAAAACTGATGTTTAAGGGAATTTGCTGTGCACAAGTTGTCAGCTGTATCCCCTACATTACAACTGTGATTCCATTTCAAAATGACTTCATTGGATGCAAAACATTGAAGCTCATTCAGCATAACACTAAATCCTCACCCTTTTCTTCCACTCCCTCCAGGGTACATGCATGCCTTATATCTGCTTCCAGAACTACAACTGTGCACTGGACCTCTTGCACCTCCTTATTTTAATCCTTCCAATATTGGTGCTGTACCTTCAACTGCCTGCACGCCATGCTTCTCTGAAACTCTCCAACCCCTCTCGCTCCTGTAAGACACTTCTTAAAAGCTACCTCCTCAACTAAGATTTTAGTCATTTGTGAAATCTCCCTGTGTGGCTTTGTATTAAATTTTGTTTGACAAAGCTGTAGTGAAGCACTTTGAGGCACAACGTAAATACAATTCCTTTCTATTTTTCACACTGAGTTGATCTTGTTTGCTGTGTACTTTGGTATTGGTGACGAGGGACATCCAAAGTGTTTCAGCTTAAACAGCTCCCGCCTAACTGCACATAATTATTTGATGCAATAAAACGTTCCTTACAGAATACGGTTCCTGGACACTAAAGATATCAGATATTTTTAGCCATGGCAAGTTTTTTTTTTCACTTTTCTCAGAACAGCAATGTCCCAGGGGATGGATTGCATTTAAATATGGTAAATTTAAAACTAATCTGTAGAAAAATAATTCATTCTGTTATTCCCTTCTCTCTGTAAATAGTCTCGCCAACTGTGCGGAAACAAGATATTTCAATGAGCCAGTGGTTAATCTATGAAACAGGCTCCCTGGAGAGATGTTGAAAGCAGTTAGTATTGATTCACACAAATACAAATTAGATGGATTTATTTCTGAAATTAATATTTTGGTATGAAGATGAGCGATTTGAGACACAATGTATGGGGAACACTTGGGAGGATTAGGAGACTTTTGATTTCATGTTGTCTAATCTCTCCATGACTGGGGTTCTGCTGGCCCCCTAACTGAGTCTGTTGTAGATGAATTCATAGAAATAATTGTTCAGATTAGCCAATAACTTCATGTATCATATCATAAAACTATCCAAGTTGTAGAACACAAACTATATGGGCTTGGTGTTTCTTGCATTGCAATTTCTACATTGCTACAGTATTGTTGCAGCTTTGCTATTTGTCTCTTCTTAGAAAGAACAACAATGAGGGCCCCTCAACGATGTATCAAGGTCCACAATCCACCAGGAGGTACCAACGACATGAGCGGAAACTCAAAAAGGATCAGCAGCTGCAGAGAAGGATGAAGAGAATTTTACGTGTCAGTGAAAAACATTTCTTTTTGGGAGCCAATGGAAGAAAGAGTTCTCTTTCTGATCCACAAGAGAAATTGCTGTTTATACCATCCCAGATTTTACTGTCCTCCACCCTGAACCCCACTTCCCTCCTGTCAGATCTTCCTTCTCATGTCTTACCTGACTGATGGTCAATGTTAGTCTGACCTGCTCTCAGCCTTTCCCATTCTGAGAGATTCAAATTCAGCAGGATAGTAAATATACCACTAACTTGAATAGTTCAGAGAGTGTATCTTGTCTTCACCCCATCCTCCATCCCCTCACTCACCACCGATAACTCAGCTTTAAAATCACCCATCAATATTTTATGAGAGGGAACAATAATTAACACTGCTGTCTCACAGCACCAGGGACCCATGTACAATCCCAGCATTGGGCAACTGTCTGTGTGGAGTTTGCATGTTCTCTCCATGTCTGCATGGGTATCTACTGGGTACTGCGTTTTCCTCCCACTGTCAAAAGACGCACAGTTAGTTGAATGGGCCATAGGAAATGTGGGATTACAGGGAAAGGGTGTAGAGAGTGGGTCTGGGTGGGATGCTGTTTGGAGAGTCGGCACAGAATCAATGGGCTAAATGGCCTGCTTCCACACTTGAAGGGATTCTCTGATTCTATCACTCTATGACCGCCAATCTCAAAAGCTTAAATTGCCACCACATCAAAAAAAAATCAAACCCAACGTCCTTAAATTTTCCTTTGGACTTGAATTCACTTGTGCTGCCATCACCTACTAAATTAATCACAGCAAGGTTCATAGCTCCTTGAAAGTAGAGTCACAGATAGATAGGATAGTGAAGAAGGCATTTGGTATTCTTTTCTTTATTGGTCAGAGTATTGAGTCTCAGGATTGGGAGGTCATGTTACGGCTGTACACGGCATTGGTTAGGCCACTTTTGGAATATTGTGTGCAATTCTGGTCTCCTTCCTATTGGAAAGATGTTGTGAAACTTGAAAGGATTCAGAAAAGATTTACAAGCATGTTGCCAGGGTTGGAGGATTTGAGCTACAGGAAAAGATTGAATAGGCTGGGGATATTTTCCTTAGAGCGTCAGAGGCTGAGGGGTGACCTTATAGTGGTTCATAAAATCATGAGGGGCATGGATAAGATAGAGACAAGGTATTTTCCCTAGGGTGGTGAAGTCCAGTACGAGAGGGCATAGGTTGAGGGTGAGAGGGGAAAGATATAAAAGAGACCTAAGGGGCAACTTTTTCATGCAGAGGATGGTACGTGTATGGAATGAGCTGCCAGAGGAAGTAGTGGAGGCTAGTACAATTATAATATTTAAAAGGCATCTGGATGAGTATATGAATAGGAAGAGGTTCGAGGGATATGGGTCAAGTGCTGGCCAGTGGGACTAGATTGGGGATATCTGGTCAGCATGGACGAGTTGGACAGAAGGGTCTGTTTCCATGATGTGCACTTCTATGACGCTATGACTCGAAGTGATTTGGCTTAATCTCATCACACAAGGCATGTGATTTACAAGGTTCATAGAGAATGAATAACCTTGATAATTTGAGCCAATTGATTACAGATTCTTTGGGCATGATTTTAACCTTAAGCACTGACATGAAATGGGTAGCATTGAGTTTGCTGCTCTTTTTGAACCACAATCAGACTTGGCTGCTGAGGATTGCCATGTCGTTTTGGGCACATTTTGAGAGATTTCATTGGCCAAATATGTGTAAACCCTGTCCCTCAGGATTCCCTCCAACATTTTGTTCCCCCCACCAACATCAAGCTCACTAGTCTATAGTTCCCTGGCGTGTTCTTACCACCTTTCTTAAATAGTGGTACCATGTTAGCCAACCTCCAGTCTTCCAGCACCTCACCTGTGACTATTGATGATACAAATATCACAGCAAGGGGCCCAGCAATCACCTCTCTAGCTTCCCACGGAGTTCTAGGTACATCTGATCAGGTCCTAAGGATTTATCCACCTTTATGTGTTTCAAGGTGGATGCCCAAGACCTGATCAGAACTCTGTGGGAAGCTAGGGAAGTGATTGCTGGGCCCCTTGTTGAGATAATTGTATCACCGATAGTCACAGGTGAGGTGCTGGAAGACTGGAGGTCAGCTAATGTAATACTACTTTTAAGAAAAGTGGTAAGGACAAGCCAGGGAACTATAGACCGGTGAGCCAGACGTCGATGGTGGGCGAGATGTAGGAGGCAATCCTGAGGGAAGGGTTTACATGTATTTGCAAAGGCAAAGACTGATTAGGGTCAGTCAACATGACTTTGTGCGTGGGAAAACATGTCTCACAAACTTGATTGAGTTTTTTGAAGAAGTAACAAAGAGGATTGATGAGGGCAGAGTGGTGATGTGATCTATCTGGACTTCAGTAAGGCGTTCGGCAAGGTTCCCCATGGGAGACCAGTTAGCAAGGTTAGATCTCATTGAATATAGGGAGATAGCCATTTGGATACAGAACTGGTTCAAAGGTAGAAGGCAGAGGGTGGTACTGGAGGGTTGTTTTTCAGACTGGAGGCCTGTGACCAGTGCTGTGCCACAGGATCAGTGTTGGGTCCACTACTTTTTGTCATTTACATAAATGATTTGATATAAATGAGCATAAGAGGTAAAATTAGTAAGTTTGCAGATGACAGCAAAATTGGGGGTGTAGTGGACAGCGAAGAAGATTACCTCATATTACAACAGGATCTTGATCAGATGGGCTGAGAAGTGGCAGATGGAGTTAATTCAGATAATGCGAGGTGTAGCATTTGGGAAAGCAAATCTTAGTAGGACTTATACACTTAATGGTAAGGTCCTCGGGAGTGTTGCTGAACAATGAGACCTTGGAGTGCAGGTTCATAGCTCCTTGAAAGTAGAGTTCCAGATAGATAGGATAGTAAAGAAAGCATTTGGTATTCTTTCCTTTGTTGTTCAGAGTATTCAGTCTCGGAATTGAGAGGTCATGTTGCAATTGTACAGGACGTTGGTTAAGCCATTTTTGGAATATTGCGTGTAATTCTGGTCTCGTTCCTATCTGAAGGATGTTATGAAACTTGAAAGGGTTCAGAAAAGATTTACAAGCATGTTGCCAGGATTGGAGGATTTGAGCTACAGGGAAAGGTTGAATAGGCTGGGGCAGTTTTCCCTGGAGCATCGGGGTGACCTTACAGAGGTGTATAAATTCATGAGGAGCATGGATGGGATAGATAGACAAGGTTTTTTACCCTGGGGTGGGGATTCCAGGACGAGAGGGCATAGGATTAGGGTGAGAGACCTAAGGAACAATTGCAACATTTAAAAGGCATCTGGATGAGTATATGAATAGGAAGGGTTTGGAGATATATGGGCCGGTGCTGGCAAGTGGGACTAGATTAAGTTGGTATATCTGGTTGGCATGGACAAGTTGAACTGAGCTGTTTCTGCGCTGTACATCTCTATGACTCTCTTACCTCTTGGCTTGAACTGCCTCTTCCCTGCAGTTCCATCACTGGCCATTCTTCCCAAGCACTGCATTTCTATGGTTCTTTCATAAGTGACAGACCATCACTGTCACATTGTATTCATTCACATGACTGAACTTTTATTCCCATCTCCATAATCTTAATAATAAAAGTAAGTGCATGGAGTATCTTTAAAATCGTCTATGACTTGGCTCCTGGTTTGTTTGTAGAAGTGTCCTGAAGGTGAATCTTCATATCCTTCATGTCAACTACTGGAAGCTGGGACTAGTGCCGATTTAGTGAAGCTTTTGTGGTATAGTCGAGATGGGCTGAAGGGTTTTTTCTAATGCCAGCAACTGCCACCCAGCATTAACTTGCTTCAATTTGTCGCAGTTCTTTGGTGTGAGGCCCAGCTGGGATAGAGCCCTGGGCCTGGATGCCTCAGCAACAAGAAAAGGCCAGAGCAGACCCAATGTATTTATCACCTCGTCACAGGAAGAAAATCAAGTCAGAAACCTGAAAACTCCAAAACTCCAAAAATCTATTTTTGGCCAGATGTTCTTCAAGTTCCTATTTAAAGGTGTTGATCAACTCAGCATTCAATTGCTTTCCCTGACATTCAATTCCACTTAACAGCAGGCTCTGGGGAAAAACGAATCAAATCAATCTAGCTTGAGGCTTGTTTGTCTTATAATTATATCTTTCAGCTCCATTCACTCAATTAAAGTAACATCTGTATGATGCATTTTATTCCAATGGTCCAAACCTTCTGATCTGAATCAGATTTCAGAATCTGAAGGGTCAGTGTGAGGAATTAGGGAGTGGCTCAGTGGGGAGCTAGAAGAGACAGATTTAGAGTTACCCAGGAGTTACAGCAGGTTTTAATCTCTCTAAATCAGAGTCAGAAATTTTTTTTAAAGTTCCAGATGCACAATAATTCCCATTGGATATTTAAACTGCTGAGCAATTAAATCTTGGAGCAACATCCAGAAACAAGAAAGATTAGGCCAATGTGCAGGACAGAAGCGGGCTATTCAGCCCCACTTATCCATGTCCTGTCTATTCAGCATATGGACATCTTCCCACTTGGCTTCATATCATCTATTGATACATTCTTCTCTTCTCACTGCTGAATCAGCTATGTTTCCCCTTACATACACCAACCTGGCCCATAGATGGAATTCAATGCAGGAAAGTCAACAATTATTAGTTTTAGTCAGCAAAAAGAAGGTAAAATAAAGGCTAAAATTCTAAATGGTATATCTGTGCAATCATTGAAGTTGTCAGTTCCAGCGAAGATGCTTACTGAACTTGAAACACTAGGTCTGTTTCTCTCTTTACAGCACTTTCTGTTCTCAATATTGGAGACGCCCAGATAAGTTGATAAAGTAATTAATAAAGTTCACAGGATTCTGGACAATTTAAATTCCAGTCTTTGATAGAAAGGCAAAGACACTACTGTGAACCTTTACAAACCACTTTGATTCGACCTTAACTTGAATATTATGTCCAATTCTAATCATGCACTTCAGAAAGGATGTGGAACTATTAGTAAGAACATAGAGATTTATAAGAATGTTCCCAGGTAAGAAGAAATTTGTTTTGATAATACAGATTGGAGAAACTAGGATTAGTTTCCACTCAGAAGTGGAAATAAGAAGAGATTTGGTAGAGATGTCCAAAATTATGAGTAGAGAGGAAGAAACTGATCTCATTGGTGGAAGGATTGGCAACAAGTGGTCACCAATTAAACAGCACTATCAAAAGAAGCAACAGAGACATAAGGTAGTTCTTTCCTGGATCTGGAATGCATTGGCCAATCTGTTGAAACAGATTCAACCAGGGCTTTCCAAAGAAACAAAGTAATTATTGAAAGAAATCACATTTTCAGGGCTGTGATGAAAAGGTGGATATGGTAGTTTAACTGATTGGTCTTTAAATCAGAGTGGTGCTGGAAAAGCACAACAGGTCAGGCAGCATCCGAGGAGCAGGAAAATCGACATTTCGGACAAAAGCTCTTCATCAGGAATGCTGCTCCTCGGATGCTGCCTGACCTGCTGTGCTTTTCCAGCACCACTCTGATCTAACCTCTGGTTTCCAGCATCTGCAGTCCTCACTTTTGCCGAACTGATTGGTCTTGCTGAGAGTTTAAAAAAAGATGGGCACAGCCAATTTCTAACCTATAACTACCGTGTCATTTCAACTATTCCTTGTTGTAGCCAGTTCCGCATTTTGATTTTTCCCTGAATAAAGAGGTTTCTCATGAATCCAATGTTAAATTTACATGTGACTCTCTTTACTTTTTGGTCATTGGTTTTCATTCTCAAACAAGTGGAAATATTTTTGCCTTGTTTACTCTATTAAAGCCATTCGCATCCAAAAAGATGTCCATAAGTCACCCTTTGGCCTTCGCCTTTCTAGTTGAGTGAATACCAGACAGTTCAGCCTGTTTTACATGCACCTTGTCTTTAAGAGACCTCACCTATAAGGACTCTATTGTGTATATACAATGTTGTGATTCTGTCTGCCAGTTAACTGCAGTGGATCGACAAGCTGTACACACAGAAATCAGTTGGCTTGCTTTAATACCTACTTCATAACTTAAAATGTGTTTCACCATTTTAAATAAACTAATTCATGGATTTAATTAATCCTTGATGAGCAATTCATGATTAGACAATTATCATAAACAGATCACAACTTTCCTGGTCACCACCTTGAAGGGGCAACTGTGAAGGGCAGGACTAACGTGTGGGGAAGAGGCTCCAGGAGGTGTCTCAATTCCAGATGAGCGTGGGAAAATATTTTTCAATGCCTCCTTATCCTGTTTGTGACCAAATAATTAAAGTAATTATGCAATCAGCACAGTGTACAGTGGTGTAAGTTTCAGGCTGTAGTTAGACAGCCCAAAGCAACTGAATTCTGATAGCTGCAGAGATATAGCATGAGGTCAACAGCATGAAACCAGGACCTTCAGCCTAACTTGCCCATGCTGTCCAGTTTTCACAATTTAAACTAATTTCATTTGCCTCATTTGGTCCATATCCCTCCAAATCTATCCCATCCACGTACATTTCTAAATGTTGCCTAAATGACAAAATTGTACTCGCTTCCATCATTACCTCTGTCAGCTCATTCAAGACACTCACCACCCTCTGTGGTGCTCTTTGAGTGAGTGGAGAGGTGAGCCAGTGGAATTACAAATCCAAATTCACTTCATTGCTTTCTCAGAAGGTTTTCAATTCTTCTTATACTCACCCAAGTGAGGAATAGCACCTGTGAGAATTGCCTTAATCCTGTCCTGACACCACAGTAGAGACAAACTGGCTCCAATATTGATCAGTCTCTCTCCAGAGTCATTCAACATCAGCTACCCATCAGATCAGTGGAGACAAACTAATATTAGTAGCACATTTAAAAAAGGAGCCAGGAAACTGCATACTGGTATCTCTCACCAGCTTTCTTTACAAGTTGCTTGAACTTATTGTTCATTTTCATGTCTTGAAGCACTTTGAATCTCATCGAGTCCTGGTAGATAGTCATTATGGTTTTCAGGTGAAGTGATTGATTGAAACATAGTTACAGTTGATTACCTTGCTTCAAGTCTTGAAGAGATTTAACAAGTGACAATACTGTTTTTGCTCAAATACAGTTAATATGAAAAGGTTTGTCCAAACTTCACAACTGTGGAATCAGGGAACATTATTCAGTACATACTGAAAGGACTTTTCCAACAAATTACAAACAAAAATGGTGTGATTATTCACAGATGACTATGTTTGATGCATCTGGAAAATTCAAGAGCCCATCAGTTCACTGCAGGGTTGCCTTCAGCATTTGCAAAAATGGTGTCACCATGGAAGGTGCATTAATTGTCAAACACTTGTTGTCATATCTCTTCAAGGCTTGAAGTGAGGAGACCACTTGTAATAATTTCAAAAGATAATTTCATCTTAAAACCACTTGGACTGTCGACTTGGACATTGTGAGCATTAAAGTTTTCTCAACAGTCTTTTTTCCCAAAGTCAATCCCACAACAGAACAAGCTGTCAAAAGAAGCAGTCAGTCCCATCACTGGAAACCTTCAAGATCTATTATTAGATTATTTCCATTGAAATGTTTTCATCCTTAGGATAGCTTTCCCAGAAGCTTACGTCTGATTAAGCCAGTGCTACCCAAAGAAATGTTGGTGGAAGATAGATATCAGTCAGTGATGCAGACACAATGAAAGCAGACACAGAAGCATTTAGTGAACAGAGCTTGCCACTCCACTCTCCAATTGAGACAGTCAGTGCTGAAGTTCACTCCTGATGCTAAGTTTCCTTTGTTGCTGCAAACTTACACCGACTCTTTTCTCTGCTGACCTTTGGACAAAATGTCTCCATCCTGTCTAACCTTCCGTATTTTAAAAGCTCGGCTGTTAAACTCCCCTCAATCTCCTGCAGAACAGGGATGAAAGATTTAGAGGAGAAAGACACAGAAGGACGAGGCTCATTCTGTCTGGCTTTGATCCAATTCATTTGAAATGCTTATCTGATGAGCGAGTCCCTGAAGCCAGGCTAAGTTTGAAGGAAAAGCTCACTGTAAAGCCACCAAGGAACATGCTTGGGATTAAGGAAGCGAAAATACCAATAGGCACAGCAAATGTAAAGCTGTTAAATCTAAGAAAGACTGGGAGGGCGAGCAGGCTGTTTGATGTAACATTGCGATAGATATTGCCTGCCTTCCGTCAATAAGCTAATGGCTCAGTTTTTGCTGGATCAGGCGTTTCAACTGAGCATTGCTTGATCAATTATTCAGTTGGTCGAATTGATCAAATTGTGAGCGACTTGTGCTTGGTTTTCCCCAGTGTAAAAACTTTCCAACTCAACACAGGCAAACATAATTGACTATTTCTCCAGCAGCTTCCATAACTTACAGGAATTATTTATGTATTAATAAATAACAAATATTATCCCTTAACTACATTATTTAAAACATATAACGGATGGAGTGAATCCCTTGAAGTCTGGGGCTGTATCTGGAAATGGTGCCTGGGCAGCAGATAATTCAAAAACAACTTGGATTTAGGTGACACATTTTTCACAGCGAGAAGTGCTGATGGGAACAGTGTTGAGGGAGCTTTACTCTATACTGAACCCCTTGCTGTCCCTGTTCTGAGAATGTTTGATGGGGACAGTGTAGAGGGAACATTAGTTGCTAATTAAAAGAATAGACAGGTCCACAGTTTCAGTTTAAAAGATGAGAGGTAATTTTACTTTTGGTTTAAAAGAGTAGAGAGAGCTTTACCCAAAACATAGCATCATGTGATTTGAGCTGGAATAGTTGCTGCTGAGATTACTCAAAGAAGAGTGTGAAAATCACTATTGAAATCCCAGTGAGAAAAGACAAGTGGACTGACAGGAACCTGTATAAAAGAGCAAAGTGGTAATAACTGTTTGGGCTGAATTACAGCTTTGGGACAATTCACTGAGAATCAATCACCTAAAGACTAAGACTCAGCAAGTGAGTATTAAAGAAAGACATGCTGAGTGTCAAGGTTGTCTGAAACATCACATTAATCTGACCTTCAGTTAAACAACTCTTTCTTTGAGGAATACTCAACGTCTCCCGACAAATAGATTTTGTTTGGAATCAAGTTTTGGAGATGGGGTCATTCAAATTCCAAAAATATGAAATTATATGTTGATTTCAGATTTAAAGCCAGATGACAGACATTTCAGTGAAGATGAGCCCTCACACTGTCTTCTTCTGCCAGAAGACTGAACCAGGAGGAGACCATTGCAAGCATTAGAATCCTCTACCATTCAATAATCTCACTGAGTATGTGACTTCACTCCATCCACCTTCATCTTTTTCACATTCTAGGCATAACATCCAGAGTCAAATGTTGTACTTTCACATAATTCCTACTTTTCATGTGTCTCCTACTCCTTCATATTTCCCATTTGTATAACTGGGAGAGGGAATGTGGACTATTGTCCATTCTAATGACATTATCAAACTAAATCTGAAATTAGCCATAATGTTTTCCATCTCTCTATCATTATCCATCTGTAGCATAGTCCGGCATTAGACCTGTGCCATGGTGGTGCTTTTTTTGCCAGTTTCTATTTTGTTCTGTAAATTGGGGAAGCAATACAGTGCCTCCTCCTTTGTGGATCTGTATTCCACACATGGAATCTTTACCAGTCAGTCTTTGACTGCTATGTTCAAATTTGATTTGATTGGCACACAGGCCCAAGGAGGCTAAACAAGCATTAGAATTGTAACATGTTTAAACCAATCTTGCAGACACATTGAAGTTAATTTTAACTTTGGGGCCAGTGACCATAATTCTATTAGTTTTAAAATAGTGATGGAAAAGGGTAGACCAGATCTAAAAGTTGAAGTTCTAAACTGGAGGAAGGCCAATTTTGACGGTATTAGGCAAGAACTTTCAAAAGCTGATTGTGCCCAGATGTTCACAGGTAAAGGGACGGCTGGAAAATGGGAAGTCTTCAGAAATGAGATAACGAGAGTCCAGAGACAATATATTCCTACTTGGGTGAAAGGAAAGGCTGGTAAGTACAGGGAATGCTGGATGACGAAAGAAATTGAGGGCTTAATTAAGAAAAAGAAGGAAGCGTGTGTCATGTACAGACAGGGTAGATTGAGTGAATCCTGAGAAGAGTATAAAGGCAGTAGGAGTATACTGAAGAGGGACATCAGGAAGGCAAAAAGGGGACATGAGATAGCTTTGGCAAATAGAGTCATAGAGTCATAGAGATGTACAGTATGGAAACAGACCCTTCGGTCCAACCTGTCCATGCCAACCAGATATCCCAACCCAATCTAGCACCCGCCCCATATTCCTCCAAACCCTTCCTCTTCATATATCCATACAAATGCCTCTTAAATGTTGCAAATGGACCAGCCTCCACCACTTCCTTTGGCAGCTTATTCCATACCCATACCACCCTCTGTGTGAAAAAGTTGCCCTTTATGTCTCTTTTATATCTTTCCCCTCTCACCCTAAAACTATGCTCTCTAGTTCTGGACTCCCCCACCCCAGGAAAAATACTTTGCCTACTTACCCTATCCATGCCCTGCATAATTTTGTAAACCTCTATAAGGTCACCCCTCAGCCTCCGACGTTCCAGGGAAAACAGCCCCAGCCTGTTCAGCCTCTCCCTATAGTTCACATCATCTTTCCTGAACCCTTTCAAGTTTCACAACATCCTTCCGATAGGAAGGAGACCAGAATTGCATGCAATATTCCAACAGTGGCCTAACCAATGTCCTGTACAGCCGCAACATGACCTCCCAACTCTTGTACTCAATATTCTGACCAATAAAGGAAAGCATACCAAACGCTTTCTTCACTATTCTATCTACCTGCGACTCCACTTTCAAGGAGCTATGAACCTGCACTCCAAAGTCTCTTTGTTCAGCAACACTCCCTAGGACCTTACCATTAAGTGTATAAGTCCTGCTAAGATTTGCTTTCCCAAAATGCAGCAGCTCGCATTTAACTGAATTAAACTCCATCTGCCACTTCTCAGCACATTGGCCCATCTGCTCAAGATCCTGTTGTAATCTGAGGTAATCCTCTTCGCTGTCCACGACACCCCCAATTTTGCTATCAACTGCAAACTTACTAACTATACCTCTTATGCTCGCATCCAAATCATTTATGTAAATGACAAAAAGTAGGACCCAGAACCAATCCTTGTGGCACTCCACTGGTCACAGGCCTCCAGTCGGAAAAACAACTCTCCACCACCACCCTCTGTCTTCTACCTTTGAGTCTGTTCTGTATCCAAATGGCTAGTCCTCCCTGTATTCCATGAGATCTAACCTTGCTAATCAGTCTCCCATGGGGAACCTTGTCAAACGCCTTACTGAAGTCCATATAGATCACATCTACCACTCTGCCCTCATCAATCCTCTTTGTAACTTCTTAAAAAAAAACTCAATCAAGTTTGTGAGACATGATTTCCCACGCACAAAGCCATGTTGACTATCCCTAATCAGTCCTTGCTTTTCCAAATACATGTACATCCTGTCCCTCAGGATTCCCTCCAACAACTTGCTCACCACCGAGGTCAGGCTCACTGGTCTAGAGTACCCTGGCTTATCCTTACCACCCTTCTTAAAAAATTGGCACCATGTTAGCCAACCTCCAGTCTTCCGGCACCTCACCTGTGACTATCGATGATACAAATATCTCAGTAAGAGGCCCAACACTCACTTCTCTAGCTTCCCACAGTGTTTTTGAGTACACCTGATCAGGTCCTGAGGTTTTATCCACCTTTACCCATTTCAAGACATCCAGCACTTTCTCCTCTGTAATCTGGACATTTTGCAAGATGTCATCATCTATTTCTCTACAATCTATATGTTCCATATCCTTTTCTACAGTAAATACTAATGAAAAATACTCATTTAGTATCTTCCCCATTTTCTGTGGCTCCACACAAAGGCTGCCTTGCTGATCTTTGAGGGGCCCTATTCTCTCCCTAGTTACCCTTTTGTCCTTAATGTATTTGTAAAAACCTTTTGGATTCTCCTTAATTCTATTTGCCAAAGCTATCTCATGTCCCCTTTTTGCCCTCCTGACTTCCCTCTTAAGTATATTCCTACTTCCTTTGTACTCTTCTAAAGATTCACTCGATCTATCCTGTCTTTACCTTACATATGCTTCCTTCTTTCTCTTAACCAAACCCTCAATTTTCTTAGTCATCCAGCATTAGAGTTAAGGAGAATCCAAAGGGATTTTACAAATACATTAATGACAATAGAGTAACTATGGAGAGAATAGGACCCCTCAAGGATCAGCAAGGCAGCTTTTGTGTAGAGCCGCAGGAGATGGGGCAGATACTAAATGAGTATTTTGCTTCAGTATTTACTATGGAAAAGGACATGGAAATAGATGGTGACATCTTGAAAAATGTCCATATTACAGAGGAGGAATTGTTGGTTATTTTGAAATGCATAAACGTGGATAAATACCCAGGACCTGATCAGGTGTTTCCTAGAACTTCATGGGAAGCTAGGGCCTCTTACTGAGATAGTTGTGTCATTGATAGTCACAGGTGAGGTGCCGGAAGACTGGAGGTTGTCTAACATGGTGTCACTGTTTAAGAAAGGTGGTGAGGACAAGCCAGGGAACTATAGACCAGCGAGTCTGATGTCGGTGGTGAGCAAGTTGTTGGAGGGAATTCTGAGGGACAGGATGTACATATATTTGGAAAGACAAGGACTAATTAGGGATAGTCAACATGGCTTTATGTGTGGGAAATCATGTCTCACAAACTTGATTGAGTTTTTTGAAGAAGTAACAAAGAGGATTGATGAGGGCAGAGCGGTAGATGAGATCTATATGGACTTCAGTAAAGCATTTGACAAGGTTCCCTATGGGAGACTGGTGAGCAAGGTTAGATCTCATGGAATACAGTGAGTACTAGCCATTTGGATACAGAACTGGCTCAAAGGTAGAAGACAGAGGGTGGTGGTGGAGAGTTGTTTTTCTGACTGGAGGCCTGTGACCAGTGGAGTGCCACAAGGATTGGTTTTGGGTCCTACTTTTTGTCATTTACATAAATTATTTGGATGTGAGCATAAGAGATATAGTTAGTAAGTTTGCAGTTGACACCAAAATTGGAGGTGTAGTGGAGAGCGAAGAAGGTTACCTCAGATTACAGTGGGATCTTGAGCAGATGGGCCAATGGGCTGAGAAGTAACAGATGGAGTTTAATTTAGATAAATGCGAGCTGCTGCATTTTGGGAAAGCAAATCTTAGCAGGACTTATACACTTAATGAAAAAGTCCCGGAGGTGTTGCTGAACAAAGAGACCTTGGAGTGCAGGTTCATAGCTCCTTGAAAGTGGAGTTGCAGGTAGATAGGATAGTGAAGAAGGCGTTTGGTATGCTTTCCTTTATTGGTCAGAGTATTGAGTACAAGAGTTGCGAGGTCATGTTGCAGCTGTACAGGACATTGGTTAGGCCACTGTTGGAATATTGCGTGCAATTCTGGTCTCCTTCCTATCGGAAGGATGTTGTGAAACTTGAAAGGATTCAAAAAAGATTTACAAGGATGTTGCCAGGGTTGGAGAATTAGAGCTACAGGGAGAGGCTGAACAGGCTGGGGCTGTTTTCCCTGGAGCGTCGGAGGCTTAACAGTGTCCTTACAGAGGTTTACAAAATCATGGATAGGATAAATAGACAAAGTATTTTCCCTGGGGTGGGGGAGTCCAGAAACTAGAGGGCATAATTTTAGGGTGAGTGGGGAAAAATATAAGAGACCTAAGGGGCAACCTTTTCACTCCGAGGGTGATATGTGTATGAAATGAGCTGCCACAGGAAGTGGTGGAGGCTGGTACAAGTGCAACATTTAGAAGGCATCTGGATGGGTATATGAATCGGAAGGGTTTGGAGGGATATGGTCCAGGTGCTAACAGGTGGGACTAGATTGGGTTGGGATATCTGGTCGGCAGATTTCCATGCTTCCGTGCTGTACATCTCTATGACTCTATAAATACTCTTTTGCTTGGTGGCTCCAAAAGCAGTTCCTTATGCAAAATAACAAGGCAGCATTTACCATTCAATCCAGCCAAAGTGCAGATCTCCGAGTCCACCAAAGTGATCCTCACATTTGATGAATTTCAGGAACCCACAGAATAAATGATCATTCATTGTTCATGAATTAATTTGTCCCATTGATTCTGCTGAAGCCATGTACTAAATGCAGACTGTTAGAAATATTACATTCTCAAAGGTAAACTAAACATATTTTCAGGTTTTACCTGTACCTCACTTTTCCCCATAGTGTGCTGCTCTCCAGAGAGGACACCTCTTCACTTTCACCACAAGGCACACTGCTAAATCATACAAAAATAACAAAGAAAAGACATAAAAGAGCCAATTGGTCCATTCATCCTAGCTCATAAATTTGCAATGCCTCGAGTATTTGGGAAGTTATTAAATCTCTTGAGAGAGGTGAAAAATCAGATTTATCAAAAAAAAACAGACTAATGCAGATAAAAATAAAACTTGTAAAATTCCCCTTTGAGTCCCTGGTGTAGTAGATAAGAGTTCAGAGATTACAGATTATTTCATACATTACCTATCGCTTGTGATGCCTGTCCAGATGAACTGCAGGATCATATCTTGAAGGAATTGGCAAATCGCTCAGCACCAATTTTCTTTTTTATTTTGATTATCACTTCCATGTTAATCACACTCATCTTTTCCCAAGCTATTCCCCTCTGATGAAGGTCATGGAGAGTCGTTCGGCCGTGAGAACCTGAATATAGCTGACAAAAGGACATATTTTGTCAACAATTTTGTGTTACAGTTATCAGGACAATTCAAAAGAAACACAATGTGAAGTCTAAAGAACATTTATACAGCATGAGAATGCTGATCATTTGGCAAGTGGACTCTGATTGGTTGGGTTGTTGCCATGATGTATGCACCCAATAATACTGATCGACAGTTACCTGCCATGCTTTATTTAAATTTTAAATAAGGCAGGTTGACTTTGATTGGTCAAAAGTAAACCAGAGGTTGGTTATTGTATATTTTGTTGATTTGAAACAGTCTGTGTGTGTATGTGTTCTTTCAGCTTTTAAAGAATGGAGCTCTGTGTAATTTCCAATACAGAAAGTGCTCACCACTGTGAGCCTAACTAACAATCACAAACTGGTTATCAGTGTAATTCTGTGCAGACTCAGAATTATTTAGCAAATGTTATCCCATGGCAGAATCACAAGTAATGCTGAGCACTGTTTTGGGATTCAGCAAACACAAAGTAGTTGGATCGGTCCAGTAACTTGCTTCTTGCTAAAGAGACATGTTGTTTGGTGTGATCTGTCAGTCCTTCTGTTGTATGGCCTGTCTACCTAGCATCACATAGGCACACATCAGAATACTTATTTGAATGTAGACAGAATGTCTTTGTAGCTTGATAGCAACGTCCTGTTAGTGGAGAACAGTGTAGCTATTAATGTTGGTAATGTTACTACTGATGCATAGCAGCAGCATGAAACAGCTAGCCTCATCTGTTGCTAAAACCTTAGAGATACTTTACAAGTCCAAACTATTTTGCAGTAGGCTATGTATTTTTAGGACTAAATATGATGTCTTTAGTCCCATTCTTGAAATTACATGATATACAGTGAGAAATGATGGGACCAGGGTAGACATTATCCCACAAGATGGCTTTGATGCACCTTATTGCAATTTCAAGCTTCCCTATTTGTGGGCAATGTTCAGAACTATTCATGACTACTTTGATACTGAAGCAGACCATGTTCAAATGCAACAAGATCAGGGCAATAACCAGGCTTGCCAAGTAGAAAATAATGGTTGCACCACAACAAATACCAGGCAATGACCAACAAGAGACAATCTAACAAGTGTCCCTCAATGTTCCATCATTACCATCACTAAATTCCCAACTATCAACATCCACTGACCAGAAATTGAACTGGACTTGACTTCTAAACACAACAGCAGGTCAGAAGCTAGGAATACTGCAGTGAATAACTCACCTCCTGACTCCCCAAAGCATGCCCATCATCGAAAGGCACAAGTCATGAGTATGATGGAATACTCCCATCTTGTCTGGATGAGTGCAGCTCCAAAATCACTTCAGAAACATCCCTGACAAAGCAGTACACTTAATTGATATCAGATCGGTCAATATTCACTCCCTCCACCATTTACGCATATTAGCAGCAGGGTGTACATTATGCACTGCATAAAAAGCCAAGACGTCTGTGACAGCATTTTCCAAACCCAAAGGGCAGCAGATACATGGGAACACCACCCACTGCAAGTTCCCCTCCAAGCCATTCACCATCCTGACTTGGAAATATATCACTGTTCCTTCACTGTTGCTGGATCAAAATCCAGGAACTCCCTCCTTTATATTGTATATCGACCTCCAGCACATGGACTGCAGTAGTTTGAGAAGGCAGATCACCACCCACTTCTCACTAGAGATGGGCAATGAATACTGGCTCAGCCTGTGACACCCACATCTCATAAGTGAATTTAAAAACTCCACACATTCTCTTGCACATTAATTGTGATAAAGCATCATAAATTATTCTTGAACACTATTTACACCGTGCACTTTTAGAATGAACATTCATGTTTTGAGGGATGTGGGCCAAGTGCAGAGAAATGGAGTTAGCATTGATGGACATTTTGGTCAGCATGGACCAGTTTGGGCAAAAGGGCCTGTCTCCATGCTGTAGAACTCTGTGACACTCTGACTCTATGTTTAAAGATTAATCAGTCAATCTTGGCAATGCTTTCATAATGTATAACAAAAAAGAATTCTCAGCCAAATGTCTTTTTATTTTTAAATCTAGTTTAGTTTAGGAAACCTGGTCAGCATGGATGAATTGGACCAAAGGGACTGCTTCCGTATGTATGACTGTATGAATTTATTCAGAGATGTAATAGCACACAAGTGGGAGCAAGTGGGAGTTAAATCCAGGCCTCCTGATTCAGAGGTATGGCCATTACTACAGCACCAAAAGAGCCCTACACCAAAAACATGGAACAAGGTGAGGTCATTCATCTCCTTTAGCCTGTTAATTAGATTATAGCTGAGCAGTACTTCAATTTTGAGCAAATGCCCAATTATGTTAAACCCACTCCCACAAATAGTAGTATATGTTGTACATTTTAAATGAAAGATTGTTTGGTTTTTTGCTGAAAAAGAGTATAAAAGCATATAGAATCAAGACAAGTCATTGAGTCATACAGCACAGTAACAGTGTCTTTGGTCCAACCCATCTATGTTGACCAAGTTTCCCAAACTAAACTCGTCCCACTTGCTTACATTTGGCCCATATCCGTCTGAACCTTTCCTGTTTGTGTACCAGTCCAAATATCTTTGGACCATAAATCTACAATTTATTCTGGCAGCTCATTCCACATATTAACTACTCTTTGTGTGAAAAAGTTGCCCCTCAGGTTCCTCTTAAAATTTTCTCCTCTCACCTTAAAATTATGCCCCCTAGTTTTGAAATCCCTCACCGTAGGGAAAAGATATTTGCTATTCACCTTATCTATGCTCCTCATAATTTTATACCAGATAATGTATCCACCTTCAGACCTTTCAGCTTCCCTAGCACTTTCTCCTTCATGATGGCCACTCCACTCACCTCTGTCTCGTCACTCTCTTGGGGTTCTTGTAAATTACTGATGTCCTCCACTATGAAAATATGATACAAAGTACCTGTTCAGTTCCTCCACTATTTCTGTGTTCCCCATACTAAATCTCCAGTCTCATTTTCCAGCAGACTAATGTCCACTCTTGCCTTTCGATTCTGTGCCTAGGTACCTTTGTACCCAAGGTGGTGCTGCAAGTGGCAACTTGTAAACTTTTCATTGTTCTCATGTGAGTACGTGTGACAATAAAGCTCATTCTAATTCTAATTCTAATTTATGTACCTATTATATATCTAAAAAAGACTCTTGTGACAAAGCTGTTCCTTTAACAAGGTTAGGCTGTCCTTGGATTTTTTTCAGAGAAGTTGCAAACGACACAGGTTCTGAGTTTGGATCAATTTTAGGGCCAATTTGTTTACAGCTAACAAATATTGCCTCAGGCAGAAGGGTTTCAAGTTTTAAAAAATTGTATAATGAAAGGGGAATGGCCAGATCTCCCAGCTAAGGTTTTCTCTGGGTTGGTTTTGGTTTCTTTAGTAGTGAAGAAAGGCTGCTGGAAGCAAGCTCAGACTTGTCCTCTCTCTGTGACTTCTCTCCTTCATGTAAGAACTTGTGTTTGATTTTACCTTTTGTGCCAAAGAGTGTTTATGGGGACTGCTGCAAGTATTTTGTTGGGATAGTCTGTTGGGTTTTTGGACAGGATAGGTTATTTGCTATTCTGGTTTCTGCTCTTTGTGATTCATTCAGTGATCTTGTTACTAAATTCTGTTTTGTTTTAAAAACGTAGTTTTAGCAGCTGATTCTCTCCTGGAATATCCACTGTACACTTGCTTAAAACGACTGGCAAAGTTCGGGTCTAGGCAAAAGTGAGGACTGCAGATGCTGGAAATCAGAGTCTAGATTAGAATCGTGCTGGGAAATCACAGCAGGTCAGGCAGCATCCGTTAGGGTCTAGGCTACCTTCTTGAAATGTTTTGAGGGGCTGGCGTGGTCCCTAACAATCTTGCAGTCTTCTTTTATGTTACTAGCTAGCTTATCCTCAAATTTCATCTTCTCTCCCCTTATTCCTTTTTTAAATTGTTTCGTGGTGGTTTGTAAAAGCTTCCCAATCTTCTGGCTTCCCACTAATCTTCCACTACATTGTATGCATTTTCTTTTCCTTTTATTCTGTCCCTGACTCCCCTTGTCAACCACTGTTGCAACAAGTAGAATAGAGTACATACAAGGGTCAGCCATTCACTCATTGAAATTCAGAATAGGCTGAACCGTATAAAAGGAATATTATTGTCCCTATGTCTTAACAACCCACACGTCTGTATCACACTACTACAATGGTCTCACAGATTATAACAGTTCAAGAAAAAATGAAAGTCTCCTTTTTGGGAAACTATAAAAGGTCAATAACTACTGTCCTGAATGAATAAAGAATTCTAGTCTTCCTTTCACTAAATTATCCTTACAACTCTTTGTCATAGAACATGCTGCAAGAATGCTAAGCCAAAGATTCAGGACCGTGGACAGCTCACAGAGTAATCCAACCCCAATATCCATATCAGGCCCTTAGCACCTGTTTAACATGCTTTACGTCTTAGGGAGTTACCATAAAGAAGTAATTTAAGAATCAGTTATGACATGATCAGAAAGCTAAGGAGTTGTAACTCCTTGCTGGCAAGCATGACGCCTGGAGCCTCTTTCAGCTCCAAGGCAACATACAGAGCCAACACCCTTAGCCTCAAACTAGTGCAGAGTAAGGATAGCAACCTTTGAGAGACAGGGAGGCCATCAGCTCCCCCAATGGAGAGAACACCACATAGAAGTTCTAAAACTATGATACAATCATTGACGAGGACATGTTTAAGGAAATACCCCAACTCTCCATCAAGATTGATCTTGGACTCCCACCTAGCAAACAGAGGTTGAAGCCTCTGTTAGACACATGAATAATGGAAAAGTGGCAGGAGTGGTTGGGAATTTTTCATACCTAGAAATGTTGAACCCATCATATTCATCAACCATTCTTGAAAATCTTGGATAAAGGAGAAATCCCCACCAATCTCAGGGATGCTGATATCACCACCCTCTTCAAGAAAGGAGACAAAGTGAATTGTGGGAACGACCGAGAAATCTCTCTATGCTCCATCAATGGGACTATCATCACCCGAATCCTCATGAGGTGCCCACTCCCAGTGATGGAGAAAATCCTTCCTGAAAGTTAATGTGGCTTCCAACAAAACTGGAAATATGGACATGATTTTTACTGCTCAGCAGCTCCAAGAGAAATACCAGGAGCAACAATAGTCAATTTACATGGCCTTCATCGATCTGACCAAAGCGTTTCCTCTGTCAGTTGGGTACTGCTTTGGATGACTCTGTCAAAGGTCAGCTGTCCAGTGAAATTCAGTAACATTCTCCATCTCCTCCACAACAAAATGTCAGCAGTGATCCTCACTGATGGTAATACAGCAGAATCCTTCAAGGTCAAGACAGGGGTCAAGCAGGGATGTGGCATCACCCCCATCCTTGTCTCCATCTTCATCAGCACTATTCTTTATCTTGTCAAGAACAACTTCTGAGGAAGCGTCATTGGATCTGAAATGTTCATTCTGATTTCTCTGCACAGATGCTGCCAGACCTGCTGAGTTTTCCCAGCAATGTTTTTGTTACAAGCTTCCCACATTGTCCACAGAATGGACGCAAAAACTTTCAATCTCAACTGGTTGAAATCCAATAAGAAAATGATACTGCCCTCACTTATGGAACTTCAGTATGTCACTGATAGTGTCACCTCTACTAGCTTGGAAGAAAACCTTCAGTCCTCACTTATTGCTTTTCCAGAAACACACGAAAGAATTAGCCTCAGCCTCAACCTTGAGAAGATTTGAATCCTTTACCTGTTCCAGGTCAAGTTCCAGTCCATCCTTCCATTAAGATTAAAGGAGAAATCCTTCCAAGTGGGGAACATTTCCCTCACCTTGAAAGCTACCTCTCATCAAAGGCTGACATTGATGTGGAGATTCAACATCACATCCAACCTGCAACAGTGCCTTCAGACACCTGAAGGATGTGGGTTCCTGATGAAGGGCTTTTGCCTGAAACATCAATTCTCCTGTTCCTCGAATGTTGCCTGACCTGCTGTGCTTTTCCAGCACCCCACTCTTGACTCTAATCTCCAGCATCTGCCGCCCTCACTTTTGCCTAGTTTCTGATGACTGTGACATCAGTGTTGATACCAGGATCCTTGTATTTAATGCAGTTATCCTCCCAAATCCTCTATCTGGCTCTGATGTATAGACACAGTTCAAGATCCTTGAGAAGTATCTTCAATGCAGTTTCAGTCAATTCTCCACATCAGCTGGGAGAACAGGCATAATAACATTAACATCTTTGAAACAGCCAACAGCACCAGCATCATGACCATGATCATCTGAAACCAACTCTGCTGGGCCGGCCACCTGCTTAGGATGTCTGAGTTCTGATGGCAAAAAGCAAATCTTCTTCACCTAGCTCAAGGAAGGCACTGCTATGAGAGGATAACAAAGGAAGTGTTTCCTCAAGAATTATAACTTGGATGTCAATGCATTGGAGATTCTCATTCAGAAAAAAATGACTTGGAGGAATCTCCTGTATGAAATGAAACAATTCTGTGAGAATACCTGTCAGCAAGCAGATGTTTAGAAACGGAACGTGAGAAAGAAATTCCAATGATCTCAAGGCCAAGTACTGCTTCCACCCAAAACAGCCATCAAATGTATGGTTGGAGATGTAGCTCTAGGATCCAGCTCATCAGCTACACAAGAATGCACAGAACCCAGGAGCAGTGACACAGAGCTCGTCCAGTTTATAATCATTAGGGAGTGCCTGCTGATGATGATGACAGGGCAGCTTGGCCTTGAGGAAGACTTCTCCCATGCATCTCTGAAGCTGCAACCTTCTGGATAGTGTCTCCAGTAAGGTGATCAGACTGCTAGGAACATGTGCACAAGGAGAAAAAGAATTCAAAGTTTGTGAGAAGATTTGTAGCTCGGGTGCTCGTTGTTGTGGTTCTGTTCACCGAGCTGGGAATTTGTGTTGCAGACGTTTCGTCCCCTGTCTAGGTGACATCCTCAGTGTTTGGCAGCCTCCTATGAAGCGCTTCTGTGATGTTTCCTCCGGCATTTATAGTGGTTTGTCCCTGCCGCTTCCGGTTGTCAGTTCCAGCTGTCCGCTGCAGTGGTCGGTTATATTGGATCCAGGTCGATGTGCTTATTGATTGAATCTGTGGATGAGTGCCATGCCTCTAGGAATTCCCTGGCTGTTCTCTGTTTGGCTTGTCCTATAATAGTAGTGTTGTCCCAGTCAAACTCATGTTGCTTGTCATCTGCATGTGTGGCTACTAAGGATAGCTGGTCGGGTCGTTTCATGTTCAAAAGGGCCACAACACATTGCAGTACACCAGAACTGCAAAAAGAGGAAGAAGAACACCTCTACAATGTATTTGCCAAAAACGGATACCCGTGCAATTTCATCAACAGATGCCTAAGGGAAAGACAACGGAACGAGGACATGCCACAACCCAAAGGACTAGCCACACTACCATACATCAAGAGCATTTCCGAACTGACAGCCAGACTACTGCGATCACTAGAACTCATAGCAGCACACAAACCAACAGCCACTCTCAGACAACAACTCACCAGGATGAAGGACCGATACCCAGCATGAGCAAAACCAATGTAGTGTACAAAATCCCATGCAAGGACTGCACAAAACACTACATAGGACAAACAGGAAGACAGCTAACGATCTGCATCCATGAACACCAACTAGCCACGAAACGACACAGTTCTCTGGGACTCTCCCTGACTACTGTGATCCCTGAAAGATCACCACCAATAATTTATAATCTCCTCAGCTTTCTTCTTGAGAACGCTGGGGTGTAGTCCATCTGGTCCAGGTGATTTATCCACCTTCAGACCTTTCAGCTTCCCCAGCACCTTCTCCTTAGTGATAGCTGCTACACTCACCTCTACCCCCGACTCTCTTGAAGTTCTGGTATACTGCCAGAGTCTTCCACTGTGAATACTTTGCATCAAAGTACCTATTCGGTTCCTCTGCCATTTCTTTGTTTCCCCATTCCACTTCTTCAATCTCATTTGCCAGAAGTGCAATGCCCACTCTTGCCATTCTTTTAGTTACTTAAAAATAATTCTTGCTATTTTCTTTTATATTACTGGTTATCTCACTCTCATCCTTCCCCACCTTATTGCTTTTTCAGATACCTTCTGTTGATTTTTAAAATCTTCCCAATCCTTTGGTTTCCCACTAATCTTCACCACATTGTACGCCTTTACATTTGCTTTTCTGCTGCCTCTGACTTCCCTTGTCAGCCATTGTTGTCTCATCCTCCCCTCAGTGCGCTTCTTCTCCTTTGGGATGACTTTCTGCTGTGCCTCCCAAAATACCCACAGAAAGTCCTGCAATTGATTCTCCATCACCTTCCCTGCTAGGCTCCCCTTCCAATCAACTCTGGTCAGCTCCTCCCTCATGTCTTTGTTTTTACTTTTACTCAATTGTAAAATCGTTACACCTGGTTCTCCCTCACAAACTACAGGATGAATTCTATCATGTTATGATCACTGCCCCCTAGGGATTTCTTCACCTCCAGCTCCTTAATAAAGTCTGCTTCGTTACACATCACTAAATCCAGAATTGCCTGTTCCCTGATGGGCTCCACCACAAGCTGCTCCAAAAGTCCATCTCATTACATCTTCCATGAATTCCTTTTCTTGAGATCTGCTACCACCCTAATTTTCCCAGACCACCTGCCTATTGAAGTCCCCCATGATTTTTGTAATAGTGCCTTTCTTATGTGCCTTTTCTATCTCCTGATTTACTTTCTTTCCCACATCCTGACTACTGCTAGGAGGCCTGAACACAGCTCCCATCTTTTAGCCTTTGTGGTTCTTCAACTCTCCACACACAGATTCTGTGTTGTCTCGATCTATATCACTTTCTATTATTGATTTAATTTCATTTCTTACTAACAAGGCAACCCTGCCCCCTCTGCACATCTGCCTATCCTTTCAATAGGACATGTATCCTTGGATACTTAGTTCCCAGCTCTGATCCCCTTGCAGCTATGCGTCAGTGATCTCCACAATATTAAATCTCCCAATTTCAATCTGCACTACAAGCTCATGTTTTGTACAGTCCATGCATTTAAGTCCAACAACATCAGGCGTGCGTTGACTGCCCCCTTCTCATAGTTATCTCCACATGTGCTCTGCCTGAAGTTAGATTCCTGACCCTTTCATACTCTCTGTCCTATTACTTGTTCTGGAAACTTTAATAATTGGGAATGGTTGTAGGAATGAAAAGCTTAACATATGGGGAACGTTTGAGGACTCTGGGTTTATACTCGATGGAGTTCAGAAGGATGAGGGGGGATCTAATGGAATCATGAAGAATCCTGAATGGTCTGGACAGAGTAGATGTTGGGAAGATGTTTCCATTGGTAGGAGAGACTAGGAACCCAGGGCACAGCCTTAGAGTAAAGGGAAGACCTTTTAGAATGGAGATAAGGAGAAACTTCTTCAGCCAGAGAGTGGGGACTCTATGGAATTCACTGCCACGAAAGGCTGTGGAGACGAGGTGATTGAGTATACTTAAGACTGAGGAGACAGGTTCTTGGGTATCAAGGGGATCAAGCGTTACGGGGAAAAGCGGGAGAATGGAGTTGACAAACGTATCGGCCATGATTGAATGGTGGAGTAAACTTGATGGGCTGAATGGCCTTATTTCTGCTCCCATGTCCTATGGTCTTATGGTCTCCCCCCATTAAATATTTTCATAATTTTCAATGCAACTGACATCCACGTCCCTATTCTGCTATTTAACCATGCATTTACTTCTTGATGCCAATTAGCTCATGACTCAGATAATAATCTAGAGATTATTACCTTTTTGGTTCTGCATTTTTATTTAGGACCCGTGCTGCTTATATTCCCTCAGCAGAACCTCTTTCCTCTTTCTACATGGGGATCATCGGGGCCTACATGGACCACACCAACTGGATCTTTCCCCTCCCGCTCCCAGTTCCTCTGCAGCCCAGATGTGATATCCTGAACATAGGCACCAGACAACACAGCCTTCATGACTCTTGATCCTGACCTCTGAGAACAGTGTCTATTCCCCTGACTGTTTTATCCCTGATTACAACTACTTTTGTTTTTCTCCCCCATCTTGAATGGCTCCCTGTACCACAGTGCTACGGTCAGTTTGCTCATCCTACCTACAGCTCCACTCTCACCCACACCGGTAGTAAGAATCTCAGACTTGTTAGACAACCCCAGGGGCTGAGATTCCTTCACCACTACCTTCTGGATCCCTCCACCTGCTTCATTTGTAGTCACACCCTCCTGTTTCTGACCACTGGCCTATTTCGAGGTAGTTAATCTAAGAGGTATGATTGCCTTCTAAAACACAGTGTCCAGGTAACTGATGTGTCCCTGACGTGTCACTGTGTTCAAAGTTCAGACTCCACTCATCAGCTCTGAACCGAAAATCCTCAAATAGCTGACACTTGCTACAGATGTGCTCACTATAATCCACAATAGGATCCACTAGCTCCCACATTATGCAAATACAACACATCACCTGTCCTTCATCTCTATTTTCTTAATTTTATTTTTATTTAAATTGCTACTGGTCTTTTAATGCGTAGCCTGTAAATATTCCCCCTCTTGGCCTTTCATCCAAAAGTAATAGATAGTCAAATTAGTAGCTATCACCAACCAATGAACTTACAGTTTACATGTGGTATCCCTCTTTTGCACTGGACCTCAATCCTGGGCTTTAGTTTAACCTGTTAAATAAAAACCTTACAAACTATGAGCCGAAAAAGCAAGCAAAAAGCACCTCTTCCCTGCTACATTGAATTCCTATACTGCCTTCAAAATCTCTAAACTATATCCTACTCAGGCTCTGTCTCAGTCCAGATGGGATCTCTCCTTCCTAATTGTCCCCAGCCAAACCCCAGGCCATATAGACACCTGAGGACTCCAAACCAGCCCAGAGGTGGGAAGGTCTCTCAATGCCCACAATATTTGTCATGAGGGCACGCAGAGGTTTGTAGGTAGTCACTGGAAACATGCTGTGACTCTTCTTTACCCACTGACCACAAACTATCATCCTGTTTGAGGAGGGCCTTAACATTCAGTTCCATGTTAGTAAACTCTTGCAGTAAAACCTGCTGTGGAGTTGATGTGATGTAGCAGTATGCTGAGGCTTTGAAGGAACTTCAGATTAATTGAGCAGAAGAAATGGTGAAAAGCCACCTGAAATTACAAGGAATTTTGTTGCTTTTATTGTTTTTGAAAGATTTAGTTACATTTTCCCTGGAGAGAGTGGTGAGAAAGGCCCTAATCTGAGCAGCAAGTTGCAGTCATGTCAAGGCTTATTTATTTTCAGCCAGACTCAATGATTTTATAGCAGGGAAACACAGATATAACATAACCTGTCTGTGTGTGTCTCACAGTACAAAACACAATTAAACTGAAGACAGCTGGGTTCATTTCATCAAGGGTGTGTGATCATTCTGGGAGTTTATTTTTCCTCATAAAGTATCCTCTGTGGTATTGCTCTGACCTTGGCCAGTTGAGCTGGTGTCTCATTCATTCTCCTGGGAATCCAACACATTATACAGGTTAGATCCATTTTTTTTAACTTATTTAGTGAATGTGAGAACCACTGGATAGGCCAGTGTTTATTGGCAATCCCTATTTGGCTCACATTGTTTTAGCCTTCACCTTCTGTGCTCGCTGATTGGTTCCTGGTCTGGTAAAGCCTTGAGTTTTAAATTTTCATCCTTATTTTTAAATTCCTCCATAGCTTTACACCCACCTCACATCTGTGGATTATTCCAGGCCAACCCTGCTCTGAGATAGCTGCATTCCTTCAGTCCAGACTCCTACAGCACTCCATTATTGGTGACCATACCTTCAGTTAACTCAGTCTGAAGCTTTGGAATTCTCTCCCTCAACCTTTCCATTGTTCCATTTATTGTTCTCTTTCTTTTGAATTTAGAATTAGAATTAGTTTTCATTGTCATATTCACTCAAGTACTGAAGTACAGGAGTGCAGTGACAAGTGCATAATATCTCCCCTCATGGTGCTATCTCAGGTACAAAGTACCTAGGGACAAACCTTAAATAAAAAAGAGAGAAAAAAAGAAAAAAAAGTAACATTACATTACTGTGATTCATAGTATGAGTTAGAAAGTAAGAAATAAAGTTAAAAGGATAAACATTACAGTCAGATAAGCAGATTATAGATAAACATTACATTGCAGTACATCAGCGCACGGGGCTTCTGCACGTGGTCTGACCGGACTCACAAGGCACTGGTCCAACAACCATCCCTGCTCCGCTCCGGCACTCAACTGCTCCTCTCCATTCCCAGCCTCCAGCCTGCTCCACTCCAGCCCTCAGCCACTTTGCTACACTCCATGTCTCCAGTCCATTCTGCTTCGGCCCTTTACCTAGACCAAACCCTCTTCTTGCAGCTTGCGGTGAATATTTTGGCTAATGTTACTGTTTTTTAGTTTACAATAAATGTGCCACTCATATGATAAGGATTGGTAAAACAGTACTGTGGATTTTTAAATTGAAGGTGAGACAATATTGTCCAATAGGGGCACTGCTACGTTGTGGGCACTGAGTTATGGGACTACCACACCGTATTCTGTCTAGAGGTGCTTAGTGATTTATAGTCTTTTAAAATATGATCCCTTAAAGGTACAAGCACATCATATCATTTCACTCTGTTAAAGGTTAATTCTAAAAGTAAGCTCTTTCCATTAGAATTGTCCTGACTCTCTTCTCACGATGGGACTCTACGAATCGGATAATTGTAGTTATCCTTCCAAAATTCATCCTCCCAATATTGCTACTTGTTAGTCAGGTTAGGATGCCAAGAGCCCCTTGAATGTCTAATTCAATGACCAGTCTTCAGTGGGAGCCCAAAACTGATTGTCTACTCAACCAGATATGAAAGGGTGTGGAGGGGACTGGGATATAATCTCTCCTTCTCAGAACTGAGCTGCATCTTGTAATCAAAACCAACAGCAGGCAACATAAACAGAAGCACTGGCAATAAATATTAATTTGATGAATTCCCACCTATTTTCAGCTACAAAGTGGCAACTATTTAAACTTTGGTTTATCACTTTGACAGGTCCTTTAGGCCAGGGAATAGCCTTTGGCTGACCTAGAACAGGAAATGACCTCGGTAACACATCACTTGTCAGGAATGGAGACCTCAATGTGGTAATAACATGCTAATCATACATGAATATGCTAATAGTATGCTAACATATGCAAGCCAACCCTGTCTGGTTCTTGCACTGACCACTGATTATGGCGGAAAGGTAGGAGTCATTTGTTCTCCAGGAATCTTTCTCACTAGCCATAGAAGATTAGACAAACACATGTGCACAAGTCTAGTCAACACCAGGGCTCTCCACTCAGGGGCTGGATTTTACGGACAAAATTTACAAATTTGTCAGCTCTGAGACTCTCGTGAATGGAGAATGTCAGAAATATGTACACACACGTGCACATGCACAAACACACACGTGCACGTGCATACACATGAACACGTGCACCCGAAATATTTCAGCTCTGTTGCAGTAGCCAGAGATCATAAATCTTCCATTTATTTCTTGTCTTAATTCATTATGAACATTAATTAGATGCAGATGATCTTATTTGATCACAACGTATGTATGGAACATACATGAATGGATAGTGTCAGAAAGGGACTGAATTATCCTTTTTTACCTGCTGTGTACTGTGCAAGCAAAGCTGCCATTGAGATACATATGTGTTGTATATTACCAGATGGGATGAAAAGTTGTCTTTTCCCCAGTGTGTACTCTTGTCTTGGAGGAGCTGACACTGTGATACATGAGCTGCACAATACCAGACGGGAGTGAAGTTTTCCAAGTTCCCTGGTGTATACTGAATGCCTGTGCATGTGTATATCCATGTTCAAAAGCATTTTATCAAAGCAGTTTTGCTCAACTTGTTCTGAACTACTAATTTCATTCAATCCTAATCATAAATAAACCTAAGTCAAGTGGGAATTTATTCAGCGTTAAAGCATGTGCAACATCTGAATAAATTGGTAATATTTCTATCCTGGACCTACATTAATTTTGTTAAATATATTCAAGTGTCTGAATTTCACATCAGCACCCTATTCATCTTAAAGGAATTGCCTTTCTAATACTGGAATGGATTTTATTCTTTTTGTAAGCAAACATGGACAGTGAGATGAAAAGAATCAAAGCTTTTTTCCCTAATATTGTACATTTTCTTTCTTGAAGATTGAACACTTTGTGGAGAACTATGCTGGAGGAGGCAGATTTCACCACAAAGTTTACATCATTGTTCATTCTTCATCATGAAACTGAAGAGTGAATATTAACAGGTTGTATAAATTGAATAGAATCATCAAATTATACAGAAGATATAACGGTCATTTGGCCCATCAAGTCTGCACCAATAAAAACCACTGTAAGTCTGTACCAGGCCATCTTTCTGCACTACGCCCATAGCCTTGAATGTTAAGGTGCTTATGTGCTTAAAGGATGTGAGGTTTCCCACAATAGCTACCCTCCCAGGCAGTGTATTCCAGATCTCCACCACCCTCTGGTGAAAAATATTTTTCCTCAAATCCCCTCTAAACCTCCTGCCATTCATATTAAAATTATGCCCCCCTTGTTATTGACCCTTCAATAAAGGGGAACAGCTGCTTCCATCCACACCTCTATCAGGTCCCCCTCGACCTTCTCTGCTCCAAAGAACACAACCTGAACTTATCCAGCCTTTCTTCATCGCTAAACTGCTCCATCCCAGGCAACATCCTGGTGAATATCCTCTGCAGCCCATCTAGTACAGTCATATCCTTCTTATAGTGCAGAGACCAGAACTGCACACAGTACTCCAGCTGTGGCCTAACCAAATTTCTGTACAAATCCAACATGCTCCCTCTGCTACAATAATTTATTCCACAACTATGAAAGGCAAGTGTAGTATATACCTTCACAACTCCTCTGTTAACCTGTCCTGTCACCTTGAGGGATCCATGGACAATATCCCAAGATCCCTTTGTTTCTCTGGACTTCCCAGTGTCCTGCCATTCATTGAGTATTCCCTTATCTCGTTACTTCTTGTCTTAGTTCACCTGGCATTTATGTCCTCCTGGACGCATTCGTCCTCACTGTCAACCACCCAGCCAATCTTCATATCTTCTGCAAAGTTACTAATGATTTTCATTTACATCATTCATGAATATCACAAAGCAATAAGAGACACAGCATTGATACTTGTGGCATGCCACTGGACACTGGTCTCCAGTCAGACAAACCTTTTAACACCTCTCTAAGTCCTATTACTCAACCAATTTTGGATCTGATTTGCCAAGTTACCCTGAATCCCATGTGCTTTTACCTTCTTAATCAGTCTCCCATGTCTGACTTGTCAAAGATTTTGCTGAAATCCATATAAACTACATCAACTGTACTATACTCACTTACACACCTCCTCAAAAAATTCAACCAAATTTGTTAGGCTTGATCTTCCTCTGACAAAGTCATGCCATCTATTCCTGATCAAACTTTACCTCTCTGAGTGGAGATTTATTCTCTCCTTCAGAGTTTCTCCTATTGTTCTTCTATTACTGTTGTGACACTAACTGGTCCCTAATTCCCTAGTTTACCTCTACCACCTTTCATGTAAAGTGGAACCGCATTATCTATCATACAGTCCTGTGGCACCCCCCCCCCTGTAGCCAGAAAGGAATTAAACATTTGGGTCAGAGGTCCTGTAATTTCTCCCTCATCTACCACATCAGCCTGAGATACAACCTATCAGGACCTGGAGATTTGTTCGTTTTTAACCGATCGAAACCTCCAGTACCTCCTCACTCCCTGTGTCAATCTACTCAAGACTCTCAATCCCTCTTTCTGAATTTTATCCCTGCATCCTTCACTTCTCAAGTGATGACGGATATGAAATATTCATTGAACGCCTGACCAAAGTCCTCCAATCGCGATTGTCCCTTTGGTCTCTAATGGGTGCAGCTCTTCTCCTGGTTATGCTGCTCCCCTCATTATGCTTACACAATATCTTGGAAATTTCCTTGTTTTTACCCACCAGTATGGTTTTCATGTCCCTCTTGACTCTTCTAAATGTTCACTTAAATTTATCTTAAGTACTCTACTGGGGTCTCTATTACTTGCTTCCTTTGTACCTGTTAAAAACCTTTCCTTTCCTTCTTATCCATACCTAAGCGTTCCTAAATTGAATAATTTGGACCTGTACTCTGCTCCCAAGTCCATTTTGAATGCCCCACCCCCTCTTCTGCAGTAGATTTACCCTGAAGTGGTCTGATTTGACCAGTCCCTGCCTTATTTTAACCAATCTGCCATTCCCCCAATCCAAATCTTTTTCCTTTTCCATAATAAAGTTAAAACATAGTATTATGATTGTTATCAAGAAAATGCTCCCACTGCCACCTCAAACACCTGGTGTCCGGCTTCATTCACCAGAATTCAGTCCAACCCCACACCACGCCTTATTGGGCCATCCACATGTTGATTTTAAAAACTGAATACATTGCAAAAAATCCACCCCCGCTAAACCCTTTACATTATGACTATCCTAATTAATCTTGGGGAAGTTAAAATCCCCTGATACAATTACCTTGTAATTATTTTTGAATTGTCGACATATATGCTCCTCTATTACCCAATGATTGTTTGGTTGTCTATAATTGCACTTTTTAAAATTCCTAAATGCTATCCAAAAAGCCTCATTTGAAGACCTTTCCAAGATATTGTCCCTCCTTACTGCAGTAACCGACTCCGTAATGAAACAACACCACCTCCATCTTTACACTCTCCCCCGTCCTGCTGAAGATCCTATATCCCAGAATGTTGAGTTGCCAATCTTGCCCCTCCTCAACCATATCTCTGTGACAGCAACAACATCGCGATTCCATGCATCGATCCACACCCTTAGCTCCTCTGTCTTACACATAATGCTCCTGGCATTAAAGTAGAAAACCTCCAGACTTCCGTTACGTGCTTGAAGCACAACACGGCTAAGCTCCCTCTGCCTTGGGTCCTTTACTACGCTATGCTGTGTCCCTATTGTACAGATATTCTGTGTCCTTTCCCCCTGTCTAACCCATTTAAATGCCTCCCAACAGCAGCAACAAACCCTCCCACAGGGTGCTCATCATCCCGATCGTACAGGGCCCACCATCTGGAGAAGCGGTTCTGGTAAAACCCTCCCTCCTGCACCATCTCCCGAGCTATGCTTTCATCTGCCCTATTCTTCAGTTCCTGTACTCACCAGCACTCACCGGGAGGAATCTAGAGATTACCAAATTTGGGATCCTGCCTTTTAGTCTACTGCCTAGCTTCTTAAAGTCTGGAAGCAGTATCTCATTCCTCATTCTACCCATATCATTCATACCAAACTGTACCATGATCTTTTGACTTATCACTGTCCCACTTCAGGATGTCCTGCAGCCAGTCATCCCTGATCTTACCACCAGGAAGGCAACACACAGTTAAGTCAGTAGCTGCAGAAATGCCTCTCTGTCCTCCTATCTAATACATTTAGATTGAATATAAAAATGTTCAAATGGTGTTTTTGTTCTACTGGGCCCTTTCTGACCTCAGCTAGAGCAGTAAGTTCAAATCTGGGACTGTACTTTCTGAAGAATGGTTAGGAATCCTGTAAAAGCATTAATTTGGAAGCTGGATTCACAGATTTGGCCTTTGAATTGAACCGATGGCAAGATGAAATATATATGCTATTCCCATTTTGCCTTGGCTACCTACTACACAATGACATGCACAAAATCAGCAAGTGTGGTCCAAGATTAGTGCTAATGAGCACAGAGGACTGTTGAGTAAATCCCTTCAGGGTATCCTGTATGGAAATCAACGACAAAGGACATTTCATTTGACAGCTCGATGGTGTCAATTGTGATTCAGCAGGTGGAGACCCTGAGATATGGGTGAGACAATCATAGGTTCAAGACTATGCTAGAAACCTGAGCACAAAATCTAGGCTGACTCTCCCATGCAGTTCTGAGGGAGTGCTGCAGTGACAGTGTGATTCTGAGACCTTATCTGCTTTCTCGATTAAAAGTTTGCGCGGCAGAATTTTAAAGAAAAGCCAAGTAATTCTCCGCAGTGAGCTCAGCCAGTAATAATAGACATTATGTGGTTATCATCACAACACTGTCTGTGAGAGCTTGCTGTGTACAAATTGGCTGCTACACCTCACGGATTACAATATTGACTGCTCTTCAAAAGTCCTTCATGGGCTGTGAAACAGATTGGCATATTCCAATGTTATAGAAATTGCTATATAAATGCAGACTTCTTTTTAATCATGAGCTTAAGTAACAGTACAATATGTTATAAAGTGGAGAGATGTACAGTGAATATTTCAAGACCCAGCCTCGAAGAATAGGAAGTTTCCGAGCAGAGGCTGGGCTTCTCTCATTTGCTCAGAGTAAGAACAAGTAATTGCTGAACTTAAACATGAAAAAGATGACATTGGTGAAAACTGCAACATACGTCATTGTTACACTGAGCAAGATAGTCATTAAGTCCACCTCACAATTGCATTATAATCTGCTAAACGGTGATGGAGCGAGAGAGGAGAAACTGGGGGCAAAATCTTCTGTTACTGTCTGGTATCTCACTCACTTGTGGTGAGGAACCCCCACTGACTCTTCACAGGAAAATCTGCTTCCAATCTGACAGTTTCAAGGGCAGCACAGGAATATCTACTGAAGTTCAGTGTCTGGGGCCAGAGGTCTAGCCCAACATAGGCTGCTGGCTAATCAGAGGGTCCTGTACATAGTATTGCCACAGAGAAGATTGAAGGTACTTGTTGGATCTCAGCTAGAGTACTGTGTACAGATTGGAGACCACATTATTGTGGAGATGCAGATGAATTAGAGAAAATACAGAAGCAATTTACAAGAATGATTCGCGGAATGAGGAGCTTCAGTGGTGAGGATAGATTGAAGAGGTTGAGACTGTTCTCCTTGGAGAGAAGAAGACTGAGAGGAGATTTGATAAAAGTTTTCAAATTCATGAGTGGGCTATGAAATAACTCGAGAGAGCTATCCATCATCAAGTCACTTTAGTTACACATGAACAGTTTTTGACTTTAATACTCCCTCATTCAGAGTCAGGTACCAGTGTGTGACTATCTCTGACACTCCTGTTCTTGTCTGTCAGGCAGGACTCCCTGATTGGACCAGCCTAACAGCCCCAATCTGTGAGCTCATATTCTATAAGGTCCAGCTGGCTGACCTTGTTACAATAATTGCAGGATAAACAGAATATTCCCGCTCATTAAAAGAACAAGAACAAAAGGAAATAGATGTAAAGCAATTTGCAAAAGAAGCAGGAGAGGTACGAGAAACATTTTTTAACTCAGCGAGTAATTCGGGTCTGGAATGCACTGCCTGGAAATGTGGTGGAGGCAGGTTCAATTGAGGTGTTCCAGAGGGCATTGAATAATTATTTGGATAAAAATAATATGCAAATGTACGGGGAAACGCAGGAGATTGGCATGTGGTAATGAGATTCATTGAATGAGCCAGTGCAGGCATAAAGAGATGATTGGCTTTCTTCTGTGGCATGAAACTGCTGTAATTCTGTTTTTTTTATTCACTCGTGGGATGTGGGCGTCAATAACTAGGCCAGCATTTATTATCTGTCCCTAATCGCCCTTGAGAAGGTAGTGGTGAGCTGCCTTCGTGAACAGTTATACGTCATGTGCAGCAGGAATACCCACAATGCCCTTAGAGAGGGAAATCCATGATTTTGACCCAGAGGCACTGAAGAAATGGCTATTTATTTCCAAGTTAGGATTCTGAATGGTTTGGCAGGGAACTTGCAAGGGGTGGCATTCCCACGTATTTGTTGCCCTTGTGCTTCAAGATGGCAGTTGCTCCTCTTCCAGGACCATTCATTTCCCCTCCCATGTGGTCAACAATGCCCTCCAGCACATCTCCTCTACTTCCCGCACCCCAGCCCTCCAACATTAACAAGGATAGAATCCCCCTGGTCCTCACCTCCCACCCCGCCAACCTCCGGATACAGTGCATTATCCTCTGCTATTTCTGTCACCTACAGTCAGACCCCACCACCAGAGATACATTTCCCTCCCCAACCCTATCTGCATTCCACAGAGACTATTCCCTCTGCAATTCCCTTGTCTGGTCCACACCCCCCTACCAACCCACCCTCCCGTCCCGGCACTTTCCCCTGCCACTGCAGGAGGTGTAAATCCTGCACCCACACTTCATCCTCACCTCCATCCAAGCCCCAAAAGCTCCTTCCACATCTGACAGAGATTTTCCTGCACATCCAACCTCATCTACTGTGTCCGGTACTCTCGATGTGGTCCCCCCTACATTGGGGAGGCAGGACACCAACTTGCAGAATGTTTCAGGGAACATCTCTGGGACACATGCACTAAACAACCCCAGCACCCTGTGGCTGAACACTTCAACTCCCCCTCCCATTCTGTCAAGGTCAGGCAAGTCCTGGGCCTCCTCCACTGCCAAATCAAACCCACCCGTCAAATGGAGGAAGGCGCCTCACCTTCCGCCTTGGGGCGCTTCAATCACACGGCATCAACATTGACTTCACAAGTTTCCTAATCTCCCCTCGCTCCACCTCATCCCAGATCTAGCCCTCAAACTCAGCACTGCCCTCTTGAACTGTCCGACCTGTTCATCTTCTTTCCCACCTAACCACTCTACCCTCCCCTCTGACCTAACACCTTCACCCCCACCTGCATCTACCTACCGCCTTCCCAGCTACCTTCCCCAACCCCTACCCCCATCCCACCCTCCTATTAATCTCTCTGGGCCCCCTTTCCCCCCTCCCACATCCCTGGTGAAGGGTTTGTGCCTGAAACATCGACTCTCCTGCTCATCGGATGCTGCCTGATCTGCTGTGCTTTTCCAGCGCCACATTTTTCAACTCTGATCTCCAGCATCTGCAGTCCTCACTTTCTCTGGGATCAATTTGTGAGGGAACAACCTGGAGAAGTCACCCTCTCAGTCTCTCAAAGACCAAAGCATCAAGTGATATCACAAACTGGAGACCCATCTAGTCACCAGAACTCAAAGATATCTACAATATTCACTGTTGCCACTGATCAGGACACCCTGAATTAACTATGGTTTTGAGTTCAAACATAACACTTCAAAAATAGTCAAAGGACTTTAAAAAGGATATTCTTTTATCTTGCTTGTCATACTGAACACTACCCTTTTTTTAAGTTTTGTACCCGTGTTTGCAGATGTATGTTTGTCACTGTGTCTTATTTTTCTCAGGTTCAGTAGGTAATAAATTACTCTTCCATTCACTCAAAAGAACCTGATAAACAGATCCTTAATTATCTCTGGTGAACTAGTAAATAAGATTTTAATTGAAATAAGAGACTTAATCTTACATATTTTGCCAAAGTCTGAGTATGGTCAGGTTTTTGGAGGTTTTCACCACAAGGACTACTGGCTTTTCTCACCTTAGTACTGGCCGACCACCTGATTCTACGCTGTTGTCAAAAGCATAAAGATAGAGTGAGAAGCTCCTGACATCACAATGAATCTGACTGGACTTTTCACCCAATTCTGCCACAAATCTCACCATAACTCATATCACTCAACCCCCTTTAAGATTCTGCCCAAGGTGCAGCTGAGTCATGAAAAGATGATTACATCTTTGTTTCAGCCAGCTAAGGAGATTGAAAATAGCAGAGCTAATTCACCCTACCTGACCTGGTCATGACAAAATATGCTTCTTTGATTCATTCAGGAAATGTGAGTGTTAGTGGTTGGACAAAATTTATTGCCCATCCTTTATTGGCCATGATGGTGGTGGTGGGCTGCCTTTATAAATTGCTGCAGTCCATGGGATATAGGTACAATCACAATGGTCTTAGGGGGAGATTCCAGGATTTTAACCCAGTGACATTTAAGAACGATGACATATTTCCAAGTCAGAATGGTGAGTGACTTGGATGAGAACTTGCAGGTGGTCATTTTCCCATGTATCTGCTGCCCTTGACCTTCTAGATGGAAGTGTTCATAGATTTGGAAGGTACTTTCTAAAGATCTTTGGTGAATTTCTGCATTGTGAATGTGGTGTCAATCAAGCAGGCAGCTTTGCCCTGGATGGTGTCAAGTTCTTGAGTGTTTTTGTAGCTGCATTCATTTAGGCATGTGGAGAGTATTTCATCACACTCCTGACTTCTGTCTTGTAGATGGTGGACAGACTTTGGGAAGTTAGGAGGTGAGTTACTCACTGCAATATTCCTAGCCTCTGACCTGCTCTTGTAGCCTATGTATTTATATAGCTACTCCAATTCAATTTCTGGTCAATGGTAACCCTAGGATGTTGACAATGGGGAATTCAGTGGTGGTAACGCCATTGAATGTTAAGGGGTGATGGCTAGATTCTCTCTTGTTGGAGATGATCATTATCTGGCAGTTGTGTTTTCATGATGGCTATTTGATACTTGTCTGTCCAAACTCAGATATAGATCAAGTCTTGTTGTATTTGAACATGGACTGTTTCAGTATCTGAGGAATTGCAAATGGTGCTGAACATTGTGCAATCATCAGCAAATATCCCACTTCTGACCTTATGATTCAGGGAAGGTGATTGAAGAAGCAGCTGACACTACCCTGAGGAACTCCTGCAGAGATTTCCTGGAGCTGAGATGACTGACCTCAAACAAACACAGTCATTTACCTTTGGATGAGATATGACTCTTACTGGTAAACAGCATTTCTCTTGATTCTTCTGACTCCAGTTTTGCCAGGACTCAGTCTAATGCTGCCTTGATGTCAAGGGCTGTCACTCTCACCTCATCTCTGGAATTCAGCTCTTTTGTCCATGTTTGAACCAAGGACGCAATGAGATCAGGAGCTGAGCGGCCCTGGCAGAACCCAAACTGGGCATCACTGAGCAGGTTATTGCTGAGCAGGTCCTGCTTGATAGCACTTGTTATGATGATGTGGGTGAACTATACCTTTTAAGAGAGTTAAAAGCTAGCAGTGACAGTATCAAATGTTCTCAATAAGATGCAATATAACATGCCACAGCTACTGGAGTAGCTGGTTGCCTGGAAATGACAATTAAACAGATTTGAATTAGGCCAATCAGTTTAAATTATACCCTGAAAAATACCAAATTCCAATCAAGACTGAATAGAGTATGTTGACACAATTCGATGCTCTGGGGTATAAGATCTGGGAAAAATTGAACAGTTTGGAGGAGAACTGCCAAGCCCCCGCATGTAAACAGACTGCCTGAAAAATAGCTCTCTTAAAAGTACCTTTTCGATCAGTAACCTGTGAAGCAGAAATCAGTAAGGAGAAGAAAAGAAGACACAGGAAGATCCAAATAGAAGAACCAAAAGCTGCCTGATTTTGAGATAAGAAGTTTTGTTTTATAAATTTTAATTGGGAGTTTTATCAGACTAGTATTATAGAAGGGAAGGTAAAAGGTAGGTTAAAGTAAGGACCTGTGAATAGTTGTCAGTTAATTATTCTCTGCTACACTTCAAGAAATAAAGTTGTTAATTTTTTCTTTAAATAGTTTCCGGCCACTCAAATTTTTACAGATTACTGCACAATAAAAACCTTTTTTATATTGCTCATTTTAAATTAAATAGGAGGGTTTACCTCATGTCGTAACACATTGTTGATGTTACCCTCCATCACTTCCAGAGTACATTTTGCATTTCATTCAAGCGTTGCTCAACATGGACGAGTATTGATTCATCAGCTCAGGTGGGGAGGGGTTGTACATGGTGACCAGCAAATCCTGCTCAGGAAAGTTAGAGTCAGAATACTCAGGTCATAATGGGTGAGGTGCCAAATGATGGGCATCTCACCATCCATCTTGACTTGTTTTGCCCTAATGTGGGCTATTTTCCCCATGGAATGGGAGAGGTAGATCTCACAGAGATGAAAGTGGGTAGGACAGCTGTTACTGCTGGTGCAGGTGAGGAGGTGTGTGGGCAGTGCAGAGGGTGTGCAGGGATCATGGCGTCAGTGGTTAGGGTGTGTCTTAGTGAGTGAGGGAAGATTTTGCAGGCCATGGTTAGAGTGGTTGTACATGAGCCTTGGTGGGAGGTTGTTGTAGCTAAGATAAAGTGATCATGAGACAATGGAGAGTAGATTTTGGCATTTATGCTGACAGAGTGGAGGAGGTCATTGCCCTTCCTCCTACAGTGTTGGGCATTCCTCCAGATGGCTGAGACTGCACTGACCCAGGTGGTAATCTTGGACCAGGCTGACCAAGGCCTGTGCCATGTCATCCTGCGTTAGCTCTGGGGGAAGAGGAAATCCTGCCAGTACAATACCCAATCAAGCAGGATGAGTAAGTCTTTGCCACAAAATGGAGCACTAATATTCCTCTGTCTATTATGTTCAGGGCAATTGTCAGTGACAGTGCAGGACAGCTCTGATCCAGTAGGGCTTATCCGGATGCACAGGCATCCACTGAGTGGCAAGTTGTTCCATGAGCAATGCATGGTAAGATGGGGTGGAAATCTGATTCACAGATGCCCTAGGGATGTAGGATAAGATACATCAAAAGAACTTACTAGGTTTCATGGCAACAAGCCTCCAAGAAACTCAAAACAACTTGGACTTAGCCAAAATATATACAATTCAATCCAGTGATTGTAACTCCAGCCTCACAGCAATGTGGTCCTCCTCACTGCAGGCTGAAATGGTCCAGCAAGGCATTTGGTTATATTCATGACAGCAGCTCACCACCACTTTCGCAAGTTTAATTAGGGTTGAGCAAGAAATGTTGACCTTACCAGTGATGCACCATCTTGTAAATGAATGAAAACACGGGTAGATAGGATTCATAATTAAATAGCATTCATTCGTTGTAAAAGTAAAGGCTTGATAAGGTGGTTGTCCTTTCATCCTCTCATGCTTTGTTTGGTGTTTTGAGATTTCAAGGAGATGGTAAATGATTTAAGAGAAAGTATGATAATCTTCAATAAATATGTAGAAAACAGTATGCTAGCAGGCAAGGATCAACTCCAAGAATATTTTATGAAGAGCTTAATGATACAGGAATAACAAAGAGCTTATTATGACATCAATCCATGCTCATGATCTTATATAATTAAGGGGATGAACTGCTTACATGTCAATATTTATTTATTTCCTTGGTGCAGATTAACAGCAAATTCCCCAGTTACTAAATGTAAGAATGATGACACTAATACAATATATAAACATTCACAGGGAGCTGCTATTTCAAAGGATCAAAAGATCAAGTTGTCTTTTTCTCAATGTTCTTTTCACTTTGTTTGCTTTCATGCCATAACTGTAGCTCTTTGTGTGGCCACTGAATGATGCTGTTTCCCTTTCAAGGCCTTGTTAAAGTGTGCTATTCCCTGTCTTGCTCATTGTTGATTCCCACTCCTTGCAGGGACATAAGCATTGTTCAATGACAAAAGACCAAAATCAATCTCAATTGCCTTCTATGTCTGTGTTCAGGTCACTTTGCAATGGGAGCATGGATTGTCTGTTGGCAATTTTGAGGTTTTCTGCACTGGTTGGGAATTCCCAAAACCACAATATCTCATAGATGTCAATAATAATATCCTAAGCTTTTAATTTTCCATTTTTTTGATGGATGCATACTTTCTACTTTTAATTTGCTTTTTATTCTTATTCATTAAGTCTTTCTTTCTAAACAAAAATGAACTAAATTTTATTTGTCTATTTATTACTTTTGCTAGAAGACCCAATCTGTTTGTCAAAAGGTGTCAAGAGTGTGGTGCTGGAAAAGCACAGCAGGTCAGGCAGCCTCCAAGGAGCAGGAGAATTGACGTTTCGGGCATAAGCCCTTCAACAGGAATGAGCATTCCTGATGAAGGGCTTATGCCCAAAACGTCGACTCTCCTGCTCCCTGGATGCTGCCTGGTCTACTGTGCTTTTCCAGCACCACACTCTTGACTCTGATCTCCAGCATCTGCAGTCCTCATTTTCTCCTGTTTGTCAAAAGATACTCATTATCAAGTAGGACCAGGAAATCTCCATCAATTAGCCTGTAACTACAACTTATCTTTACATAGCACCTTTAACATTAAGACTGTTATCATTTGTAATTTGACATTAAGTCACAAAAGGAGATGATAGAATGTGTGACCAAAGGTCTGGTCGAAGATGTAGACTTTAAAGATACAGGAGAGGTAAAGAGGTTTAGGGAGGGAATTAAAACAGCAGAAGGGTAAGACCATAAATGACAATAGGCCAGACATGATGTAAGGAATACATCCAATGGAGGAGAGATTTGAAATTTTGGTCCTTTGTTTTTTGTGCCTTTCAAGTGTAGAGGATAAGAAAGGAATATTTTCAACCGAGGACAGGTATTGGTGCAGATTAAGATCGCTCTACACTCTGTCCCAGCTTCACTATCACACACCAGAGTAACATTGCCTGCAGGAATCAATGTTGCCTTGAGCTTGAGAAGAATTGCTCATGTATATCAGTTAGCGCAAATTAAACAGAGAACAATACTGGAAGCCTCCTGCTCCTCTCACACTCCAATATGATCTGCAACCAAGCCCTGTGATAAATGACAAAAGGCTCTGACAAAGTTGCATATGGGTGGGAAGTACATTTCTGAAGGCACAGTCATGTTTGGTTGAGTTTTCCCAAGTCCAGAGGAAATTTCAGTCATTACTCTTGCTAACTTTACATAGAAACTTGGTAAATAGGAACAGGAGTATACAGTTCAGCCCTTTGAACTTGTTCCGTCATTCAATATAATTTTTATCATCCAACTCAGTAAGTACTCTGTACCTGTCTTCTCATCATACCCTTTGATCCCTTTAGTCCTAAGAACTATATCTAATCCCTTGAAAATATTCAATGTTTCGGCCTCAACTGCTTTCTGTGGCAGCGAATTCCACAGGCTCCTCATTCTCTGGGTGAAGATATTTCTCCAGATTAAATTCAGGTCCAAACCTGAAAGGATAGTGTCTAACCTGATGCATCACCAACTCTCCAAATGTTTCTGTTTGTACATTTCTTAATTTCAGCCATTGCTCAGTGGGCAGTATCATCCTTTGACTCAGACAGTGCGGATTCAGGGACAACACTCCAGAGACTTCCGCTGGTAATATAAGCTGACATACTCGGCACAGGACTGAGGGAATATCACATTATTAAAGTGCAAACTTTCAGGTGAACAACTAAGCTGAGGCACCATCTATCCTCCAAGTCAGATACTAAAGCTTCCAAGAGACAGTTTCAAGGAAGAATGAGTTCTTGCTATGTTAGAGCCAAGATTTGTCCCTTGACCAATAGCTGAAATAGATAATCTAGATATTTATTTTATCATTGTTTGCAGGATCTTGCTGTGCATAGATTTGCACCTACCACAGTATGTTAGAATAATAACTATATTTCAAAAGTATTTTGTTGGTTCTAAAATACTTAGGAATATGCCAATGTTGTGAAAATTTGTAAATTAATTCAAGTCTTTCCTGTTTGCCTTGGATTTTACCTCAGGTATTGATACCTTTGAGAACATAACGTGACACATTGATCTGAGTAGACAAGAGGAGAAATCAACAGTAAAAATTTGTAAAAAGAAAAAGGCAAGGAAAATGGCAGGTTTATCATATGCATCCCATAAACAATTAGAAACCCACACAGCCACTTAATAGACCATAAGGGAAGCTCTCCATCATATCAAGAATTACATGCATGAGTCAGTTAATTGTTCTAATGGATTAACAGAGCTAAATGGCATAAACCACTAGAATATTCATGAAAATGTGTTATAAAAAGCACCTGTTTGGGTTGCTTTTTAAATTAATGAAGATTCAAATGCTGTATTATACTGGACTACTGGGGGACTGTTAAGAGACCACCAGGTCAATTAACAAGTGGAAGAGAAAGATAAAATAGTGTTGTATCAGGTGAAGGGTCACCACCGGTACTCTCAATCTCTGATGTGCTGGAAATTTGGTATTCAAATTGGTACTTGAGCAGATTTTTTGCAGAAGTCAGCTGATATTGTTGTTGCAGCACTGACTTTCTCACTAAAGAAGAAATCTCATAGGATCATACAGTATCAAGACCATTTGGCCCATTGTGTCAATGCTGACTCTTTGAAACAGCAATCCAATTAGTCTTGTACACGTGTCTTTTCCCATAACGTTACAGCATTTTCTCCTTCTGATATTTTTCCAATTTTCTTTGAAATAGTATGAAGGAATCTGTTTCATCTACCTTTTCAGGCTTTACAGGAGACTAATGTTTTGGAGGTTTGAATTCAACCACAACCAATGGTGAAATTTGAATTCAATAAAACTCTGGAATTAAAGCTAGCCTAACGGCAATCTTGCAATCACTTGTCAATTGTTACAAAAATCCATCTGGTTCATTAATGCCCTTTAAGGAAGGAAATCTATCGTCCTCACCTGGCCTAGCCTCCAGACCCACAGCAATGTGATTGACTCTTCACTGCTCCTTGGGCAAGTAGGAATGGACAATAAATGTGACCTGAAAAAAATACTTTCTGCATAAAAACACTTATCCTCAGTTCCTTTCTAGTTTTGCCATCCTGCCATCAGGAACAATTTCTCTGCATTCACTCCATTGAACTGCTTCATAATTTTGTGTAAAATGTTTCATTTTAATCTTCAATTTAAAATGGGACATGGAGTGCATGGCCCTACACAAAATATTAACATTAAAAGACAAAGAATGTAAATGTACTATAGCCAAGTTTGCAGATTACACAAAAATAGGTGGGAAGGCAAGTGGTGAGGATGAAATTTAAAGCCTGCAGAAGTGAGTGAGCGAAAACCTGGCAGATGAAATATAATGTGGGAAATTGGGAGGTTGTACATTTTGAGAGAATACAGGAGCTGATTGTTATTTAAACAGAGAAAGTCTGCAGAATGCCACAGAATGGGGGATTTGGGAGTCCTCATCAATGAGTCACAAAAAGCTAACATCCAAGTTAGTGGCTAATAGGGAAGGCAATTGGAATATTGGTCTTTATTTCAAAGGGAATGCAATATCACAGTAGGCAGCTTTTGCTAAATCTATGGGAGAAAGTGAGGACTGCAGATGCTGGAGATCAGAGCTGAAAATGTGTTGCTGGAAATTCCTGAAGAAGGGCTCATGCCCGAAACGTCGATTCTCCTGCTCCTTGGATGCTGCCTGACCTGCTGCGCTTTTCCAGCAACACATTTTCAGCTTTGCTAAATCTATATAAGACACTAGTCAGACTACATCTGAAACACTGTGAACCATTTTGGGTTCTTTATCTAAGGAAAGATATGCTAGCATTGGAGGCAGTTCAGAAAAGATTCACCAGATTGACACAGGGTATGGAGGTCATTTGAGGAGCAGGAGAGTCAACGTTTTGAGCAGACGCCCTTCATCAGGAATGGCTTATGCCCAAACATTGACCCTCCTGCTCCTCGGATGCTGCCTGACCTGCTGTGCTTTTCCAGTGGCACATTTTTCAACTCTGATCTCCAGCATCTGCAGTCCTCACTTTCTCCTAGGTATGAAGGGACTGTCTTATGAGGAAAGGTTGAGCAGTTTGGGCTTGTACTCACTGGAATATAGAAGAATGAGATGTGACCTTAATGACACACACAAGATACTTAAGGGGCAGTTCTGAGGAAGGGTCACTCAACCTGAAACGCTAACTCTGATTTCTCTCCACAGATACTGCCAGACCGGCTGAGCTTTTCCAGCAATTCTTATTTTTTTCTTTGATTTACAACATCCTCACTTTTTTCGCTTTTTACTTAAGGCATTTGACAGGATAGGTGTTGAAAGGTTGCTTCTCCTTTTGGGACAGCCTAAGACCAGATGACATCATCTCAGAATAAGGGGTTACACATTTAAGACAGTGATGAGGAGGAATTTCTTCGCTGGAAGGGTAGTTAATCTTTCATGCAGACGGCTGTGGAGATTGGGTCATGAAGTAGATTCAAGGCTGAGAGAGATCGACTTTTCATCAGGACTAGAATCAAGGATTATGGGGAAAGGATCAGAAAGTGGAGTTAAAGATTGTCAGATCAGTCATGATGTCATTGAATGGCAACACAAACACTGCTGGGTATTTACCATTCCTCCACCCACATCCCACTCCCCCACCCACCCCCCAGAACTACCCCTCACTGAAGACAAATGGTCAGTCCTCAGTAAAGCCCTCACATTCTTTCGACTCCTAACCCGCTCTCCAAAAATCCCTTTCTCCCACTTCGAACAAACTCCATCTTCTTGGTCTCCCTGTGCTGGCCTTGTACCCTCCCTCAATCTCTTCCTGTCCAAATGCCATTGCGACATCAACTGCTTAAAACATTCCGTCCCTTCACCCACTCCAACCGCCCTCCATTGCAATGTACAGGCCTCCAATCCCTCTGCTCCAACCCCAACTTCACCATCAAACCAGTTGACATTGGTAGGATGGTGCACTGACCTCTATCTCACTGAGGCCAGATGCCAATGCACAAACACCTCCGCCAACCACAACCCTATCTCTCATTAAAAAAACATCTCCCAAACCACACATAACCTCATCACCTCAGGGGATATCCCATCTTCAGCCTCCAACCTCATCCCCCACCTCACATCACCCGGTTCTACCTCTTACCCAAAATCCACAAAACTGACTGCATTTGTATCCCCCATGATGAAGGCCTAAAAGTCCTCCATTTCTTCCTCTCCTGCTGACCTAACCAGTCCCCTTCCACTGGCATTTTCATTCGACTTGTGGAACTGGTGCTCAGCCTTAACAACTTCTCCATTGAATCCTCTCACTTCCTCCAGACTAGAGGGGTGACTGTGGGTACCCGTTTGGGTCTGAGCTATTCCTGCCTCTTCATGGGTACATGGAACAGTCTCTCTTCCACAGCTTCACCAGCACCAACCCCCACCTTTTCCTCCACTACATTGATGACAGGATCGGCGCCACCTCGTGCTCCCATGAGGAACTCGAACAATTCATCAACTTCACCCAAACCTTCCACTTTGATCTCAAACTCACATGATCCATCTCCAACACCTTCCTCCCCTTCCTGGACCTCGCCGTTTCCCTCTCTGGCGACTGACTGAACACAGGTATCTATTTCAAACCCACTGACTCCCACAGCTACATCTCCTCCCACTCACCCCTCCTGTAAAAATGTGATCCTTTACTCCCAATACCTCCACTGTACTTTCTTGAAGGTGAGCAATTCTAGTCCAGGACATTCCCGATGTCCTCCTATTTCAAGGACTGTAATTTCCCCTCCCTTGTGATCAACAATGCCCTCAATCGCATCTCCTCCATTTCCGGCAACTATGCCCTCAAACCTCAAATGCTCAACTGCAAGGATAGAATTCCCCGGTCCTCACATTCCATCCAACAATCTCTAAATCCAGTACATAACCCTCCGTCATTTTCGGAGGAGACAGTGAGGTCTGCAGATGCTGGAGATCAAAGTTGAGGGTGTGTTGCTGGAAAAGCACAGCAGGTCAGGCAACATTCGAGGAGCAGGAGAATCGATGTTTCGGAATGAGGCTGGGAGCCTCAGGGGTGGACAGATAAATGGCAGAGGGGTGGGGCTGGGGAGAAGGTTGCTGAGAGTGCAACAGGTGGATGGAGGTGGGGGTAAAGGTGATAGGTCGGAGAGGAGAGTGGAGCGGATAGGTATGAAGGGAGATTGACAGGTGGGACAGGTCATGAGGGCGGTGCTGAGCTGGAAAGTTGGAACTGGGGTAAGGTGGGGGGGAGTGGAAATGAGGAAACTGGTGAAGTCCACATTGTTGCCCTGGTGTTGAAGATAAGGCTTTCTTCCTCCAGGCGTCAGGTGGTGAGGGAGTAGTGAGGGAGAAGGCCCAGGACCTGCATACCCTCGGCAGAGTGGGAGTGGGAATTGAAATGTTTGGCCATGGGGCGGTGGGGTTGATTGGTGTGGGTGTCCTGGAGATGTTCTCTGAAGTGCTCCACGAGGAGGCGTCCAGTCTCCCCAATGTAGAGGAGACCGCATCGGGAGCAACGGATAGAATAAATGAGCTGTGAGAAAGTGCAGGTGAAAAAATGATGGATGTGGAAGGCTCCTTTGGGGCCTTGATGGAGGTGAGGAGGCAAGGGTGGGCACAAGGTTTACAATTCCTTGGGTGACAGGGGAAGGTGCCAGGAGGGGATGGTGGATTGTTAGGGGGCGTGGACCTGACCAGGTAGTCATGGAGAGAACAGTCTTTGCAGAAAGCAGAAAGGGGTGGGGAGGGAAATATATCCCAAGTGGTAGGGTCCATTTGTAGGTGGCGGAAATGTCAGCAGATGATGCAATTTATGCAGAGGTTGGTGGGGTAGAAGATAAGGACCGGGGAGCTTTCTGTTCTTATTGCAGTTGGAGGGGTGGGGTTCAAGGATGGAGGTGCGGGACATAGATGAGATGCATTGGAGGGCATCTTCAACCACGTGGGAGGGGTGATTTTGGTCTTTAAAGAAGGAGGCATTCTGGTGTGTTCTGTAGTGGAACTGGTCCTTCTGGGAGCAGATGCGGCAGAGGCAGAGGAATTGCGAATAGGGGATGGCATTTTTGCAGGTGGCAATGTGGGAGGAGGTGTAATCCAGGGAGCTGTGGGAGTCGGTGGGTTTGTAAAAAATGTCAGCGTTGAGTCAGTCCTCGTAGATGGAGATGGAGATGTCCAGGAAGGGGAGACAGGTGTCAGAGATGGTCCGGGTGAATTTAAGGTCGGGGTGGAATGTGTTGGTGAGGTTGATGAACTGTTCAACTTCCTCGTGGGAGCATCAATGTAGCGGAGGAAAAGGTGGGGAATGGTGCCGGTGTAACTCTGGAAGATGGACTGTCCTACATAGCTGACAAAGAGACAAAGGTAGCTGGGGCCCATGCAGGTGCCTGGACGAAGTGGGAGGATGGGAAGGAGAAATTATTGAGGGTGAGGACCAGTTCAGCCAAATGAATAAGAGTGTCAGTGGAAGGATACTGGTGGGGATGTCGGGAGAGGAAGAAACAAAGGACTTGGAGGCCCTGGTTTTGGCAGATGGACGTGCAGAGGGACTGGATGTCCATGGTAAAGATAAGGCTTTGGGGGCCGGGGAAATGGAAGTCTTGAAGGAGTTGGAGGGCGTGGGTGGTGTCCTGCATGTATGTCGGGAGTTCCTGAACCAGGGGATAGGACAGTATCAAGATAGGTGGAGATGAATTCGGTGGGGCAGGAGCAGGCTGAGACGATAGGTCGGCTGGGGTAGTCAGGACTCTGGATCTTGGGTAGGAGGTAGAACCAGGCGGTGTGGGGTTCCTGAACTATGAGGTTGGAAGCTGTGGGTGGGAAATCCCCTGGGGTGACGAGGTTGTGTATGGTTTGGCTTGTGAATCTAGGGTATGAGGGAGAATCAAGCGGGCTTATCATTTTCATAACCTGCAGTCAGACTCCAGCACCAAAAAGATATTTTCCTCCCTACTCCTATCTGTGTTCCATAGGGACTGTTCCCTCTGTGACTCCCTTGTTAGGTCCACACTCCCCACCAACCCACTCTCCACACCTGGCACCTTCCCCTGCCACTTTAAGAAGTGCAAAGCCCACACCTTCCCCCCTCACCTCTATCCAAGACCCCAAATGATCATTTCAAATCAGGCAGAGACTTATTTGCATATCCTCCAACCTCATCCATTGCTCTCGATGTAGTCTCCTCTACATCAGAGACACCAAAGGCAAGCTCACAGAATGGATCAGGGGAATATCTCTGGTCTGTACACATCAACATACCCCACCTTTTTTGGGCCATCCACTTCAACTCCCCCTCCCACTCCCCCAATGACATGTCCATTCTGGGCCTTCTCCACTGCCTACTCAAGGCCACCACAAATTGGAGGAGGAACACCTCATCTTCCACAGCAGGAGCTCACAACTATATGACCTCAACATTGAATTCACCAGTTTCCAGATCTCCCCTCCCCCCACCTCATCCCAGATCCAACCCTCCGACTCAGCTCCTCCCCCTTGATTTGACCTCTCTATCCATCTTCCTTCCCACCAATCTGCTCCGCACTTCCCACTGACCTCTCACAATCACCTCCTACCTGCTTCCACCTATCGCCATCCCACCAACCTTCCCCAGCACCACCCCTCCCCATATTTATTTCACTGCCCCATTCCCCTCCCCAGTCCTAAGGAAGGGTCCTGCCCAAAATGTTGATTCTCCTGCTCCTCACATGCTTCCTGACCTGCATTGCTTTTTCCAGCGCCTCAATCAACTCACTGAATGGCAGTGCAGAAACTCAATGGGCTGAATGGTCTATGTCTGCTCCTACACTTTATGGTCACAACTGTCAGATGTCGACTTTCCTCATTACAATTTGCATTTGTAAAGTGCATTTATCCATTTGCTGCTATAATTAGCTTCAATTTAACCTTTTATGCCAAGGAGTTTTGACCCGAGCCGTAGCCTACTCTTTGCACTCACCCCATAGAGTGGACGATGAAATCCCCAACAGAAATTGTGTCAAAGACAGAGTTCGCATACTTCACATAGTCCAGTCTGGGCATATTCCAGACGTCTGTCATGAAAAATGATTGTGAATCCAAGAGCAGTGTTGAACAGAAACTTACGCTGATCAGACTGTTTTACAGAGGAGTCAAAGTATTTTCCATAATTTGATATTTTGAGGTCAAGGCCAGGGACAAGGTGAGGCTAACCATGAGAAAGACCCCATAACTGCCCAAGCTTGGATACGAGAATGGTGCTGACGTACCTTGTCAGAGCGTTGTTTGAGGTATCAGCTTCTGGAAGAGACACTTACTATCCTCTCAGGTGAATGCAAGGCATCTAATGGCCTCTGTTTAGAAGCATATAGAGCTATTCCTCATTTCCTGTCAGCATTTCTTCAATTAAGATCAGTAAAAATCTTGTCATGATCTCACTGCTTCATTGGTGATGAGGCATTCTAGAATGTTCTGAGGTCATAATCGACAATAAGAAATATATTTTGTTTCTTTTTCTATAAAGAGTATCAAACCTAGAGGAGCATTCAATATTAGTGTATAATGTTGGTCATATACTATGATAAGTTCTGCCTATGAAAGTAATAAATCAGTGAACGTTAATATTTTTGTAATTCTGAATCACTTTTCTGAGAAAATATTCTTACAGCTCTTTTTTTCTGAGACAGGCATTAACTAATTATGTTCTCGGAGAATGAAATTAAAACAGAAGAGGGAAAGGTGGACTTGACACATGGCCTCCTTCTGTGCTCCATCATTCAATAATTTCATGAACAAGTCATTGGTAAACAAGAATGATAATTTGTGAAGTTTCAGGTGTGTAGCCTAATCAAGACAGCAGACTGAAAGATAAGTAGGAATTTGAAAAGTTGGAGGAAATAAAGATGGAGAAAAGGTGGGGGAAGAGAATTGCCATACACACCAAACTCAGAGAGGCACCTAATGGGTTACAAGGATTTACAACGACTTTATTCCAAAATCATTAGCTTTCAACTTTATTTGAATCCTTTCCAATACAACTACAAACGTAAAGGTGGCCAAAACTGTGCAGCATAACTCAAAAGCAGCCTTTCATTGATCGGTACACTGCCAGGATAGCATGTTCTGATTTGTAATACAATGCTTTCTCGAAGCAATCTCCTTCCAGTTATTCTTCCCTTATAATCCTTTTACATTCACCAAATGTTTTCAGAATATAATCAGTGTTCCCTAATTTTTTTCCCTTATATTCTTTGTCAGTAAACAATAAATACCTTTTATTCTCTCCTCCACCACTGACGCTCAGTAATAGCAATGTGTACTATCTCCAAGATGCACTGCAGAAATTCATCAAGGCTCCTTAGACAGTACCTTCCAAACCCATGACCACTATCATCTAAAAGGACAAGGACAGCAGATACATAGATCATTATCATTTGCAAGTTCTCCTCCATCTGACTTGGAAATACATTGCTGTTCCTTCAGTGTCACTGGGTCAAACTCCAAGTCCTCCCTATGTAACAGCATTGTGGGTCTAATTACAGCACAGGGACTGCACCAGTTCCAGAGGCAGCTCACTACCTCCTTCTCAAGGACAACTAGGGACAGGCAATAAGTGTTGGCCAGCCAACAAGGCCCACATCCCATGAATAAATTAATAATAAAACTTTCCTCTCAGGCTACGTTCCAGATGTGTGGGTCCTAATGTGAACTCTGTTGATACTGCTACGTTTGGATAAAATAGTGCAGGTGGTACTGTGGATAAAATACACATTTTGTATTATTAATACTTAGATACTGCCAAACCACCTTACTCCAAATATGTTTATACTTTTAGAAAGATAAGTTTGTGATACAGTGATAGGGACAATGCTTCATCAAGCTAGATCTTGGAATGAGGCAAGTTTATATAGACCAGACTTATATTATTTGGAGTTTAGAGAAATGAGAGGTGGTCTCATTCAAAATATGCAAATCCTTACAGGGTTCAGCAGTGTAGATATTGGAAGGCTGTTTTCCCTTCTGGGGAGTGGGTCCAGAACCAGTGGACACAGTTCCAGGATGAAGGATAGCCATTCAGAACTAAGATGTGGAGGAGATTTGGTTTCTCACAGTGAGCAGTGAATCTTTGGAATTCAGTGTCTCAGACAGCTCTGGAGGCTCCGTCTTTGAGTATATTCAAAACTCAGATTGATGGATTTCTACATATTAAAAACAATAAGGCCTAGAGGGCTAGAGTGGGAAAATGTTTTTAAAGTAGGAGATGAGCAGTGCAAGTTCAAAAGACTGAATAGCTTATTCCTGCTTCTATTTCTTAGATTCTTTTCTCAAAACATCTATGTATGGTCTGAAATGTGTGTGTGCATCATGTCTACAGGCTGAAATTCCACTGAGCAGAAATTATTCTATTAATCATGTCACCAAAGAAAATTCCTGGGGTGAAGTCCAACTTGAGAGGAAACTGATTCAGAAAGTTAATTTCCAGTTCCAGCAGGAGGGCACAATGATTTCAGCTGTTGGTCCTCCTCTTTAAAAGTTACACCCCATCCAGTGGTCTAAGCTATCAGGACCACATGCCTAGTATTGCTAAATATCCATGATTTTACCATGTTCTTGCCAGAACCCAGGTCCATTCCATCAGTCCACCAAGCCTTTACATTCTAGAAGGATAAGAGATATGGGAACACCACCACCACCAGCAATATCCCTCAAAGCCACTCATCACCATGATTTAGAACATAGAACATAGAAAAATACAGCACAGTACAGGCCCTTTGGCCCTCGATGTTGCGCCAATCCAAGCCCACCTAACCTACACTAGCCCACTATCCTCCATATGCCTATCCAATGCCCGCTTAAATGCCCATAAAGAGGGAGAGTCCACCACTGCTACTGGCAGGGCATTCCATGAACTCACGACTCGCTGAGTAAAGAACCTACCCCTAACATCTGTCCTATACCTACCCCCCCTTAAATTAAAGCTATGCCCCCTTGTAATAGCTGACTCCATATGTGGAAAAAGGTTCTCATGGTCAACCCTATCTAAACCCCTAATCATCTTGTACACCTCTATCAAGTCACCCCTAAACCTTCTTTTCTCCAATGAAAACAGCCTCAAGTGCCTCAGCCTTTCCTCATACGATCTTTCTACCATACCAGGCAACATCCTGGTAAACCTCCTCTGCACCCGTTCCAGTGCCTCCACATCCTTCCTATAGTATGGGGACCAAAACTGCACACAATACTCCAGATGCGGCCGCACCAGAGTCTTATACAACTGAAACATGACCTCAGGGCTCCAGAACTCAATTCCTCTACCAATAAAAGCCAGTACGCCGTATGCCTTCTTCACCGCACTATTTACCTGGGTGGCAACTTTTAGAGATCTGTGTACATGGACACCAAGATCCCTCTGCTCATCCACACTACCAAGTATCTGACCATTAGCCCAGTACCCCGTCTTTTCGTTACTCTTACCAAAGTGAATACCTCACACTTACCTACATTAAACTCCATTTGCCACCTTTCTGCCCAGCTCTGCAACTTATCTATATCCCGCTGTAACCTGACACATCCTTCCTCACTGTCAACAACTCCACCGACTTTCGTACCATCCACAAACTTGCTCACCCAACCTTCTAGACCCTTCTCAAGGTCATTTATAAAAATGACAAACAGCAATGGTCCCAAAACAGATCCTTGCGGAACACCGCTAGTAACTGCACTCCAAGAGGAACCTTTACCATCAACTACTACCCTCTGTCTTCTTCCAGCCAGCCAATTCCTAATCCAAACCTCCAACTCACCCTCAATGCCATACCTCCGTATTTTTTGCAGTAGCCTACCATGGGGAACCTTATCAAACGCCTTACTAAAATCCATATACACCACATCTACCGCTTTACCCTCGTCTACCTCCTTAGTCACCTTCTCAAAGAATTCAATAAGGTTTGTGAGGCATGACCTGCCCTTCACAAAACCATGCTGACTATCCTTGATCACATTATTCCTATCCAGATGTTCATAAATCCTATCCCTTACAATTCTCTCTAAGGCTTTGCCCACAACAGAAGTGAGACTTACCGGCCTATAGTTACTAGGGTTATCCCTACTCCCCTTCTTGAACAAGGGAACCACATTTGCTATCCTCCAATCTACTGGCACTATTCCTGTAGACAACGAGGCCATAAAAATCAAGGTCAATGGCTTTGCAATCTCCTCCCTTGCTTCCCAGAGAATCCTAGGATAAATGCCAACTTATCTATTTTCACCCTTTCCAGGGGACTTATCTATTTTCACCCTTTCCAGAATTTCCAACACCTCTTCCCTCCATACCTCAAAGCCATCCATTCTAATTAATTGTGACTCAATATTCACATCGGCAACAATGTCCTGTTCCTGAGTGAATACTGACGAAAAGTATTCATTCAGTGTCTCCCCAATCTCTTCAGCCTCCACAAGCAACTTCCCACTACTATCCTTGACTGGACCTATTCCTACCCTAGTCATTCTTTTATTCCTGACATACCTATAGAAAGCCTTTGGGTTTTCCCTAATCCTACCAACTAAGGACTTTTCATGTCCCCTCCTTGCTGCTCTTAGCTCTCTCTTCAGATCCTTCCTGGCTACCTTATAACTCTCAATCGCCCCAATTGAACCTTCACGCCTCATCTTTACATAGGCCGCCCTCTTCCATTTAACAAGGGATTCCAATTCCTTATTAAACCACGGCTCCCTCACACGACCCTTTCCTCCCTGCCTGACAGGTACATACTTATCAAGGACACTCAATAGTTGCTCCTTGAACAAGCTCCACATATCAATTGTGCTCATGCCTTGAAGCCTATTTTTCCAAGCCACGCATCCTAGGTCGTGCCTCACTGCATCATAATTTCCCTGTCCCCAGCTATAACTCTTACCCTGCAGTGCACACTTATCCCTCTCCATCACTAGAGTAAAAGTCACCGAATTGTGGTCACTGTCCCCAAAGTGCTCACCTACCTCCAATTCTAACACCTGGCCTGGTTTGTTACCCAGAACCAAATCCAGTATGGCCTCACCTCTTGTTGGCCTGTCTACATATTGTGTCAGGAAACCCTCCTGCACACATTGGACAAACACCGACCCATCTAACGAACTGGAAAGTTAAAGTCCCCCATAACAACCACCCTATTACTTTCACTCTTCTCCTGAATCATCCTCGCAATCCTTTCTTCTACATCTCTCGGACTATTAGGAGGCCTGTAGAAAACTCCTAACAGGGTGACCTCACTTTCCTATTCCTAACCTCAGCCCAAACTACCTCAGATGGCGAGTCTTCATCCATCGTCCTTTCCACTGCTGTAATACAATCTTTGACAAGCAATGCCACACCTCCCCCTCTTTTACCCCCACCTCTGACCCTACTAAAACATTTAAACCCTGGAACCTGCAACAGCCAATCCTGTCCCTGTTCTACCCATGTCTCCGTAATAGCCACAACATCGAAATCCCAGGTACCAACCCACGCTGCAAGTTCACCTACCTTATTTCGTATACTTCTTGCATTGAAGTATACACACTTCAAGCCACTTTCCTGTTTACAGGCACCCTCTTTTGAGATTGATGCCATGTTCCTAACCTCCCTACATTCCAGGTCCTGCACCCTAAAGCTACAGTCTGGGTTCCCATGCCCCTGCAGAGTTAGTTTAAACCCCACCCAAGAGCACTAGCAAACCTCCCCCCAAAGGATACTGGTGCCCCTCAGGTTCAGGTGCAGACCATCCTGTTTATAGAGGTCCCACCTTCCCCAGAAAGAACCCCAGTTATCTAGATACCGGAATCCCTCCCTCCTGCACCATCCCTGTAGCCACGTATTTAACTGTTATCTCTCCCTATTCCTCGACTCTCTATCACGTGGCACGGGTAACAAACCAGAGACAACAACTCTGTTTGTTCTAACTCTGAGCTTCCAACCTAGCTCCCTGAAACCCTGCCTAACATCCTCAGCCCTCCTCCTATCTATGTCGTTGGTGCCAATGTGGACCACGACTTCGGGCTGCTCCCCCTCCCCCTTAAGGATCCGGAAAACACGATCAGAGACGTCAGGTACCCTTGCACCTGGGAGGCAACATACCAAACGTGAGTCTCTCTCGCCCCCACAGAACCGCCTATCTGTGCCCCGCACTTTCGAGTCCCCAATAACTATTTCTCTGCTCTTCTCCACCCTTCCCTTCTGAGCAACGGGAACAGGCTCTGTGACAGAGGCCTGAACCGCATTGCTTATCCCTGGTAAGTCGTCCCCCCCACAAGTATCCAAAACGGTATACTTGTTCTTGAGGGGAACGGCCACAGGGGGTTCCTGCACTGGCTGCTTCCTCCCAGTCCCCTTCACTGTCACCCATCTGTCTGCAATCTTTGGAGTTACTACTTCCCTAAAGCTCCGATCTATGACACCCTCTGCCTCCCGAATGATCCAAAGTTCATCCAACTCCAGCTCCAGTTCCCTAACACGGTCTTGGAGGAGCTGGAGATGGGTGCACTTCCTGCAAGTGTAATCAGCAGAGACGACCATGGCATCCCTCACCTCAAACATGTTGCAAGAGGAACATTGCACTGCCCTTCACTGCCATCCCTCTAAAAGTAACCTTTTAAAAAAAAACTAGGAAAAACATTTGGAACTATGTTTGTGTTCCTTCATTATCGCTGAGTCAGAATCTTGGAATTTCCTCCCTAACAAAACTAGGGGTGTCCCTACAGAAAGACAGCTCACCATCATCTTCTCCAGGGAAATTAGGGATGGACAATGAATACTGGCCCAGCCAATGATGTCCGCAGCTCACGACAATTTTTTTTTAAAGTAGAGACCCTTTCAGAATATATATATGAAATTACTGTAATCTTTTCCAATATCAATTGCCCAACACAAACATCTTGGACGTATGTGATGCTTTTAGAAGGAGTAAATAAAAAGGTGGTAAATTCTGAAGATATGAAATGGGGGCAACTACAAAGCTCCTGAGCCAGAGGTGGAAATATCTGGACAGGTAGCCAAAAACTGAGCCAAAGATCTATGTTTGAGCAGGTGATAGAGAGATTTAGCAAAGTACTTGCAGACATTAGGGCTAGGATGGCTTCTGGCATCGCCATAAAGTGGGCGAGAGGAACTGAGGTCAGAATTACTTCTAGGCTTTAAAAGGCTGAATGCTTGGATCAGTGTAAATAGTCCCTCCCATAATGATGATGTAGGAGAGCATGGAGGGAGAATAAATAATAATTCTTTAGAGTCCTGTATAGTTCCTTAATACATAATAAACTAGTTGCTATTTGAGCATTCCAATGACTCAGTAATCTCTGAAGCCAGATTAACCAAAAAACTACAGAATTGGTGGGTTTTTTGGGTTGGAGGAGTTCTGGAGATGGGGGATGACACCATGAAGGGATTTTAAAATTGAGGTGTTGTTGGATTTGAAACTAATGTAGTTCAGCAATTTCAGGAGTGATGGGAGTAAATAGACTGCATTAGGATAAGGGCAGCAGATGTTTGGATGAGGTTAAGTTTAAGGACATTAAAATCCATCTACTACACCTCATCATCTGAAAACAGCAAGCACATTATCAAAACATGTTAAACTCTGACATAAATAGACAAAATAAAATGCTTTTATTTTAAAAGTCTTTTGCAGTCTATCACTTTTCCATGGTGCAAAAAATAATTTAGCAGTTCCCCTAAAATCGACCTAAATTAACATATGGAGCTCTTTACAGCAGATACACAAGAAAAAACACAAACACAACATCGTGTTTGTAAAAATGAAGAAAGTAAAGCAACAGTGACCAATGGTAAAACTTACAGGACTCTGGACAACTTTCTGACAGAGATGTCTACACTGTTCCTGCAGTGTATAGTAGAGTAATATCACTGAGCTGAGGGACTTGCACTACAATTAATAGACAAAAGAAATGACACAAGCATATCAGAAAATGTCAACTACAAACTGGACCAAAAACAAGGAAATTATTCAAAACCTAACCCTGCCTTACAGCACTGTGGATGTACCTACTCCACATGGACTACAATTGTAGTCATGTGACTATGAAAGACAGCCGGTACATGATGCACAATTCATTTCTCCAAACATCCCCCATCCTCATTTAAAAAAAACATGTAACCTAACTGCAGCTTCATGTTACCCAGTATTTATTTGGAAGCACAGAAAACATCAAGTGGTGCATGCAGCCAACTGCATTTCCCAAATTATGTCCAAAAGAAAACTGCTGCATTCATCCACTTGTTAGTAGCCCACGGAAAAGGCCTTTACACTATAGGTTGTGACAAATATATTTTAATGGTTGGCATGAGATGGTAAGTTCTTTGAAAATTGATTGAGATCCTTTGGATCGCTGAGTACTCTCAGTTTTCTGAATTTTCTTCAATGCTGCCATGTTGCTAATGCAGTGTCGAGAGTGTGGTGCTGGAAAAGCAAAGCAGGTCAGGCAGCATCCGAGGAGCAGGAGAATCGACATTTCGGGCATAAGCCCTTGATCAGGAATCAGGTCTTCACTTTCTGCATGTTGTTAATGCAGTCTAGTCCCTTCTTTCTGATCTTTTAGGCTGTACTAAATGCAGCTGGAACACTCTTCAGCAGATGCTGGCCGGGTCTCACTCTCCAATCTATTTCAAAATAACATTCTCCAGGAAGAGATCAAAGGCCTATAAAAGCAATTTGCAATCTTTTAGGATCTGTTTAGCAGCCAATTGGTTATGGCTTGTGAAATTCCACAAATGTCGCACATTTAGAGTTATCAAATTTTTCTTAACATCTACTATCTGGAACTTCAAATCTTCATTCTTCCCTTTGCATTGAGCTCTCGGATTTGTTTGTTCTCTTGGGAAGAGTATTGTTCCATCAATTAGCCTCAACCTGGTCTTCAAGGGCTTTTTTTCAATGTCAATATCTTCAGCCACTTTGGACTAGTCTGAGAAGCTCATGGTTTTGCACTAAGTGCAAGTGTCTGATAGGTCACATTTGTTTGATGCTCTCCTTCTACAGTCATTAAACTAGCAGTCACAAACCATTGATCACCTTGAGATCTGACAATGCCAAGTGGTTGTATAGAGTCGGGTGATTTGTCAGAATCATCATCTGACATCTCTCTCATGGCCATCATTATAGGTTTGCTTTGTTTCTTTCTGGTGAAACACCTGCATGTGAAATGACTCAACTCCTTGCAGTTACAGCACGGCTTTCCCCATGCTGGACAAGTCTCCAGCTGTTTTATATGATGTCCTCCACAATATTTACATCCTGTGCCTCTAATCTTTCTTCTGGCTTCTTTACAAATGTTTCTTCATTTTCCTCAATATGATACTGTCATTTGGCTGAGACTGTTTTTCAGTAGAATGCCTTGTCTGTTCTTCCATTCATACACTCCACCTGATGATTGTCAACCCCATTAGCTTCCACATTTATCCACAGTTTTCTTGAGAGTATGTTTCTCCTCTCTCAGCAGACATAGTCTCACAGCAGGATCGCTTACACCCAATTCTGGATTAGAGTGGTGCTGTAAAAGCCCAGCAGGTCAGGCAGCATCCTAGGAGCAGGAAAATCGATGTTTTGGGCAAAAGCCCTTCATCAGGAATAGAGGCAGAGTGCCTGCAGTGTGAAGAGATAAATGAGAGGAGGGTGGGGGTGGGGAGAAAGTGCATAGAATATAATAGGTGAATGGGGTGGGGATGAAGGTGACAGGTCAGAGAGGAGGGTGGGGGAGGGTAGCCAAGAGTACAATGGGTGAATGGGGGTTGGGATGAAGGTGATAGGTCAGAGAGGAGGATGGAGTGGATAGGTGGAAAGGAAGATAGGCAGGTGGAACAGGTCATGGGGACAGTGCTGAGCTGGAAGTTTGGAACTGGGATGAGGTGGGGGAAGGGGAAATGAGGAAACTGGTGAAGTCCACATTGATGCCCTGGGGTTGAAGTGTTCCAAAGCGGAAGATGAGGCGTTCTTCCTCCAGGTGTCAGGTGGTGAGGGAGTGGCGGTGAAGGAGACCCAGGACCTCCATGTCCTCGGCTGAGTGGAAGGGGGAGTTGAAATGTTGGGCCACAGGGCGGTGTGGTTGATTGGTGCGGGTGTCCTAGAGCTGTTCCCTAAAGCGCTCTGCTAGGAGGCGTCCAGTCTCCCCAATGTAGAGGAGACCGCATTGGGAGCAACGGATACAATAAATGATATTAGTGGATGTGCAGGTAAAACTTTGATGGATGTGGAAGGCTCCTTTAGGGCCTTGGATGGAGGTGAAGGAGGAGGTGTAGGCGCAGGTTTTGCAATTCCTACGGTGGCAGGGGAAGGTGCCAGGACAGGAGGGTGGGTTGTTGGGGGGTGTGGACCTGACCAGATAGTCACAGAGGGAATGGTCTTTGCGGAAGGCGGAAAGGGGTGGGGAGGGAAATATACCCCTGGTGGTGGGGTCCATTTGGAGGTGGCAGAAATGTCATCGGATGATTTGATTTATGCGAAGGTTGGTAAGGTGGAAGGTGAGCACCGGGGGGGGTGGGGAGGGGATTCTGTCCTTGTTACGGTTGGAGAGGTGGAGTCTGAGGGCAGAGGAGCGGGATGTAGATGAGATGCGTTGAAGGGCATTGTCAACTACGTGGAAAGGGAAATTGCGGTCTCTAAAGAAGGAGGCCATCTGGTGTGTTCTGTGGTGGAACTGGTCCTCCTGGGAGCAGATACGGTGGAGACGGAGGAATTGGGAATATCGGATGGCATTTTTGCAGTGGGTAGGGTGGGAAGAGGTGTAATCCAGGTAACTGTGGGAGTCGGTAGGTTTGTAAAAAATGTCGGTCGTCATTAATGGAGATTGAGAGGTCCAGGAAGGGGAGGGAGGTGTCAGAGATGGTCCAGGTAAATTTAAGGTCAGGGTGGAATGTGTTGGTGAAGTTGATGAATTGCTCAACCCCCTCATGGGAGCACGAGGTGGCGCCAATGGAAGAGGTGTGGAGTGGTGCTTGTGTAATTATGGAAGATGGACTGTTCTACGTAGCCAACAAAGAGACAGGCATAGCTGGGGCCCATATGGATGCCCATGGCTACCCTTTTGGTCTGGAGGAAGTTGGAGGATTCGAAGCAGAAATTGTTAAGGGTGAGGACCAGTTCAGTCAAATGAATGAGAGTGTTGGTGGAAAGGTACTGTTGGGAACGTCGGGAGAGGAAGAAATGGAGGGCTTGGAGGCCCTGGTCATGGTGGATGGAGGTGTAGAGGGATTGGTTATCCATGGTGAAGATTAGGCATTGGGGGAGCAGGGAAACGGAGGTCTTGGCGGAGGTGGAGGGCATGGGTGGTTGTCTCGAATGACCCAATCTTAGATTTGTTGAGGTCATCTTTCAGTTGTGTAAGCTTTCAGAAATTGGCTAGATGTGTCAGTGAATTCATATACTGTTCAATTGTCTGTTCCTCCTCCTGAGCTCTGAATACATATTGTTGAAAAGTAAAATTAATATTGGTTCAAATTATAGCATCAAAATATTCAAAATCATTCCTATCTGAGTTCTCTGCTGCTCAGTGAAATCTAGTGTGCAATTCCCAGCCCTGATAATATGGCTGTGCCTCTTAATTATTTAGTCTTTTTATTTAGTTCTGTGCTTTGCCAGTGACGGTGGAACAAATCCCATATCTATCTCATGTCTCCTTTCATTTCCATGGCAGGAGTGATGGAAAATGCATAACCATTGTGCCTCACCCAGCATTTCAAAGTTGCAGAATTGTGGTTTCAATTTCTTTTACAATAGCTGGCTCTCAAATAATTTGGAAAAATCTCTCTCAATCGCAGCTTCACATTTTGAGATCATACGTGTTTAACAGCTGCCATAAACTAAAGGAAAGGAAGTCACAGCAGTAGTGGAGGTTGCATGCTAGCCAGTACATTACATAAAAATGCACTTGTCCAACCAGCAGTGGTTGAAGATCACATCTAAGTTTCATCTTTGAAAGGGAAAAACAAAATTGTTAATCTACCCAGCAACACTCACATGTTGTGAAAATATGAGAAAAAAAAAGCTGGAGCTTTATCCCCAATTCTGGACATTTTATGAACGATCTCAAGGATTAAAGATAGCTCCCAGGAGATTTGCTAGAATGATCTCCTTGCCAGTTTCTTCATCTGTCACCAACTTTCTTGTAGTAGAACTAGTTTCTTCCTGTCTTCATCATTCTGAACACTTCTCCCAGGTAGGACATCAGGTGGCTGGTATTAGGTGAAGCTGGACATTGCATTTGGGAAAGAATACCAGTCTATCCATGTAACTGAAGTTGTATATCAGTCTCAACATTCTGGCAAGTGTTCCCCACATCCTCTCCAAGGCCTGGCCATGGGTTCGGAAGTGCGGTGCCCGGAATGGTCTGAAAGCCTGTCCTCTTCACCATTTACTCCAGTACAATTCGAAGGTTTGTGCCATCTGCAATCGTTGATTTAATGCCCTGGATGCCCAAATCTGGCTCATACGATAAAAAGAGCAGAGGCTCCACGAGCAATCCCTTTGCATAAACATTACTCTTTCCATCAATCATATGACCATGGAACAGGAGAAGTTTAACCCTTCACCACCACCCCTGCCTGGGCAGCTGAGGAGGTTGAGTGACCTGCTCATTTTCAGTTTAATGGAAAGTAGTTCAAGGGGCAGGAGACCAATCTATTCTCAGGATCCAGGGTCAATTAATAGAATATTTGATATTGGTGTAATAGTTGGTGTAATTGTGACTCCATTTAAGTATCATCAAACACAGCCTGGCAGCTAATTGAATTGAATTGAATTTATTATCACGCTTACCAAGGCACAGTGAAAAGCTTCGTCTTTTGAGCGATACAGGCAGACCACAGAGTTAAATACCATAGATAAGTAAATAATAGGTAAACAGTGGCAAAAACAAAAACACAGGTATAGGCAAATGTTATGAGTTTGAGAGTCTATTCAGTATTCTAACAACAGTAGGGTGGAAACTGTTTCAAAACTGGCTGGTGCGTGTGTTCAGGCTTCTGTACCTTCTCTCCTATGGTAGAGGTTGAAGAAAAGCATTGCCTGGGTGGGATGGATTTTTGAGAACGCTGGTCACCTTTCCTTGACAACAGGCCGAGTAGATGGATTCTATAGTTGTGAGGTGAAACTGCCTTGACCAATCAGATCCATTTGTTTACAGTCCTGCTTGAGGGCCAGGGGAAAGGGAGTGTGTTGTTCAGCTACTCCTTTACAAAGAGATGAAATTCGACTCCAACCTTCTCCAGTGTTCAACTCCTCCCTGCCACTCCACTATCTAATTTCTCCACAAACGCCTCATAGCCAGCTTCCCAGTAGTCTTATGGCTGACTCCCCCACCCCCACACATCTGACTCCTCCACCTCTTCATGTCTGACTCCCCCAACCCCCATGTCTGACTCCCCCTCGCTTTCTCACATCCTCACCGCTCCTTGTCATGTCTGACTCCCCCTCACCTTCAGGTCTAACTTTCCCTAGCCCTACACCTCTAATCTCCTGCACCCCTCATGGCTGACTCCCCAACCTCAACGTTCATGACAGTTTCACCTACTGCTCTCTCCTCCAGCCTTGTGCTTACCTATCCCTCTCAATTTTTGACTCCCAAACTACTGACTACAGGATATCGGATTCACCTTCAATCCATTCCCCATTTGCTTTCCTCTCGACAGCATGGTGTCACCATTGAATTATTCAAAACCTCAAGAAAAGCCTTATTTCCCAGCTTCCTGTATGTAAACCTCCCAAAAGCCTGTGCCCTCCTCCTTATCTCTGAGTCATTATTGGAACCATGAGCTTCATAGAGTCAGAGAGATGTACAGCACAGAAACAGACCCTTCAATCCAACTTGTCCATGCAGCAGATATACTAGACTTATCTAGTCCCATTTGCCAGCAGTTGGCCTATATCCCTCCAAGCCCTTCCTATTCATATACCCATTCAGATGCTTTTCAATGTTGTAATTGTACCAGCCTCCACCACTTCCTCTGGTAGCTCATTCCATACCCGCTCCATCCTCTGTATGAAAACGTTGTCCCTTAGGTCCCTTTTATATCTTTCCCCTCTCACCCAAAACCTATGCCCTCTAGATCTGGACTCCCCCCCCCACCCCCCGCAGGGGAAAAAATCCTTGTCTATTTACCTTATCCATGCCCCTCATGATTTTATCACCCCTCACCCTCTGATGCTTCAGGGAAAATAGCCCCAGCCTGTTCAGCCTTTCCCTATAGCTCAAATCCTCTAACCCTGGCAACATCCTCGTAAATCTTTTCTGAACCCTTTCAAATTTCATAACATCCGATAGGAAGGAGACCAGAACTGCATGCAATATTCCAAAAGTGGCCTAACCAATGTCCTGTACAGCCACAACATGACCTCCCAACTCCTGTACTCAATACTCTGACCAATAAAGGAGTGCAGTGGAGGCCGGGACGCTAAATGGCTTCAAGGCTGAGATTAAGAAATTCTTGATGTCACAAGGAATTAAGGGCTACGGGGAGAATGCTGATAAGTGGAGTTGAAATGCCCATCAGTCATGATTAAATGGCGGAGTGGACTCGATGGGCTGAATGGCCTTACTTCCACTCCTATGTCTTATGGTCTTATGAAGTGTGTAAGTCCTGCTCTGATTTGGTTTTCCAAAATGCAGCACCTCACATTTATCTAAATTAAATTCCATCTGCCACCTCTCAGCCCATTGGCCCATCTGGTCCAGATCCCATTAGACTTTGAGATAACCTTCTTCGCTGTCCACTACACCTCCAACTTTGGTGTCATCTGCAAACTTACTAACTTTACCTCCGACATTCACATGCAGTATTTAAACAAAACTAAAATATTTTATTTCACAATAGGCAAATCTAAATGGTTTCTCAAGAATTGAATCCAACAGCTATCTGAATACAGATGTATTTTTAATTTTAATCTGAGCTAGATTTAATTTGGATCACTCAAAATTAGCTAAATTCAACCTTCCCCAACAAACGTCTCGATTAGAGTGGTGCTGGAAAAGCACAGCAGGTCCGGCAGTATCCGAGGAGCAGGAAAATTGACGTTTCGGGCAAAAGCCCTTCATCAGGATTGAAGCACTTCTGCCTTTTGCCTACTTTTTTCTTCCCCAAGAAAAGCCAAGACAAGTGTGAATGTTAATATTCTCTGAAATCTGATTGCGTAATATTCAACAGCAGGGATGTTTCATTCATACCACTCACCTCAGTCAGAGACTATCTGCTCAGCCTATGCTCTTTTGCTGGTCCAACCAGCACAATTTATTTATTTCAGACTGCCTGAGCTAGTGTTGAGCACAAGCCACACACAGTGCTGTATTTGGTACATTATCATAGAACATAGAATACAGATCAGTAGAGCGCAGTACAGGCCCTTCGGCCCTTGATGTTGTACCAACCTGTGAAACCAATCTGAAGCCCAATTAACCTGCACTATTCCATTTTCATCCATATGCTTAATCAATGACCATAAAATGCCCTTAAAGTTGGCAAGTCTACTACTTTGCAGGCAGGGCATTTCACACTCCAACTACTCTCTGTGTAAAGAACATACCTCTGACATCTGTCCTGTATATATCACTCCTCAATTTAAAGTTATGTGCCCTTGTGCTAGCCATTATCATCTGAGGAAAAAGACTGTCACTGTCCACACTATCTAACCCTCTGATTATCTTATATGTCTCAACTAAGTCACCTTTCAACCTCCTTCTCTCTAACGAAAGCAGCCTCAAGTCCCTCAGCCTTTCCTCATAAGACCTTGCCTCTATACCAGGCAACATCCTAGTAAATCTCCTCTGAACCCTTTCCAAAACTTCCACATCCTTCCTATAATGCAGTGTCCAGAACTGCACGCAATTTTCCAAGTGCAGCTGCACCAGAATTTTGTACAGCTGCAACATGACCTCATAGCTCCGACACTCGATCCCTCTACTAATAAAAGCGGAGACACCATATGCCTTCTTCACAACCCTATCAACCTGGGTGGTAACTTTCAGGGATCTATGTACATGGACACTGAGATCTCTCTGCTCACCTACCCGACCAAGAATTTTTCATTAGTCCAGTATTCTGCATTCCTGTTGCTCCATCCAAAGTGAATTACATCACACTTTTCTGCATTAAACTCCATTTGCCACCTCTCAGCCCAGCTTATCTATGCCCTTCTGCAAACTGCAACATCCTTTAGCAGTATCCACAACTCTACCGACCTTAGTGTTATCCACAAATTTACTAACCCATCCTTCAACACCCTCATCCAGGTCATTTATAAAAATAAGAAACAGTAGTGACCCCAAAACAGATTCTTGCGGTACACCACCAGTAACTGAACTCCAGGATGAATATTTCCCATCAACCACCATTCTCTGTCTTCTTTCAGCGAGCCAATTCCTGATCCAAACTGTTAAATCACCCTCAATCCCATGTCTCCGTATTTTCTGCAATAGCCTATCATGGGGAACCCTATCAAATGCTTTGCTGGAATCCATATACACCACATCAACCGCTTTACCCTCATCCCCCTGTTTGGTCACCTTCACAAAGAACTGAGTAAGGTTTTGTGAGGCATGACCTACCCTTCACAAAACCATATTGACTGTCCCTAATCAACTTTTTCCTTTTTAGATGATTATACATCCTATCTCCTATAACCCTTTCCTACACTTTACCCACAACCGAAGTAAGGCTCACTGGTCTATAATTACCAGGGTTATCTCTACTCCGCTTCTTGAACGAGGGAACAACATTTGCTATCTTCCAGTCTTCTGGCACTATTCTTGTAGACAATGATGACATAAAGATCAAAGCCAAAGGCTCTGCAATCTCCTTAGTTTCCCAGATAATCCTAGGATAAATCGCATCCGGTCCAGAGGACTTATCTATTCTCACACTTTCCAGAATTGCTAACACCTCCTCCTTGTGAACCTCAATCCTATCAAGTTTGGTAGACTGTATCTCAGTATTCTCCTCGACAACATTGTCTTTTTCTAGTGTGAATACTGACAAAAAGTATTCATTTAGCACTTCTCCTCTATCCTCGGATTCCACGTACAACTTCCCACCACTGTCCTCAACTGGCCTAATCTTACTCTAATCATTCTTTTATTTCTGATATACCTTTCCTCGATCCTACCTGCCAATGATTTCTCATGTCCCCTCCTGGCTCTTCTTTGCTCTCTCTTTAGGTCCTTCCTGGATAACTTGTAACTCTCAATTGCCCTGACTGAGCCTTCACTTCACATCTTAACATAAGCCTCCTTCTTCCTCTTGACAAGAAATTCAACTTCTTTAGTCAACCACGGCTCCCTCGTTCGACCACTTTGTCCCTGCCTGACAGGTACATACTTATCAAGGACATGCAGTTGCAGTTCCTTGAATAAGCTCCACATTTCAATTGTGTCCATCCCCTGCAGTTTTCTTCCCCATGCTATGCATCCTAAATCTTGCTTAATCGTATCATAATTGCCTTTCCCCCAACAATAACTCTTGCTCTGTAGTATATACCTATCCCTTTCAATCACTAAATTAAACATAAGTGACTTGTGGTCACTATCACCAAAGTGTTCACCTAACTCCAAATCTAACATCTGGCCGGGTCCATAACCAGTACTAAATCCAATGTGGCCTTGCCCCTTGTTGGCCTGTCTACATACTGTGTCAAGAAACCCTCCTGCACATATTGGACAAAAACTGACCTATCTCAAGTACTCAAACTATAGTATTTCCGGTCAATATTTGGAAAGTTAAAGTCCCCAATAACAAATACCCCGTTATTCTTGCTCCTATCGATAATCATCTTTGCTGTCCTTTCCACTATATCTCTGGAACTTTTCGAAGGCCTATAGAAAACTCCCAACCGGATGACCTCTCCTTTCCTGTTTCCAATCTCAGCCCATCCCACCTCAGTAGACAAGTCCTCAAACACCCTTTCTGCCACCATAATAGATTAGATTAGATTACTTACAGTGTGGAAACAGGCCCTTCGGCCCAACAAGTCCACACCGCCCCACCGAAGCGCAACCCACCCATACCCCTACATTTACCCCTTACCTAACACTAGGGGCAATTTAGCATGGTCAATTCACCTAACCTGCACATCTTTGGACTGTGGGAGGAAACCAGAGCACCCGGAGGAAACCCACGCAGACACGGGGAGAACATGCAAACTCCACACAGTCAGTCGCCTGAGGCGGGAACTGAACCCAGGTCCCTGGCACTGTGAAGCAGCAGTGCTAACCACTGTGCCACCGTGCCACCCCAAATACTGTCCTTGACTATCAATGCCACACTTCCCCCTCTTTTACCATCTTCTCCGTTCTTACTGAAACATCTAAATCCCGGAACTTGCAACAACCATTCCTGTCCCTGCTTGACCTATGTCTCCGAAATGGCCAAACATCAAAGTCCGAGGTGCCAACCCATGCTGCCAGTTCACCCACCTTATTCCAAATGCTCCTGGTGTTGAAGTAGACACACTTCAAACCACCTTCCTGCCAGTTAGTGCACTCTTTCAACCTTGAAACCTTATTTCTGACCACATTATTCTGAACCTCTGGTACATTGGAGCTATAATTCAGGTTCCCAGCTGCCCTGCTGAATTAGTTTAAACCCTCCTGAAGAGCATTAGCAAATTTCACCCCCCACAATATTGGTACACCTCTGGTTCAGGTGTAGACCATCCCATTTGTAGAGGTCCATTTACCCCTGAATGAGCCCCAATTATCCAGGAATCCAAAACTCTACCCCCTGCACCATTCCTGTAGCCACATGTTCCTCTCGCTCCCTATTCCTCACCTTGCTAGCACGTGGCACGAGTAACAAACCAGAGATAACAACTCAGTTTGTTCTTGATTTAAGGTTCCATCCTAGCTCTCTGAATTTCTGCCTTGGATCCCCATCTTACTACCTATGTCGTTAGTGCCTATGTGAACCACAACCTGGGGCTGCTCCCCCTCCCCCTCAAGGATCCCAAAAACACAATCAGAGATATCACAAACCCTGGCACCTGGGAGGCAACATATCAGCCATGAGTCCCTCTCATTTCCATAGAACCTTCTATCTGTCCCCCTAACTATGGAATCCCCAATCACTAATGCTCTACTCTTCTCCCTTTCTCTTCTGAGTGACAGGAGCTGACTCTGTGCCCGTGACCTGTACCCAATGTCTTACCCCTGGTAAGTTGTTCTTCTCTGAACAGTATCCAAAATAGTGTACTTGTTATTGAGGGGAATGGCAACAGGGAATCTCTGCACTGTCTGACAGTTTCCTTTTCATTCCCTGACTGTAACCCATCTACTTTTTTCTTGTACCTGAGGTGTGACTACCTCTCTGCAACTCCTCTCTGTAACCCTCACTGCCTCCAAAGTTCATCCAGCTCCAGCTCCAGTTCCCTAACGTGGGTTTCCGAGGAGCTAGAGTTGGGTGCACTTCCCACAGATGAAGTCAGCAGGGACATGAGTGGTGACCTGGATGTAGCTTTTCTCACTGAGTTGGAAGGTTCATGTTCAGTCATTTCGTCCCCATACTAGGTAACATCTTCAGTGAGCCTCCGGACGAAGCATTGCTGATGATTCCTGCTTTCTATTTATATGTTTGGGTTTCTTTGGGTTCATGATGCCATTTCCTGTGGTGATGTCATTTCCTATTCTTTTTCTCAGGGGTTGGTAAATCGGGTCCATGTCAATGTGTTTGTTGATAGAGTTCCGGTTGGAATGCCATGTTTCTAGGAATTCTCTTGCATGTTTCTGTTTGGCTTGTCCTAGGAAGGATGTATTGTCCCAGTCGAAGTGGTGTCCTTCCTTATGTGTAAAGATACTAGTGAGAGTGGGTCATGTCGTTTTGTAGCTAGTTGATGTTCATGTATCCTGGTGGCTAGTTTTCTGCCTGTTTGTCTGCATGTTGTCTGTATAGGTCTTTCAAGTTCATTAGCTGCTGTTTTAGTGCCAGAGAGGAGGGAAACAACAACAAATTGCCATTCTTAGATGTCACAGTAGAGCGAACAGCCAATGGGGAACTTCAAACCAGCATCTACAGGAAAACAACACATACGGACTAAATATTGAATGACAGAAGCAATCATCCCAACATCCATAAACAAAGCTGTATCAGAATATTATTTCAATGAGCCAAAACACACTGCAACATAGATGAACTACACAGAGCAGAGGAAAATCATCTATACTGTATATTTAGTCATAAAAACTAATGTAATTTACAAAATACCATGCAAGGACTGTAACAAACACTACATTGGGCAATCAGGCAGAAGACTAGCCACCAGAATACATGAACATCAACTAGCTCCAAAATGACATGATCCCCTCTCACTAGTATTTTTACAGATAAGGAAGGACACCACTTCGACTGTGGCGACACATCCTTCCTAGGACAAGCCAAACAGAGACATGCACGAGAATTCCTAGAAGCATGGCATTCCCACCAGAACTCTACTAACAAACACATTGACCTGGACCCGATTTACCAACCCCTGAGAAAAAGAACAGGAAATGACATCACCGCAGGAAATGACATCACCACCCCAAAGAAACCCAAACATGTAAATAGAAAGCAGGAATCATCAGCAATGCTTCGTCTGGAGGCTCACTGAAGATGTTACCTAGTATGGTGACAGAAATGAACCTTCCAGCTCAGCGAGCAAACCTACATCCAGAACCTCAACCTGAGCACAAATCTTCTCAAAACTCCCTAATGGTGACCCTTACCTCCCACATTCTGCAGGAGGAACATTCAACTGCCCTAACCTCCATTCTCACTGTTCTAAATTCCCAAAGAGCCTATTGAAATATAAATTTTAAAAAAGTAACCATACTAATCCCGCGCACAGGAGTCTTTTTTTTAGTTATAGGAGGAGGATGGGTGGGAGACACTGCCTAATTAGTGTTTCGGGTAAAGCAACCGCCCAAATATATTTCCTTGCTGCTCAGCGTACGCACCACCTATTCACAAGGTAAGTTTTTAAAGGGTTAATTTACCTTCCCAGCAGCCACCTGGTTGATATTCCTGCTCTTCCTGTTGCTGAAAGAAAAATAGAGAGCCCTAATGCTCAAGATAAGTTATTAAAGCAGTCATTTACCTTCCCAGCAACACCCTGGTCATCGTCCCATTCTTTCTCTTCATTGTTCTGCCTTCCTCCTCTCAATTAACAAGTCACCAGGCCCGGACCAGATTTGTCCTCGGCTGCTTTGGGAAATGAGAAATGCAATTGCTTCGCCGCTTGCAAAGATCTTTGCATCCTCGTTCTCCACTGGAGTCGTACCTGAGGACTGGAGAGAGGCAAATGTAATTCCTCTCTTCAAGAAAGGAAATAGGGAAATCCCCAGCAATTACAGACCAGTAAGTCTCACGTCTGTCATCTTCAAGGTGTCAGAGAGGATTCTGAGGGATAGGATTTATGACCATCTAGAAGAGCATGGCTTGATTAAATGCAGTCAACACGGCTTTGTGAGGGGCAGGTCATGCCTCACAAACCTTTGAGGATGTGACTAGAAAAGTTGATGAGGGTCGAGCTGTGGATGTGGTGTATCTGGACTTATCAAAGCATTTGATAAGGTTTCCCATGGTAGGCTCATTCAGAAGGTCAGGACGAATGAGATACAGGAGAACTTAGCTGTCTGGATACAGAATTGGCTGGCCAACAGAAGACAGTGAGTGGTAGTAGAAGGAAAATATTCTGCCTGGAAGTTTGTGGTGAGTGGTCTTCCATAGGGCTCTGTCCTTGGGCCTCTACTGTTTGTAATTTTTATTAATGACTTGGATGAGGGGATTGAAGGATGAGTCAGCAAGTTTGCAGACGACACAAAGGTTGGAGTGTCGTTGACAGTAGAGGGCTGCTGTAGGCTGCAGCGGGACATTGACAGGATGCAGAGATGGGCTAGAGGTGGCAGATGGAGTTCAACCTGGATAAATGCGAGGTGATGCATTTTGGAAGGTCGAATTTGAAAGCTGAGTACAGGATTAAGGATAGGATTCTTGGCAGTGTGGAGGAACAGAGGGATCTTGGTATGCAGGTACATAGATCCCTTAAAATGGCCACCCAAGTGGACAGGGTTGTTAAGAAAGCATATGGTTTTTTGGCTTTCATTAACAGAGGGATTGAGTTTAAGAGTCGAGAGATCTTGTTGCAGCTCTATAAAACTTTGCTTAGACCGCACTTGGAATACTGTGTCCAGTTCTGGTCGCCCTATTATAGGAAAGATGTGGACGCTTTGGAGAGGGTTCAGAGGAGGTTTACCAAGATGCTGCCTGGACTGGAGGGCTTATCTTATGAAGAGAGGTTGACTGAGCTCGGACTTTTTTCATTGGAGAAAAGGAGGAGGAGAGGGGCCCTAATTGAGGTATACAAGATAATGAGAGGCATAGATAGAGTCGATAGTCAGAGACTATTTCCCAGGGCAGAAATGACTAACATGAGAGGTCATAGTTTTAAGCTGGTTGGAGGAAAGTATAGAGGGGATGTCAGAGGCAAGTTCTTTCCCCAGAGAGTTGTGAGAGCATGGAATGTGTTGCCAGCAGTAGTTGTGGAAGCAAGGTCATTGGGGACATTTAAGAGACTACTGGACATGCATATGGTCACAGAAATTTGAGGGTGCATACATGAGGATCAGTGGTCGGCACAACATCATGGGCTAAAGGGCCTGTTCTGTGCTGTACTGTTCTATGTTCTATGTTCTATGATCTATGTTCTATAACTGTTTGATCATCTCTCAAAGGTGAAACAACTATCTCGGACCTTGAGTCATTCCTGTAACACCACTGGTACTTTAAAATCTCACAGTGTTTTCAACTCACTCACAATTGTATTTGAACTGCAATTAAATATCTCCTGGTCCACTGTGGATTTTTTTAGGAGTTTCTTGGGATTGGTCTTTAACGAGGCCATAACAATCAGTGCTCAAGAGTAGCAGTAAATACTGATGAATCATTGACTGGAAGTGTAGCACTGTTGATGTATGGTCAATAAAACTGTTTAACAATGGAAATACAGTAGCCCAGTGTGACGGACAGAAACAGTGAAAGAATGCGACATGGGATATTTAGAAGAAAATGGCATTGTACAGAAGGGGCCATATGAACAACAAGTCGCCACACACCACTCAGCCTAATTTCACTCTCCTGCTTACTCTGAATAATCCTTAACTTTCCTCTTTGACAAAATGAACTCGGGTGAAAATTACATTGATTCTAACTGCCAGGAATATTGTTTCATAAATATTTGCTCTGTCCACCATAAATGCATAGTAACAGTGTAGAGTATTAACTACAAGATGTACTGCAATAACTCACCAAGGCTCCTTTGACAGCACTTTTCAAAATCAAAGACTTTACTCCCCAGAAGAACAGTGACACCGGAGATAAGGGAACACCATCACCTACAATTTTTCCTCCAGTTCATACAATGTTCTGAGAGATAACGCTTCTGTTGACCTTGCCAGTGATACTCACTTTACAATGAATCATCTTTTCAATTTAACCTGGCGATGCTGGTGTCCTTGGCTGGGCCAATATTTATTGTCCATCCCTAGTTGCCCTTGAGAAACTGCCTTCTTGAACTGCCGGGTCTGACTCCACCTACTCATGTCTACTTTAAAAAAAACCGAAGCTATTTACTCTGCTTTCCATGGAACAGATATCTCAGCATCAGGTTTATTACACCTCTCTTCAAGAGAAACAGGACAGAACAATACCCTCTTCAAGGTACTTATCCTCACAGTGAGAAACACTACATAAGTGAAAGATGATGGTAACAGTGGAGTCTGCATCAACCAAGGCCACTGATCATGAGGGAACGAGGCTAGTAACAGGTTGCATTCTTTCACTGTTTCTGACTGTCACACTGGCTACGGTATTTCTGCTGTTAAGTCCAGTTGAAAAGATTGAACTTCCAACCTCCTATCATCAGAATAGCTTGGTCTCCCAAATAAGATATGAAACAGTAATGGAACCCATCTGTGGGCCCAGTGCAGAATTTAGTCTTCAGCGCAGTGGAGGAGGATGCATGTGTATTTAAATAATCTTCTAAATGGAGCTGTGGTATGTTGGCGGAGGTTAGGGAGTGGTGTGACAAGTACATTTATTTCCAGAGTACTCCATCTCACTGACTAATCATGTAAGCCAATGCATGCAACTTCTCTTTGAGCAGCATTTCCTTGCTCCAGCCCTTGGCAAGCATTCATTTTACAGTATTTCTGTCCCACTATTAGAGATAGTCATCCTGGTGCTTACAGACAAGAAGATACTCATGCTGGCTTTCAGGACTTTTTGTTCAAATATTTTATTTTTTAACACACTCTCTTTTCATCTTTATAATAGAGATACATAAAGAGAGAGAAAGGGGCAAAGAGAGAATTCAGAGACAAAAGAAAAGAAACACAGATAGAAATGAAGATAGATAGGGAAACAGGTAGAGTGAGAAAAAGACAAGAAGAGATTGAGAAAGAGAGAGCGACAGTGATAGAACGTCATAGCATTAAAGAGTCTACAAGACAGAAACACAGCCTTCAGTCCAACTTGTTCATGCCAGCCAGATATCCTAAGTAAATCTAGTCTCATTTGCCAGCTTTTGGTTCATATCCCTCTGAACCTTTCCTATTCATGTACTGAGACAATTGAAGAAAGAGATTGGAGGGAAGTAGGGACAGTGAGAGAGACAGACAGAAGAAAAGAGACTGAGGAGAAAGAGACTGAGGAGAAAGGGAGAAAACATGGGAGACATGAAATAGGGCATCAGATAGAAGGAGAAGGAAAGAAAAGGAGACAGAAAGAGATGGAGGAAGAGATGGACAAAGAGAGAGATAACAAGAAGAAACATAATGAGGAGGCATAATAGAGGGGGACAGAGATAGAAGAGGACACAGAAAATGAGAGAGCTATGAAACTGAGACAGTGGAAGCAGAAGAGAGGGAGGTAGGGAGAGGAGACAAAGACAAGGTAAAGAAAAGAGACAGGCGTAGAGCAAGAAACATGGAGGAGGAGGAGGCAGAGAGGGAGAGGTAGCAAGAGAGGGAGCCAAAGGGACAAAGAACAAGAGAGAGAAAGAGAGTCAGAGAAAGAGAGACACAGAGACAGGCATGAGCAAGAAAATAAGTGAGAAAGTGAGAACACTGGAATTAGGCAATTAAATATAAATCTGACAAGTGCTGTTGGAATTTTTGAAGCAAGTTTTATGTCAATGTCATTTCAGGCAGATGAAATATTCACAGATGAAGCTGTGTAAATCTGCCTAAATACTTGATTAGATTTATAACACAAATACAGTGATTTTTAATAGTGGTAAATCTGTAAAAGGAAAGATTTATAATTAATAGCTGATATTTGGAAATGGCTGTCAGGCATTCACCAACTGAAAGAAATAACTATCCGATTTTTACAAGAACAGATGTTACGAGCTCTCCCAAACTGTCAGAAGCACCAATGAAACTGAATCTGTTCACCAAGTGATCCTCCTCCTTTCCTCAAGGTGCTGATTTACACTGAGGGGTTGTACAGAATTACACAGAAATTTCAACACAGGAACAGGCCATTCATGCTGATGTTAATCTTCAACTCGAGCTTCTTCCCTCCCTATATCATTTCTCTGTATTAGCTTGGCCTTCTGTTCCTTTCCCCCCCTTCAGCATTTATGTAGCCTCCCCTTAATTCATCAATATTAGTTATCTTACCCATTCTCTAAGTCAGGGAATTCAACATTCTCGTCATTTTCTAGATAGAAAATATTTTTTAGAATTTTCTATTGTACTTATTCATCATTATTTTATATTTATAACATCATAAGTAGTAGTGTATCGTTATTATTCAGTTACACAATCAGTATTGCTCAAATATTCAATCTTAGGAGGTTCCTATGGATAGGATCTTTCTGTTATTGCTTTACAGAGGCTGTGATGGGCATTGTAATTCCAAGCAGGTACTTAGACCATAAGATATAGGAGCAGAATTTGGCCATTCAGCCCATCAAGTCTGCTCTGCCACTCGATCATGGCTGATATGTTTTTCCCCATAACCCTTCAATCAAAAACCAATCTATCTCTGTCTTAATTACACTCAATGACTTGACTTCCACAGTCATAAAATCATAGAGATGTACAGCACAGAAACAAACCCTTTGATCCAAATCGTCCATGCCGACAAGATATCTGAACCTAATCTAGTCCCATTTTCCAGCATCTGACCCACATCCCTCTAAACCTTTCCTATTCATATACCTACCCAGATGCCTTTTAAATGCTGTAATTGTACCAGCCTCCACCACTTCCTCTGGCAGCAATTCCGTACACACACCACCGTCTGCCTGAAGACATTGCTCCTCATCTCTGTTCTAAGCAATCGTCTCTTCGTTCTGAGGCTGTGCCCCAAATCTTTGTCTCTCCTACCAGTGGAAACAGCTTCTCTGTGTCCACTCTACCCAAGCATCACAGGGTTCTATAAGTTTCAATCAGATCCATCCACCCCCCCAATCCATCTAAATTCCATCACATAGGGACTCAGAGTCACCAATCACCCCTCATTGGACAAGTCTTTCATCTCTGGGATCATTCTCGTAAACCTTATCTGGACCCCTCTGAAGCCAGCTTATCTTTACTAAGATACGCAGCCCCAACCTGCTTACAATATTCCAAATGCAGTTTGACCAGAGCCTTATACAGCTCTGCAGTACATCCTTGCTCTTGCATTCTAGTTTTGTTGAAATGAATGCTAACATGGCATTTGCTTTCCTAATCGCCAACGGAACCCCCATGTTAACCTTAAGAGAATCCTGAACTAGAATTCACATTTCCCTTTGTGCTTCAGATTTCCAAAGTCTCTCCCCATTTAGAAAATAGACTATGCTTCTATTCTTCCTACCAAAATGTATAACTTCACACTTTCCCACATTGTGTTCCATCTGCCACTTCTTTGCCCACTGTCCCAATTTGTCCAAGTCCTTCTACAGCCTCACCATTTCCTCAACACTACCTGTTCATCCACCTGCCATCTGCAAACTTCGCAACAATGTGTTCAGCACTTGGGACAACTTAAACCCTCCATTAAAGGACTAATAACCAAAAAAATGCAGATTTAATGCAATTGACAGAAGAACCTAAGGCAAGATATGGAAATAAACTGATCCAGTTAATTGTTAGGATTGAAAACACATGCCATCAAAGTGAAATTGGAAAAACCCTTAAAAAAGAAATAATTGCAAGCAAAGAGCAGGAGAATGGGACTAACTCATTCAATTCTTTCAAACAGACATGGGTGTCCAAAAGGTTTCCTTCTGTGCTGTATATTTTTATGTTTCTCTCCTCCATCTATTTATCTCAGAAAGACAATGTAATGCTGGAGGAGATAGACATTGTTGTATTATTAATTATACAAGGGGTGATGCATAACTAAAGATTTGACTCTGGCATCAGTAAAAGAGTAAAGACATCAGGCTGGAGAGAGTCCTGAGACACGACACTGGAGAGCTGGATTCAGTCACCTTCAAAGTACAGACGTCAGAAAAAGAATACTACAGTAGATCAGGAGCGGACGAAACTTACTTGAAGATAAGGAGCCAATAGTCACAGACAGGCACCCACAGCTCAGAAAAACGGAGAAGTACTTACCTATGCTGGTTGAGGTATTAGCCTAAAGCATTGAATAAAGCATGATTGCTAGTGACAGGTGCAATTCATAAGCTGAGGCTGCTGAGAAGAGAAAAAGCATATACACATCTGTATTGAGGCTATAAGTAAATTGAGCCTTTTAACCTAAGTCAGTCTCCAGCAATCCTTTAATACCCCAGGTCTTCGAAAATGAGGGGCAGTGACCCAGTTGACAAGGCTGTCTCTGGCATGAAAAGAGATGTATGAGACCATTATGTTCCTGGATTGACCATGAATCCTAAAGAAATCAAGTTTGAGTTCCTGCATAAGCCTTCAACTATGTTGTAAACTCTTCTAAGTTAATATTGTTGAGGATAGGAAGCTGGATGTACAGGAGGCTTCTTAAAACACCCATTCCCCCACCATCAACAATAAAGAGAGGCAAAGGCATAGGGATTGAATTATTCAATCCCTCGTGCAGCATTACTGCTTTTCAATGCCAGGGACCCAGGTTCGGTTCCAGCCTCGGGTAACTGTCTGGGTGGAGCTTGCATTTTCTCCCCATGTCTTGTGGGTTTCCTCTGGGTGCTCTGGTTTCCTCCCATGGTACAAAGATGTGCGGTTTAAGTGGATCAGCCATGCTAAATTGCCCCATAATATCCAAAGATGTGCAGGTGTATGTGCATTAGCCAAAGGAAATGCAGGCTTATAGGGATAGGGTAAGGGGGTGTGTCTGAGTGGGATGCTCTTTGTAGGGTTGGTGTACACTCGATGGGTTGAATAAAGCCTGCTTTCACACTGTAGGGTTTCTATGATTCTATTAAAATGCTCCTATTTCAGCTTTCAACTGCAATTTGTTGGGGATATCGGAGCATTGAAAATGTAGGTCTATGATGAGATAATGGAAATAAAGCTCTGTTCCTCAATGATTTACATTTACTGGTGGAGCCAAGCTTTCCAAGGATTGAGAAACTCATCAGTTAAAGAGCCAGAGGACAGCTTCAGCAGATCATGGCCTTCCCAATGGTGTGCCAAGTGAAGCTGGAGTGTTCCCATCGCCATGCTTCATCCTGCTACCCCATCCACTGCCACAATCACTGCTCACCCAGGAACTCTGCGTCCCACTCACAGTCTTTCCCTACCTGTGGTCATTATAATCCCTAACCCGCAAACTCTTCCACTCTTGCCGTTTACTCCTCTTTCTTTGTTCCTTGCTCCAGCTCCCACCTTCACCACTGACTCCCAATCTTCCCAGTCACCAGGGATCAGTCCCAAAGATATGGAAACAAAGTGAGTAGATGAAGTTAAGATACAGACCAGCCATGATCTAATGGTTTGGTGGAACAGACTGTAAGGGCTGAATGATTTCTTGCTCACACTTCCTTAGACTGTCAACACTGTTACTGTAACCAATGTATTTGTGACAGCAAATACAGCAAATCCAGTGAGGGGAGCAGAGCAGGGTTCTACATCAATTCCTGGATGCAATGCAATGCAAATTGTTGATTTTACAATATGTTCAAGACCTGTCAGATAATTTTGATCATCATGAACAAAGGTAAGTTTATAATATTTCAGAAAATAAAATGTCTGAAAACTCATTTCTGAGGTACAGCTATGGATAGAATACAAGCTGTTCCTCACTCAAATACTGAAACCCTGATTCATAGAAAAATAAAATTCTGGGCAGAACCTTACAGGGCTCTGAGTGACATGTACTATGATGAGATTATCGGCAAGATCAGATGGGAAGTCTGACAAGGTCGATCTGAACATCAGGAGCGTCTCATTCCATCTTTCATGCTTTTGACAAGTGACATGGAAAGTCTCTCATTAGGCAGCGACAAGTTGCATTAACAGGGATTAATTCTCAATAAATGTTGACTGATCAACTCGCCTCATTAACATTCGGCCTGCCATCTTATCTAAAGCAGCAAACAAGCTGGGCATAGAGATCAGAGCTCACCATTTGCTCCAAAGTAGATCCACATTGAATTATGGGCAACAGCATCTTGGCTTCCCTTAAGCTGCAAGTGCAACTCATCCAAGGTTCTATACGTAACAATTGATTCTGCACGCCGATGGCAACATTGGCGTCCATTTTCAGAATTCACTGCCATGCACTGACCTCAGAGGCCCAGAGAGCCAGAAAGAAAACGAGAGGGAATGTTTCAGGCATTCCATGACAACAGATATTGGCATTTTCTAACGTCATGGTATATTTCTGATCCACTTCCAAGATACTTCTGTCCATCAGGCTGCCCACTGTAACTATCATTGCATTGCTGCAGCAAGGACACTATGCTCAGGGCCACACCCCCTGAATGTTCTGGAATGTTCCAGGTTGCTTCTCCAGGTTCTTCACTTGCTCTCATAGTACTCACTCACTCTGAGCCAACATGCTTCCTGCAACTTCCCTGATTTGCTTGTATTGCCTTGTCTTTTTGCACTTTGCCTCCTCAGCCAGAACGACCATGTTCTTGCCTTGCCATTTAGTGCAGAGGTGAAGCTAGGAAGCTTGACATGGTTGTCAGCAAACCCCAGTTACATCAAGGCTTCCAGCACAGTAAGTCACAGCTGCCTGTGGGACCAGTCGAGAACATTAAATAAACAACAAAGAGCTGCAGATGTTGGAAATATGAAACAAAAACAGAAATTGCTGGTGAAACTCAAAAGCTGGGTCAGCTTTGGGTCCAATGAATGTGAGTGACACAGCTGTTGCCGCTGGAGCAAGTTGGGAGGTGTCCCAAGCGAATGAAGAGGCAGCACAGAGGGCATGCAGGGTTAGTGATGTCAGGGGTTGGGGTGAGTGAGAGCAAGTGGGGAAGATGTTGCAGGCAATAGTGAGGGTGGTACAGCATGCTCCTTGGTGAGAGGTGGACACAGTCGCAGTGATTGAGTGAGTCTAAGGTACAAGACAGAAGATGTTGGTGAAATGGAGCATGTCATTGACCTTCTTCCTACTGTGCTGGGCAATCCCCCAGGTAACTGAGACTGCACTGACCCAGGTAGCAACCTCGGACCAGGCTGACATGGCATGGCCTCCACTCCTGTTCCCATTCCATCTGGCAGGACCTCTGGGTACCTGTCCACAAAGTACTCACCAGATTGCCCGGGCTGCCACTTTCTGTGGTAAATGCCAACAACTGTGTAGAGCAGCTCTGGACTGGCAATACTTGTCAAGGGAAGTCACAAGGATGCTGGTGGATTCTGGGATATCTGCTGAGTGGCGAGTTATTCTGGGAATGGTGTGTGATAAGATGGAGTCTGAATTAGACCCAAGAAACACCAGAGAGGCAAGATAGTTTGCTAATGAATCGTAGTTTGGTAAGATATACTGAGAAAACCCATTGTGAATTAATGTTGTGAATCCCTCTGAGAGACTTGACAAAACTGGCACTGAGTCAAAACAATGTAAATGTCAGCCCAATTTTACTATTTGTAAATTTAAAAATTAACTCAGTGTAACTCTGAACAATAAAACAGACCTGTTTCTCTTCAGCATGCTATCCTCTCTTTCAGAAATATTTCAGAAAACTATAAACACAGCAAATTACTTTGAAGGTCATTAGCTCTTATCCCAAGGAAATCATTTTGTAATTTTAACAAGATCCTTCAAACCACAATTAATTAAATGCTCCGTTAATCAGTTTTCAGTGTGTTGGTTGAAGAAGGAATTTTGATCAGGACATTGTGAGAATTCCCCGCTTCTCATTAAACAGATGAGTGGAATTCATTGGACGTGTTAGGTGAACTTGAATCATTAAAACATGCAAAGATGCTGAGATTGGTTTCTCATAATTAATTCACAGATGATACAAAAAATTGGTGACTTGGTAAATAGTGAGGAAGATAACCTTAGATGATGGGAGGGTATAGACAGGTCAGTCAGATGGACTGATCAGTGGCAAATGAAATTCAATCTGAATAAACATGAGATGATGGATTTGGGGAGGATAAACAAGAGAAGGGAATACATGATTAACGCCATGACCCTGGGAAGCACTGAATAGCAGAAGGACCTTGGTGCACATGTACACTGGTCCCTTAAGGTAGGAAGACAGATGGATAAAGTCGTTAAGAAGGCACATGGTGTACTTGACTTTATTAGTTGAGGCACAGAGTTTAAGAGCAGGAAGGTTATGCCGAAGCTATATAAAATATCAGCTAGGCATCAGCTAGAGTATTGTGTGCAGTTCTGGAATCCACATTATAGGAAAGTTGCAAGAGCAATGGAGACGGTGCGGAGAAGATTTACCAGGATGTTGCCTGGTTTGGAGAGATTCAGTTATGAAGAGAAATTGAAGAGACTGGGATCGTTTGAGAGCAGAGGAGACTGAGTGGGGGAAAATGAATAACATGTAAAAAAGTATGAGGGGCATAGATAGGTTAAATGGTAAGAAACTTTACCTCTCGATGGAGGGATCAATGACAAGGGGACATAGTTTAAAGGTAAGGGCAGCAAGTTTAGAGGAGATGTGAGGAAAACATTTTCACCCAAAGAGTGGTGGGAATCCAGAACTCATTGCCTACAGTGATGGGAGAGGCAGAAACCCTCATAACATTTAAGAAGTATTCAGATAGGCACTTGTCATACCAAGGCATACAAAGGGCCAAGTGACGGGAAATGGGATTAGAACAAACAGAAGGTTGTTATTGACCAGCAAGGATGCGATGGCCTAAAGGGCCTTTTCTGTGCTGTAGATTTCATGACTCTGTGTCTCTGTAATGTCTAATCTAAAGGACAGCAGGTCCAACAATGTAGCACTTCCTTAACACTACACAGTGTTAACAATGATTAAATATATAACTACAAGGGTAGTTGTGGCAGTGGTAGTGTCCCTATCTCTGAACTTAAGAGCCTAGGTTTAAGTTGCAACTGACCCAGACTTGCATCATAACATATCCGAACAGATTAATTAAAAATATCTACATGCCCACTTACTGGAATGGGATTCTCCACTCCCCTAGACCAAGGTAGGAGAGGTAGCAATAGAGCCACAGAAAATAAGCAAAGGCTAGGATTAGGGGCTGAGTCTATTACATGATGGAATCCATCTTTATGATGAAATCAAATCGCAGAGCACTGACAGCATAAATTTTTGCATATTATTTTAAGATCTCACTATTCTTTTTCTTGTTTCCTTTGATTATAACCTCCACTCAATGGCTTTCCTACTGACTTTCTCGAATATTCTGATTGGTGAAGAGGAACAATTCTTTTTCAATATGAGTCTTTCAAACATTACCACTGTAGATCATGTTTTTTTTTCATTCTATTCCTGTTTGTGGAATATTGAAACTCATTTCAAAATGACTCATTATTTTTGAGGTTACTGTGAGATCTACCTGTAGGTGTACAAATCAATGGACAAGGCATGGTGCAATTACAAGTGTTACTTTCTGTCCATTCTTCAGTAGAGGGACGATGTTAGGATGGAGCAATCAATGTAATTACATTGAACATAAAAACTAGGAGCAGGAGTAGGCCATCCGGCCCTTCAAGCCTGCTCTGCCATTCAATAAGATCATGGCTGATCTTTTCGTGGACTCAACTCCACTCACCCACGCTGTCACCGTATCCCTTCATTCCTTTATTGTTAAAAAAAAACTACCTTAGCTTTAAAAGCCCATTTACCGGAGTAGCGTCAATTACTTCACTGGGCAGGGAATTCCATAGATTAACAACCATCTGGGTGAAAAAGTTCCTTCTCAATTCAATCCTAAATCTGCTCCCTCTAACCTTGAGGCAATACCCTCTTGTCCTAGTTTCACATCCTCTCTACTTTTATCTCATCTATTCCCTTCATAATTTTATATGTTTCTATAAGATCTCCCCTCAATCTTCTGAATTCTAATGAATATAATCCCAGTCTACTCAGTCTCTCCTCATAAACCAACTCCCTCAACTATGGAATCAATCCAGTGAACCTCCTCTGCACCACATCTAGTGCCAGTCCATCCTTTCTCAAGTAAGGAGACTAAAACTGCACACAGTACTCCAGATGTGGCCTCACCAGCACCCTGTACAGTTGCAACATACTCTCTCTGCTTTTAAACTCAATCCTTTAGCAATGAAGGACAAAATTCCATTTGTCTTCTTAATTACTCGTTCCTGCAGATCAACCCCTCTGTGATTCATGCACAAGGACACCCAGGTGCCTCTGCAGAGCAGCATGCTGCAATGTTTTACCACTCAAGTAATAGTCATTTTTACTATTACTCCTACCAAAATGGACTTCATATCTATTTACATTGTATTTCTTCTGCCAGACCTTGGCCCACGCACTCAATACATGTATGTTCCTCTGCAAAGTTTCACAGTGCTCTGCACACTTTGCTCTGCCATTCATCCTAATGTCATCTCCAAACTTTGACACCCGACACATGGTCCCCAACTCCAAATCATCGATTTAAGTTGTAAATAATTATGATCCCAACATCGATCCGTGAGGCTGCACTGACCCAGATGGCAACGTTCGACCAGGCTGGAATGGCGTGGCCTCCACTCCTGGTCCCACTCCATCTGCCACACTGTCTCTCCATGTTGATGGAGAATGAATTTATGCTGGTGATGTCTCCAAACCAAGGAGGCATGGAATGGGTCATCTACACTGCAGCACCAGAGTGGCCATCATAACCAAACTCACCGTGTGAGAAACTCAGGGCATTTAGTAAAACTTCAGTTTTACGTCCTGCCAAATGAAGGGCAAAGTCAAGCAGAATATCCAGACAGTGTATACCTGCTCCTGACCAGCAATGAGGTTAATATTGCTCCTCAAGTGTTGAAAAGTACATCCAGCAATCCATTGTTCTTCAATATTTTCCATCCATAACAATAACAATGGCAATGTTATAATTTCCTCTCTCGCCATTACACAGAATACAGTGTGTCCATTCAAATGCTCCTTCCGCTCACATGCCATGGTCATACTATGATGTACCATCAGAACACAAATCCCCCTGGCATTCATAATAAGATACCTTTGGTTACCAGAGAATTTCCCCTGCTCAGGCCTTCAGTTAGCCATTATATTCAGGAACACCATATGTAAGACCCACCAGCAACGTGCAATTGTTCTTCCTAACAGTACAGTGGAGGTGGTTCAAATTTAGAAGAGCTTTTCAATGGCTACTTTTAAATGGGAATATTTAACTGTTCCACTTTCACTTGGCAAAAATAGAAATTCTGAAAAAGCTCAGCAGGTCTGAGGAAGGGTCACTCGACCTTAAACATTAACTCTGATTTCTCTCCACAGATGTTGCTGAGCTTTTTCAGCAATTTCTATTTTTGTCTCTGATTGTCAGCATCCACAGATCTTTCAGTTTTTATTTACCACTTTCAACTGGGATTGAGTTGGGTTAGAGTTACTCAAGTTTGTGTTTTCTCTCCCTCCTCTCTGGAAAGCATTAAATCCTAGTTAAGTTACAGCTTGTAACACTTTGCCCAAGTTGCAACTTCTCATAAGTAAGTCTGCTCGGGACACTGAGCATAGAAAGGGGCCATTCGGCCCTCTTGGTTGATGTTAGTGTTTACGCTTCAGTCCAAGTTCCAACAAGTTATTAAATCATAGATTGAACAGAAGCCTCATGAATCCCAATCCTCTCGTTACCTCACATCCTGTGCACTTCCAGCAGGATAGTAGCTAGAAGCAGGAAACCTAGCCAATTGTTTACTTTCCAAACATGCTGTAGCTGTGTTAATACTTGGCTGAAATCAGTTGCTACAGTGTAGATGGGAATGAAAGCTACAATCCTGCTCAGGTCTGTTTATAGAAGAAAAAGGAAAGCAGAAAAGAAATCTTTATAAAATGTCACAGAGCAATTTCTCAAGCAGCAACACAATGGATTCAAACAGCTTGACCTTGGCCAATGTTCAGACTAGCTATGGTTTCAGCAGTTGTCAGCTGTTTTGTCATATTGTGCATCACGCTGTCAGAGAGATTGAAAGGAATGCTTGAAATGACACAGTCTTTCAGAAGAGACTTGAAACTAAGGCTCCATCTGTCCGTCAGGTGTAAGATTTTGTTCAAAGCAGAGCAGGGGAGGAATCCTCGGTATTCAGGCCGATATTTATCATTTAATCAGCATCTCTGTGAAGAGATTTTTCTGGTTATACATCCCTTTGGGGAATGTGGCTTTTCATAGATTGACTGCTGTACATACAGCATTCCCTAAATTTCAACAATCACTAAGGAGGGACAGAATCCAGAGGGACTGTGAGTAATGTAATTGAGAGCAGGAAGCAGGGAGACATAGGCAGATAAGTGAGTGGGCAAAGCTGGCAAATAGAGTTCAGTGTAGGGGAGGAATGTGAAGTAATCCACTTTGGATCCAAGAAAGATATCCAAAGTTTTTTTTTGAAATGAAGAGTGTAAGTAGTGATAGACAGGACTAAGTGATCAAATCTAAACTCTGCAGTCCTGCTGCATCCAGTCATGAATAGTGGTGAACAATTAAACAATTCACTGGAGGAGGAGTCTCCACAAATATCCCCATGCTCAATGATGGAAGAGCCCAGCACATCAGTGCAAAAGACATGGCTGAAGTATTTCCAAAGGTCTTGAGCCAAAATTGCCAATTGGGTAATCCAGCAGTCAGGACAAATACAGCTCCAACAACACTCAGGAAACCCAACACCATCCAGGACAAAACAGCTGCTTGATTGGCACTATGTCTTCAAATATTTACTCCCTCTGCCACTGACGCTCAGTCGCAGCAGTGTGTACCATCGGTAAGATGCACTTACAAATTCACTCAAGCTCCTCAGGCAGCACCTTCCAAACCCACAACCACTGCCATTTTGAAAGACAAGGGCAGCAGATACATGGGAACACTACCCCATGCAAGGATCCCTCTCCCTGAGCCACTCACCATCCGAAAATATATTGCCATTTCTTCAGTGACGCTAGGTCAAAATTCTGGAATTTCCTCCCTAATGGCAATGTGGGTGCAGTTACCTTAAATGGATTGTAGTGGTTCAAGAAGGCAGCTTCCCACTACCTTCTCAAGGGCAGTTAGGGCTGGCCAATGAATGTTCGCCTAGCCAATGAAGACCATATCCCATGAATTAATAAAAGAATCAAGAAATTTAGAAAAGCAAAGGGATTTGGGAGTCCAACTACATAAGTCATTTAAAAACTGGTGTGCAGTTACAAAAGAAATCAACACAGCTAACAGATTGATGGATGAAAGTGAGGAAGTTGTCCATTAGTTATTCAGAGTTTCTGACGGATCCCACCAGGATTAACTGTGCTCCTTTATGGAAGTAAACTCAAGAAGGAATATTGGCCTTAGAGGTACAGACTGACTTCATCATAGTAATACTGTAACTTAGAGGATATAATCAGTGGCACTCATCCACAGATTCTATCAACAAACACATCGACCTGGACCCAATATACTGGCCACTGCAGCGGACAGCTGGAACTGACAACCGGAAGCGGCAGAGACAAACCACTATAAATGCCGGAGGAAACAACACAGAAGCGCTTCAAGGAGGCTCTCAAGCACTGAGGATGTCACCTAGACAGGGGATGAAACATCTGCAACACAAATTCCCAGCTCGGCGACCAGAACCACAACAACGAGCACCCGAGCTACAAATCTTCTCACAAACTTTAAACACCTTCTCAAGAATAATTAGGTTTGAGTAGTGCATTCTGGTCCAGCTTAAAAATAAGCTTAATAAGCGAAATAAAAATACATTATCCAGTTCACTTTGAGAGTTGAGTGTTGGCATTCAGGAGTGAAACCAAGCTGCCCTTTTTTACCAAGTGGTAAACAGACATATGGAGCTCTCTTCCCCATTGACTATGGAGAAAAAGAGTTAACAAGGGTGAGATCAAGTTTTATTCAGTGACGCTATCAGGAATAGGTTGGGTAAATAGGTCTGAGATGCAAATAGTCCATGGTCTATTTGACTTTCAAAACAAGCCTATTGGCTGAATGGCCTATTACTGTGTAATATTTCTATTATCTGCAGGCTACACATCAAAGCACTTTGGAACATACTGAGATTGTGAAAAACACAACAGTTATTTACTTTCTTACACAGTGTTCGAAAATCTCACAGGGCTTTACACAGTGAATTACTTTAATGGTACAGCCCCCTCAAAACTGCAATGGAGTGTCAACCTAAATTACATTGTTGTGTCCTTGAGTAGGATTACAATCCAAAGCTGTATGACCCGAAAGGTGAGATTGATGACAACTGAGCCAAGATGACACACTTTAGTTGTGCTTCTGGGACAGGAGTCATGAGGCAGCGAAAAAAAAAGTTGGCAGCTTCGATTCTCCTCTTCAGAAACAGCCAGTGTGGGAGTTCGAGAGGAGAGAGTGAGCAGGTCTCAGAACAAACCAAGTTTATCTGGAGGAAGTAACAGTTGAAAACCCTCAGAGAAAAGTGTAGCGAAACGTACAGGAGAAAAATACCTAAACTGAAATTTTGCCATCTTGTCTTGACTTGCTGCTTTGACCCCTGATCCCGTTGTCAATGTAAGCAGATTCTCACCGCCCAAGCCTTTTGACCTTGCAGTCACTCGGAGAAAAGATCCGTTCACCAGGGACTGGGCACATTTCCATATTCATTCCAGCTGAGAAGAAGATGGATGTGAAAACATTCCAAGAACGAATAACCTGAACAGAACACTGACACCAGTGAAACTGTAACTTCCTTAACACTTCAGGACTGATTCACAGTAAGTTGCCTGTTTGTGAATTTTATCATTTGGTTTCTGTTAACATAGATATCCAAAATCCCATGTTCTCTTCTGACTAAAGTCAGAGCTGAAGAACAAATGTTTCTTTCCATCTCAAACGTGGTGATTAAAAACACCCGTGTATCCATCTTGGACACTTGTACATTTGTAAGAACCTCACAGAAATAGCTCTGGCAGATATGTCAGCAGTAAATTTGCACTGAATTCACAAGCTGAATTAACATCAACATTGTCACATTGTGTGATAATAATTACCAGGATTAACATCCTCCTTAATGCTTTAGATTTGCATCATCGAGAATGTCACGTCTGTCCTTCCAATGTGCCATTATGCTAATAATGGACACTGCTGGAGGGTTTTAGACTGGAGTCGAGGTCAGTGAGCTAATTAATGCAAAAAGTGTAATCAAGTGCGATTGTAATCAGCTTAAAGTGGGACTATTGTAAAACACGGCTTTTGTAAAAATGGTTGTGTCCGTCATATCATTTTGCTGCTTTTTTTCCACCAGCTGTATTGAGGGAGTGCTGCACTGTCAAAGGGTCAGTACTGAGGGAGTGCTACTGCACTGTCCAGGGTCAGTGCTGAGAGAGTCACAGTGTCATAGGGATGTACAGCATGGAAACAGATCTTCAGTCCAACCGTCCATGCCAACCAAATAATCTAGTCCCATTTGCCAGCATTCAGCCCAAAAATCTCTAAACCCTCCCTATTCATATACCCATTCAGATGTTTTTTCAATGCTGTAATTGTACTAGCCTCCACTACCTTCTCTGACAGCTCATTCCATACACGCAGCACTCTTCACTGGAAAACGTTGCTCCTGAGGTCCCTTTTATATCTTTCCACTCTCACCCTAACCCAATGCATCTAGTTCTGGATTCCCCCACCCCAGGGAAAAGACTTTGCCTATTTATCCTATTCATCTACAATTGCAACATTTAAGAGGCATTTGGATGGGTACATGAATAGGACGGGTTTGGAGGGATATGGGCCGGGTGTTGGCAGGTGGGACGAGATTGGGTTGGGATATCTGGTCAGCATGGACGGGTTGGATTGAAGGGTCTGTTTCCATGCTGTACATCTCTATGACTCTGTATGACTCTATGTCCCTCATGATTTTATAAACCCCTATAAGGTCACTTCTCAGCCTCTGACGCTCCAAGGAAAACAGCCCCAGCCTGTTCAGCCTCTCCCTGTAGCTCAAACCCTCCAACCTTGGCAACATCCTTGTAAATCTTTTCTAAGCCCTTTCAAGTTTCACAAGATTCTTCTCATCAGAGGAAGACCAGAATTGCATGCAATATTCTAAAAGTGGCATAAACAATGTTCTGTACAGCCGCAATATGTGCTGCACTGTCAGAGGGTCTGTACTGAGGGAGTGCTGCACTGTCAGAGGTTCAGTACTGAGGGAGTGCTGCACTGTCAGAGGGTCTGTACTGAGAGAGTGCTGCACTGTCAGCGGGTCAGTACTGAGGGAGTTCTGCACTGTCAGAGGGTCTGTACTGAGGGAGTGCTGAACTAACGGAGGGTCAGTGCTGAGGAAGTGTCGCACTTTCGGAGGGTCAGTGCTGAGGGATTAGATTAGATTAGATTCCCTACAGTGTGGAAACAGGTCCTTCGACCCAACAAGTCCACACCGACTCTAACATTATGGGCAATTGAGCATGGCCAATTCACCTGACCTGCACATCTTTGGACTGTGGGAGGAAACCGGAGCACCTGGAGGAAACCTATACAGACACAGGGAAAATGTGCAAACTCCACACAGATAGTCACCCAAGGCTGGAATCGAACCTGGGACCCTGGCGCGGTGAGGCAGCAGTGCTAACCACAGGGAGTGCTGCACTGTTGGAGGATCAGTACTTCAGCAGTTCTTTTGCCATTTCTTTAACTTGATCTCCTCTGGATCTTGATCCTTCCACCACCGGGAAACAGTTTCTCCCTCTCAGCTCGCAGACTCCTCATCATTTTATACATCTCTATCAAATCTCCTCTTCATGTTCCTTCTTCTAAGGAGAACAATGCCAGTTTTTGGCAATGTTTCCTTTTCACTGGAACCATTCTTGTAAACCTCTGCTGTCCCCACTCTGATGACTTCACATATTCCCAAAGTGGGTTGCCAAAAAGTGGAAACCCTACTCTAGTTGAGTTTGAACCAGTATTTTATAAAGTACAACTGTAACTTCCCTGCATTTGTACTCTGCGCTTCTACTTTTAAAACCCAGGATCTCCCATTATTATTTAACCATTCTCTTAACATAGCAGCTCTGATTTGTCTCTCTGTTTATGTTTCAAGTTCTCATAATCCTCAAAAGGTTTTGCCCTTAGCATCCTGATAATGATATGTCAGTGATCTCAGATGGCATTTGTAGAAAGGAAAAAGTGTGGGTAGAGCTTTACAGGAGGGGAGGTGGACTGCCTCTTCAGTTACAAGGCCATGCTGCAGGTGGATTAACATGGTTAGAGTGGTCTCCTCTTCCAAGGAATGGCCACAGTGTCAGGCTGCAGTTGTGATCATTGCTGGGACTACAAGGAAATCCCAAGAAGAAGATCATGGACATCAAGCAGTAAACTCTGCCTAGGGATTATGTTCGAGGTGGATTGAGAACCCCAGTGGTAAGGGTTGATTGATGTGACTCAGGCTCTTGAGGCCAGTGAAGGGGAAAAGCACAAAATACGGTTATGATCTTGAGAGGCAGTGCCCCAGATTCTTGTCAAAGGATACACTTTTTCCCCCTTTCCCACTTCTATCCAAGGAGGAAATGTCACAGCTTTCTTTCCATCTTGCCCCACCCACTGTATTACTGCAGAAATGTCACTGTTACGGCAGGCCATGTTAAAATTGTACAAGACATTGGTGCAGCTGCATATAGAATACTGTGTACAGTTCTGGTTGCCACTTTATCAAAAGGATGTGGACGCTTTGGAGAGGGTGCAGAGAAGGTTTACGAGGATGTTGCCTGGTATGGAAGGAGCTAGCTATGAAGAAAGGTTGAGTCAGTTAGATTTGTTTTCATTAGAAAAAGGAGATTGAGGGGGGACCTGATTGAGGTTTACAAATCATGAAGGGTATAGACAGGGTAGATAGAGATAAGCTTTTTCCCAGGGTGAAGGATTCAATAACAAGGGGTCACACTTTCAAGGTGAGAGGTGAAAAGTTTAAGGAGGATACATGCGGTAAGTACTTTACACAGAGGGTGGTAGATACCTGGAACGCGTTGCCAGCAGAGGTAGTAGAGGCAGGCACGGTAGATTCATGCATGGACAGATGCATGAGTAGGTAAGGAGCAGAGGTGTACAGATGCTTAGGAACAGGGCGACAGGTTTCTACAGTGGATTTGGATCGACTCAGGCTTGGAGGGCTGAAGGGCCTGTTCCTGGCCTGTAAATTTTCTTTGTTCTTTGTTCTTTACTGGATAAAGGATTTTAACTAACCTTTAGCAATTTAATGGCTTCCATTGGTGTAAGGATGGGTAGGGTAGCTGATGTTTTATCCACCCATTCATTATGGGAAATGGGCAGGGAGCCAGTCATCTAGTTATTTGTTATTTTATGTACCTGACCTCTCCAGCATCTTTAAGTACACTGGTGGTGTAGCAGTGACATAAACATTCCCCAATTATTTAAAACATTTGCAAGGTAATTGTCTCAGCTTTTCCATAACATCTGGATCAGATGGCCAGGTATTCAATTCCTTCACCAGAAATCATTTCAACAGATGTTCCTGTGCAATGTTGAAGGAATTTGTCAGGAGAGTTGGTCTTCAGATGAAACTGCCTGGTAACCTGATTAACATATTTCCATCAACCAATACAGTTCTGTGCAAATAAATATTCAGCTTTCATCTGTTTACAAAATCATGTGATTGCAAAATTATTGTATATTTATCAACTTAACAATCATTGAACTTCAGAAGCTTCTGGCTGATTGTTAAATACAATAGACTTAAGAATGTGACAGATAAATGCATGTTTTTTTTTGCCTATTGATGTCAAAGCTGCTGAGCAAAACGTTTCTTCTATACCTGATGTCAGCATCAAAATGGTGCAGCACAGGCAACTACAGTGAAAAAATCACTTCACAAACAATGTGCCTTAGTCCTGAAGGGGTTGAGACAAGAGGAATTGTGACAGTGCAAAAATAACTGGTATGTGCTGAGAACTTCGAGAGAAGTGCAAGGAGGGGATACTGATGAGCACAAAATGAGTCAGGCATCTGAGGGGCGAATAATGCTGACAAAAACCATAAAGTGTCTGGGCAGAATGAGGACAATGTTAGAACTTTCTCCTGGTTTGACCTAACCTCAAGGAATAGAGTGACAGGTCAACAAGCAGACAATCAAAACGAATGATTGAAACCTAGCAACCAAAATCACCAAACTGCTCCTAATTAGCAGAAAAGATGTTACAGAAATTCAAGTTTGAAAGAGGCACTATGCGATACAACAGGACAGATTTCTCCTCTCTGTTATGAAGACTTCTCCCTCAGTTACCTTCCACTTTAATTAAATCTCTGTGCAAATATCATATTCTTGGCTGCAACTCAAATCTTTAACATTTCCAATTAGTTACCATTAGTAAAATGAATACATTATTAGCAATTGCTTTGTGAATGGTTAGGTAAGGATATTAAATACTTAAGCCTCGATTTTGAAATGTTAGTGTCAGCCAAAGGGCACTTTGTGATTTTTTTAAAAATCCTTATTCTTGCGTGACTTCCATTTATATCTCATTGTACATAACATTATCTTGGTTGTGGCAATCATTTCTTTCGGTTTTCAAGTGTATTGAAGCATGCGGGTGCAGCAGCAGGGGGAGGGGATGAGGATGAATATCACATTGTCTGGCTTCTCCATAGGCAGAAGTGTGTGTATAAATCACCCATTATCCCAAGAATAGAAATCCAAGAATTTCAGACTTGGGGAGGGATTGGTGATAAGGAGCATGAGGGGTAAGGTTAACCCATTTCAAAAAGAAGTGTGAGCCTCATCATTAAAATGAGGAATTCGATAAATAAAAATGTTGGTTTGCCAAGGCTTAGTGAGTAACTGCCTTCATTTTCAGTCAGAAATTCATGAATTAAAAGGCCTATTGATGAGAATGGAACTTTGGAGCAGCATGGTGGCTCAGTGATTAGCACTGCTGCCTCCCAGCACCAGGGACCTGGGTTCAATTCCAGCCTTGGATGACTTTCTGTGTGGAGTTTGCACATTCTCCTGTGTTTGTGTGGGTTTCCTCCTGCAATCCAAAGTTGGTCAGGTGAATTGGCCATGCTAAATTGCCCATAGTGTTCAGGGATGTTTAGGTTAGGTGCATTAGTCAGGGGTAAATGTAGGGGGGTGGGTTGCTCTTCAGAGGATTGGTATGGATTTGTTGGGCTGAAGAGCCTGTTCCATTCTGTAGTAATTCTGTTGAGGGAGTGCTGTATTGTAAAGCTGTTAACTTTATGATGGGATGTTAAGCAGAGGTCCATGTGAATGAACAGAAAAGTGTTTTTTTTTATTCATGGGACATGAGCATCACTGGCTGGTCCAGCATTTATAGCCTATGCATAATTGCCCTGGAGAAGGGGGTGGTGAGATGCCTTCTTGAATCCTGCATTCCATTGCAAGGTCTATCATTGCAGGTAGACCCACAATGTTGTTTGGGAGAAAATTCCAATTTTGACTCAGTTACATGGAAGGAACAGTGATATATTTCCAAGTCAGGATGGGAATGACTTGGAGGGGAACTTGAAGGTGGTGTTCTCGTACATCTGCTACCCTTGCCCTTCTCACTGGAAGTGGTCATGGATTTGGAAAGTGCTATCTAAGGATTTTTGGTGAATTTCTGCTGTGTGAATGGTGCATTCTTCTGCCACTGATTGTTCGTGATGGAGGGAGTCATGTTTGTGTATGTGGTGCTAACCAAGTGAGCGGCTTTGTACTGGATGGTGTCAAGCTTCTTGAACATTGTTAGAGTTGCACTCATGATGGCAAGTGGGGAGTATTCCACCACACTCCTGAGTTCTACCTTGTAGGTGGTGGATAGACTTTGGGGAGTCAGGTGGTGAGTTACTCGTCACAGGCTATATCCCCTCCACACACATCCAAATCATTAATGTAACCACAAACAGGAAAGTTCCCAGCAAGCTGCTGTGTTCCTAGTCTCTGACCAGGTCTTATAGCTATTGTATTTTTATGGCTAATTCAATTCAGTTTCTGGTCAATGCTAACATCCAGGTTGCTAATCGTAGAGGACTCATCACTCATACTGCAACTGAATGTCAAAGGCAATGTTAGATTCTTTCTTCTTGGAGATGGCCATTACCAGGAATGTATGTTGTACAAATGTTACTTACAACTTGTCAGGCCAGACTTGGTTTCCTACCTCACTGGGGTAACATTCTAGAAATCAAGTCCCTGCTCTTCGTGAAGTTGTCATAAAATTTAAAGGTTTTATCAAAGTACACAAAATTGCCCAACTTACATATCTTTTTGGACCCCAATGAACAGAAAACATTAGTTCACAGGAATTTACTATTCGCTACAAACAAATGGGCTCTAGTTCTAGATATACAGCTATAAAACATCAACATATAACTCTACGAGTTAAAATTTGAATCTCTTAATGTCAGTGAAAAGCCTCAGAAACAGAAGGCTGTGGCAGAGGAGTTTAAAGAATCTGTGCTAAGATACTGTGGCTGTTAAGTTAAGAGTCACGGAAGAGACATTAATTAAAGAAATTACATGGAGAGAAGGCAAAAAATAACTGAAAAGAAGCCAATTACAACCATGCCAATGGAACATGAAACTTTAAATTGGAGACAGTTATCCTTTCATTGAAATTTATGACCAGTTACTCCATGGGAGTCAGTCTAATTTTGTTAAGGCAAATGTTGGTACACGATTGCCTCAATTCTTGACTGTTGATTCCATCAGTCAGCAGGGTATCACAGAACTGAAAGCTTTGAGCACATATTACCATGTTTTTCAGCTGCCTAGGCATTAAATTCTGGGAAATCCCTCTTTCACAGCCTCACTATCTTTTCTATTTCAAGACTCTCTGTAAAACCTACTTCTTTGGCCAAATATTTGGTCATCTGTTCAAATAGTTTTTTTTAAATTCATTTGTGGGACTTGGGCATCACTGCCTGGCCAGCATTGATAGCCCATAGCCCATCCCTATTTGCCCTTGAGACAGTGATGGTGAGCTGCTTTCTTGAATTGCTGGAGACCACTTGTTTTGAGTTGATCCACAATGCAGGGTGGGAGGGAATTCCAGGATTTTGACCCAACGACAGTGAAGGAATGGTAGTATATTTCCAATTCAGGGTGGTGAATGACTTGGAGGGGAATTTGCATGTGGTGGTGTTCCCAAGTACCTGCTGCTCTTGTCCTTCTAGAATGGAAGTAGTCATGGGTTTGGAAGGTGCTGTTTAAGGATCTTTGGTGAATTTCTGCAGTGCATCTTGTAGATTGTACACATTGATGCTACTGAGTGCCAATGGTGCAAGGATTGAATGTTTGTAGATGTGGTGCCAATCATGTTGGGTTACTTTATCCTGGATGGTGTCAAGCTCCTTGAGTGTTCTTGAGCTGCACCCATGCAGGTAAGTGTAGAGTATTCCATCTCACTCCTTACTTGTGTCTTGTAGCTGGTGGATCGACTTTGGGGTGTCAGGAGGTGAGTTACTCATTACAGTATCCCTAGTCTCTGACCTGATCTTGTAGCCACTATGTTCATGTGGTGAGTCTGGTTGAGTTTCTGGTCAATGGTAATCCCAAGGATGTTGACAGTGGAGGATTCAGTGATGGTAATACCGTTGAATGTCAAGGTGCAGGGGTTAGAGTGAATCAAATTGATAATCGGCATTGTCTGGCATCTGCATGGCGTGAATGTTACTTGCCACTTGTCAGCCCAAGCCTGGATATTGTCCAGATCTTGTTGCATTTGAGCACGGACTGCTTCAATATCTGAGTCTCGAATGGTGCCAAACACTGTGCAGTCATCAGCGAACATCCCACTTCTGACCTTATGACACAGGGAAGGTCATTGATGATGCAGCTGAAGATTGTTGGGCCTAGGACACTACTCTGAGGGACCCCTGCAGAGATTTCCTGGAGCTGAGATGACTGAGCCTCACAACTACAACTATCTTTCTTTGAGCCAGGTATGACTCAGTGTCAAATTTGATTTGGTAACACTCTGAGGAAAACATACAGGGATACGTTATGGTCAATCCATCGAACCTGCACATCTTTGGACTATGGGAGGAAACTGGAGGACATGGAGAAAATTCACAAAGACGTAGGGAGAACATGCAAATGCCATACAGACAGTCTCCTGAGAGTGGAATCGAACCCGAATCACTGTGGGGCTAACTACTGAGTCACCTTCCAATGGGACTGTGACAAAAGTCTTTCCAAGTCTTTCTTGACTGTGCTGCAGTCTTTCACAATATTCCAATATTCCTCCAATATTCTTCAGTTCAGTGAGACTGCATGAGCCTGATTTGATTCTTATCTAACTATTTTATAATTTCTGCAGTAATGTAATAATATTCAAATCTTAATGTTTCCAATCAGGCAATGTTACCTCGTGGCCCCCAAGGGTCTAGCATTACTCCCTCCTATTTCACACCTACATGCTGCCTTCAGCAACAACATCTAAAACCACAGCAAGAGTTTTCTCATGATTCTGATGGCATGCAACTCTACCTCACCTCATCCTCCACCATCTCTATGCTGTCACTCTGGCTAACTTTAATATTTGAGCAACAGAGATTTCCCCAAACTAAACATTAGGAAGACCAAGGTCATTGTTTTTGGATCCCACCACAAGCTTTGTTATTCTCCCTGGCAATCGTGTGAGGCTTAACATGTTGTTTGCAAGCGTGGTGTCATATTTGACTCTCAGATGAGCATTTGACCACATGCCTATGCCATACTTGGTACAATCACTGCTTATCTCCATCTGCGGAACATCACCTTGGAGTTCAGACTTATAGTTCCTTGAAAGTGGAGTTTCAGGTAGACAAGTTAGTAAAGAAGGCATTTGGCATGCTTGCCTTTATTGGTCAAAGCATTGAGTATAGGAATTGGGGCACCATGTTGCAGCTGCATAGGGCATTGGTTAGACCATTTTTGAAATACTGCATGCATTTCTGGTCTCCCTGCTAGAGGAAGGATGTTGTGAAACTTGAAAGGGTTCAGAAAAGATGTTGCTGGGTTTGAGCTGTTGGAAGAGGCTGAATAGGTTGGGGCTATTTTCCCTGCAGCATCGGAAGCTGAGTGGTGTCCTTCAAGAAATTTGTAAAATCATGAGGGACATGGTTATGGTGAATAGCCTCGGTCTTTTCCCCAGGGTAGAGGACTCCAAAAATAGAGGGAATAGGTTTAAGGTGAGAGGGCAAAGAATTAAAAGGGACCTAAGGAGCACCTTTTTCATACTGAGAGTGGTGCATGTATGGAATGAACTGCCCGAGGAAATTGTGGAGGCTGGTACAATTACAACATTTAAGAGACATCTGGATGGGTATATGAATAGGAAGGGTTTAGAGGGATATGAGCCAAATGCCAGCAAATGGAACATTTAAGCGACTGCTGGACATGCACATGGATAGCAGTGAGTTGAGGGGTGCATAGGTTAAGTTATTTTATTTTACATTAGGATTAACTCTCGGCACAACATCGTGGGCCAAAGGACCTGTTCTGTGCTGTATTTTTCTATGTTCTATGTTCTAGATTAATTTAGGACATCTGGTTGGTTTGGACGAGTTGACTGAAATGTCTATTTCTGTGCTGTACATCTCTATGACTCTATCTCCTGAGACACTAATTCATGTTTTTGTTACTTTTAAATTTGACTATCACAACTCACTCCTTACTGGACTCTCAAATTCTCAAATGAGCTTAGACTATTCCAATTTGTTGCACCTAATGGTGTGACTTCCTAATGGTATCTGACCCAGTTACAAGTCAAACTAAATGTTCTATCTTCCACTATCTGAAGTTTCGCAGAAGTCATAACAGCCTGGTCAAATTCAGATCACTGATAACGATGTTAAACATTTCTGTTTGATCCATGCATAACTGTTAGAAGTATTAGTGAGTTTTGAGAAGATTTGTAGCTCAGGTTGAGGTTCTGGATGTAGGTTTGCTCGATGAGCTAGAAGGTTCATTTCCAGACGTTTTGTCACCCTTCTAGGTAACATCTTCAGTGGGCCTCCGGGCGAAGCAGTGTACATAATTCCTGCTTTCTATTTATATGTTTTAGTTTCTTTGGGTTGGTGATGCCATTTCTTGTTAGAAGTATGTTATGTGGTTTAAAGTGCATGGATGCTCTTAGGAGCAGAAATTCATTTCTTTTTGTTATTCAATGATTGCATATATCCCTGGTATATTGGCATTTGTTTATCATTCAGTCAGTCTTACATCTGTGGCAAGCAAGGTACTGGAAAGGATTCTGGGAAATAGAATTTATGACTATTTGGAAAAACATAGTTTGATTAAAGATAGCATGCCTCACAAGCCTTATTGAATTCTTTGAGGATGTGATGAGACAATATGACGAAGGTTGAGTAGTGGATATGGTGTATCTGGATTTCAGGAAGGCACTTGATAAGGTTCCCCATGGTAGGCTCATTCAGAATGTTAGAAAGTATGGATACAGGGAAATCTTGCTGTTTGGCAAGAATTGGCTGGCTGAAAGAAGACAGTGAATGGTAGTGGATGGAAAGTATTCCACTTGGAGGTCGATGACCAGTGGTGTCCCACAGAGATCTGTTCTTGGGCTTCTTTTCTTTGTAGATTTTACAAATGACTTGGATGAAGAATTGGAAGGGTAAGTTAGTAAGTTTGCTGATGATACAAAGGACAGTGGTGTTGTGGATAGTGGCTTTTGCAGGTTCCAACAGACATTGGCAGGATGCAGAACTGGGCTGATAAGTGGCAGATGGAGTTCAACCTTGATAAATGCAAAGTGATTCATTTTAGAAGGTTGAATTTGAATGCTGAATACAGGGTTAAAGACAGGATTCTTGGCAGTGTAGAGGAACCGTTGGATCTTGGGGTCCACGTACATAGATCCCTCAAAGTTCCCACCCAAGTTAATAGGGTTGTGAAGAAGGTGTATGAAGTTTTGGCTTTTATGAATAGGAGGATTGAGTTTTAGAGCTGCAAGGTTTTGCTGCTGCTCTATAATCCCCTGGTTAGAGCACACTTGGAATATTATGTTCAGTTCTGTTTGCCTCATTATCGGAAGGATGTAGATGCTTTATAGAGGGTGCAGAGGGGATTTACCAGGATGCTGCCTGGATTGGAGGGCTTTTCTTCTGAATAGAGGTTCAGTGAGCTAGGGCTTTTCACACTGGAGAGAAGGAAAAAGGTGACTTAATGGAGGTGTATAAGGTAATGAGAGGGATAGGTAGAGTAGAAAACCAGAGGCTTTCCCCAGGGCAGAAATGGCAGCCATGAGGGGTCATAATTTTAAGGTGATTGGAGGAAAGTATGGGGGAGGTGTCAGAGGTAGGTTCTTTACACAAAGAGTGGTGGGTGCATGGAATGCACTGCGAGTGGTGGTAGTGGAGTCAGAGACATTAGGACATTTAAGCGACTGCTGGACAAGCACATGGATGGCAGTAAATTGAGGGGTGCGTAGGTTAGGTTGATCTTAGATTAAAATAAATGCTCAGCACAACATTGTGGGCTGAAGGAACTGTACAGAAGGTGGTTAAAAGTCAGTCACATTGCTGTTACACGTAGACCAGACTGGGTAAAGCTGATGGACTTCTTTTCCCTGAAGGGTATTGCTAACCCAAATGAGCTTCTCCAACAATTTGCTAGTTTCATGGCCACCATTACTGAGGCAAATTTCATTTCATAATTATAAACTGAATTAAAATTCCACCAGCTGCTGAAGTGGTACTTGAACCTCTATCCCCAGACCAAAAAAAGCAACAAACAGTGTGTGCTGGAAATCTGAAACAAATACAGAAAATGCTAGAGAGGATCAGCAGGTGTGGCTATCGCTGGAGAGAGAAAGACAGAGTTAACGCTTCGAGCCCAGTATGACTAATTCTGAAGAAGTGTCATCCTGGACTTGAAAAATGAACTCTGTTTCTCACTCCACAAGTATGAGCAAACTGGATGATTTTCCCCAGTCAATATTTTAGGCCTCTGGATTTCTAGTCCAGGATCCCACCATATTTGATACTAAGAGCAAAGAACATATAAACTCATGGGAAAACACAGAAGGCAACCATTTGGTCCATCCTACCCCTGCCAGCCTTTTGCAAGATATGAGTAATCTGTGGCCATTCACAGCTAGCCATAATAATAATAATTTAGGAGGATAAATAGCAAGGAACATTCATGACACACAGGGAACAGGCAATAAACATCTCCAACAAGATTATAAAATCATGAGGGGCATGCAAAGGAAAAATAGCCAAGATTTATTTTCTCAGGGTAGGAGAGTCTAAAGCTAGAGGGTATTGGTTTATGTCGAGAGGGGAAAGATTTAAAAAGAGGGGCAACCTTTTCATGCAGGGGTGGTGCAAATGTATGAGAGTGTATAGAATGAACTGCCAGTGGAAGTGGTGGAAGCTGGTACAATTACAACATTTAAAATGAATCTGGATTGGTATATAAATAGGAAGAGTTTAGAGGGATATGGGTCAAATGCCGGCAAATAGGATTAAGTCAGAGCGGGATGTCTGGTCGGCACAGATAAGTTGGATCAAAGGGTCTCTTTCTGTGCAGCATAACCATAGGACTCTAAGAGAATATTGAACCAATTCTCTTGACATTCAGTGGCATTACCCTCTCAGAACTCTCCACTTTCAAACTCCTGGAGTTATCATTGACCAGGAACTGAACTGGATCAACCATAAACATTGTGGCCATGATAGCAGATCAGAAGTTGGGAATGCTGCAGTGAGTAACTCACCTTCTAACTCCTCAACATCTGTCAAACAAGGTACAAGTCAGAACTGCGATGGAATACTCTGCACTTGCCTGGGTGTGCAGCAACTGCCAAGAAGCTTGACGCCATCCAGGAACAAGAAACCCATTTGATTGGCACTCCACTTAATATCTTCATCATTGACATTTTTCACCAATACAGAGAGGCAGCAGCAGGTGCCATCTACAAGAGGAAACGTAGCAACTCAACGAGGCTCCTTGACCAGGATCAGCCAAACACATCACCTGGATAACCCAGAACGATAAGGACAGCAGATATATGGGAATATCACCAGCTGCAAGTTCCTCTCTAAGCCACATGCCAACCTGAGTTGGAAGCATAAAGCTGGTCCTTCGCTGTTGCTGAGTCAAAATGTTGATATTATCTTTCTCACCATGGTTGGTGTACTTATACTACTAGATGGGCTGCAGTGATTCAAGAAGACAGTTTACCTTCACCTTCTCCAGGCCAGTTAGGAAAGGGCAATCAATTCAGACCCAGTCAACAATGTCCACATCCCATGAATGAATAAAACAAAAAGACAATGAATATTAAAAGACCAATCAATGATTGGACTATTATAACTACATCTTTAGAATCCTCATCCAGTGTCATGTTACCTGTACTTTTTAGTAGAAGTCACTGTGCAGCAATCAATAGGTCAAATGTATGGTTCAATCAATAGCACCATCTCCAAAATCAGCTGCTTGCAGCATTAAAATGGGATAGTCTGGTCTCAATAGTCAACTACACCTACTGCTTGTTAACTGGGCATGTTGAATTTTCCAGGTAAGTATTACAACGATTAACACTAATCCAACACAATGCAGATATCACAAAAGCCAGCCATTCAACAAACTCAGGAATAAGAACCAATCTATCTGATATTTTTCACTAAGAAAAGCTTTTTATTCTCTTTTAGCTGAGCAGGAAATGAAATAATGTAGAAAAAAAGCATTTTCCAAATGGTATTGATTAATACAAAACTATGTTACATCCAGCAATCACAACTTAACTTTGTATAGCATCTTTGATGTTGTAAATCTTGCACAATGTTTTGACAAAGAAAGACAAACAGACAAAAAAAATCCACCATTGATACATTTCTAAAAAATTGACCTGCTACATTTTTAGCTTTGTGGATGTCAGTGTATTCATATGTTAGTTTGGGAAACGTTGTACACATATCATTCTACATTTTCCTGAGCAGTTTTTATTAATATCTGGAGGTAACATAGTATGTTGCAAGATGTGAACATTTTGTTTTCGTGCCTCTTGGCTGCCCCCTTTATTGGGAAGGTGAAAATAAAGTTGGTTCAATAATAGCTCCTGGCTGTGAGTCCACATGTTAATTCGTTATCAATGCATAACAATCTAACTAAGCAAACAGGAGTTACAATTCTGATGTAAAACTTTTCCTCTGGGAGAGTCCTTCACCTGGAACATTAGCACTGTTTTTCTCTCTCTCTCAACATTTGCTACCAGACCTGCTGCATATTTCCAGCATTTTTCTCTTATTTCAGATTGTCAACAACTGTAGCATTCTGCTTTTGTTAAAGAAAACCTAATAATTGCTTGTATCCCTTCTAAAATTTAAAAAAAAAACTCATATTGAATGATTGTAAATTGGTGTTCAGAATTAACTACATTATTCTGTGCAGAAGTATTCGCTTTCATTGCAAGATAGTTTATATGAAAAAAATAAAATTTCCTATAAAATCAATTATTTAGAGAACTATTTCAGTCCAAGACCACTTAAAGGTAATGCTGTTGCTATGGTGAAGTATCTTGTAAGATCCTGTACAGTATTTATAGATGGAGCAGGATACAACAAGAAATTTTCCTGCTCAACATAGTGTAAAGTTACCCTTCTGTCAATTACAATATCTGGAAACTCAAATAATTTTTTTTTGTTTTGAACATTCATTATTACTTAATTTCTGATACAATAAATTATAGTTAGAAAAGTTGGACTGGGATCATACTGGTCACAGAAGTTCTCCTGAACACATTTCAAACATTCCTCTCCCTCTTCAACCTTTGCTCTAATGGTATCCCAATTGAAATGTGGATAATTAAGGCCCCCACTCTACAGCTCTTGTGACTTTCCTGTAGAATTGTGCTCTTCCCCCTCACTCTTTGGAGGCCTTTACAATAGCTCATTAAACCCTTCTCAATTCTAATCAAACAGATTCTAACCTTGCCTCTCAAGGACGCTCTCTCTTTTAAGCACTGTAAAGTCCTCCCTCATAAATTTTGACACTCCAATTCCTTTATTGCTTCTCTATCTTTTGTGAACACTTTCTATATTAGAATATTGGGTACTCAGGTCTCCACTAATTTTAAGCTATACGTCATACAAGGATTTGGTTTTGTAGCTCAACAGCTTTATTTACCACACTTATGCATTTACATACATACATACATACATACATTGTGATACTGCTTAGAAACAGCAGATATTGTCTGATCTATTTCTAATATTTCTACTCTGAGCCCAAGCCCTCTCCCCCAGAACATTTTATTTCACAAACCATGACATTCAAAGTATCATCCTCTGCCAGTTTCATACCCGCTAATGTTACGTCAGCAGCAAAGATATCTTCCTCTGAACGCAAAAACAGAAGAAATGGGAGAAAAGTTAGTTCATTCACCCCATCAAGACTGCTCCCCTGTTCAATATGATTTTTGTTGGTCTTGGTTTTCAGATTTATTTCCTCGCCCTCTCCCATGTCTCTCTATCGCAGCCTTAAGAATATTCAACAATGGAGCAGTCACCATCCTTTGTGATAGCGAATTCCAGTGATTCACAATCCTCTGAGTGAAGTCATTGAGAACCATAGGAGTAGAGAAACAGGTGAAAGCTATTCAGCCTCCGAAGACTGTTCCACCATTCAATGAAATCATGGCTGATCTATGGCCTAACTCTATATGCATGCCTTTTTTACACTTCCCTTACTATCTTTACTTCACAAAAGTTTATCTAAGATTTAAATTAATAACTGATCTAGCATCCACTACCATTTGTGGAAGAGAGTTTCAAATATCTACCACCCTCTGTGCGTAGAAATGCTTCCTAACATCTCTCCTGAACGGTCTGGCCCGAATTCTCAGACTATGCTCCTTTGTTCTAGAATTCTCAACCAGTGGAAATAGTGTATCTTTATCTACCCTGTCGTTTCCAGTTAAAATCAGAAGTCAAAAAACATCAGGTTATAGTCCATTAAAACCAAAAGAAATGCGGATACGGTAAATCAGAAACAAAAACAGAAATTGTTGGAAAAGTTGAGCAAGTCTGGCAGCATCTGTGATGAGAAATCAGAGTTAACGCTTTGTGTCTGGTGACCATTCCTCAGTGAAATCACAGTGAATTCAAACAAACATGTTAGATTATAACCTGGTGTCATGTGACGTCCGACGTTGTCCACCCCAGTCCAATACTGGCACTTCAACAATACATTTTCCAGTTAATATCTTGAAGACTTTGACCAGATCACCCCCTAACCTTCAAAATTCTAGAGAAAAAAGGCCTAACTTGTGTAACTTCTTCACATAAGTTAAATCCTGAAGTCCAGGTATCATGATTACAAACCTATATTGTACTCCCTCAAAGGCTAACATACTTTTCCTAAGGTGTGGCACCCAGATCTGCTCACTGTACTCCAAGACAGAGAACCTAAGGTGCAGGTTCATAGATCCTTGAAAGTTGCATCACAAGTAGACAGGATGATGAAGAAGGTGTTCAGTATATTTGGTTAAGTTAGCAAGTTTGCAGATGATACCAAAATTGGAGGTGTAGTGGACAGCGAAGAGGGTTACCTCAGATTACAACAGGATCTGGACAAGATGGGCCAATGGGCTGAGAAGTGGCAGATGAAGTTTAATTCAGATAAATGCGAGGTGCTGCATTTTGGGAAAGCAAATCTTAGCAGGACTTATACACTTAATGGTAAGGTCCTAGGGAGTGTTGCTGAACAAAGAGACCTTGGAGTGCAGGTTCATAGCTCCTTGAAAGTGGAGTCGCAGGTAGATACGATAGTGAAGGCGGCGTTTGGTATGCTTTCCTTTATTGGTCAGAGTATTGAGTACAGGAGTTGGGAGGTCATGTTACGGCTGTACAGGACATTGGTTAGGCCACTGTTGGAATATTGCGTGCAATTCTGGTCTCCTTCCTATCAGAAAGATGTTGTGAAACTTGAAAGGGTTCAGAAAAGATTTATAAGGATATTGCCAGGGTTGGAGGATCTGAGCTACAGGGAGAGGCTGAAAAGGCTGGGGCTGTTTTCCCTGGAGCGTCGGAGGCTGAGGGGTGACCTTATAGAGGTCTACAAAATTATGAGGGGCATGGATAGGATAAATAGACAAAGTCTTTTCCCTGGGGTGGGGGAGTCCAAACTAGAGGGCATAGGTTTAGGGTGAGAGGGGAAAGATATAAAAGAGACCTAAAGGGCAACGTTTTCACGCAGAGGGTGGTACGTGTATGGAATGAGCTGCCAGAGGATGTGGTGGAGGCTGGTACAATTGCAACATTTAAGAGGCATTTGGATGGGTATATAAATACGAAGGGTTTGGAGGAATATGGGCCGGGTGCTGGCAGGTGGACCCATGGTCGGTATGGACGGGTTGGACCGAAGGATCAGTTTCCATGCTGTACATCTCTATGACTCTATCTATGACTCTACAGGACATTTGTGTGGCCACTTTTGGAACACTGAATTCAATTCTAGTCTCTCCGATATAGGAGAGATGTTGTTAAACTTGAAAGGGTGCAGAAAAGATCTACAAGGATGTTGCCAGGGTTGGAGGCTTTGAGTTATAAGCAGAGGCTGGATAGGCTTTTCTCCCTGGAGCATTGGCGGCTGAAGAATGACCTTATAGAAGTTTATAAAATCATAGGGGGCATAGGGAGAGTGAATAGCCAAGGGTCTTTTCCAAGGATAGGGGAGTTCAAAGCTTGAGGGCAGAGGTTTAAGTTGAGAGAGGAAAATTTTAAAAGGGACTTCAGGACAAGTTTTTCACATAGAGGGTGGTGCGGGTATGGAATAAGCTGCCAGAGGAAGTGGTAGAGGCAATTACAATTACAACATTTAAAAGACATTTGAACAGTTACATGAAGAGGAAAGTTTAGACAGATATAGACCAAATTGAGGTAAATGGGACTAGTTCAGATTAGGGTACTAGGTCGACATAGGATGAGTTGAACCAAAGGATCTGTTTCCGTGCTGTATGACTCTGGCTCGATGACTCCAAATAGGGTCTAACCAGGGTTTGTATAGATGCAACATAACTTCTGCATCCTTGTTTTCCTCCTCATTCTCCTCATCCTCATGAGGATTTATCCTCATCAAAGTAAGTGATTGGTTCCTTATTCTGCAACTTTGACCCTTGCTTTAGATTCTTAAACTGTTGAAACAGTCTTGGAATATCTCCCCTGCCATTCTTTCTTCTATTTCTCATTCAACTAAATGACAGAGAAAACATTTTACTCAGCCTGTTATCATAGGTATCATAGGGCAACCCCCCCCCCCCCCCCCGCCACCCCAAACCATCTGACTTATTTAGTGAACTTCGGCTGTGCCATCTCCAGTGCCAGTATATCTTTCTGTAAAAGTGGAGCTCAAAACTGCACACAATTGTATTCCAAATGCCATTGAGGGTGAGTTGGAGGTTTGGATTAGGAATTGGCTGGCTGGAAGAAGACAGAAGGTAGTAGTTGATGGTAAAGGTTCATCTTGGAGTGCAGTTACTAGCGGTGTTCCGCAAGGATCTGTTTTGGGACCATTGCTGTTTGTCATTTTTACAAATGACCTGGAGGAGGAGCTAGAAGGTTGGGTGAGCAAGTTTGCGGATGATATGAAAGTCGGTGGAGTTGTTGACAGTGAGGAAGGATGTGTCAGGTTACAGCGGGATATAGATAAGTTGCAGAGCTGGGCAGAAAGGTGGTAAATGGAGTTCAATGTAGGTAAGTGTGAGGTGATTCACTTTGGTATGAGTAACAAAAAGATCGGGTACTGGGATAATGGTTGGATACTTGGGTAGTGTGGATGAGCAGAGGGATCTTGGTGTCCATGTACACAGACCTCTGAAAGTTGCTACCCAGGTAAATAGTGCGGTAATGAAGGCATTTGGCGTACTGGCTTTTATTGGTAGAGGAATTGAGTTCCGGAGCCCTGAGGTCATGTTGCAGTTGCATAAGAGTCTGGTGCGGCCGCATCTGGAGTATTGTGTGCAGTTTTGGTCGCCATACCAAAGGAAGGATGTGGAGGCACTGGAACGGGTGCAGATGAGGTTTACCAGGATGTTGCCTGGTATGGTAGGAAGATCGTATGAGGAAAGGCTGAGGCACTTGGGGCTGTTTTCATTGGAGAAAAGAAGGTTTAGGGGTGACTTGATAGAGGTGTACAAGATGATTAGGGGTTTAGATAGGGTCAGCTATTACGAGGGGGCATAGCTTTAAATTAAGGGGTGGTAGATATAGGACAGATATTAGGGGTATAGAACATAGAACATAGAACATAGAACAATACAGCACAGAACAGACCCTTCGGCCCACGATGTTGTGCCGAACATTTGTCCTAGCTTAAGCACCCATCCATGTACCTATCCAATTGCCGCTTAAAGGTCACCAAAGATTCTGACTCTACCACTCCCACAGGCAGCGCATTCCATGCCCCCACCACTCTCTGGGTAAAGAACCCATCCCTGACATCTCCCCTATACCTTCCACCCTTCACCTTAAATTTATGTCCCCTTGTAACACTCTGTTGTACCCGGGGAAAAAGTTTCTGACTGTCTACTCTATCTATTCCTCTGATCATCTTATAAACCTCTATCAAGTCACCCCTCATCCTTCGCCGTTCCAACGAGAAAAGGCCTCGCACTCTCAACCTATCCTCGTACAACCTATTCTCCATTCCAGGCAACATCCTGGTAAATCTTCTCTGCACCCTCTCCAAAGCTTCCACATCTTTCCTAAAGTGAGGTGACCAGTACTGCACACAGTACTCCAAATGTGGCCTAACCAAAGTCCTGTACAGCTGCAACATCACTTCACGACTCTTGAATTCAATCCCTCTGCTAATGAACGCTAATACACCATAGGCCTTCTTACAAGCTCTATCCACCTGAGTGGCAACTTTCAAAGATCTATGAACATAGACCCCAAGATCCCTCTGTTCCTCCACCTCACTAAGAACCCTACCGTTAACCCTGTATTCCGCATTCTTATTTGTCTTTCTAAAATGGACAACCTCACACTTGGCAGGGTTGAACTCCATCTACCACTCCTCAGCCCAGCTCTGCATCATATCTAAGTCTCTTTGCAGCCGACAACAGCCCTCCTCACTATCCTCAACTCCACCAATCTTCGTATCATTTGCAAATTTAATGACCCACCCTTCGACTCCCTCATCCAAGTCATTAATAAAAATTACAAACAGCAGAGGACCCAGAACTGATCCCTGCGGAACTCCACTTGTAACTGGGCTCCAGGCTGAATATTTACCATCGACCACCACTCTCTGACTTCGACAGGTTAGCCAGTTTTCTATCCAATTGGCCAAATTTCCCTCTATCCCATGCCTCCTGACTTTCCGCATAAGCCTACCATGGGGAACCTTATCAAATGCCTTACTAAAATCCATGCTGGCTAAGATAAAAGGTAGGGAGGAGGGACTTGGGGGAGGGGCGTCGGAAATGTGATAGGTGGAAAGAGGTCAAGGTGAGGGTGATAGGTCAGACTGGGGTGGGGGCGGAGATGTCGGGAAGAAGATTGCAGGTTAGGAAGGCGGTGCTGAATTCGATGGATTTGACTGAGACAAGGTGGGGGGAGGGGAAATGAGGAAACTGGTGAAATCCGAGTTCATCCCTTGTGGTTGGAGGGTTCCTAGGCGGAAGATGAGGCGCTCTTCCTCCAACCGTCGTTTTGTTGTGGTCTGGAGATGGAGGAGTCCAAAGACCTGCATATCCTTGGTGGAGTGGGAGGGGGAATTGAAATGTTGAGCCACAGGGTGGTTGGGTTGGTTGGTCCGGGTGTCCCAGAGGTGTTCTCTGAAACGCTCTGCAAGTAGCTGGCCTGTCTCCCCAATATAGAGGAGGCCACATCGGGTGCAGAGGATGCAATAGATGATGTGTGTGGAGGTGAGGGGAATCTGTGGCGGATATGGAAGATTCCTTTGGGGCCTTGGAGGGAGGTGAGGGGGAAGGTGTGGGCGCAAGTCTTGCACCTCCTGCGGTTGCAGGGGAAGGTGCCGGGAGTGGAGGTTGGGTTGGTGGGGGGTGTGGACCTGACGAGGGAGTCACGGAGGGAGTGGTCTTTACGGAATGCTGATAGGGGAGGGGAGGGAAATATATCCTTGGTGGTGGGGTCCGTTTGGAGATGGCGGAAATGACGGCGGATGATGCGCTGAACATGGAGATTGGTGGGGTGGTAGGTGAGGACCAGTGGGGTTCTGTCCTGGTGGCGGTTGGAGGGGTGGGGCTCAAGGGCGGAGGAGCGGGAAGTGGAAGAGATGCGGTGGAGGGCATCGTCGACCACGTTGGGGGGGAAATTGCGGTCCTTGAAGAAGGAGGCCATCTGGGTTGTGCGTTTTTGGAACTGGTCCTCCTGGGAGCAGATGCGGCGGAGTCGAAGGAATTGGGAGAATGGGATGGCGTTTTTACAGGGGGCAGGATGGGAGGAGGTGTAGTCCAGGAAGCTGTGGGAGTCGGTCGGTTTGTAGTAGATGTCCGTGTTGATTTGGTCGCCTGAGATATAAATAGAAAGGTCGAAGAAGGGGAGGGAGGAATCTGAGACTGTCCAGGTGAATTTGAGGTCGGGGTGGAAGGTGTTGGTGAAGTGGATGAACTGTTCAACCTCCTCGTGGGAGCACGAGGCGGCGCTGATACAGTCATCGATGTAGCGGAGGAAAAGGTGGGGGGTGGGGCCAGTGTAGTTGCGGAAGATGGATTGTTCCACATATCCTACGAAGAGGCAGGCATAGCTGGGGCCCATGCGGGTGCCCATGGCTACTCCTTTCGTTTGGAGGAAGTGGGAGGAATGGAAAGAGAAGTTGTTCAAGGTGAGGACCAATTCAGTCAGTCGAAGGAGGGTGTCAGTGGAAGGGTACTGGTCGGTACGGCGGGAAAGAAAGAAGCGGAGGGCTTTGAGTCCTTCGTGATGGGGAATGGAGGTGTACAGGGACTGGATGTCCATGATGAAAATAAGGCGCTGGGGACCGGGGAAGCGAAAATCATGGAGCAGGTGGAGGGCATGGGTGGTGTCCCGAACGTAGGTGGGGAGTTCTTGGACTAAGGGGGACAGGACGGTGTCAAGGTATGCGGAGGTGAGTTCGGTGAGGCAGGAGCAGGCGGAGACAATGGGTCGGCCGGGGCAGTCAGGTTTGTGGATTTTGGGCAGGAGGTAGAAGCGGGCGGTGTGGGGTTCTGGGACTATGAGGTTGGAGGCGGTGGATGGGAGGTCCCCTGAGGTGATGAGGTTATGGACGGTCTGGGAAATGATGGTTTGGTGGTGGGGGGTGGGGTCATGGTCAAGGGGGCAGTAGGAGGAGGTATCTGCGAGCTGGTGTTTGGCCTCAGCGGTGTAGAGGTCGGTGCGCCATGCAACAGAGGGAGTGGAGGGCTGCGCGTTCCGAGGGTGAGCGGTTGGAGTGGGTGAGAGGGGTGGGGGAGTTCAGGTAGCGGTTAATATCGCGGCGGCAGTTGGCTATGAAGAGGTCGAGGGCAGGTAGGAGGCCAGCACGGGGTGTCCAGGTGGATGGGGTGTGTTGGAGGTGGGAGAAGGGGTCGTCAGAGGGTGGGCGAGAGTCCAGGTGGATGGGGTGTGTTGGAGGCGGGAGAAGGGGTCGTCAGAGGGTGGGCGAGAGGGCGGGAGAAGGGGTCGTCAGAGGGTGGGCGAGAGGCGGGAGAAGGGGTCCACGCTAAAGAGCTTCCAATCAATATTTGGGAAGTTGAAATCGCCCATGACTACTACCCTGTGGCTTCTGCACCTTTCCAAAATCTGTTTCCCAATCTGTTTCTCCACATCTCTGCTGCTATTGGGGGGCCTATAGTAAACACCCAACAAGGTGACTGCACCTTTCCTATTTCTGACTTCAGCCCATACTACCTCCAAAAGCAGATCCCCCTCGAACTGCCTTTCTGCAGCCGTTATACCATTTCTAATTAGCAACGCCACCCCCCACTCCTTTTTTACCACCCTCCCTAATCTTACTGAAACATCTGTAACCAGGAACCTCCAACAACCATTCCTGTCCCTCTTCTATCCATGTTTCCGTGATGGCCACAACATCGTAATCCCAGGTACCGATCCACGCCTTAAGTTCACCCAATTATTTCTGATACTCCTTGCTTTGAAGTATACGCACTTGAACCCATCTCTGTGTCCGCAAGTATTCCCTGTCAGTGCTGCCTTCTTCACAGCCTCCCTACATTCTTGGACATCCTGACAAACAGATAGCCTACTTGCTGGACTACAAGTCCGGATCCCATCCCCCTGCCAAATTAGTTTAAACCCCCCCGAAGAGTGCTAGCAAACCTACCCCCCAGGATATTGGTGCCCTTCTGGTTCAGGTGCAACCCGTCCTGCTTGTACAGGTCCCACCTTCCCCAGAATGCAGTCCAATTGTCCAAATACCTGAAGCCCTCCCTCCTACACCATCCTTGCAGCCACGTGTTCAACTGCACTCTCTCCCTATTCCTTGCCTCACTGTCACGTGGCACCGGCAACAACCCAGAGATGATGATTCTGTCTGTCCTAGCTTTTAGCTTCCAGCCTAACTCCCTGAGCTCTTGAATGACCTCCCCAACCCTCTTCCTACCTATGTCGTTGGTGCCAATGTGCACCACAACTTCTGGCTGCACACCCTCCCCCTTAAGGATTCTGAAGACACGGTCCGATACGTCTCGGACCCTGGCACCCGAGAGGCAACAAACCATCCGAGAGTCTCGCCCATGTCCACAGAACCGCCTGTCCGTCCCTCTAACTAGAGAGTCTCCTATAACTAGCGCTCTCCTCCTCTCCCCCTTTCCCTTCTGAGTCTCAGTGCCAGACCTCGCGCCACAGACCCGGTCACTGCAGCTTACCCCTGCTAGGCCGTCCCCCCCAACAGTGTCCAAGGCGGTATACTTATTGCTGTGGTTCTGTTCGCCGAGCTGGAAGTTTTTGTTGCAAACGTTTCGTTCCCTGTCTCGGTGACATCCTCAGTGCTTGGGAGCCTCCTGTGAAGCACTTCTGTGGTGTTTCCTCCGGCATTTATAGTGGCCTGTCCCTGCCGCTTCCGGTTGTCAGTTTCAGCTGTCCGCTGTATTGGCCGGTATATTGGGTCCAGGTCGATGTGTTTGTTGATGGAGTTTGTGGATGAGTGCCATGCTTCTAGGAATTCTCTGGCCAGGGAATTCCTAGCAGCATGGCACTCATCCACAAACTCCATCAACAAACACAACCCCCTGCACCCAATATACCGGCCACTGTAGCGGACAGCTGAAACTGACAACCGGAAGCGGCAGGGACAGGCCACTATAAATGCCGGAGGAAACACCACAGAACCGCTTCACAGGAGGCTCCCAAGCACTGAGGATGTCACCTAGACAGGGGACGAAACGTTTGCAACAAAAACTTCCAGTTCGGAGAACAGAACCACAGCAACGAGCACCCGAGCTACAAATCTTCTCCCAAACTTTGAGCGGTATACTTATTGTTTAGGGGAACGACCACAGGGGATCCCTGCATTGCCTGCTTCCTCCCCTTCCCACCTCTAACTGTTACCCAGCTACCTCTGTTCTCTGGCGTAGCTATGTCCCTGTAGCTTCTATCTATCACCCTCTCAGCCTCTCGAATAATCCTCAGTTCATCCAACTCCAGTTCCAGTTCCCTAACTCGTTCTGTGAGGAGCAGGATCTGACTGCATTTCCTGCAGATGAAGTCGGCAGGAGTATCGGTGGTTACCCCTACCTCAAACATCCTGCAGGAGGAACATTCCACTGCCTGCGCTGCCATTACTCTACACCTCGTCTCCAAAACAAGAACACTGAGTAGCTTACCTGTGGACTTTAAAATTAGGTTAGAGGAGAAGGATGGGAGGGAGGCCCTACTATGTAGGGCCCTACTATGTAGGGCCTGGGGTCTAGAACACACCCACTCAAATATCAATCACTTACCTTCCCGACCAGCTCTGCGCTCCAACCTCACTTCCGCCCAGCTCGCGCCGCTCTCTGCTGTGAAAAGACTGTTGGCGTCAAGGTAAGTTCTTTATATATCAATCACTTACCTTCCCGACCAGCTCTGCGGTCCAACCTCACTTCCGCCCAGCTCGCGCCGCTCTCTGCTGTGAAAAGACCGTTGGCGTCGAGGTAAGTTCTTTATATATCAATCACTTACCTTCCCGACCAGCTCTGCGCTCCAACCTCACTTCCGCCCAGCTCGCGCTGCTCTCTGCTTCCCAACCAGCTCTGTGCTCCAACCTCACTTCCGCCCAGCTCGCGCCGCTCTCTGCTGTGAAAAGCTAGATTCTTTACTCAGTGAGTCGTGAGTTCATGGAATGCCCTGCCAGTAGCAGTGGTGGAATCTCCCTCTTTATGGGCATTTAAACGGGCATTGGATAGGCATATGGAGGATAGTGGGCTAGTGTAGGTTAGGTGGGCTTGGATCGGCGCAACATCGAGGGCCAAAGGGCCTGTACTGCGCTGTATTTTTTTCTATGTTTCTATGTTCTATTTTTTCTATGTTTCTATGTTTCTATGTTCTATGTTCTATGTTTCTATGTTTCTATGTTCTATGTTTCTATGTTCTATGTTCAAATGTGGCCTCACCAAAGCCCTGTACAATTGAAGTAAGGCTCATTGATTTCCATATTACAAAACCTTGTGATGAAGCTCACATGCCATTTTCCTTCCAAACTGCTTGCTGCACCTGCATGTTAGCTTGAGGCATTCCTTGTGCAAGGACAATCAAGTATCTCTATACATCAACATTTACAAGTTTCCCACCTTTTGAAAAAATATTCTGCATTTCTATTCTGACAACAAAAGTGAATATCTTCACACTTACCCACAATGTACTTCATCTGCCATTTATTGCCCACACACTTAACCTGTATCAAATATCAATGCAACCTCATGTGCCTTTCCTCTAGATTTTCCTTCCACATAGCTTTGCTTTATCAGTAAACCCAGAAACATTCTCTTCCTCCAAATTATTAATGTTGATTGTAAATGAAGCCAAAGCTGATCCTTGTGGCATTCTACTACTCATTCATTGTCTCTTTATGGCCATCCTTTGCTTTCCGTCCAGTGATTGATCCTTTGTGATACTCACACATTGCCCCAATTCCATGACTGCTTAGTTTGCCCATTACCTTTTTTCTGTGGCATCTGATCGATTGCCCTTTACAAATCCAGGTATGCTTCAGCGACCACCCTACTACGTATATCCTCCAAACATTAGTAAATAAAAATAAAATAATGTGGATGCTGTAAATCTGAAATAAAAGCAAGGCATGCTGGAGAAACTCAGCAGGTCTGGCAGCGTCTGTGGAGAGAGGAACAGAATTATCATCTTGAGTCCAGTGACCCTTTGTCAGAACACTGGACTCAAAGCTTTGTCTCTGTTTCTCTCTCTCTACAGATGCTGCCAGATCTCCTGAGTTTCTCCAGCATTTTCTGTTTTCCAGATATTAATAAAATAGGATTGTGCTTCATAAAATCTTGTTGGTTGTTCGCATGATTGTATACATTTCTAAGCACATTGTTGAAATTGGGTTAAAATATGTTCCAATATTTCCCTGAAATCTGATGTTAGACTAACAGAGCTGTATGTCCCTGTTTTTCTCTCTTCCTCCTTTTTTGAAAAGCAATGTTAAGTTCACCAATTTCCAGTTTGATTTGAATTTTCCTGAGTCTGGGGAACTTTGGAAAATCATAGTTGGTGATCCACTATCTCGACAGCTACCTCTTTCAAATGCTAGAGTGTAGACCACCAGGTTCTTGGCATTTGCCTGATTTTAGTTTCTTAGGTTTCTCCAATATTTTTTGTCTGATGAAATTAACTACCTTAAGTTCTTCACTCATTTTAGCTCATAGGTTACAATTTATTTCTGGAATGCAACCTGTGTCCTCTACTGGGAAGATGGGAACAAAACATTTGTTCTATGTCTCTGCCATTTCCTCATTTCCCATGATAATTTCTCCTGTTTCAGCTTCTAAAGGAACAATATTTATTTCAGTTGCATTCTTTCTCTATGCAGTAGAAGTCTGTTACATCATGCTGACTTATACCACAAATACTTCTAATGTAAGATTCCATCACTCTCAGAAAAGATGTTTTTCCCTAAAACTTAATCGACTAGTTCAAAATAGGAGATAGTAAGCGTCTTCTTATTAATATATCCAGTTATAATGTCATTCAGTTAAAATTTCTCTTTCTGAATCCAAGCATCTAAGTTATAACAGACTGTACAGAAATAAATTTGAAAAAAACAGCATCTATAAAGGGAGAGAGACTGTATTTAATTAAAGTTCTTACAATTTATTTTATTTCTGGCCAATTTACTCATATTCTAACTTTTTTCTTTTTAGCAACATTTTGGTAGCATTTGGTTGGTCTCCAAAACGTTTCCAATTCTCAAACTTGCTGCAGTTCTTTCCAATGTTATGTGCCTCTGCTTTTAACAATACTTACATGAACCATGACCTATTTAGTAAGCCACAGATGGATCATTCTCATGGATGTTTTTTTCATTGGAATGTACCTTGATTTTTTTTTAATTGTTCATGTAGTGATTGTAATGAGGTCAGCCAGGTGAACTTCATAGAATATTAGATCACTGATTGAGCTGTTCATCTGGTTCAATCTGGGAATTCTACCTGACAGATATAAACAGGAGTGTCAGAGGTTCAGTTCACTCTAAGAGCTGGCTCTGAGGGAGCTAGGTCAATGTCAAGGACTCTGCACATATATATAAAGGGTGACTTGGTGATGGGATACTGGCCTCTGTGGAGTTATTTCAGTGGTAACAAGAGCTAAGCATATTCTGAAGAAACTCAATTTCAACAGGTGTCTTACAGTTGGGATAAGCATTGCTTGCATCATGTTGTTACTTGGGAAGCTTGACTCATTTGACCCTGCTGTCGAGGACTGGATCTAATATGTGGAAAGAGTGTGTTATTTCTTTCCAAGATAATGACATTGAGACAGATGAAAAACAATAAGTAATTCCCCTGACAGCTTGTGGACCCACAGCTTTTTTAGTTATTAGGAGACTAACATTTCCTGAGGCACTAGATACTAAAACATTTCAAGAGTTGACAAATTTAGTTCAGGAATATTATGATCCAAGCCTCCTCTAATTCTGAGATGTAATCATGTTTACTTGGCAATTTGAGAACTGGTGATGAAGGTGATGAACCACCTGACGAAGGAGCAGCGCTCAAAAAGCTAGTGCTTCCAATTAAACCTGTTGGACTATAACCTAGTGTTGTGTGATTTTTAACTTTGGCTAGACTGAGAAGCTATACTGGGGAACCTTTACAGATTAAGGGTATCGCTGTGGTTTCGGTCTCTTATGAGAAGCAGCTGGTTCAGTTACCCCTGATTGTTGTAAAGGGCTAAGGCCCAAGCCTGATGGGTGAAATTGGTTCAGAAAAATTCAACTTGATCGGCTCAACATTTTTCGATCAGAAAGTGGCTGCCTGAGTGACGTCCTAATTAAATACCCAGAACATTTTCAGGATGGTCCAGAGACTATCAAAGGAGCCAACATTACCTGACATGTTGACCAAGAAGCAATTCCACAATTCTGCAAGGCCCACGCAGTGCCATTTGCCTTATGTGCAAAAGTCAAGGCAGAAATCAGAAGGCTGGAAGGTGAAGGAATCATCAAGCTAATCCCATTTGCAGAATGGGCAGCACCAGTCGTACAGATTGTGAAATCCAATGGGTCGGTTTGCCTTTGTTGGGATTTCAAACAAATGGTGAACCACTTTTCACAGCTCGATAGATAGCCAATACCTTGTATAGAGCACTTATGCACAAGGGCGTTGTCCTTCACAAAACATGAGATACGCGTACTTGCAGTTGCAGTTAGATGAGGATTCCCAGAAGTATGCTATAATTAATACCTATAAAGATTTGTATCACTATACAAGACTGCCACTTGGGGTATTGTCAATATGGACAATTTTTCAGCGGACAATGTGAGCCTGTAAAATTCATTGCCACAGAGCAAAGTGGAGGCCAGGACGTTTACTGTCTTCAAGGCAGAAATTGATAAATTCTTGATCCCGCAAGGAATTAAGGGCTGTGGGGAGAGTCCAAGTAAGTGGAGTTGAAATGCCCATCAGCCATGATTAAATGGCAGAGTGGATCGATTGGCCGAATGCCCTTACTTCCACTATGGTGTTATAGTATTTTACAAGGTCTACCTTAGGTCACCATTTATCTGGACGATGTGCTAATAACAGGGAAGACCAATAAGGAGAGAACTTGGACACTGTCCCTTGATGGTTCTCTCAGATGAGCTCATGCCTTAGAAGGAAAATATGTGTTCCAGACACCCCAAGTGACCTACTTGAGTTGACAAGACTGGAAGATAAAGTGAGGGCAATAAAAGGTACTACAGCTCCCATAAATATATAGGAGCTTAGGTCTTTCCATGGGACAGTGAATTATTATAGAAAGTTCATACATAATCTGGCCTCCATCCTGGCACCTTTGCATTAACCCTTAAAAAAGGTCAGCCTTGGAAATTGTCACATAGCTTTCAGGGAAGTGAAGAAATAGCAAACATCCTCTAAGGTGTTGGCACACCATGATCCCAAATGAGATCTGGTATTGTCATGCAATGCCTCGCCATATAGCATCAAGGTAGTATTAGCTCATTAATGGCCCAATGGAGAGGAACTCCCAATTGTGATTGCATCCAGGACTTTGGTTAATGCAGAGCGTAAATATGCTCAGATAGAGAGAGTGGCTTGGCAGTCATATTTGGAGTCAGGAAGTTCCACCAATACCTTTATGGTTGTAATAATAACGGACCACAAACCCCTGCTAAGTCTCCTTAAAGAGGACAAGGCAGCCCTGCCCATAGCTTCAGGCTGAATTCAGCAGTATGCTCTAATACTAAGTGGTATAATTACAAGTTGAACACCATCTGAGATGCCAAGTAACAAACACAGATGCATTGAGCCGCCTCTTACTGGCAGATACCAGCAATAATGCCACTGGGCCTGGCAAAATTAAAACAATTGGTCATGATGGGAAAAACAAAAGGGCCATCACAAACTGAATTGAAACTGTTTTGACCCAGAGATACCAGATCACAGATGGCGTATTATGATGGGGAACAAGTGTGATTGTCCCAGGCAAAGGTCATCACCAGATACTGGCTAAACTCCACTTGGGTCATCTCAGGGTTTCCAAAATGAAGATTGGTGAGAAGTTATTTCTAGCCAGGATTGGATGCAGAAATAGCTGTGTGGTGGAGGAGTAGGAGAAAGTGAGGACCGCAGATGCTGGAGATCAGAGCTGAAAAATGTGTTGCTGGAAAAGCGCAGCAGGTCAGGCAGCATCCAAGGAGCAGGAGAATCGACGTTTCGGGCATAAGCCCTTCTTCAGGAATGGTGGAGCAGTGCCCAGAATGCCAACAAAGACAAAAATTACAACCAGCAGATCCCTCACATTCATGTTTCATGTAGACTCTTCTAAGGGCTCAACATTCTTAGTCAATGTGAATGCCCACTCAAAGTGACTGGACATGCTGTGACACCACTATGGCTTTAAGAGGTATATTTTGTCCTTTTTTTGTGAAGAAAGGTTGAGATCAAAGATGCTTCAAAACCAATAAAGTGAACAGTATGTGAGGCCTTGTTTTTTTTCTCTAAGTATGGAACAATAGAAGCAGCCTGAATGGGACACTTGTCAGAATCAAAATCTCTAATTTTAAATTGAGTTTAGGGTTGTTGGACTAAGTGGTGATTATAGTTTTTGTTATTTTGGGTGTTGCATTCACTTGGTTTAAACAGGATGTGCCATTTGTAATAATGGCTCTTTCAGTCACTAAGAGTTTCCTGGGGGTAGATGAGTCATGTCAGAAGTTTTACAGAAAGCGAGTAAGGCAAAGCTGGAGTTGGGATTGCCTGTGTCTATGAGGAAAAGGGAGATAATTGTGGCATTTGTGTAGCAGTTAATATTGCCATGAATGCCATTGGAATCCTGAGAGATGGCGAAAATTCAATTGCAAATGAAGCAACTTGAGTTAGAGACAAAAGAAAATGAAAGAATAGGCCTGGCAGAACAACAAGAAAGTGAAAAGGAAATGAAATATTTTGAATTAAGATTAAAAGCAGAGGAAAAAAAGAGAAGAATATCTAGCAGAAGAAAGGGAGAAAGAGAGAGAAGGGAGAAAGAGATAGAGCTTTTGAACTTCAGAAGTTGGATGATTATTTTGGAGGAGTTCGAAACTTCCAGTAGTGAGAACAGCAGAAGACCAGAATGTTAAGACTGTAAAATTAGTAGTGGAAATGGCAGATGGTTATGGGTTGGTTCACAAATCAAAGTTTGGCTCCCAACATCACTTTCAATCTATGAGGGATAGAAATTGGGGAAAAGGCAAACCTTCAGGTGGTTGGGGAAAAGGAGATAGTGAAGATAGTTTACCACAGGGTAAAAAGAAAACCCATGAGGGGGAAGGAGATGTGAAAAAGCTCAAGTGTTTTCACTGCAAATAAAGTAGGCCACATGAAGTCACAATGATGGTGGTTTGGGAAAGGCACTGGGAAGACAGATGTGAGAAAACAGGATAAGCCAGTGAGTTTCATTGAAATGGCAAAGGAAAGCACAGTGGAAGATAAAACACTGCAAAAGAATGTGCAACCTAATCAGTTAAAAATCACATGACACCAGGTTATAGTCCAACAGGTTTATTTGGAAGCACTAGCTTTCGAAGCGCTGCTCCTTCATCAGGTGGTTGTGGAATATAAGAGTATAGGTATCTTATACTCCACAACCACCTGACAAAGGAGCAGCGCTTCGAAAGGTAGAGCTTCCAAATAAAGCTTTTGGACTAAACCTGGTGTTGTGTAATTTTTAACTGTGTACACCCCAGTCCAACACCAGCATCTGTAAATCATGACAACCTAGTCAGGGGTTGATTGAGAAGAAAGTACAAGAAAGTACTACCTAAAGAATTTACTTGCATGGGTAAGGTTTACTGGTATATGTGAGGTGGAGCTGGTAAGAATTTAAAATTTTAAGAGATACAGGGGCAAATCAGTCTTTGATGGTGGGCGTTAACAAGATATGTAACTCTGAAGGAGTGTTGCCAGAAAAAGTGTAATATGTGGAATGTGAGATGAGCAGTGTTCCATTATATAAGTGGTTGGAGAGTCCAGTGAAAAATGGTGAAGTGGTGGTAGGAGTACTAGAGAAACTCTCAGCTCTAAGAATTCAATTTGTCCTTGCTAATGATATACAGAGGAACCTCGATTATCCGAATGAGATGGGCGGGTAGTATTTCATTCGGATAATTGATTATTCGGATAACTGATTCAATGCTTCTCCTCTGGGATTTGGAGTTTTCTAATGTTTCCTTTTTCCTCACTCTGCCTGCTTTGCTCCCTCCCTCTGTCTCAGGGTTTGTTTCTGAGCAGACACACCTGTGTGTAAGGGACCTGCAGCATTGCAGAAGACCTGCCGCTGCTTCACTTCAATGGGATTGACAGTGAGCGCTTGCTGAGTCCACTCCCCATTCAGGAGACTAGGCAGCAGCATGCTGCACAATACTCCAGCCCTGCGCAACCATCTCACCCCTTCTCTGCCCACCCCTGCCCATGCAATGAAGACGGCAGCCGGACTGGACACCAACAGTAAAACTGCTGCTGCCTTTGGGGGTGAGTTTCAAAATAACGCACACACATATTTCCACTCTACCCTGTACAGGACAATGTTGGAGAGAATGTCTGGGGAAGGGGAGGGGGGAGTGTTTAGGGTACATCCCTTTGTAGAACTCCAGGGGACGTGTGGGGAGAGAGAGAGAGGATGGGAGGTCAGTCATTTGGAGATGATGTCTGGGCTCCCTTCGATGTCCAGGACTGTTCCTGGCAGCATTTCAGTAAGCCGAATTCACTATGAATCATTGTAAAGAGGTGGTCAGTTTTGGTAACACCTCTTTGGTTTCTATTGGGATCTTGAGATCTTCTTCAGATAATCCAAAATTCGGATAATTGATATTCAGATAATTGAAGTTCCTCTGCAGTTGGACAACAGGTGGAAGTGATTCCTGCTGTGGATGAAAAGCCAATGGAAAATCAGGTAACTGAGATGTGACAGGAAGTATATCCTGGGTTTTTTTTACTGATTGTGTGGTAATAAGCTTACAAAGCTATAGGTGGAAACAGGAGGAGAATTCAAAAAATAAGATAAGGAAGTTGAAGTTCAATTATCAGAGACCATATTTAATCAAATAGTTGAGAAAAAAACAAGAATAAGTGGAGGACAAAGTGAATAACGTTGGTTCAGAGAAATTAACTGCAAAGCAGTTGTCTCAAAAGTATTTGTCCCATAATATTACGATCCTAAAAATGATGTCTTGATGAGGACATGGAGATGATAAAATGAGGAAAGGGCAGATTCTATGTGCCTTGAACTTTTATGGCTGTGACTTATTTCAGGGATCAACTGGGGATCTGTGTGACATTTTCCAATCCTCTGCCCACAACTGCATCCAGGATGTCACTGATACTGTTTTCTCCAGATTACACACGACTTTCTGTCCTTTCACTCATAATGAGGAAAGTTAAGGGGCCCAGGCAGTGGGATTCTCCACTATCGCTGACTTCCCTCAGGTATAGGCCACTATTGACTGCACCAATGTTACTTTCAAAGCAGCCTCTGTTGAAAGTCATCAAAGAAAAAGGCTTCCACTCCTTCAATGTTCAGATTTTGGAGGTCTGTGGCCAGTATTCTTAGAGCTGTCATGATACTTACGTACTGGAGAACTCAGGTTCATGCATCTTCCAAAGTCCTTCAGTCATAGAGTGGTAGCATCTGGGAGACGTTCCAATTATAGTTGATAGCACCTTTATGAATTCTCAGACTGACACAGAGCAAGTATATAACACTCTGCTTCTACCAGGGCCACACTGGAACAGATCAGAGGCCGCCATAAGATGAGGTTTCATTGCCTGGACTACTGAGGTATAGTCCAGTTTGGTTATGCTGTGGCAATGTGGCATGTTGTGTTCTTCACAGCTGAAGTTGTCAAAGGAAGGAATGTCCTGGATGCAAAGGAAGTAGGGGACTGAGAGTAATCAGCTGAGGGTGAGGCTGAGGTTGAGGATGAGGCGTATAAGGACGGTCAGCCAAAACACAATGATAGAGCTAAACATCTTGAATAAGCTGGGTTTCCACTTTGTTTCATTCTGTTACCTTCTTCAGTTATATGGCAATCTTCCTCTGGTCAGTACATGTGATACTAACAACTCACCCATGTTCATCCTGTTCAGCCTGTTATGAAACATTTTTCTGCAATGACACAAAAGAATGGGACTGAGTAGGACAGAATTGGATAGGAGAGCCAATTGTGATGATGGCAGGGCAGGTGGTGAGGTGAAACAAATGAGTGAGTAGGAAGTGCTGAGGGCAGGAAATGTTTTTAAGTTTGGATGAATGAGGTGGGAAAGTGCCAATGATTGGACATGATGCCTGTGATAGTGAGAGAATTGGTGAGAGCGTGTACAGTGCCAGAGTTAGAGTGAACAATGGGGCTGTGAGGAAGGGGTAACAGAGGAAAAATGGTGAAACCTCATGTGTGGAAGGCAGTGCTTTTCCCTACTGATTGGCAAGGGAGGCTTCGCTATCAGATGCAACCAGTCTGGTTGGAGATAGCAGCCTGGATCAGTGTTGTCTCCAGGGTGGAAGCAGGCCATTTGGTCTATCAAGTCCACAGCAACTCTCCAAAGAGCTTTCCACCCAGACCCAATCTCCTTACCCTAATCCCTGTAAACTTTCATTTCCCAGGGCTAACCCATCTCACCTTCACATCCCTGAACACTACAGATAATTTAGTGTGGCCAAACCACCTAACCTACACATCTTTGGATTGTGGGAGGAAACCGGAGCACCCGATGGAAACCCATGCAGACACGGGGATAATGTGCAAACTCCACACAGACAGTTGCCTGAGGTTGGAATCAAATCCAGGTCCCTGGTGCTGTGAGGCAGCAGTGCTTACCACTATCACCAATCTTCACTTACCCTTGTGAAGGTCATTAACCTTTGTGCTTGACCCTGGAGACAACACTGACCCAGGCTACTATTTCCAACCAGGCTGGCTGCATTTGGTAGTGAAGCCTCCCTTGCCACTGTCTTCCCTGTCCTTAAGCACCTCCACATGCCTATTGGTGAAACAAGATGTCAGCTTCCCTTTCTGACCCATTATTGGATACAGCAAATGAGCAACAGAGTGCGAAGGGCAGTTCCTGACTTGCAACATCTGAATTGGGATGGAATTGGGGTTAAAATGGCACCAACGGTGTGAATGTGCAAATTCCTGGCAGCAGTGAGTACTTTCACCTGTCCTGCTGCATAATTCCTGATCAAGCCATCGCAAGGACGAAATGCATAATTAATAAGCAAAAGAGCAGACGATTGCATGAGCAAAGTTGAAAGGAGCCATGGCAGACCACTTGTAGGGAATCTCCTGGAAGAAAGTTCCTCTCAACGAGCATGTTTTACTACTTTAAATGTGCTGTATAAATGTAGGTGGTTGTTGTCATCGTACAATCTAGTATTGTACCTAATTCTGTCAATTTCCTTATGAGTGAGTGGTTTAAAATTGTGGACTTACTGACAGAACATTTCAATTCAGGATATTAGTTGCGATAAAGCTACTAATCTTTACCTCCACTCATAAAAAAAGTATGGCCATTTGAATATACTTCTGGGAGTCTACACTGTTGAGGGATGTCTTAAAACCAATTTGAATGATTGTACATTGTATTAGATCTACTCTAGGAGTTAAGAACCACAAGCAATCAATCAAAGGTTGATTGTGCCAATAAATGACAATGCTTTTATCTGGAACCCAATGAATAAATGTGGTATTAATTTACTAGTGATAATGATAAAAAATATCCCTTTGAAAGGTTGGATATTTATATCAATATTCTAAGGTACTCTTATGATTAATATTCTGCCAGCATGCATTATTCACCACGGACAGAGTTACAAAAATATCAATGATCATCTCACAGTAACAAACAAAATCTACTGGCTTTAATAAAAGAGAAAGGTAAATTAACCATTACAATCCTTTCACCACATAATAATGTAATCATTTTGTTTTATTTCAATTTCCGTGTCAACTACATGTCGATTTTACAGTCTCCCTGCCTGTGGGTTGGATTTTAATGAGTGGATACCATGGGATCTGTGGGCTCGGTTGAGGATGAAAAGGGTTTAGTCTGTGATTGGGACGAGTGGTGTGGGTAGACGAGAAGTTAATTCTAGGTGGCTTTTTAATGCAGTTATCTCATTACCATTTTACTTTCAGATTTCCTGCTCAATTAGCATCAGAAAGTGTAAATGCAATTGCCATCATGCAATTCTGACCAAAGTATTTAAAGTTGCACTCCAAGTAGGCAATTTGAAAGTGTTTGGAGTTTGTCAGTACAAGCCAGAAATCTTTGTTATGGAATCAAGTTAGCTTCATGTCTATTATTGTCATATTAAAATCTATCAAAAAGAAAGTGATAGCAGACCACTTAGAAATACATGACATAATCAAGCAAGGTCAGCAGGGCTTCATGAGGGAAAACAATGTCTGACAAATTCACAAGAATTCTTTGAAGAGATGACAAATGGGATAGATAAGGAAAAAGTGGTGGATATAATATATTTGGATATTCAGAAGGCATTTGATATGGTGCCACACATTAGGTTATTTAACATAATAACTGTCTGAGAGGTTGGAAGTAGCATGGTTAGAGAATAGGTTAACTAATAGAAGATTCTGAATATCTATCCTCTCCATGTCTGTTAAAGTTTTATTGTCTCTTATCCAGGCCACCCTGCAGTCTCCAACACTCTGGTGAAAATCCAAGTTTGTCCAACCTCTCCTTATAGCTAATACACTCCAATCCAGGCAAGGCCAGCATTTGTTGCCCATCCCTAATTGCCCTGAGGGCAGTTAAGAGTCAACCACTTTGACCAGGTAAGGATGTCCTTCCCTAAAGGACATCAGTGAACCAGATGGATTATTTTGACAATAGATTCATGGCCATCATTAGACTCTTAATTCCAGATTATTTCTTATTGAAGTCAAATTCCACCATCTGTTATGGTGGGAATTGAACCAGGAGTGCAGAACATTACCTGGGGTCTCCGAGTTAATAGTCCATCAATAATACTAGTAGGCTATTGTCTCCTTGATATATTGATAAACCTCTTCTGCACTCTCACCAAAGTCTCCATGTCTTTTCCATAGTATGGTGACCAGAACAGTACACAGTACTCCAAATGTGGCCTGACTAAAGTCTTATACAGTTTTAACATGACTTCCCAACTTTTATGGCTTTATGCATGGAGAGGTCTTTTCTCACAAGCTTTATTGAGTTTTTAAAGGAAGTGACAAAGATAAGAGTAAGCAGTAGATATTGTCTATATTAAAGTATTTGACAATGCCCCTCATGGTAGGTTGGTCCAGAAGCTCAATTCACATGAAATCTATGTTGAGTTGGCAAGTTGGATACAAAATTGTCCAAGCTACAGAAGATACAGTGTAGTTGTGGAGGGATTTTGTTTTGACTGGAGGTCTGTGACTAGTTGTGTTCTATAAGGATCTACAAACGAACCACTCTCCATGGAAAATGTTGCCCCCATTTCCTTTTTAAAGCTTTCTCCACTCACCTTAAAATATGCCCCTTAGTTTTTTTCCTACCATAGAGAAGGGATCACTTATCTATCCACCTTCTCGATGCCCCTCATAATTTTATAAACTTCCATAAGGTTACCCCTCAGCCTCCTACGCTCCAGTGAAAAAAACCCCCATCTATCCAGCCTCTCCTCATAACTCAAATCTTCCATTCCCAACAACATCTTGGGAAATCTTTTCTAAACCTGCTCCAATTTAATAATATCCTTCCTATCGCAGATCAGAACTGCACATAGTACGCCAGAAGAGGCCTTGCCAATGTTTGATTTGATTTAATTTGATTTATTGTCACATGTACTTAGTACAGTGAAAAGCTTTGTTTATAAACAGTACAGGCAGATCATAGTAAGCAAGGACATACAGATCAGAGGGTGAAAAAAAAAAACTAGACAGAGGTATACAAAGTTGCACCCTGTACAACCTCAACTTGATGTCCCAACTCCTATACTCAAAAGTCTGAGCAATGAAGGCAAACAAGCTAAACACTGTCTTAATCACCCTGTCTGCCTGTTATGCAAATTTTAAAGAACTATGTACCTGAACCCCTATAACTCTGTTCTATAACTCTACCCAGAACCTACCATTAATTGCATAAGTCCTGTCCTTGTTTGTTTTACCAAAATGCAATACCTCACATTTATCCAAATTAAACTTCATCTGTCACTCCTCAGCCCATTGACCCAATTGATCAGGATCCCTTTGTAATCTTAGATAATCTTGTTCACTGTGCACGATATCACTAAATTCGATGTCATCCATAAACTTACTAACCAAGCCTCCTATATTCTCATCCAAATCATTTATGTAAGTGATAAACAAAGGTGGACTCAGTACCGATCTCTGTGGAACACTGCTGGACACAGGCCACCTGTCTGGCAATCTCCCACCGTCAAGCCAGTTACGCTTTTTGGCAGGAAGTGGAGCCAAATATTATTTAAAAGAAAAAAGGCTGCAGAAAGCTACAGAATTGAAGGATTTGGGAATCCTGTTTGAATCTGAAAAGGCTTACATCCAAGTTCAGCTAATGACAGGTAAGGCAAATGAAATGTTAGCCTTTATTTCAAAGAAAATGGAGTAGAACAGCACTGAAGTTTTTGTTAAAACTACACACAGCATTAGTCAGACTACAATTGGAATACTGTCAACAATTTTGGGCCCCTCATCTAAGGAAAGAGGTTTGGACTTTGGAATTGGCACATCTGGCAGTCCAGAGAAGGTTTACTAGGTTGACGCTAATTATGGAGGGCCTCTCCATTTTCAGCAGCAGGGGGAGCTGTGAGATTGAGGACCAGGAGGCTGCTGGGAAGGTAAATTTCCCTCTAAAAGGATTTACTTTGAGAATCAGTGGCCTCCATTTTCAGCAGTAGCGGAAGTGATGAGAGTGAGGACTGGGGCCTGCTGGCAAGGTAAATTAATCCTTTAATAACTTACCTCGTGAATAGGCAGGGAGCATGCTGCATAGGATTGGACATGGGGTGGCTGAGTAAGTGAGGTAATATATTTGGGTGGTTGCTTTACCCGAAACACTACTGAGGCAGTGTCTCCCACCCATCCCTCTCCTCTAACCATAAAAAAAGGTTCTGTTCGCCTGACTCGTAAGGTTATTTTTTTTTCAGTAATCTCTTTGGAAATTCAGAATAGTGGGAATGGAAGTTAGGGCAGTTGCATGTTTCTCCTGTAGAATGTGGGAGGTGAGGGTCACCACTAGTGTCTCTGCTGACTTCATCTGTGGGAAGTGCACCCATTTCCAGCTCTTCAGAAACTGTGTTAGGGAACTGGAGCTGGTGCTGGATTAATTCCAGATCATTCGGGAGGTGAGGGGGTTATTGAGAGGAGTTACAGGGAGATAGTCACAGCTCAGGTACAGGAAAAAGGTAGATGGGTTTCAATCACGGTACAGAAAAGGAACTGGCAGACAGTGCAGGGATCCCCTGTGGCTGTTTCCCTCGATAACAAGTACATCATTTTGGATACTATTGGGTGGTGGGGGGGAACTTACTTGGGGTAAGCCATGCGGTACAAGTCTCTGGCACAGGGTCTATCCCTGTTGCTCAGAAGGGAAGGGGGGAAGAGGAGTAGAGCATTAGTTATTTGGGATTCCATAGTTCAGGGGACAGATAGCAGATTCTGTGGGAACAGAGACTCGCTGTTGGTGTGTTGCCTCCCAGGGACCAGGGTACGTAATGTCTCGGATTGTGTTTTCGGGATCCCTAAAGGGGAGAGGGAGCAGCCCCAAGTCGTGGTCCACATAGGCACCAATGACATAGGTGGAAAAGGGATGGGGATGTAAGGCAGAAATTCAAGGAGCTTGGGTAGAAGCTTAGAGCTAGAACAAACAGAGTTGTTATCTTTATTTGCTGCCCATGCTATGTGCTAGCGAGGTAAGGAATAGAGACAGAGAGCAGTTGAACACATGGCCTCAGGAATGGTGTAAGAGAGAGGGATTCAGATACCTGGGTAATTGGGGCTCATTCTGGGAGAGGTGGGACCTCTACAAACGGGTTGGTCTACACCTGAACCAGAGGGGTTGTTGCAGGTTCCGGGGTTTAGATGTTTCAGTAAGAACAAGGAAGGTGGCAAAAGAGGAGGAGATGTGGCATTGTTAGTCAAGGATAGTATTACAGCAGCAGAAAGGACGTTTGATGAGGACTTGTTTACTGAGGTTGCATGGGCTGAGGTTAGCAACAGGAAAGGAGAGGTCAACCTGTTGGGAGCTTTCTATAGGCCTCTGAAAAGTTCCAGAGATGTTGAAGAAAGAATTGCAAAGGTAATTCTGTATTGGAGTGAAGGTGACAGGTAGTTGCTAATGGGGACTTTAACTTTCCAAATATTCACTAGAAACGCTTTAGTTTGAGTACTTTAGATGGGTCAGGTTTTGTCCAATGTGTGCGGGAGGGTTTCCTGACACACTGTGTAGACAGGCAAAACTGAGGACTGCAGATGCTGGAAACCATAGTTTAGATCAGAGTGGTGCTGGAAAAGCACAGCAGGTCAAGCAGCATCCAAGGAGCAGGAAAATCAATGTTTTGGGCAAAAACACTTGACCAGGGATAGAGGCAGGAAGCCTCCAGGGTGGAGAGATAAATGGGGGGGGAGAAGGTAGCAAAGAGTACAATAGGTGAATGGGGGTGGGGTTGGAGGTGATAGGGCAGAGGGGAGGTTGGAGTAGATAGGTGGGAAGGGAGATTGGCAGGTGGGACAGGTCATGAGGACAGTGCTGAGCTGAAAGGTTGGAACTGGGGTACGGTGGGGGGAGGGGAAATGAGGAAACTGGTGAAGTCCACATGGATGCCCTGGAGTTGGAGTGTTCCAAGGCGGAAGATGAGGCATTCTTCCTCCAGGCATCGGGGGTGTTGAGGGAGCAGCAGTGGGGAAGGCCCAGGATCTGCATGTCCTCGGCAGAGTGGGAGGTGGAATTGAAATGTTGGGCCACAGGGCGGTGGGGTTGGTTGGTGCGGGTGTCCCAGAGATGTTCCCCAAAGCGCTCTGTGAGGAGGTGTCCAGTCTCCCCAATGCAGAGGAGACCGCATCGGGAGCAACGGATACAATAAATGACATTGGTGGATGTGCAGGTAAAACTTTGATGGATGTGAAAGGCAGCTTTGGGGCCTTGGATGGAGGTGAGGGAGGAGGTGTGGGCGCAGGTTTCGCAATTCCTGCGGTGGTAGGGGAAGGTGCCAGGACGGGAGGGTGGGTTGTTGGGGGGGGCGTCGACCTGACTAGGTAGTCACAGACGGAACGGTCTTTGCACAAGGTGGAAAGGGGTGGGGAGGGAAATATATCTCTGGTGGTGGGGTGTGTTTGGAGGTGGCGGAAATGTTGGTGGATGATATGGTTAATGTGAAGGTTGGTAGGGTGGAAAGTGAGGACCAGGGCGTTCTGTCCTTGTTATGGTTGGAGGGGTGGGGTTTGAGGGCGGAGGTGCGGGGTGTGGATGAGATGCGTTGGACAGCATCTTCAACCACGTGGGAAGGGAAATTGCGATCTCTAAAGATGGAGGCCATCTGGTGTGTTCTGTGGTGGAACTGGTCCTCCTGGGAGCAGATACGGCGGAGGCAGAGGAATTGGGAATATGGGATGGCATTTTTGCAGGAGGTAGGGTGGGAAGAGGTGTAATCCAGGTAGCTGTGGGAGTCGGTGGGTTTGTAAAAAATGTGTCAAGTCGGTTGTCAGTAATGGAGATGGAGAAGTCCAGGAAGGGGAGAGAGGTGTCAGAGATGGTCCAGGTGAATTTAAGGTCAGGGTGGAATGTTTTGGTGAAGTTGATGAACAGCTCAACCTCCTCGCGGGAGCACTAGGTGGCGCCATTGCAATCATCAATGTAGCGGAGGTAGAGGTGAGGAGTGGTGCCGGTGTAACTACGGAAGATGGACTGTTCCACATAGCCAACAAAGAGACAGGCATTGCTGGGGCCCATACGGGTGGCCATGGCTACCCTTTTGGTTTGGAGGAAGTGGGAGGATTCGCAGGAGAAATTGTTAAGGGTGAGGACCAGTTCAGCCAAACGAATGAGAGTATCGGTGGAAGGGTACTGTTGGGGATGTCGGGAGAGGAGAAAACTGAAGGCTTGGAGGCCCTGGTCATGGCGGATGGAGGTGTGGAGGGATTGGGTGTCCATGGTGAAGTCGAAGCATTGGGGGCCGGGGAAACAGAAGTCTTGGAGGAGGTGGAGTGCATGGGTGGTGTCTTGAACGTATGTGGGGAGTTCCTGGACTGGGGGTGGGGATAGGACAGTATCGAGGTAGGTGGAGATGAGTTCCGTGGGACAGGAGCAGGCTGAAACAATGGATCGGCCAGGGGCGGTCAGGTTTGTGGATCTTGGGAAGGAGGCAGAATCGGGCAGTGCGGGGTTCCCGGGCTACGAGGTTGGAAGCTGTGGGTGGGAGATCTCCTGAGGTGATGAGGTTCTGTATGGTCTGGGAGATGATGGTTTGGTAATGGGGGTGGGGTCATGGTCGAGGGGGTGGTAGGAGGTGTGTCTTCGTGTTGGCGTCTGGCTTCAGCGGTGTAGAGGTCAGTGCGCCAAACTACCACTGCACCCCCTTTATCTAATGGTTTGATGGTGAGGTTGGGATTGGAGCAGAGGGAGTGGAGGGCTGCACATTGTGAGGGGGAGAGGTTGGAATGAGGGAGGGGTGTAGACAGTTTGAGGCAGTTAATGTCTCGGCAGCAGTTGGAAATGAAGAGATCGAGGGCGGGTAATAGGCCAGCAAGGGGTGTCCAGGTGAATGGAGTATGTTGGAGGTGGGCGAAGGGGTCCTCGGAAGGTAGACGGGAGTCCTGATTGTAAAAGTAAGCTCGGAGGCGGAAGCTGCAGAAGAAGTGTTCAATGTCACGGCGTGTATTAAATTCATTGACGCGAAGACAGAGGGGGATAAAGGTAAGGCCTTTGTTGAGGACTGATCGTTCATTTTCAATGAGGGGAAGGTCTGGGGGAATGGTGAAAACTTGGCAGGGCTGGGAGCTAGGACCTGGTGTAGGTTTGGAACTGGGAGTGGGGCAGAGCCTGTAACTGGAGTGGGTGTGGTGATAGAGGGAATGGGGGTGGAGTCATGAGCAGGGGTGGTGTTCCCCTCAGGGTTCCGGGGGGCAGGGATGGTGACAGTGGGAGCTGTGGAGGGCGTGTCAGCAGAATACAGGTGAGTGGCGTTGGTGGGACGGAAGTGGTGGTAAACACGGTAGTAGAAGGGGCGGAAGTCACTGAACGTGTGACATCAGCGATGACGTGAGGAGCGGAAATGAAGTCACTTGTGGTGCATGAGGAATTGTGAGGGGCAGAAGTGGCTATGGAAGTGGCCATGATGGGGGCGGAAGTGATGTCATCGATCACCATGGGGATGGTAGCTGTACCAGGCACATGGCTAATGGTGTCTGAGCAGTTCCAGAGGCCGGGGGAAATCTTCCAGAATGTTTGAGGAGCGCTGGTTATGGAGGTGGGTGGTACTTACAGTTTTTGATGTTTGAGATGGTATTGAAATACTGTTTGTTAGAGTATTAATTCTTCTTAGAATATAGTACAGAGTTCTGGGAGAATGTGGCCCTCAGCTGAGGCAGGGCTGACTGTAGAGAGGTTAGGTGCTGGCGCATTGCTGCGAGCGTTGAGTGGAGGATCCGGAATGAGAACTGTTTCTGGTGGTTTTGAATCTGTAGTCTGTACTGGTTGTCCTGTTTGGTTCCGAACTGTACTGGGTTGAATGTAGTCTGGAGTCCCTATGTATACAGGCCAACAAGGGGTGAGGCTACAATGGATTTGTGGGCAATGAACTAAGCCAGGTGTTAGATTTGAAGGTAGGCGAGCACTTTGGTGATAGTGACCACAATCCTATTACGTTTACTTTAGCGATGGAAAGGGATAGGTATAGACCACAGGGCAAGAGTTATAGCTGGGGAAAGGCAATTATGATGTGATTAGGCAAGATTTAGGATGCATAGGATGGGGAAGGAAACTGTAGGGGATGGGCACAATTGAAATGTAGAACTTATTCAAGAAACAGCTACTGTGTGTTCTTGATAAGTATGTACCTGTCAGTCAGGGAGGAAGTGGTCAAGTGAGGGAACCATAGTTTACTAAAGAAGTTGAATCTCTCGTCAAGAGGAAGAAGGAGGCTTATGTAAGGATGAGATGTGAAGGCTCAGTTAGGGCATTTGAGAGGTTACAAGTTAGTCAGAAAGGACCTAAAGAGAGAGCTTAGGAGAGCCAGGAGGAGACATGAGACATTTTTGGCAGGTAGGATCAAGGAAAACCCTAAAGCTTTCTAAAGGTATGTCAGGAATAAAGGAATCATGAAAGTAAGATTAGGGCCAGTCAAGGACAGTGGTGGGATGTTGTGCGTAGAGTCCAAGGAGATAGGAGAGATGCTAAATGAATATCTTTCGTCAGTATTCACACTGGAAGAAGACAATGTTGTTGAGAAGAATACTGAGATATAGGCTGTTAGACTGGACAGGATTGAGGTTCATAAGAAGGATGTGTTGGCAATTCTGGAAAGTGTGAAAGTAGCTAAGTCCCCAGGGCCAGATGGAATTTATCTGAGGATTCTCTGGGAAGCTAGGGAGGAGACTGCAGAGCCTTTGGCTTTGATATTTATGTTGCCATTGTCTACAGGAATATTGCCAGAAGACTGGAGGATAGCAAATATTGTTCCCTTGTTCACGAAGGGGAGTAGACAACCCTGGGTAATTATAGACCTGTGAGCCTTATTTCAGTTGTGGGTAAAGTGTTGGAAAAGATTATAAGAGATAGGACTTATAATCATCTAGAAAGGAATAATTTTATTCGAAATAATCATCACGGTTTTGTGACGGGTAGGTCATGCCTCACAAACCTTATTGAGTTCTTTGAGAAGGTGACCAAACAGGTGGATGAGAGTAAAGCGGTTGATGTGGTATATATCGATTTCAATAAAATGTTTGATGAGGTTCCCCACGGTAGGCTATTGCAGAAAATACAGAAGCATGAGATTGAGGGTAATTTAGTGGTTTGGATCAGAAATTGGCTAGTTTTAAGAAGACAGAGGGTGGTGCATGATGGGAAATGTTCATCCAGGAGTTCTGTTACTAGTGGTTTACCGCAAGGATCTGTTTTTGGGCAACTGCTGTTTGCCATCTTTATTAATGATGTGGATTAGGGCGTAGAATGATGGGTTAGTAAATTTGCAGATGACACTAAGGTCGGTGGAGTTGTGGACAGTGCGGAAGGATGTTGCAGTTTATGGAAGTTCATAGATAAGCCACAGAACTGGGCTGAGAGGTGGCAAATGGAGTTTAATATGGAAAAGTGTGAGGTGATTCACATTGGAAGGAGTAACAGGAATAGAGTACTGGGCTAATGGTAAGATTCTTGGTGATGTGGATGAGCAGAGAGACCTCGGTGTCCATGTACATAGATCCCTAAAAGTTACCACCCAGGTTGTTAGGGTTGTGAAGGCAGCATACAGTGTGTTAGATTTTATTGGTAGAGGGATTGAGTTTCGGAGCCATGAGGTCATGTTGCAGCTGTACAAAACCCAGGTGCGGCTACACTTGGATTATTGCATACAGTTCTGGTCACCGCATTATAGGAAGGATGTGGAAGTATTGGACAGGGTGTAGAGGAGATTTACCAGGATGTTGCCTGGTATAGAGGCAAGGTCTCATGAGGAAAGGCTGAGGGAGTTGAGGCTATTTTTGTTAAAAAGAAGAAGGTTAAGAGGTGACTTAATAGAGATGTACAAGATGATCAGAGGATGAGATAGGGTGGACAGCGAGAGCTTTTTCCTTGGATGGTGATGGCTAGCACGAGGGGACATAGCTTTAAATTGAGGGCTGATAGATATAGGACAGCTGTCAGAGGTAGGTTCTTTCGTCAGAGAGTAGTCAGGGCATGGAACACCCTGCTTGCAACAGTAGTAGATTTGCCAACCTTAAGGGCATTTAAATGGTCATTGGAAAGGCATATGGACAAGAATGGAACAATGTAGGATAGATGGGCTTCAGATCGGTTCCACAGGTCAGTGCAACATCAAGGGCCGAAGAGCATGTACTGCTCTGTAACATTTTATGTTCTAAGTTCTATGTGTTATGAGGAGAGGTTGCTTTGATTTTAAATTTGATCTTATTGTCACATCTATTTTACAGTAAGAATACAATAAAATACAGTGAAAAACTTTCAGTTGTCACCGTGAAACAGCACCATTTTGAATAATGTAAGAATACAGGAGAAAAGAAAGACTCAGCTTGAAGAGAATCTATTAGTCCTGAGGCAGCTCATCACTGTCAATGATGCCTGCATCACCATACCTCTGCAACCACTTTGCCACCATCTACACCTGACCCAACGAACATTGAAGTTGTTGATCCTCAGGCGTCATCTTTGCCGTTGGTTGATTCTTCTCTGCCATTGTGTCATTTCCAACTATGCCAGACCTATCAAAGTCAAAGTTGTGTCTCTTGCTGCTGGGCCCACCTCATCGATGTTGCTGTGAGGACCTTCCACCATCTGCCAGCACTGAACTCAACCAACAATTAAGTCATTGATCCTCAGGAGATACCTTTTGCCATTGGGCCTACCTCACAGTATTGTCTCTGTCAATGTAGCAGCCGCCGATTCCAAGTGCTGTGCTTGCACAGTTGGAGCTCGCTTTCCTCCACCCTGGGCCCACTTGAGGTCCACACACTGGACCAGCCCAAAGTCCGTGCTCTGGGCTCTCGCTGTTGATGCTGTCCAAGCTCAGGACAAGGTGTTTAAGTGAATAAAGAAAAAGAAAAGCAGTTGGAGCTGTCAAGCTACTACACAGAGGCCCTACTCTGTTGCCATCCTAGACTGGTAGGTTAGGTCTGTACTCATTAGAATTTAGAACAATGAGGGGTGATCTTTTTGAAATATACAAACTTTTTGGAAGACTTGACAGAGTAGATATGAACATGTTATTTACCCTTGTGGGCAAGTTTAGGACCACAGGGCATAGTCTCAGAATAAGGGAACACACCTTTGAGACAGAGATGAGGAATTTCTTGTCTGAGTGTGTAGTGAAACTGTAGAATGCTTTATTTTAGAGGATGTTGAGGCTGGCTGATTAAATATATTCAAGGCTGAAATAGACAGATTTTTAATCAGCCATTTTAGGGAAAAGGCTGGAAAGTGGTGTTGAGGATTATCAGATCAGCCATGATCTCATTGATTTAGATTTAAGTTTATTGTCATGTACCACCTACTTGTATGCACGAGTATGGTGAAAAGTGTACAAAGACACCATATGTAGCGCCACCATAGGTATAAAGTACCTAGGTACAAAATCTTAGTTACAGAAATAGAAAAATAAAGCAATAAATTAAAAGTTCAGCATTCAGTCTTCTGATCATAAACATTGAAAAATAAAGAAATAATGTTAGAATGAGTAAAGGCTGCTCTGTATTTCATTGACATCTTCTTGGAGACTCTGGAGAGGTATATTTCCATCGTGGTGGTTGGAGGTTTCTGAGGAAGGCAGCAACAACAGTATGGCTCTGTATCAAATACCTGGATCTGAAAATTCAGTAACCTTAAAAAGGACTGGAAAGACGAGAGTAATGGTACATTGCCTATAGTCTGCTATGCGTAGTACCCGAATTTCCTCATTCTGTCTTCTCCTCTCTGTTCCAGCACATCACTGCTCACAATAACGTATCTTAAAGTTAAATCCATCCCCTTCTGTTCTGGCACTTATTCACATTCCTATCTTTCTGACAATCACTGGTTTTTATCCAATGTGATGACATGCCTCTTTCTCACCTTCAATAATTCATCTATCCAGGTGAACATTTCCCATTATTCTCATTCATTGTTCTTTCTCTAATTGCAGGCAATGAGAGCAAAGAATGCAAAGGGACTCCTCTTTGTCTCTCTCCATCCACAGGGAAGGCACTGGTGATCACAAAATCACATCATGTCAAAAGGTACTGGAGTATGATCATTTATGTTATGATAACTCCAAGCATTCTTCTCCTAATCAACCCATTCAGAGATGTTATTATACAGTCCTAGAGGAGGTGGGATTTGAATGCAAGCCTCCTGGTTTAGAGGTAGGGAACATAATCACTGCACCACAACAGACCTATTTCCATAGGACATGCCAGCAAAAGAGTTAGGTTTTCAAATACTGAACACACCAAAGGGGTAGCCATGGGCGCCCACTTGGGCCCCAGCTAAAGCTATCTCTTCGGGCATGTGGAACAGTCCATCTTCTGTAGTTACACTGGCACCCTTCCCCACCTTTTTCTCCGCTATATCGATGACTGTATCAGCACCAACTCGTGCTCCCAACAGGAGGTTGAACAGTTCATCAACATCACAACCACCTTCCACCCTGACCTCAAGTTCATCTGGACCATCTCGGATACCTCCCTCCCCTTTCTGAACCTCTCCATCTCCATTTCCAGCGACCGACTCAACTGGAGTCAGTCTACTTCTACATCTACTTCAAACCCACCGACACCCACAGCTACCTGGAGTACACCTCCCCCCACCCTCTCTCCTGTCATAATGTTATCGCTTACACCCAATTCCTCTGCCACTGCTGCATCTGCTCCAGGAGGAGCAATTCCACTCTAGGACATCCCAGATGGCCTCCTACTTCGAGGACCTCAATTTCCCCTCCCACATGATCAACAATGCCCTCCAGTGCATCTCTTCCACTTCCCGGACCTCTACCCTTGAACCTTACCCATCCAACTGCAGCAAGAATACTACCTCCCTGGTCCTCTCCTTCCCCACCAATGTCCAGATACAACGCATCATCCTCCACCATTTCGGTCACCTATAGTCAGACCCCACCACCAGGGATATATTTGCCTCCCCACCACTTTCAGCATTCCGCACAGACCATTCCCTCCATGACTCTGGCATTAAGTCCACGCCCCCACCACTTCCGGCACCTTCCCTAGCTACGGCAAGAAGTGTAAAACCTGCATCCACACCTCCCATCTCACCTCCAAAAAGGCACCATATGATCCTTCCACATCCAACAGAGATTTTCCTGCACATCCAAACCCCTCATCTACTGTGTCCATTGCTCTCGATGTGGTCTCCTTTACATTGGGGAGACAGGATACCAATTTGCAGAATGTTTCAGAAACAGAGACACATGCACTAAACAACCCCATTGCTCTGTGGCCAAACACTTCAACTCCCCCTCCCACTCCACCAAAGACATGCAAGTCCTGGGTTTCCTCCCCTGCCAAATCTTCGCCACCTAATGCCTGGAGGAAGAACACCTCATCTTCCGCCTCTGATCTCCAGCATCTGCAGTCCTCATTTTATCCTACACTTTACACATGAGCAAGGGCAGACGCTGGAGGCAAGGTCACTGGATAGTCTATGTGGAAGGGGTCAGGACTCGCTGAAGTCTTCTCAGCCAGATGCATCCAAAGGGGAGCGGTATTGGTCACTGTGAAACAAATTTAAAGGTAAAAACTTCAATGGTAAACTCAAAGTATGGTGATCAAGTCTAGTTGGCAACAGTCCTGTTCCAGTGCATTTCAATTATCTGCTTCAGACTGAATCTACTGCGATATTGGTGTTCTGACATGTTGAGGAGATTAGCATCTAGCTATATATCTTGGATGCTGCAAGCTTCACCTCAATAATAAGCCCCTCTTCCATACAGCATTGCAGGTCTATGAAAAGTAGACAGATGCTTCTATTACTGCTTCTGCTGCTTGTTTGTTAGGCACAGAGGAACAGTAGTAGGCCATTCAGCCATTCAAACCTGTTCTGCCATTCAATGAGATCATGGCTAATCTGTGGCCTCGCTGAATATCCCTGCCTTTGGCCCATATCCCTTAATACCTGTGCTTAACAAAACATTATCTTACACAGATTTACATTAACAAATTATTTACTATCAACTGCCATTTGTGGAAGAAAGTTCCAAACATCTACCACCTGTGTGTAGAAGTGCTTCCTAACATCTTCCTGAACTGACTGGACTTGTTTTTTAGACTATGCTTCTTAGTTCTAGAATCTCCTACCAGTGGGTATAATTTACCTTTATCTACTTTGCCTTTTCTTGTTAATATCTTAATGACTTTGATTAGATCACCCCATAACGTTATAATTTCTGGAGAAATTTCTAAAAGCCTAATTTGTATAATCTCTCCTCATCTCCAAGTATCATTTTTGGAAACCTATGGTTTAATTCCCTCCAAGGCCATTATTATCTCTCCTAAGGTCTGTGCTGAGATCTGCTCGCAGTACTCCAAATGGATTCTGATGAGAGTTTTATATAACTCGCAGTATAACTTTTGTGTCCTTATGCTCCAGTCCTCTAGGAATAAAGGGTAGCATTCCATTAGGCTTCTTGATTACTTTTGCACCTGTTCATAGCATTTTAAAGATCTTTGAACATGAACATGAAGAATGAAGAATCGCCCTCCCCTATTCCAAATTTCTTTGGATATCCACTCTTTTAACTTCATACCATCTTAGAAAATACTCTGATGGATTCTTTTCCAGTCCAATATGGGTCACTCACACTTGCTCACATTGAAATTCATAGAGCCATAGAGACATAGAGCTGTACAGCATGGAAACAAACCCTTCAGTCCAACTCATCCATGCCAATCAGATACCCTAAATTACTCTAGTCCCATTTGTCAGTACTTGGCCCATATTCCTCTAAACCTTCCTATCCATATACCAATCCAGGTGCCTTTAAATGTCATAATTGTACCAGCCTCCACCACTTCCTCGGGCAGTTCATTCCAAAACACGCACCACCCTCTGTGTGAAAAAGTTGCCCCTCAAGTCCCTTTTAAATCTTTCTTCTCTTACCCTAAATGCCTGCCCTCTAGTTTTGGAATTCCCCCACCCCCAGGAAAAGACTTTGCCTATTTATCCTATCCTTGCTCCTCATGATTTTATAAACCTCTATAAAGGTTTATAAAATCAGCCTCCGACACTCCAGAGAAAACAGCTCCAATCTATTCAACCTCTCCCTATATCTCAAGCCCTCTAACCCTGGCAATATCCTTGTAAATCTTTTCTAAACCCTTTCAAGTTTCACAATATCTTTCCTACTTCAGGGAGATCAGAATTGCAATCAGTATTCCAAAAGTGGCCAAACCAATGTCCTGTGCAGCCAGAGCACAACCTCGAAATTCCTGTACTCCATGCACTGACCAATAAAGACATGTATACCAATGCCTTCTTCACTATCCTGTCTACCTGGGACTCTGCTTTCAATGAGAGGAGAGATCACACTGCTTGGAGTTTTTTATAGGCCTCCGCAGAGTTCCAGGGAGGTGGATTAAAGGATTGTCAAAATTATTCTGGGTAGGAGTGAAAGGAACAGGGTAGTCATTATGGGGGACTTTAACTTCCCCAACATTGACTGGAGGGAGGAAGTGATAAGATAAGGGAACAGTGGTTGACTACAGAACTTGCATCTCTTGTTAAGTGGAAGAAGGAGACCTATGTGTTGATGAGGCAAGATGGTTCAGATAAGGTGATGGAGAGTTACAGATCAGCTTGGAAGGATTTAAAGAGAGAGTTAAGAAGAGCAAAGAGAGGACATGAGCAGTCTTTGGCAAATACAATAAAGGAGAACGCTAAAGTTTTCTACAGGTATGTGAGGAATAAAAGGATGATTAGGGTAGGGATAGGCCCAATCAAAGACAGAAGTGGGAAGTTGAGTGTGGACCCTGTGGAGATCGGAGAGGTGCTAAACCAACATTTCTCATCGGTTTTCACTCAGAAAAAGGATAATACTGTAGAGGAGAAGAAAGAGATACGAGATATTAGACTAGAAAGGGTCGAGGTTAGTTACGAAGAAGTGTTATCACTTCTAGAAGGAGTGAAAGTAGACAAGTCCCCTGGGCCAGATGGGATTTATCCGAGGATTTCTGGGAAGCTAAGGAGGACATAGCAGAGCCTTTGGCTTTGATATTTGAGTCGTCATTGTCTACAGGTTTGGTACCAAAGGACTGGAGGATTGCAAATGTTGTGCTCTTGTTCAAGAAGGACAGTAGAGATGACCCAGGTAATTATAGACCAGTGAGCCTTAATTCTGTTGTAGGAAAGATTTTGGAAAGGATTATAAGAGATAAGATTTATAATCATCTAGCAAGCAACACTTTGATTTCAGAGAGTCAACATGGTTTCGTCAAGGGCGGTGATGTCTCACAAACCTCATTGAGTTTTTTGAGAAGGTGACCAAGCATGTAGATGAGGGTAGGGCAGTTGAGGTAGTATACATGGACTTCAGTAAAGCCTTTGATAAGGTTCTACATGGTAGGTTGTTGGAGAAAATGCAGAGGCATGGGATTGAGGGTGATTTAACAGTTTGGATTAGAAACTGACTTTCTGAAAGAAGACAGCGAGTGGTGGTTGATGGAAAACATTCAGCCTGGAGTCCGGTTACTAGTGGTGTGCCACAACAATCTATTTTGGGACCACTGCTGTTTATCATTTTTATAAATGACTTAGACACAGGCATAGGTTAATAAGTTTGCAGACGACACTAAAGTCGGTGGAGTAGTGGGCAGTTTGGAAGAATGTTACAAGTTGCAGGGAGACTTGGATAAACTGCAGAATTGAGCTGAGAGGTGGCAAATGGAGTTCAATGCAGCTAAATGTGAGGTGATGCACTTTGGGAAGAATAACAGGAAGGCAGAGTACTGGGTCGATGGAAAGATTCTTGGTAGTATGGATGTGCAGAGGGATCTTGAAGTCCATGTACATAGATCCCTGAAGGTTGCCACCCAGGTTGATAGTGCTGTTAAGAAGGCATATGGTGTGTTAGGTTTCATTGGTAGAGGGATTCAGTTTCAGAGCCGCAATATCATGCTGCAACTATACAAAATGCTGGTGCGGCCACACTTGGAATATTGTGTACAGTTCTGGTCGCCATATTTCGAGAATGATATGGAAGCATTGGAAAAGGTGCAGAGGAGATTTATCAGGATGTTGCCTGGTCTGGAGGGTAGATCTTATGAGGAAAGGCTGAGAGACTTGGTTCTGTTCTCATTGGAAAGAAGAAGGCTAAGAGGTGATTTGATAGAGACATACAAGATGATCAGAGGATTAGATAGGGTAGACAGTGAAAGTCTTTTTCCTAGGATGATGATGTCAGCTTGTACGAGAGAGCATAACTACAAATTGAGGGGTGATAGATTTAAGACAGATGTCAGAGGCAGGTTCTTTATTCAGAGAGTGGTAAGGGCGTGGAATGCCCTACCTGCCAATATAGTTAACTCAGGCACATTAGGGAGATTTAAACAATCCTTGAATAAGCACATGGTTGATGATGGGATAGTTTAGGGGGATGAGCTGAGAATAGTTCACAAGTCGGCACAACATTGAGGGCCGAAGGGCCTGTTCTATGCTGTATTGTTCTATGTTCTGCACTCCAAGGTCTTTTTGTTCAGCAACACTCTCCAGGATCTTATTAAGTGTATAAGTCCTGCCCTGATTTGCCCCACCAAAATGCAACATCTTACATTTATCTAAATTAAACTCCATCTGCCAAAGTTTTGCCCATTCGCTGAGTCTACCAACGTCCTTTAATTTATCTTATCATCTACACAGTCTCCAATGCTGTTGAACTTAGTGTCATCTGCAAATTTGTATATATGACTTTCAATGCCATTATTCAAGCTGTTAACAAATAACATGAATGAATGAGGCCCTAACACAGATCCTCATGGGTCACCACTCATCACATCCTGCCAATCTGATTACCTAACCATTATCCCTACTTTCTGCTGCCTGCCAATCAACTAATTTCCCAGCCATTTGAATAATTTGCCCTCAGTTCCATGGGTCTTACTTTAGTTAACGATCTCTTAAATAGAACTTTATCAAATGCCTTCTGTAAAACATCATTCACAGATATTGCCTTGTCCATCATCTTAGTCACTGCTTCAAAAAATTCAGTGAGGTTTGTCAGGTGTGAACTATCTGTCACAAATCAGTGCTCACTCTCCCTGATAAACTGTAAATTTGGAGGTGTTCAGTTACCCCATTCTTGAATACAGACTCTAATAAATTTCCCACCAGAGTTGTTAGGCTAACTGGTCTGTAGTTCTCTGGATTTTCTTACTTTTCTTCTTGCATCTTCCTGAAAAAGTGAAGTGACGTGTAATTTTCCAATCCAGAAGGATGATTCATGAATCTGGGAAACTCTGAAAGATGATAGTTGGGGCATCCAAAATCTAATCAAAAGATATGGCGCTGGGGAAGCACAGCAGGTCAGGTGGCATCCAAGGAGCAGTAGAGTCAAGGTTTTGGGTATCAGCCCTTCTGTAGGAAAATGTGCTGCCTACGTCCTTCAACACCTTCAGATGGAAACCGTCAGACCCTGAGGATTTGTCACATTTTAATGCCATTAATTTCCTCATTACCAATAGTTTACTTATTTTATGCAGTCCCTTTTTCCAATCCACTATTAATTTCCTCCAGACTTCCAGCAATCTATCCTCCTTTTCTGCTGTAAAGATTGAGGCAAAGTAATTATTCAACATGTCTGCCTTTTCCCACAGTCATTGATAAAGCGTTTCACTATACATAGGTACGCATGACAATAAATAAATCAAATCAAATCAAATATTCCCACTTTCAATCTTTAGTGGGCCAACACTGCTCCTGACAACTCACTTTCCCAGTATGTAACTATGACATTTCTTCTAAATGATTTTGATGTTCCTTGCAAGTTTCCTTTCATTGTCCCTCTTTGTAGCTCTTATAATCTGCTTTGTGCCCTTTGCTGGTCTTTCTATCTTTCCCATTCAGCAGGATCTGTGTTTCTTTTGCATGTTTGTTCTTTTAGTTTTATGCTGTCCCTTACCTCTTCAGTTGTCCATAGCTGTTTTCTTTACTGTGAAGTGGAGTTTTTCACTCTCAGGGGTATAAACTGGTTCTGTATTGCATTAAATGTTTCTTTAACCATTCTCCACTGTTCTTCAGTTCTTTTCTCCATTAGCAGATTTCCCAGTTTACTATGCACCGTCGCTAATCAGTCAGGCTGCTCCTCCTCCTCTGCCATTTTCCTTTATTCATCCTGTAAACCGTTTAGCTTGGTATATTTAGTTCCCAGCCTGACCATTTTGTTGCCATGTCTTAATGATGGCTACTATATGATAATTTCTAATTTGAATTTTTGCTTGCAGCTCAGTTAATTTATTCCTACACACTGTGCATTTGTATATTGAACTGTCCCTCAATACTTTGCTTCATTCACCTGTTTATTATTTCCAGCTTCTGGTTTATACTTCTTAAAGTTTTGCCATTACCTTCCAACCCAGAAGTAGGATTCTTGAATAATACTTTATTCTCTGTCATATTACTTGACTTTGAAATTGTTTTGATTTCCCCTGAGCCCTCCCTCTCAGTTATTCATTTACAGTCCTTGTCACCACCTTCCTTAGTTTTTCTTGGTCCCAGATTGGTTCAGAGTGGGAGCCCCTGCCAACCGTACAGTTCCCTCCTGTTCTGCTTGAGACTCATCTGACATCCAGTCTAACAGTGTCCATGCTGATCTGACAGATCAATCCTCCCAAGTGTAGACAACACTTCCAAAGTTTGTCAAGTACTATGTATCAAGCTTTTCATATGGGCAGCTAAGAAATAAGCTGTCAGTATGGAGTACGTATTGGCATTTTTCAATCTCGTGTCTTCAGTCCCCTGAATTGCCTTTGTCTTCTTGCTTTGCTTTCACTCCTGAATTTCATGTAATCTGTGACCAAACTTAATGTGAAAATCCATGTCAACATCATTTTTATTGAGTAGTTTCCCTGTGACAATTAATAACCCAAGGGGCTCAATGTGCTGAATGTGGAAGTTGGCACATTGGAGCCGGCTTTCTGATGCACTCATTTTTATTGGGTTTAACACCTCCCCACAACCCCCACTCCCCATCCACACCCTCCTCCGTTTTTCAAAAAGCTCTTAGAATCAGAATTACTGAGGAAAACTAACAATAAGTGAATGGTTGAAGACACCCAGTGCTGGCAAGAAGGAGCTGTACCGCAGGCCAGGAGGGATGCCAAGATCATTGCCCACTACAAGAACAAGGGAGAGAGAAGTGACTGCAACAACTACAGAGACATCTCTCCTCAACACTGTTGGCAAAGCCTTCGCTCGGGTCAGCTTGACCCGTCTGCAGAAACTGGCAGAACGTGTAGACCCAGAGTCACAGTGCGACTTCCGAGCTAAAAGGTCAACAGTAAACATGATCTTCGCCCTTCGCCAACTACAGGAGAAGTGCAGAGAACAGAAAAAGTCCCTGTATGTCACCTTCATTGACCTCACCAAGGCATTCGACCTGATCAGCAGGAATGGCCCTTTCAAGATTCTCCTGAGGATCGGCTGCCCAACGAAACTGCTGAGCATGATCAAATCCTTCCACAGTAACATGTAGGGGACAGCGCAGTTCAACAGCAGCTCTTCTGAGCCCTTCGACATCTACAGCAGCATCAAACAAGGCTGTGTCCTCACTCCCACTTTTTTTTTGCCGTGCTCCTGAAACATCCCTTTGGCACCACAACAGAGGGTATTTACCAGATCAGATTACTAGATCAGACGGCAGGCCCTTCAACCTGGCCCACCTCAGGGCTAAGACAAAAGTACATGCGGCACTCATCAGGAACATGCTGTTTGCCAATGATGCTGCTATTGCAACACACACCCAGCAGAAACTCCAATTACTGATAGACCGCTCTCTCATGCTTCCAAGGATTTTGGGTTGACTATTAGCCTTGAGAAGATGAGCATCCTGGGACAGGACTACATATGCCAGACAGGACTGAACACCTTCCACATGGAGTACCCACTGTATCCTGGGCATATCCTGACAAGACAGAGTATCCAACACAGCGGTCCTATCTCACGCTGGCCTTCCGAGCATGTACACTCTGGTCAGACAGGGGAGACTGCACTGGCTGGGCCACACCCACTGCATGGAGGACAGCCTCATCCCAAAAGATGCAAGCTCTCCATAGAGGGTATCAGGGAAGAGACCCACTGGATGTCCCCAGCTGTGCTACAAGGACGTCTGCATTAGGGACATGAAGGTGCTTGATAGTGTTACTGATTCCTGGGAAAGGCTTGCAGCTGACTGCATGAGATGGAGAAGCACTCTGAATCAACACCTCAACACAGGGGAAAAGAAGCTGATGAGCACTGCAGCAGACAAGAGGGCATAAGAGGGTGCAGCACTCGAGCAGATCAACAACCATACACAGATGGGACCTCTGCAATCAGGACTGTTACTCCAGCATTGATGTCTTCAGTCACAAGTGATGTTACTTCAGGGAAGCAGAAAGCCAGAAGAACAAGGATGCAACCCATGATCAGCCATGACTGAAAGGGCTGAAAATGTGTTGCTGGAACAGCGCAGCAGGTCAGGCAGCATCCAGGGAACAGGAGAATCGACATTTCGGGCATAAGCCCTTCTTCAGGAATGAGGAAAGTTTGTCCAGCAGGCTAAGATAAAAGGTAGGGAGGAGGGACTTGGGGGAGGGGCGTCGGAAATGTGATAGGTTGAAAGAGGTCAAGGTGAGGGTGATAGGTCAGACTGGGGTGGGGGCGGAGAGGGCAGGAAGAAGATTGCAGGTTAGGAAGGCGGTGCTGAATTCGATGGATTTGACTGAGACAAGGTGGGGGGAGGGGAAATGACGAAACTGGTGAAATCCGAGTTCATCCCTTGTAGTTGGAGGGTTCCTAGGCGGAAGATGAGGTGCTCTTCCTCCAACCGTCGTTTTGTTGTGGTCTGGCGATGGAGGAGTCCAAAGACCTGCATATCCTTGGTGGAGTGGGAGGGGGAGTTGAAATGTTGAGCCACAGGGTAGTTGGGTTGGTTGGTCTGGGTGTCCCGGAGGTGTTCTCTGAAACGCTCTGCAAGTAGCCGGCCTGTCTCCCCAATATAGAGGAGGCCACATCGGGTGCAGAGGATGCAATAGATGATGTGTGTGGAGGTGCAGGTGAATCTGTGGCGGATACGGAAGTTTCCTTTGGGGCCTTGGAGGGAGGTGAGGGGGGAGGTGTGGGCGCAAGTCTTGCACCTCCTGCAGTTGCAGAAGAAGGTGCCGGGAGTGGAGGTTGGGTTGGTGGGGGGTGTGGATCTGACGAGGGAGTCACGGAGGGAGTGGTCTTTACGGAATGCTGATAGGGGAGGGGAGGGAAATATATCCTTGGTGGTGGAGTCCGTTTGGAGGTGGCGGTTGATGCGCTGTACATGGAGATTGGTGGGGTGGTAGGTGAGGACCAGTGGGGTTCTGTCCTGGTGGTGGTTGGAGGGGCGGGGCTCAAGGGCGGAGGAGCGGGAAGTGGAAGAGATGCGATGGAGGGCATCATCGACCACGTTGGGGGGGAAATTGCGGTCCTTGAAGAAGGAGGCCATCTGGGTTGTGCGTTTTTGGAACTGGTCCTCCTGGGAGCAGATGCGGCGGAGTCGAAGGAATTGGGAGAATGGGATGGCGTTTTTACAGGGGGCAGGATGGGAGGAGGTGTAGTCCAGGTAGCTGTGGGAGTCGGTCGGTTTGTAGTAGATGTCCGTGTTGATTCGGTCGCCTGAGATAGAAGTAGAAAGGTCGAGGAAGGGGAGGGAGGAATCTGAGATTGTCCAGGTGAATTTGAGGTCGGGGTGGAAGGTGTTGGTGAAGTGGATGAACTGTTCAACTTCCTCGTGGGAGCACGAGGCGGCGCCGATACAGTCATCGATGTAGCGGAGGAAAAGGTGGGGGGTGGGGCCAGTGTAGTTGCGGAAGATGGACTGTTCCACATATCCTACGAAGAGGCAGGCATAGCTGGGGCCCATGCGGGTGCCCATGGCTACTCCTTTCATTTGGAGGAAGTGGGAGGATTGGAAAGAGAAGTTGTTCAGGGTGAGGACCAGTTCAGTCAGTCGAAGGAGGGTGTCAGTGGAAGGGTACTGGTCGGTACGGCGGGAAAGAAAGAAGCGGAGTGCTTTGAGTCCTTCGTGATGGGGGATGGAGGTGTACAGGAACTGGATGTCCATGGTGAAAATAAGGCGTTGGGGACCGGGGAAGCGAAAATCATGGAGCAGGTGGAGGGCATGGGTGGTGTCCCGAACGTAGGTGGGGAGTTCTTGGACTAAGGGGGACAGGACGGTGTCAAGGGATGCGGAGATGAGTTCGGTGGGGCAGGAGCAGGCGGAGACAATGGGTCGGCCGGGGCAGTCAGGTTTGTGGATTTTGGGCAGGAGGTAGAAGCGGGTGGTGCAGGGTTGTGGGACTATGAGGTTGGAGGGGGTGGATGGGAGATCCCCCGAGGTGATGAGGTTATGGACGGTCTGGGAGATGATGGTTTGGTGGGGGGTGGGGTCATGATCCATCGAATTCAGCACCGCCTTCCTAACCTGCAATCTTCTTCCTGACCTCTCCGCCCCCACCCCAGTCTGACCTATCACCCTCACCTTGACCTCTTTCCACCTATCACATTTCCGACGCCCCTCCCCCAAGTCCCTCCTCCCTACCTTTTATCTTAGCCTGCTGGACAAACTTTCCTCATTCCTGAAGAAGGGCTTATGCCCGAAACGTCAATTCTCCTGTTCCCTGGATGCTGCCTGACCTGCTGCGCTTTTCCAGCAACACATTTTCAGCTCTGATCTCCAGCATCTGCAGACCTCACTTTCTCCTCATGACTGAAAGGGGCCTCATAAAGTCACCTGAGGCCTGTACTGAACCATACAGATCAAATAACTCCACTTATAACTAGCAATCTTTGCTAAAGTGGATGATCTCAATGTAAGGCCAAAAGTGTGTCCTTGATCTGGCTTCGGAGTTAAAATGAGGGAAATATCATTCAAAATTTTTACTTCTGCTTGTTATCCACCAGTGTGTGTACATAATACTGATAACACTGAAAAATGAAGCAGTTAATTTGATTGTCTATAAAGTACTTAGGGCATCCTTAGATCAGGACAAGAAATATATGAACAAAGTATTTATTTCTGCTGCAAAATAGACATTTGATATCACGCTGTTATGACACATGTCTGGGGCAGGTGGGCCTTGAATTTGGACTTCCTAGCCCAGAAGTGAGGGCACTACCACTCTGTTGCAAGTATCCCTCTGCTGAGATGAAGATGTTTCTAATAAACCTGTTTGGACACATTATGACACAGCGCTAGAGCAGGTGAGACTTGAGCCTCAGTCTTCTGGCCCAAAGGTAGGGATGCTACCACTTCTGCTTTGATGTACACTTACACGAAAAGCAAAATTGGGCGGGGATGGGCTGGGCTGCAGTGGTCTACATGGAAAAATAACTTGCTGACATTCATTGTTTAGTTTTACACATAGAATGACCATTTAGACAACACTCAGGAGTAATGTATATGCTGGTGAAGGCTGAGAACAGGTTAGCATCTTTGGTGGGGGGCGAAAAATCTGTTTATAAAAATAAGATAATAGAAACCATTAACAAATTCATTTCTTCCTACAGCTATGAAGAACAATGCTGTCTGCTAACAGTTTAGATGCAGTTATAATTTACTCAAGGATATGGTGGCTTAGTGGTTAGCACTGCTGCCTCACAGCACCAGGATCCCAGGTTCAATTCCAGCCTCGGGTGACTGTCTGTGTGGAGTTTGCACATTCTCCCCATGTCTGCGTAGGTTTGCTCAGGTTTCCTCACACAGTCCAAAGATGTGTAGGTCAGGCGAATTGGCCATGATAAATTGCCCATAGTACTAGGTGCATTAGTCAGAGTGAAATGGGTCTGGGTGGGCTACTCTTCGGAGGGTCGGTGTGGATTGGTTGGGCTGAAGGGCCTGTTTCCACACTGTAGGGAATCTAATCTATTTGTGTGGCTCTCTGCTGCAATTATTCTCCACTTCATCAGAATTTTCTTTACCTCTGGTTTCCAGCTGACCTAAGCTAACTTTTACTTGCTAGCTGGTGAGTTGAAGTTTCAATTTTACCAGCATTGAGTGTGTCAGGAATAAGGAAAATCAGGGAAAGTGCCAAGGTTCCAAAATAGTTCACCGTCAATACTGGGAAGAATAAGATAGAAGAAACAGAGATGCTGCAACTGCTTGTTGTTACTTCTGCCAAAGGATTTGCTATTTTAGTTTGCCATGTTAAATAAAAACATTTAATAAAAATGGAAAATTAATCTCAGTTGGTGTACTGTGAGCAGATCTGGACACCACACCTTAGGAAGGAAACTCTAGCCTTGGGTGGAGTATAATATAGGCTTACAAAGATGATACCTGGGGACTTCAGGGATTAGGTCATTAGGAGAGATTATACAAATTAGACATGTTTTCTCTGAAATTTAGAAGCTAAAGGGTGATTTGATCAAAGTCTTCAAGATATTAGCAGGAAAACAGGGTAGATAGAGATAAACGAGTCAGCGATTCTAAAACTAAGGGACATAGTCTAAAACTTAGGGCCAGATTGTTCAGGAGAGATGTTAGGAAGCACTTCTACACACAAAAGGTGTTTAGAACTCTCTTCCACAAATAGCAATTGATCCTAAATCAATTCTTAATTTTAAATCTGAGACAGATAACTTTTTGTTAATCAAAGTTATTAAGGGATATGAGCCAAAGGCAGATATATAAGCCGTAGATCAACCATGATTTCATTGAATAGCAGAATAGCCTCAAGGACTTGAATGGTCCACTGCTTTTCCTATTTTCCTGTGTTCTTATAATGGCCTATTAAATCCATCTGAATCGGACATAGTGCAGCTATGTCTGTCATGTCCTGGCCAATATTTATCCCTCAAACATTAGCCCTAAAAATAATTATTCAGTCATCATCTCATTGTTCTTAAAGGGAGCGTGCTATGCACAAATTGGCTTCTGCACTTTTCTACAACACAACAGTGACATCACTTTAAAAAAATTCTTAATTGGTTGGCAAGAGATTTAAGATAGCTTGAGATTTTGACAGGTGCTATATAAATACGTGTTTTTTTTTCCTCATAAAACTTATGTTTTTCTCTTTTCCAGAAGTGAAAACCTGAGGCAGACCAAATGACCTGGCTGAAAGCAACCCCCTCTGAATCTGAAATGCACTAGGAATATAATTATCTGTCTATTAGTATTCCACATGCATAACTGCTGTTTTTGTGTGGACCAGACTTGGGTAGTTGAACAAATAAAGGGTCAGCAAATATCACAGTACCCATTCTGAAAAAGAAAGTGGTGGAAACAGAACTTTCAAGAAAATATATATAACTATTATTTTTCAAAGATAATGTCTACTATTTTTAAAAAAAGTATTCACATCTGTCACCATGACAACAGGCACTTTTTTTTTAGCAGAAGCTTGTTCACATAGACAGGTTCTGAAGGATTTTTCAGTAGAGCCTGTATAGATCATCAAAAGTCACACTGTACCTGAAGTTATCATAGTTTAGAATTCTTATCCAGGATTTAGATACTAGCCTTAATCAACTATGAAAGTGGCATGTCAGTAACTGATACACAACACTCATTACATCCACATTTAATATTTATATAATTTATGTTTAATTTCATCCATTAGCTCAAGAGAAAATTTGAACAAAATATCCATCATTCGTAATTTAAGTCATCCTCTACATTAATTGCATACACCCACGGTTTCTAATTCTTTCATCTGAAGGTTTAAAAATTAGTGTCCATTTCCTGTCTCTATCATTCAATTGCTAATGCATTAAACAAGCTGCAAATAGTTGTATAATTTGACACACAATGTTATCTATAAGGCTGTAAATTTTATTTTACAAAGATTAAAATATATATGTCAAAATATTATCTCTCCTGTCCCAAGGCTCAACAATCTAATTCCTAATTTTTAGTGTAGTATTGTAGCAGATACATGTAAAAAGAATGGCTATGGTGGCAATGTAGCAATTATGTTAGAGAATTATGTAATCCAGAGGCCTGGAAAATGATTGGTACAGTCCCACTGACATAATCAGCTGACAAATCAGTCTCTTAAGAGACTAATGCTAGATAAGTAGCGGATGAATTTAAACTGAGGGACAAGCACAAGGCAATCCACATGAGCACCACAATCAAGACCTTTAATACCATGTTAAATAGACATTCTGAGTAAAATATATCCCTTCTCACTTCTAATGTTAACTTTTAAATTGTGGTCACTTTGAATTTTAATTTTTACGAGAGTGAGCTTCTGGTCTATATGAGTTTTTAATCAATCTATCAGTCATTTATCTTCAAATTAAGCATATGCAAATGATAAACATATGTAAATACAAGCAAAATACTGCAGATGCTGGGAATCTGAAATAAAAATGAGAAAATACTGGTGAAACTCAGCAGATTGAGAGGCATCTGTGGAGAGAAAAACAGTTAATGATTCAGGTCTGGTATGACTTTTCAAAATCAAAGTACTGGTAAATGGTGGTTTTATGCTGTTGACAGAGACAGAGGAGGAATGAATAGATCAAAATTTGAAAGTGCTCAGAACAAAAGAAAAATAAGTACTAATGGTGGTAAAGGAGAGTTAATTATATAAAAACAGTATAAATATTAGGTGTGAAATGGTGTTCTGCTGAGACCAAAGCCAGCAAAACACAAACAGTGCGTGGTGGAGGGGGAAGGGGATTGTTTGTATTCAATTTATGGCAAATGTTGTTAAAATCAGCAACAAGTCCTGGAGGCTTTTTAAAATTCATCCACAAGATGAGGACACCACTGGCTAGACAAGCATTTATTACCCAGTCTGCATTTAGACTCACCAAAGTAAAGGCGACTACATAATGAACATAATAGATTAGATTCTCTACAGTGTGAAAACAGGCCCTTTGGCCCAACAAGTCCACACCGACCCTCCGGAGAGCAACTCACCCAGACCCATTTCCCTCTGACTACTGCACCTAACACTATGGGCAATTTAGCATGGCCAATTCACCTGACCTACACATCTCTGGACTTTGGGAGGAAACCCACAGACATTGAGAGAATGTGCAAACTCCACACAGACAGTAACTCAAGGCTGGAATTGAACCTGGGACCCTGGTGCTGTGAGGCAGCAGTGCTAACCACTGAGCCACAGTGCCACCATAGACTCAATTGAAATAAATACAAGGAAAATGCGGCTTCATCTGGAAGGTGCTTGGGGCATCGGGCAGTGAGAAGGAAGGAGGTGAGTAGGCATGAATTAAAATTCCACAATGGCAGCTAGGGAATTTAAATTTAATTAACTAATGTTTTAAAAGTATCATATCTGGGATGCGGGATATCACTGGCTGGGTAAGCATTTATTTCCCTAGTTGCCCTTGAGAAGGTGGTGGGGAGCTGCCATCTTGAACCATTGCAGTCTATGTGCTGTAGGCAGACCCATGATGCCTTTTGGGAGGGAATTCCAGGACTTGGACCCAGCGATAATGAAGAAATAGTGAAAAATGTCCAAAATGGTGGGTGTGCAACTTGGAAGTAAACCTCTGGTGGGGTGTTCAAATAAAAGAAAATTATCAATCAATCTGGTTTCTTTAAGAAACACAAAATTAATTGTATTATAGACAAAATTTATATAGTGATGATGTAAAATTGGTTAACACACTTAATGTACAGTTTGAAAATATAAATGTTTACCCATCTAAATAGCCCAAAATTTATACAAATATTCACAATTACATTAGATAAAGTTAAAAAATTGATTTCTCTCTTCAGAGTTTAACTTGTTAGGGTTGGGGAAGTCATATGTTCAGCTAATAAATGTTCCCAATTTTAATTATAGTGTTTTGTTGAGGGAAAATCATAAAACACAATCTGCCATAGTTCAGAGCAACCTTTCTTAGGTTAACTTTCACTTTTCAATGCATTAATTATGAACCGGGCTCTTGGCAGCCTTGATCAGGGAATTGCATGATCGGAAAGACAGAATGTTTGTTACTTGAACCCTCTGGCATTCATTCTGTTGGCATTCATGTTGTTGTAAATCCCAGCTGTGCAGGTGCTGCAAGCCATGAAATGGCCCTCACACTGTTGTGCTAGACTATTATCACTGAAGTTACAGACCAAAGGAAAGGAAAGGTTCCTTTCATTTCACAGACAGCAACCTAGAGGTGCTGGTGGACAGGTTGGTAAAGAGGACAACAGTCCTATCTCCCGTAGACAATCACAGAAGACGCACCACAAACTAAGCCAGGTGAAATTGAGGACTTCCATCTTCATCAATAGTGACCTATTCAACACTGACATCTTCTACAAACCCACTGACTCCCACAGCTACCTGGACTACACCTCCTCCCACCCCGCCTCTTACAAAAATGCTATCCGTTATTCCCAATTCCTCCACCTCTGCTGCATCTGCTCCCAGGGGGACCAGTTCCAAAACAGACCACACCAATTGGCCTCTTTCTTTAAAATCCACATTTTCCCCTCCCATGTGTTTGATGGTGCCCTGCAGTACATCTCATCCACTTCCCGCACCTCCAACCTCGAACCCCACTCCTCCAACCGTGAAAAGGACAGAACCCCCCGGGTCCTTACCTTCCACCCCACCAACCTTCAAATACATCACATCATCCTCTGCCATTTCCGCCTCCTAAAAACGGACTCCACCATGAGAGATATATTTCCGTCCCCACCCCACCCACTTTCCATAAAGACCGTTCCCTCCACAAGTCCCTTGACAGGTCCATGCCCCTCACTAACCCACTCTTCCCTCTCCTCCCAGTACCTTCCCCTGCCACTGCAGGAATTGCAAAACCTGTTCCCACATCTCCCTCCTCCATCACCACTCCCTAACCACCCGACACCTGGACGAGGAACAGCTCAACTTCCGCCTTGAGACCCTCCAACCCCACGCCATCAATGTGGATTTAACCAGTTTCATCATTTCCCCTCCCCCCCCAACTTATCTCATATCCAACCTTCCAACTTGGCACTGCCCTCATGACCTGTCCTACCTGTACATCTTCCTTCCCACCTATCCACTCCACCCACTTCTCCGACCTATCACCATTACCCCATCTCCATCTACCTATCTCACTCTCAGCTATCTTTCCCCTAGCACCACATCCCTCCCATTTATCTCACCACCTCCTCAGCTCTCAGACTCATTCCTGATGAAGGACTTTTGCTTGAAACGTCAACTGTCCTGCTCCTTGGATGCTGCCTTTCCAGGACCACATTCTCGACAGCAATCTAAGCCAGTCCAGATGCAGTTCCGACCAGAGCTGCATCTCAAGTGGGATGGCCAGCACTTCAGGAAAAAGGTCAAAGTGCCATGATCTTTTCTCCATTACCTCATTCCCCAGGGCAACCACTCACTCTAAATCCACCATGGACACACCCCTTGCCAAGGTTTATAGATTACAGCTCATACCATTGCAATAGTTATGTCCAATTAACAGCTAACGCACACCTCATCCTCCTAAACGCCTCTGGGTATTCGACCCTGTTACAACACAAAGAAATACAGCTAAATCAGATCAGCCATCCTATTCTTGTATTTGTAACACCATAAAATTAAACATTTAATGATCCTCAAAATTGACCCCAGTGGTATCCAACCAGACTTTGTGAAAACTGATACAAAACAAGTTTATGACTTAATGAATGAACAATTTATTCATCATACAGTAACTTCTGATGGGCAATGTTAAACAATAAGGTGTGTGAATTGTTGTCTGATTTAAACTAAATTTACTTTGATTCTAGCCCACACTCACACATAGACAGACAGTCAGATACAGTTACAGTATAAATTGAAAGAAAATAAGAAAAAATGTAATTGACTCATTGACTTATGCTGTTTCCACAATGTGTAGAATCACAGGCACATGGGATTGTATCTTGCTTGATTTCAGAAGACACTGATCAATGCAGATAGCTTCCAGTAAATTCTGAGGAATATTAATTTTAATTCCTATAATTGAGATGTTATACACTGCATTTTCAATAAGTTGATAATGGGAGGATAACAAGAGAGCAATCGAACCTCCACCTTGTACTTTTGGCAACCGCAATCCTTCTGACAAAAACTACGTTCAAAACCAGTTCCAACTTTGCTTTCACTTTCTGTTTTGTTTCAAATATTCTCTTTGTTAGGTGGGTTGGCATGAGTCTCCCTGTGATGGTCTTTGTTAACATACAAGTCATAGAATCATACAGCTTGGAAACAGAGTCTTCAGTCCAACCAATCCATGTTGACCATGTTCCCAAACTAAACTAACCCCATCTGCCTGTACTTGGCCCATATCCTTCCAAACACTTCCTATTTATGAACTTACCCAAATTTCTTCTGCCCCTCGTGAAAATATCTTCTCAATATCTATCCTGGTAAGCACCTCAGAATCTTGTATGTTTCAATAAGGTTACCTTTCATTCTCCTAAATTAGAATTTAAAATGGCGTAAGTCATTTAGCTGTTAGTGAAAATGTAATCTCTTCATCCCTGCAATCAATTGAGTGAATCTCTTTAGAACTGCATCCACTGCCAGTATATTATTATTAAATACAGGAACCAAAATTGTACATAATACTCCCAGTGTGGCCTTACCAAAGCCCTGTCCAGTAGTAACAAGACTTTCCTTTCTTTCAAACACAACTTCTGAGTAATAAAGGTCAAAATTCCAGCTGCCTTCTTCATTATTTGCTACATCAGATTATTAGTATTACACGAGAACACCCAGATCTCAATGCGCTGAACTTTTTTTGCAACCTCTCTCCACTTAAATAATAGACTGCCTTTTGATTTTTCCAACCAAAATGCATTAACTCTCACTTTTTTCCCTCTCACCCAAACTATCCACGTCCCCTTCTGGACTCCTTATGATCTCATTATAACATGCTCTCCCACCATTTTTGTATCATCAGCAAATTTGGATACATTACAATCTCTCATTCTTCCAAGTCATTAAATGGATAATAAATAATTGAGACCCCAGGATTGATCCTTGAGGAACTCCACTAGTTACATCTTTAACCCCAACTTGCTATCTTATGTATTTCAATCAATCCTCAATCCATGCTAATATTTCATCACCAATACTGTGAGTTCCTATCTTGTGCAATAACTTTAATTGCCACTTTATCAAATACCTTCTGAAAATCCAACACTATATCTACTGGTTCACCTTTATTAACTCTGCTTGTTACATATCCTCAAGGAACTCTAGAAAGTTTGTCTAACAAGATTCATCTTCCACAGAACCATATTATGTATGATTGCACTAAACTTTACCAAATGCCCTACTGCTTTTTTATTAATAATGTATTTAGCATTTTCCCAGTGACAGCTTTGAGGCTATCTGGCTGATAGTTTCACGCTTTCTGGCTCCTTCCCTTCTTGAATAGGTGCATCATATTAGCAGTTTCAAATTCACTGGAACCCTCCCGGAATTCAGTGAGTCCTGGAATATTTCAACTAATGTTGCTACAGCAGCTTCTTTAAATGCAGGCCCTTGAGTCCTGGGACTTGTCTGGTTTCAATCCCATTTGTTTGTCAAATAATTTGTCCATTTTGGTAGAGACTGTTGAAAGATCTTTCCTCCTATTAACACCTTGCTTTTCTATTGTCTTTGAGATGCTTATTGTGTTCTCCATCATGTATATTTAAGGCTGAGAAAGATAGATTCTTGATCAGTAAGGGAATCAAAGATTATGGGGAAAGGGCAGGAAAATGGACATGAGGAATGTGGGATCAGCCATGATCTGAGTGAATGGCAAAGCAGGCTCGGCGGGCTGAACAGCCCACTTCTGTTCATATATCTTATGGTCTTATGGTCATATGGCCTTATCATCTAAGAGCAATGCAAAATATTGGTTTAAATTACCTGGCATTTTCCTGTTCCTTTTTTAACTGCCTTGTTGCATCGTCCAAGAGCTACTCCCTTTCTTTTTAGATACTCATAAAAGGATGTTTATTTAAACATTTATTGCTAATTTACTTTCAAAATCAATTTTCTCCCACTTTGTTAGATTTTTAGACATCTGCTGCCCATTCCAACAAAGTTCCCAATCTTCTCACTTACCACTAGTGTTCACCACTTTCTATGACTTGGTGTTTGATTGAATGCCTCTCCTTCACTGCTCTGATTTGCCAGCCACATTTAGCCTTTAATGAGATATAAATGCATGGAAGCAACATCTAAAATGCTCTGAAGAAATGTCTGAAACCGAATGAAATGAGAGAATACAGTTAGATATATTAATTAATAGTTCATTGAGTTTGAGTTGGTTGTACAAATATAGGAATGCAGTAATCAATGGACTGTGAATTTTATGAGTAACTAAAATAAAGCTTTCACTACATGTGTGGTCTTGGACTCTGTTTAAATATTGTCATCTTTTAGTGTATAACAATCATTGTTGAACTGCAAGATTCTAAAGTCACCACTTCAGGCTTAAGAGGAAAATCACCAACATTTTTCTTTATGTTGAAATTCTGATTTTCTCATTATCTTGGTATTATCTTTCTTACCCTTGCTCAACTTTATCAGGAGAAAATTCCATTGTTGCAGGCAAGGGAAAAGGTAAAAGAATGGTGTTCAGGCGGCTGTTGACCTAACATTCTGGTTTATAAAGACAGATGTCACTAAATGCAAGCAATTTTCTAGGATCTTTGTCAACACAGTTTGCTTAAGAAACACATTTTTTTAAAACAGGGCATTTCTCAAAAGATGCATGTCTTGTGATAATTGCTTATGTCATATTAACCATGAGATTGAATTGTACACTGAAGTCATGCACCCAATATGCAGTGGATAGCTTTGTTGCCCATAACTGCTCTCTCTTTGATGAGATGGCTCAAATACCAATGAACAGTGAACTAATGCAGAATAAAAGCATCATTAGTGCTGCAAGGATTCTGCACCAAGGGTTCTTCTGGATGCTTGTCAGGAGGTTAATTAGGGAAGAGATTTTCAAGAAACAGGAGAGCTGAGCTGGCGAGCATTTTTCTTTCACAGGTAAGTCATCAGCTGAAAAGTCAAATCTTCAAAACTGGATTAGTGGTGCTGGAAAAGCACAGCAGTTCAGGCAGCATCCGAGGAGCAGTAAAATCGATGTTTCGGGCAAAAGCCCTTCATCAGGAATACAAGCAGAGTGTCTGAAGGGTGGAGAGATAAGTGAGAGGAGGATGGGGGTGGGGAGAAAGTAGCATAGAGTACAATAGGTGAGTGGGGGAGGGGATGAAGGTAATAGGTCAGGGAGGAGGGTGGGGGAAGGTAGCAAAGAGTACAATGGGTGAATGGGGGAGGGGATGAAGGTGATAGGTCAGAAAGGAGAGTGGAGTGGATAGGTGGAAAATAAGATAGGCAGGTAGGACAAGACATGGGGACAGTGCTGAGCTGGAAGTTTGGAACTGGGGTGAGGTGGGGGAAGGGGAAATGAGGAAACTGTTGAAGTCCACATGGATGCCCTGGGGTTGAAGTGTTCTGAGGCGGAAGATGAGGCGTTCTTCCTCCAGGCGTCGGGTGGTGAGGGAGTGGCGGTGAAGGAGGCCCAGTACCTCCATGTACTCGGCAGAGTGGGAGGGGGAGTTGAAATGTTGGGCCACAGGGCGGTTTGGTTGATTGGTGCAGGTGTCCCAGAGATGTTCCCTAAAGCTAGGAGGCGTCCAGTCTCCCCAATGTAGAGGAGACCGCATCCGATACAATAAATGATATTGGTGGATGTGCAGGTAAACCTTTGATGGATGTGGAAGGCTCCTTTAGGGCCTTGGATGGAGGTGAGGGAGGAGGTGTGGGCGCAGGTTTTGCAATTCCTGCGGTGGCAGGGGAAGGTGCCAGGATGGGAGGGTGGGTTGTAGGGGGGCATGGACCTGACCAGGTAGTCACGGAGGGAACGGTCTTTGGGGAAGGCGGAAAGGGGTGGGGAGGGAAATATATCCCTGGTGGTGGGGTCCGTTTGGAGGTGGCGGAAACGTCGGCGGATGATTTGGTTTATGCGAAGGTTGGTAGGGTGGAAGGTGAGCACCAGGGGGTTCTGTCCTTGTTACGGTTGAAAGGGTGGGGTCTGAGGGCGGAGGTGCGGGATGTGGATGAGATGCGTTGGAGGGAATCTTTAACCATGTGGGCAGGGAAATTGCGGTCTCTAAAGAAGGAGGCCATCTGGTGTGTTCTGTGATGGAACTAGACCTCCTGGGAGCAGATACGGTGGAGGCGAAGGAATTGGGAATATAAGATGGCATTTTTGCAGGAGGTAGGGTGGGAAGAGGTGTAATCCAGGTAGCTGTGGGAGTCGGTAGATTTGTAAAAAATGTCGGTGTCAAGTCGGTCATCATTAATGGAGATGGAGAGGTCCAAGAAGGGGAGGGAGGTGTCAGAGATGGTCCAGGTAAATTTAAGGTCAGGGTGGAATGTGTTGGTGAAGTTCATGAATTGCTCAACTTCCTCGCAGGAGCACGAGGTAGCGCCAATGCAGTCATCAATGTAGCAGAGGTAGAGGTGGAGAGTGGTGCCGGTGTAATTACAGAAGATGGACTGTTCTATGTAGCCAACAAAAAGATAGGCATAGCTGGGGCGCATACGGGTGCCCATGGCTACCCCTTTGGTCTGGAGGAAGTGGGAGGATTTGAAGGAGAAATTGTTAAGGGTGAGGACCAGTTCGGCCAAACGAATGAGAGGGTCGGTGGAAGGGTACTGTTGGGGACGTCAGGAGAAGAAGAAACAGAGGGGTTGGAGGCCTTGGTCATGGCGGATGGAGGTGTAGAGGGATTGGATATCCACGGTGAAGATGAGGCATTGGGGGCCGGGGAAACAGAAGTCTTGGAGGAGGTGGACGGCATGGGTGGTGTCTCGAACATATGTGGGGAGTTCCTGGACTAGGGGGGATAGGACAGTGTTGAGGTAGGTAGAGATGAGTTCAGTGGGGCAGGAGCATGCTGAGACAATGGGTCAGCCAGGATGGTCAGGCTTGTGGATCTTGGGAAGGAGGTAGAACTGGGCTGTGCGGGGTTCCCGGACTATGAGGTTGGAAGCTGTGGGTGGGAGATCTCCTGAGGTGACGAGGTTCTGTATGGTCTGGGAGATGATGGTTTGGTGATAGGGGGTTGGGTCATGGTCGAGGGGGCGGTAGGAGGAGGTGTCCTCGAGTTAGCGTCTGGCTTCAGCGGTGTACAGGTCAGTGCACTAGACCACCACTGCGTTCCCTTTATATAGTTTCCTCATTTCCCCTTCTCCCACCTCACCCCAGCTCCAAACTTCCAGCTCAGCACTGTCCCCATGTCTTGTCCTACCTGCCTATCTTCTTTTCCACATATTCACTCCACCCTCCTCTCTGATCTATCACCTTCATCCCACCACCATCCACCCATTCTACTCTTTGCTACCTTCCACCACCCTCCTCCCTGACCTATCACCTTCATCCCCACACCCACTCACCTATTGTACTCTATACTACTTTCTCCCCACCTCCACGCTCCTCTCATTTATCTCTCCACCCTTCAGGCACTCTGCCTGTATTCCTGATGAAGGGCTTTTGCCCGAAACGTCGATTTTACTGCTCCTCGGATGCTGTCTGAGCTGCTGTGCTTTTCCAGCACCACTCTAATCTAGAATCTGGTTTCCAGCATCTGCAGCCCTTGTTTTTACCTAAATCTTCAAAACTGCAACAGCAACCTGACAGTGGTAAACCCAGGCAGCGAGTCAGCAGATATTAAAAGATGTGCAATTTTCAAAAATGCCTTGTTTAAAACATGTACCACTGTCCTTTAATTAACCTCTTTTAAAAAATGAGCATCCACGCTACTTTAAATTCAAGTCCACAAAAAATGTTAGATATGGAATCACCATAACAAATGATATTCAAAGTTGATAAAATTGCATGCATTCGTGTTGCCATGCAATGAATATTTTGGTTCTGACTTCAACATTTCTGGTCAGATAACTTGTTTCCAGTCAGTGGACCACACATGCTTTTCCTGAATAGCGGGCTTTGCCAAGACACAGGATTTCAGTGACTGCATTTTTTTGGCTTTGAGAGCAATGTATTTAACAGTAGAGAGGTACAATAATTGCAAAATATCCTGAATGCGTTGTTAGTCAATGTTATCTAAGTAAATACATAATAATCCTTGTGTCTTCTGATATTATGCCAGTCTTTTGGATACATTTAACTGTGCTATTACTTTCCAGTGCTACTTCAATAGCTGCGGCGTAGCTGGTGGATTCCTGATGAAGGGCTCTGGCCTGAAACATCGATTCTCCTGCTCTCGAACGCTGCCTGACCTGCTGTGCTTTTCCAGCAACACACTCTTGACGCTGATGGGTTACTGCTGACGTTTATTGGGAGAAACTGCAGGTCATCCTGAAGCAGCTCTGGCGAAAGAGAGCCCAGATTCAGACTGTTCTACATCAGTATGAAAGGCAGCAGTCTGTACAGAAATGTACCATGGAACTCAACACAACTGATACTTAGTCAAAAAACATAAAATTCGGCCCACTGACATTAATACCCATTACATTGATAAGAACAAAACTTTCCGGATGTACTGTTTTAAAAGTAGAAATATAAATTGACAATTTCATATAACTGAAAGCAAAGCAAACAACTAAATATGCTGGAATCAGTAGATTTTTAAAAATGAACTATAAACTAGAATAATGTGCTTTCAATGCAGAGATTTTAATGTGGTGCAAGACTTCTCAGGTCGACTTAGCTTGTTTTCTCTATCGGGTCTAACAGTTCCAGTTTTGCAATACTGGGTGTCCATGAAGAGAACAGAAACATTCAACATCAAAAACCAGCAATCCTTCACAGTTGAAAGAGATTATTGTTATATATTCCATTTTAGTAAAAAACATAGTTTGTTGTGGCAATTTGTAATGCAGTCACTTGGAAAAATCAAATGCTTCGAGTCAATATATGGGTTTTTGATCAAATTTTAAAAACAAATTAGATTCAAACCTGAATGGTGCTGAGAATGCTATTTGGTATAGTGAAATAATCTGGAATACATACTACAGGAATACCCATGCTCAGCAGTACAAACATGTGTTTATTATAGCGATGCGTAATAAGGATGAAGAATGTGACTGTATTATTGTCTTATGAGAAAAGTGGTAAATGCATGTGTACTTATGCATAATTCACTTCTCAAATCATTAGGATTTCCAACACTGAATGTCGAATACCGCAGATTAAGTACTACGTAATTAAGCCTGTACTTAACAATACTTACAACAAAAACCTTGGGGTTTGGCCAGAGGGCTCAAACATTTTACAGTACCAACCTTGATATATAGACTGCAAACATTAGAATCCAAAGTATCTACCTCAAAATTCTTACTTTATAACTTTCTTACCTCTTCCTTGTGACAATCCAAATGTTTCTGCAAGCCTAATACAACTCCATAGGAGTTTTAGCAAATCTTCTTCCCTTGCCCCTTGCCATCAAGTTTAATTTTACAGAGTTCCCTTTTGTAACTGATCTGTATAATTCCTTGACTTTGTTATCTTCACAATAGTCTGAATTTTTGTTAATCCACCAAGTGATTAGATCACAAAGGCATGGGATCAGAAGTAGGCCATTCAGCCCATTGAGCCTGTTCCACCATTCAATGAGAGCATAGATGATATGGTAATCTCCAATTCCATTTCCCTCTTTTTCCCAATAAAACTCAATTTCTTTACCAATTAAAAGTCTGCCTATCCCAGCCTTATATATACTTAACAACCCAACCTTTACAGCCCTCTGCTGTAAAGAACTCTACAGATTCATGTCCCTCAGAGAACAAATGTTTCCTCCTCCCCACTTTAAAGAAGTGACCCCTTACTCTGAGATTATGCCTTCAGGTTTTAGATTTGACCACAACAGGAAACAGCCACTCAGCAACCACCCTGTCAAGCCCTCTAAGAATCTTATACACTCCAATAAGATCAGCTCTCATTCTTCTAAATTCCAATAGGTATAAGCCTAACCCACTTAACCTCTCCTCATAACAAAGTTCCTCCATGCCTAGCATCAAACTAGTGAACTTTCTCTTGACTGCTTCCAATGCTAGTATATTTTTCCAAAACTGTTCACGGTATTCTTGGTATGGTCCAATCAGTCCCTTGTATAGTTTTCGCAAGACTTTGCAATATTTATACTTATTTCTTAGAAATAAAAGCCAACATCCCATTTACCTCCCCATTATTTGCTTAAGTTGTATGCTAGCTTTTCATAGTTCTGCACAAAGAGCCCAAATCCTTTTGTATTGCATCTTTCTGCTGTTTTTTCCCATTTAAATAATATTCAGCTCTTCGAAATGTCCTGTATAAGTACATAACCTCACATTTCCCACATTATATTCAGTCTGGCAAATTTTTGCCTCCTTGCTTAACCTGTCTATATCATTCCGTAAACATCTTGTGTCATCCACATCGCTGGCCTTACCATGTACATTTTTGTCATCCCAAAACATGGTGATCCTACATTCACTCCATCGTCAAAACTATTAATATACATTGTAAACAGTTGTGGCCCCCAACACTGGTCCTTGGGACACTCCCTTAGTTATAGGTTGTCACCCTGAAAATTCCCTACATACCCCAACTCTCTGTTTTCAATTAATTAGTCAATAATCTATCCATGCTAATATATCTAATCTATTTCCTTGGGTTCTTATTTTACTAAGTAGCCTTATGTATGGTACTTTACTGAATGTCTTTTGGAAATCTAAATATTACATCTAATGGTTCCCCTTTGTCTATCCCATTGTTGCCATATCAAAGATTTCAAATAAGTTTTGAATAAGTGTGGCTGTCTTCAATCCTCTGTGACTTTTCCAGAGTCTAAGATTCTTGGGCGATTACCACCAGTCTGTCCACTATCTCTGTAGCTACTTCGTAAAACATCCTAGCCTCATTAGTTTCCCTGATATGTTTCCTCTGCTGCGTGTGCCCTTGCTTATTTAAGTCATTATAATTTGGTATTCCATATCAATCTCTACTCCACTGAAAAAAGTTTATGAATTCATAAAAGTATCCATCTGCAGAACTGTGATCATTTAATTAAAGTTTCTGAAATATGCACTGGCATGTTTTTAATTAGGTGTATTGTCCAAACACACTATTGCTTTAAGGTCAGTCTTAATTCATCATTTCAGTGGTCTTTATATCCAAATTGACTAAGTTTTCCTGAATTAACAGACAAAACTTGAATATTATTATTACCAGAATATAAAGAAAAATAAAAATAAAAAAAAAGAATCAACTGCAGTGCAACATTAGTAAAACTCAGGACAATGAGGAGAGGCTGAATAGGCTGGGGCTGTGTTCCCTGGAGTGTCAGAGGCTGAGGGGTGACCTTACAGACCTTTATAAACTCATGAGAGGTATGGATAGGATAAACAGACAAGGACTTTTCCCTCAGATGGGGGAGTCCATAACTAGAGGGCATAGGTTTAGGGTGAGAGGGGAAAGATATAAAAGAGACTTAAGAGGCAACATTTTCACACAGAGGGTGGTGCGTGTATGGAATGAGCTGCCAGAGGAAGTGGTGGAGGCTGGTACAATTACAGCATTTAAAGGCATCTGAATGGGTATATAAATAGGAAGAGATTGGGCACCTCCTAGCAGAGTGCTTTAGAGAACATCTCTGGGACACCCGCACCAATCAACCACACCGCCCCGTGGCCCAACATTTCAACTCCCCCTCCCACTCTGCCGAGGACATGGAGGTCCTGGGCCTCCTTCACCGCCGCTCTCTCACCACCAGATGCCTGGAGGAAGAACGCCTCATCTTCCACCTCGGAACACTTCAACCCCAGGGCATCAATGTGGATTTCAACAGTTTCCTCATTTCCCCTTCCCCCAACTCACCCTAGTTCCAAACTTCCAGCTCAGCAGTGTCCCCATGACTTCTCCGGACTTGTCTTACCTGCCTATCTCCTTTTCTACCTATCCACTCCACCCTCTCCTCCCTGAACTATCACCTTCATCCCCTCCCCCACTCACCCATTGTACTCTATGCTACCTTCTCCCCACCCCCACCCTCCTTTAGCTTATCTCTCCACGCTTCAGGCTCTCTGCCTTTATTCCTGATGAAGGGCTTTTGCCCGAAACGTCGATTTCGAAGCTCCTTGGATGTTGCCTGAACTGCTGTGCTCTTTCAGCACCACTCTAATCCAGAATCTGGTTTTAGATTAGATTAGATTACATTACAGTGTGGAAACAGGCCCTTCGGCCCAACAAGTCCACACCGACCCGCTGAAGCGCAACCCACCCATACCCCTACATTTACCCCTTACCGAACATTATGGGCAATTTAGCATGGCCAATTCACCTGACCTGCACATCTTTGGACTGTGGGAGGAAACCGGAGCACCCGGAGGAAACCCACGCAGACAAGGGGAGAACGTGCAAACTCCACACAGTCAATCGTCTGAGGCGGGAATTGAACCCGGGTCTCTGGTGCTGTGAGGCAACAGTGCTAACCATTATGCCACCGTGCGTTTCCAGCATCTGCAGTTATTGTTTTTACCGAGTTGATTTTAACCCTACTGCGAATCCTCTTGCATGAATAGGAAGGGTTTAGAGGGTTATGGGCCAAGTGCTGGCAAATGGGACTAAATTAGGTTGGGATATCTGGTCAGCATGGATGAGTTGGACTGAAGGGTTTGTTTCCATCCTGTACATCTGTATGACTCTATGACAGTACCTGATTGAATTCAGTAAGTTCCTTAGTGGCATAAGAACCACCAAAGGCCAGAGGCTCAGGTTATGTCTTGTGCTTAGTTAAATAACATAGGTCAAAATAATGGTGCCTTGCTAAATAAATGGAGAATCAGATCTTGCAATTTAAATACAGAATTCCTTAAAAGCAGTTTTAAAATGCCATAAAAAAGGTCACCATCATTTGTATTTTATAAACAGGGGGATAAAATATAAGAGTGAAGAAAATTGATGCATGTACAAGGCCTTGCTTACAGCATTTTGTGCAACTTTGGGTTCCTTCTTACAAAATGGACAATCAATCAGAAAGATTGTTAAGTATAGCTTTTGGAAATTGACAAAGAAAAAAAAAATCTAGAGTTCTCAGGAATGTGAAAGCTCAAATCAGATTTCATAGATTGAGAAGTATTTAGAGATTTTCTGAGGTGAGTAGGGTTTTTTTTTCTGCAATTGATCATCAGTGGCAAAGGATTACAATTTATAATCACTGCAAGAAAATTAAGAAGAAGCATTAAAATTAATTCATTTACATGGACTTATCCCAACATGAAATGCCTTAGCAGTCAATGATTTTCAAAGGAAAAGTGTACAGAGGTCTGAAGCAATGGGTACAGTAGACAAATGGTTATCAAACATACATGAGAAACACAGATGTGGTAAATTTAAATACCACCATGACAAACTGTGAAACTGAATTTAACAAATTGAAATCCTTTATGGGGTCCAGCCAGGTACTGAATGACTAAAACCTCAGCCTGCTCAAAAACCCAACTGTGGCATTAATTTGTTCTGGGAAGGAATCTTCTTTTATCTCCAAGGTCTGACTTACATATACATTTAGTCTATACGGTATGACAGATACTTAATGCCTTGTGACTAAGGATGATTAATTAATATTGCCCACATCCCTGGAATAAAAAGCAGGAGAAAATGTTAGGTATTGGAAAATAGCAGGGCAGAATGATTAGTTTTAAACTGTTCTGGAAAGAACTGGTGTTGGCACAATTCAAAGAGAAGCTTTCATCAGTTCTGTAAACCTTTATTCTAACTGAATGGAAGTTGGATAAAGAGGAAAGTTTCTATGTTTTCCATCCTCCCAAAAGCTTTAATTACTGATTTCTTCTCAGTATAAACTAGTGTTTCATCCACTTTCAACTTTTTTTTACATTCATTTCTTTCTTAGTGTTAGACCAATCATAAAGACTACATTTTAATTTTTCTGTATTTTTGAGTGTGAACTGAAATAGGAAATGTTTGTTAAACAACTGTGAAATAACTCTGCGAAGGCCAGTATGCCATTACCAAGGTCACCCTTAAAATACATTTGCATGGTTTATTACACTTACCCAGCTAGCTTAGAAACAGCCCCTAGACTGAACAGAACCCCTGACATTCCTTTTTATATCTGTTAGCAGTGGCTCCCTGAAGGGACCAGATAAATCATCCCAATCAGGGAACTCATATTCAATGAGAACCACCTGGCTGACATCATTCCAGTCACTACATGCCTCTTCCTCTAAGTCCAGGGACATCAGCCCATACTTTTTCCTGTAGCTTCTCCTTGGTGTTTTCGCACCAGGTCCGGTTCCTCTGACTTTGCCTTGGATACTTGGCGGCATGTACCAGACCGTAACTCACCTCTTGCGCCCCGAGCATCTTGGCTGAAACTCATCATCTTCTTGAAGTGGTAATGCATCAAGACTGCGACATCTGCCATGTCCATCTGTCCTCAGAGGTTTCCTCAATCAGGAGGAGGAGAGAACCCACAGGTTCTGGAAGCCTTCCAGATGTTCGGGGGGTGCTGGATATGTTTTGCTTCTGTTTTGTAAAGTTTCAGCTTCCATGTGGTCCATGTGGTTGTGCAGGACTTCCTCACCTACCTGATCTTTTTACATCACAGGACCTGACCTCACACAACCATGCCTTTTACCCATGCAGGGTCATTCCCATTGTTTCAGCACTAAATGTCATCCCCTGAAGTGAACTGCCTGACTCGCTTAGGGGAGTGTTGTGCCTAGCATTGATGTTCCTGATGCTTTCACCCTGCCTCTGGTTCAAGGAAGATCAGATTTAACCTGGTGTGGAGTCTTCTCCCAATTAGCAATTCTGCTGGAGCTGTCTCTGCAATTGAGTGAAGGGTGGTCCTATAATCAAACAGGGACTGGGACAGTTTGCTATTGAGTGAAGCTGTATGCTGTTTCTTTCAGCCTGCCTTCAAAGTTTAGACTATTCTTTCCACCAGAACATTGGATGATGGATGTATGGAGCTTTCCTTAAATGCTGAATGCCATTCAAGTTTAGGAAATACTCAAATTTCCTGCTGGTAAGTGATGGCCCGTTGACTGTGACCAATACCTCTGAAAGTCCATGTATTGCAAAAGTTGCTCTCAACTTTTCAATCATCGTTCCCGTGTTTGACGAATTAACATTATGTAATTCCAATCACTTTGTTTTTAGTCATTGTGGACGTCCACTCATAGAGCCCACGAAAGGACCAGCAATCATCAATGTGGAACCAAATCCAGGGTTCACATGTCCATTCCCATGAATATGGGGGAGCTACTGGCAGTAATGTTTGTCCTTGTTGGCACTCTGGACACTGTCCCACCAATATGGCTATGTCAGCATCTAATCCTAGCCATGAGACATGACTTCTCGCCAACATTTTCATTTTGGAAAACCCTGGATGACCCCGGTGGGGTTCAGTCAGTATCTGGTGGTGACCTTTGCTTGGGACATTCACTCTTGCCCTCCATAATAATATGCCATCCTCAATGATGATCTGGTGTTCTCAGGTCCAAAAAGGTTTCAATTCTGGTTGTGATGAATCTTTTGCTTCCTCCCCAATACCGCGAGCTGCTTTAGTTTTGCTAGGATGGGATCTTTTATATCCAAAATCTGATATTGTCAGCAATGACCAGAAGGGTGTCCAGAAAGTTTAAATCCAGAATGGAGTCCTCAAGTGGTGGCATTACTGGTAGTGTATCCCGCAGTTGGAGGTGGCTCAAAACATCTGCATTTGCCACTTCACCTCCTGGATGGTATTCCAACTTGTAATTGTAAGCACTTAGAATAAGAGCCAACCACTGAAGTCGACTCAAGTTATGGGCGGCTTGGCCCTGTCCTCTTTAAGTAGCCCTAGCAGGGGCTTGTGATCCATTACAATGGCAAATTTACATCCGTAAACCTATTGGTAGAACTTTCTCACATCAAGGATGGCTGCCAGACCTTCCTTCGCTATCTGGGCATATCATTGTTTAGCATCAGTCAAACTCCAGGAAGCATATGCGATCAAGCATTTCACTCTATGGGCCACTGGTGAGCCAACACTACTCTGATACTGTACAGGGGGGCATCACATGTCAGCACCACATCTCGCTTGGGATTGTAGTCTGCCGACATCTGCTTCTTTACTTCCCTAAAGGGTACATCTTGGCTCGGCGACCATTTCCAAGGCTGACCCTTTTTCAATAATAAATGTAAGGGTGCCACGATGGAGACGAGGTTGTGTATTAATTTTTCATAACAATTCATCCACCCAAGGAAAGACTGAAGCTCCAGTACAGAGAAGGGGTTGAGGCACCTTTGATTGTCCTCAATTTATCTTCCAACAGATGTAACTCGGCCTTTTTGTCAACTCTGTTGCCCACGTGAGTCACTTGGGGTGCCTGGAACACATTTTTTTCCCTCCTAAGGCATATGCCACTTTGGAGAAACATTAAGCACTATATCCAAGTTGTTATTGCTCCTATCGGTTATTAGCACAACATCCAGATAAATGGCAAACTGGGGTAGACCTTGTAGAATGCTCTCCATCATTTATAAGAAAATGGCCAGGCTGATGAAACCTTAAAAGGTAGTCTCGTATATTGATAAAAGCCCTGATGGGTATTGACTGTAGCATACCTCTGGGAATCCTCATCTAATCGCAATTACAGGTACACATGGCTTATATCCAGCTTTGTGAAGCACAGCATCTATGCATGGAATTAGTTGTTTATCCAGGTGCAAAAAGCAGTTCAACATTTGTTTGAAATCCCCATAAAAGCAAACCGACCAGTTGGGTTTCACAATCGGTATTACCAGTACTGAAATTCTGTAAGCTGGACTAGTTTGATGATTATTTTGCTTTCCAGTATCCTGATTTCTGACTCTACTTTTGCACATGAGGCAAATGGCACTGGGCAGGCATTACAGAATCACAGACTTGTTTCTTGGTCAACATGTAAGATGGCCTGGGCCCTTTTGCTTATCCCGAGACCTCCCTGAAAAGCTTCTAGGTATTTAATTCGCACTTTACTCAGGCAGCTATTTCTAATTGAAAAATGTTGAGCCAATCAACTTGAATCATTTTAAACCAATTTTTCCCCAAATTGGGTCCAAATTTTCTTTGACAATCAATAGTAACTTGAACCAGCTGTTTCTCAGAAGAGACCAGAGCAGACATTGTACCCTTCATCTACATAGGTTCCCCAGTACAGGTTCTCAGCCTGGCTGAGGTCTTACACAAACTTAAGGTTTGGAGTTGAGAGTGAAATTTAGTAAAGACCAGTTCTGCAATCACTGAAATGGCCATGGCACTAGAGACCTCTACTAGGACTGGGTGACCATTTAACCAGATGTTTATTTTGATTGGTTCTAATTTAAAAGTTTCTTAGCAGTTTAACTGTTCCAAAATGGCTGTAGGTGGACTTTCCAGTGTGTGCATTCTCCTGGATAGCAACCTATGAGTTCTCTTACTCAATTCAGGCCTAGTAGAATTCTTTTGCTGTCTAGAGTCTGCAACTACAATGGCCTGCTTGCCTGGATTTGAGAAAATTTCAACTGTTTGGCCAAGGCTTGACTTTGTTTTGAGGTTTTGCCGTGGGATGACCAAGGTTCAGAGAATGTTCCCACATGTCCTGACTGAGGCTATGCAATTGCTTTCATTCAAGTGGTGTTTGCCAAGCACAGTCAGCCTGGCGAAGGTGTCCACTTCCATCTACATACCCTGTAACTCATAAGCTCCACTTGTTGTAATTTCTAAAGACAAAGCTAGTTGTAGTGTCTATTTGAAGTCTGGTTGATCTTCTGCTAGTAGGCACTTTTGCATAGTCACATTCTTGTCACCACTGAAATAACTTCATGAAGGCCAGTATCCTGTCACTAAGTCACCCCTCATTTACACACACATAATGCATGACATTGACCCAGCTAGGTCGGAGCCGGCTCCTGGACTGAACAGACCCCTGCCAATGCAGTTTATTTTTTTTTTATTTTTTTAAGACACAATGTGCACGAATCTTTATTCAGTTTCCACCACCAGGAAGAAAAGAAACACCCGAGTGGCCTGTGACAAGCAGTGCCCTTCACATTAACGAGCAATGCTGTGTGATCAAACAGTGAAGGGGAGGGCAGGGATTAAATCAAAATAGAGTTGGACAGGGAAATAATACACTCCACTCCCTGCAGCTCCCACCTCTCCCTGAACAACTCCAGGGTGTTGGTGGATACTGTGTGCTCCTTCTCCAGAGACACCCAGGCTCTAACGTAACCACAGAAGAGGGGCAGGCAGTCAGCCTTAACGACCACCTCCACGGCCCGCTGCCTGGACCTGTTTATGGCCAGTTTGGCCAGGCCCAGGAGCAGACCTACGAGGAGATCTTCAGACCTGCCCTCTCTCCTCCGTACCGGGTAACATTGCAGTTTTTAAAATTTATTTTGTTTCAGGATATCTAACACTTTTTTTTAACCCCCACACTACCGCCTAACTGCGGTAGTGCTTATTTTTTCCCCAGCACCCATGTTGTGTGTGTGCAGATGTGAGACACAGTGAAAGACACAAGGTGCACGAATCTTTATTCAGTTTCCACCACCAGGAAGAAAAGAAACACCCGAGTGGCCTGTGACAAGCAGTGCCCTTCACATCAAAGGGCAATGCTGTGTGATCAAACAGTGAAGGGGAGGGCAGGGATTAAATCAAAATCGAGTTGGAAGGGGAAATAATGCACTCCACTCCCTGCGGCGCCCACCTCTCCCTGAACAACTCCAGGGTGTTGGTAGAGACTGCATGCTCCTTCTCCAGAGACACCTGGGCTCTAACGTAACCACAGAAGAGGGGCAGGCAGTCGGCCTTAACGACCCCCTCCACGGCCCGCTGCCTGGACATGTTTATGGCCAGTTTGACCAGGCCCAGGTGCAGACCCACGAGGAGGTCTTCAGACCTGCCCTCTCTCCTCCGTACCGGGTGACATTGCACTTTATATTTGTCAGCCAGCAAACCCCTGATTAGAACAGGTTAACAGCCCCAGTCAGGGAACTCATTCTATGAGATCCACCTGGCTATCGTTCCAATCACTGCAAAGTGCAGCACTTATAAAAAGCAAGTAACCTGATGCCCATTATAAGTGGCGTTTACACTGCTGTGCATTCAAGCAGTTGTGGGTAGTGGTGAGGTGAGTTGGGGGCAGGAAGGTTGGACAAGCTGGAATCAAGAAATCTGTATGAATAGAATTTTGGCTGGCAACAAGTGACTAATTATCAATAACAATGGATGTTTGCCTGCCAATAAACAATGTGACTGGCATTGAACAGCTGAACAGTTTGGGGATGTGATTTTTTTCCAAGGAAAACCATCTGATCTCTGAAGGGAAGGGGATGTTCTGCTCTGCAGTTAAAAAAAAAGATCTCAAATCTGAAGATGGCCAGTTTATTTCCATTTTCCAGTTATTGTAACCTGTGACTTTTAATAGATAAGTCAAATATCTTTATAAGCATAAAACCAGTCACCCTGTGTAAACAAATGGAAGTATCTGGAGAAGGAAGACCAAAAAGCTGCAGTCAGATCAACAAAAGATCACCTCAGCCAATTCTGTGGATGGGACCACTGAACCACCTTCCTAATCATTACCTTCACCTTTTAACTGCAGAGCAGAACATCCCCTTCCTTTCAGAGATCAGATGGTTTCCCTTTTTTTTGTGTTGGATTGTATCTGTATGTCTGTATGTGTATGTAGAGGGGGATTTCATAAGTGTGTTAGAATTTTAACTTGTAGAATTAGAGTTAGTTAGTGGTTCACAATTATTTATCTATGGCCAGAATGTGACAGTCATTTTTGTTCAGTAATGAAACTTGGTCCATGTTTTCTGTCAACTTAGGTTAAAAGATGGCAATTTGAAGAATTTTGTGAAACTACTCCATGAATATTGGGGATTGATATCTACTGAGCTATCCCAATGAGGTGTAACTCAATAATCACAAAAATTTGTCTTGTTGCAAATCATCAGAAACCATAAGATATAGGAGCAGAATCATGCCATTTGGCCCATCACATAACTCCACCATTTGATTATGACTGACATGCTTGTCAACCCCATGCTCTTGGTCTTAATCTTTCCAAGAAGAAAAAAGCAGTAAGAAAGCTTTACTGGAGGCTAGTTCGTACTGCTGCCCATGTGCTATGCCGAGTTCTCTATGAAGTATATGTACTTTTGGTTTCATATCCAATTACAACATATACCTCATACTTTAGCCATCACCCTGACACTGGTAATTTATTTCATTGTTACTTGGATCTTGCTATGCATAAACTGGCTACAATTTGCCTACAAAGCAACTGCTAATGCTTCAAAGGAATTCATTTATTGCAATGTCCATCAAGATGTCTTGAAGGCATGAAAGTCATTGCATAAACTAAAGTTCTTGTAGCAAAGTTTATGGGGCAGCACAGTGGCTAGCACTGCTGCCTCACAGCACCAGGGTCCTAGGTTCAATTCCAGCCTCGGGTGATTGCCTGTGTGGAGTTTACACATTCTCCCTGTGTCTGCGTGGGTTTCCTCTGGGTACTCTGGTTTCCTCCCACAGTCCAAAGATGTGCAGTTCAGGTGAATTGGCCATGCAAAATTGTCCATAGTGTTTGGTGTATTAGTCAGAGGGAAATGGGTCTGGGTGGGTTACTCTTCGGAGGGTCGGTGTGGACTGGTTGAGCCAAAGGGCCTGTTTCCACACTGTAGGAAAAATAATCTAATCAATACTCATTGTTACTTCTTCAAAAAACTCAATCATGTTTGAAACATAATTTCCCATGCACAAGGAGAAAGTGAGGACTGCAGATGCTGGAGATCAGAGCTGAAAATGTGTTGCTGGAAAAGCACAGCAGGTTAGGCAGCATCCGAGGAGCAGGAGAATCGACGTTTCGGGCATGAGCCCTTCTTCAGGAATCCTTGGATGCTGCCTGATGTGTTTTCCAGCAACACATTTTCAGTTCCCATGCACAAGGCCATGCTGACTATCCCTGATCAGTCCTTTCCAATTACACGTACATCCTGTCCCTCAGGATTCCCACCACCAACGTCAGGCTCACCAGTCAATAGCCGAGGAACGAGAGACCGGTGAGCCTGACATTGGAAGTGGGCAAGTTGTTTTAGGGAAAAGTGAAGGACACAATTTACATGTTTTTGGAAAGGCAAGGTCGAAGGCTCAACAAACCTTAGTCAGCCAACTTTAGTCACTCATTGAGAGTGTTTATTGCTGATTTCAGCAATGGACTAATATTCGATCATTACTGACTATTACATGTTCTAGCCACCACATAATACTGGCTTAGCAATATCTCTGTAAACTAATTTTGATTTATGCTCCTCTAGCTGGTAATGTGAGCAAATATTCAGTGCAAATTTAAAATGGAGACTTATGTTTATACCTGCTCCATTTCTTTTAAATTTGCATTTGCTCGCAAAGAAAAATAAACTCAATATTTTTGCTTTTTTAACTGCTTTAGATTAGATTCCCTCCAGTGTAGAAACAGGCCCTTTGGCCCAACGCGTCCACACCGACCCTCCGAAGAGTAACCAACCAGACCCATTTCCCTTTAACTAATACACCAAACAATATGAACAATTTAGCATGGCCAATTCACCTGAACTGCACATCTTTGGACTGTGGGAGGAAACCAGAGCACCCGGAGGAAACCCACGCAGACACAGGGAGAATGTGCAAAATCCACACAGGCAGTCGCCCGAGGCTGGAATTGAACGTAGGACTCTAGTGCTGTGAGACAGCAGTGCTAACCACTGAGCCATCATGCCACCCCATGAGGGCAGAACGGTGGATGTGGTCTATATGGACTTCAGTGAGGTGTCCAACAAGGTTCCCCATAGGAGGTTGGTTAGCAAGGTTAGATCAAATGGAATACAGGGAGAACTAGCCATTTGGATACAGAACTGGCTTGAAGGTAGGAGGCAGAGGGTAGTGGTGGAGGGTTGTTTTTCAGACTGGAGGCATGTGACAGTGGAGTGCCACAAGGATTGATGCTAGGTCCATTACTTTTCGTCATTTATATAAATGATTTGGATGTAAACATAGGAGATATGGTTTGTAGGTTGCAGATGACACCAAAATTGGAGGTGGAGTGGACAGTGAAGAAGGTTTTGGAGTACACGGATCTTGAACAGATGGGCCAATGGGCTGAGGAGTGGCAGATGGAGTTTAATTTAAATAAATGTGAGGTGCTGCATTTTGGAAAAGCATATCAGAGCAGGACTTAAACACTTAATGATAAGGTAGAACATTACAGCGCAGTAGAGGCCCTTCAGCCCACGATGTTGCGCCGACCTATGAAGCTGATCTGAAGCCCATCTAACCTACACTATTCCATTCCCATCCATATGCCTATGCAATGACCATTTAAATGCCCTTAAACTTGGCGAGCCTACTACTGTTGCAGGCAGTGTGTTCCACGCCTCTACTACTCTGAGTAAAGAAACTACCTCTGACGTTTGTCCTTTTTCTATCGCCCCTCACTTTGAAGCTATGTCCCTTGTGCTAGCCATCGCCACCCGAGGAAAAAGACTCTCACTGTCCAACCTATCTAACCCTCTGATTATCTTATATGTCTCAATTAAGACACCTCTCAACCTCCTCCTAATGAAAATAGCCTCAAATCCCTCAGCCTTTCCTCGTAAGACCTCCCTCTAAACCAGGCAACAATCTCTGAATCTTTTCCAAAGCTTCCACATCCTTCCTGTCATGCGGTGACCAGAACTGTATGCAATACACCAAATGTAACTGCACCAGAGTTTGTACAGCTGTAGCATGATCTTATGATTCCGAAACTCAATCCCTCTACCAATAAAAGCTAACACACCGTATGCCTTCTTAATAACCCTATCAACCTTATGTACTTAATGGTAAGGTCCTAGGAAGTGTTGCTGAACAAAAAGACTTTGGAGCACAAGTTCGTAGTTCTTTGAAAGTAGAGTCGCAGGTAGATAGGATAGTGAAGAAGGCGTTTGGTATGCTTTCCTTTATTGGTCAGAGTATTGAGTACAAGAGTAGATAAGTCATGTTGCGGTTATACAGGACATTGATTCGGCCACTTTTAGAATATTGTGTGCAATTCTGGTCTCCTTCCTTTTGGAAGGATGTTGTGAAACCTGAAAGGGTTCAGAAAAGATTTACAAGGATGTTGCCAGGTTTGGAGGATTTGAGCTACAAAGAGAGGTTGAATAGGCTGGGGCTGTTTTCCCTGGAGTGTTGGAGGCTGAGGGGTGACCTCATGGAGGTTTATAAAACCATGAGGGGGAATGGATAGGATAAATAGAAAAAGTATTTTCCCTGGGGTGGAGGGGGCATCCAGAACTAGAGGGCATAGATTTAGAGTGAGAGGGGAAAAATATAAAAGGGACCTAAGGGGCAACTTTTTAATGCAGAGGGTGGTGCACGTATGAAATGAGCAGCCAGAGGAAGTGGTGAAGGCTAGTACAATTGCAGCATGTAAAAGGCATTTGGATGGGTATATGAATAGGAAAGGTTTAGAGGAATATGGGCCAAGTCCTGGCAAATGGGTCTAGATCAGAGTAGGATATTTGGTTGACATGGACGGGTTGGACTGAAGGGTCTATTTCCATGCTGTACATCTGTATGACTCAATGACATGATCTCTACAATTTTGGTGCCATTAACACTATTTAAATATCTGATTGGTTGTGTAGTTTTTTGAGTATAGCTCAAAGCTTTTTAAGTTTCACTTATCAGAACATTTTACAAGAATATAAATTCAAGGAGAAAACTAACGTGTACTAAACGAGGGAAGAGTGTTGATTGACTGTAAGTGGACTCCAATTGGTTCAGGCATTACCTTGGAGAATGCACCCATTAATGCTGATTGACATTTAACTGCCAGGTTTTGTTAAATGTGTGTACTGAAAGCTACACATATGAATAAATAAGGCTCGGTCATTTGTAAACCCAAAGAACATGTACATACACTTCACATAGTTCAACAAAATGATAGCTGCTTCATTATTTAGGGCAATGACCTGCCCAATCAGAATAAACTTGCATGGAAATCTGTTCGCCAAACATATTTACTCAGGGTTTCTTCCCCAAACCCTTTCATCTTTTAATCATTGACACAAAAATACATACATGCAGCATAATGTGTGCAGTAAAGAATAATGGATGATCCCAAAGGTAAAAGTGACTAGCTATAGGGAAAGAGAGAGATAGCAGTTTTACACTCTAATATGAAGATTACAGGAAAATGAACAAAGTTATGGAATCATAGAGTTGTGCAGAACAGAAACAGACATTCAGTCCAACTCATCCATGCCGACCAAATATCCTAAACTGATCTGGTCCCATTTCCCAGAATTTGGCCCATATTTCTCTAAACACTTGCTATTCATTTACCCTGTCCAGATGCCTTTTAAATGTTGTAATTACACCCGCCTCCACCACCTCCTCTCATTCCACAGCTCATTCCACACGAGCACCACCCTCTGTGTAAAAATGTTGCCACTCAGGTCTCTTTTAAACCTTTCCCCTCTCACCTTAAACATATTCCCATTAGTTTTGGACTCTCCTACTCTGGGAAAAAGATAAAAATCACACAACATCAGGTTATAGTCCAACAGGTTTAATTGGAAGCACAGTAGCTTTCGGAGCGACGCTCCTTCATCAGGTGATATCACCTGATGAAGGAGCATCGCTCTGAAAGCTAGTGTGCTTCCAATTAAACCTGTTGGACTATAACCTGGTGTTGTGTGATTTTTTTAAACTTTGTACACCCCAGTCCACACCGGCATCTCCAAATCATGACTGGGAAAAAGACTTTGTCTATTCACCCTACCCATGTCCCTCAGCCTCTCCCTTTAGCTCAAACACTCCAATCCTGGCAATATCCTTGTAAATCTTTTCTGAACCCTTTCAAATTTAATGACATCTTTCCTATAGAAAGGTGACCAGAATAGAATGCAGTATTCTAAAAGTGGCCTCAACAATATCCTGTACAACTGCATTATGGTGTCCCAACCCCTCTACTCAATCCACTGCCAAATGAAGGCCTTCTTCACCATCCTGTCTACCTGCGACTCCTCTTTCAAGGAACTATGCACCTGCACCCTTGGTTTCTTTGTTATAAAATTTTAAATAACATGCATATGGTAAGATTATTTCTTCAGAATATAACAAGAAGGCAAGACTGAAATAAAAAATGGAAATAACGGAGAAGTTAAATTGAGAAATAAATTTAGAACAGTTATAAGGAAAAGCTTTATTCAGAGTGAGAAAAATTTACAAATGTACTCAGTCACTGTAAGAGTTGATACACAAAAAAATCCTAAGTTATCAAAGAATGATAAATGACTGATAAAAGATTTGTGAAAGAGAATAATGTTAAGGAATTTCATAAAGGAGGAATGATTTAGATTAGATTCCCTACAGTGTGGAAACAGGCCCTTCAGCCCAACAAGTCCACACCGACCCTCCGAAGAGCAACCCGCCCAGACCCACCTCCCTCTAACTAATGCACCGAACACTATGGGCAATTTAGCATGGCCAATTCACCTGGCCTGAACATCTTTGTGACTGTGGGAGGAAACCAGAGCACCCAGAGAAAACCCATGCAGACACTGGGAGTACATGCAAACTCTACACAGGCAGTCGCTCCGAGGCTGGAATTGAACCCAGGTCCCTGGCGCTGTGAGGCAGCAGTACTAACCACTGAGTCACCATGTCACCCATAATTCCAGTTAAAGGTGTTAACTGCCGAACTGTGGCATCTATAAGACCATCATATATGGGAACAGAATTAGGCCATTCGGCCCATTGAATCAGCTTTGAATTCAATTATGGTTGATATTTTTCTTAACCCCATTCTCCTGCCTTCTCTCCCATAACCTTTGAACCTTTACTAATCAAGAACCTATCTATTGCTGACTTAACTAAACTCAGTGATTTGGCCTCCACAACCTTCTGTGACAAAACTGTTCCATAGGTTCACCACTCTCAGATGAAGAAATTCCTCCTCATCTCAGTTCTAAAGCATCATGCCATCTCTCTGAGGTTGTGCCCTCAAGTCTTAATCTCTCAAATGGAAACATCTTTTCCCTCTCTATTCTATCCAGGCCTCTCAGTATTCTGTAAGTTTTAATGAGATCCCCCCCTCATCCTTTTCAACTCCATTCAGGATAGACTCAATGGGAAGTACAGATCATTTCATTTTGCAGTAAAGTGGTTAAAATTGTGAATATTCAAGTGGCCAGAAATGGAACAGTGCAGAAGTATCATAGGGTGGTAGTGTTAGAGGAAATTACAGAGATAGGAAGAAGATTTGGAAATATGAAACAATTTTCTTAAGAACTATTGCTTAAACAGATGCCATTGGATGCCAGTGAGCAAAGGGGTAATGGGTGAACAGTACTTGGTGAGAAGTAAGTCATAAAAGTGCAGAACTTTAGGTGATTTTAAGTTTATGAAGAATAGAAGATGTGGGGATGGAAGTGTATTGAAATGGTTTGAGTAGAGGTAACAATTGTGTGGGTGAGGGTTTGAGCAGCAAATTAACTGAAACAGTGATACTGTGATATTATGTTGCAGAAATAAGCAGTTTAAATGATGGCATAGTTAATGTGACAGGTGACCTATCTCAGAATCAAATTTGAGTTCAAACTGAATAGTGTGTTTCAAGCTCAGGCAGTTACCAGAGATAAAGAGTGGGATACATCAAAACAGTCAATTCTCATTCATCATTGAAAAGAAACGAAACATTGACAAGTGGGTACAGTCATTCAATTTATAGGGACTGTATTCTTAGCAGGTTTGCTTTTAAGTCATTTTGACCCAATTGGTATTATTTTTTAAGCAGCAGATTTTGGTCCCTAATCCACCCTCTTGATGCTGACCCTCAAACCAGAGGCATCTGCCGCTCCCATATTTATCTTTTTATGCTGAGCTTTCTTTTTGATGAATCTCTTATGATCTTGCTTGAACTTTGCTCAATAAAATTGTTGTTGCTGAACTCAGAACCTGCAGCAAGGTTGCAGTCTGAGGATATCAATTATAATATCTCCCAGGTTGGCACTTCGGAGACACTGAACTGTGACCTCCAACTTCACAACCCCTGAACCATAGCTTCGGAATCTATGTTCTTGCTCAAGGTTCCATTCTCACCCTCGGCTCCTCAACTCACAGAAAGGGTTCACAAGGAAGAGGAAGAGTTGCAGTGTGGATGTTTTGGTCAGAGGGTGAGTTTGGGTGTGCCGGAAGCCACAAGTTGGATGGTTGACAAAAAGAATGTGGTTTATGGAGAGGAGAAGCTCTGAGTTGGAAGGTCAGCAGGAGGAAAGATCCACTGCCACCAGAACAGTGACACAGCTGAATGTGTGGTTTCTAGAAGGTATGGTTAACAGGATCAGTAGTGAGTGGGAGGTAGGTGGAAAATTACTACTTCTTTTCCTGTATATTTTTAAATTTGCACTATTAAAACATCTTCCATTTACTAATACAAGAATGTGGTAATGTATAGTATTTCAGATTACAGGGTATAATGTTTTAAGACTTTTTTTCTAATGTGATTGATCCTGCAGGATTACAGTTTTTCTTGTTCTCATTTTTCAGCCCATCAGCCTCCCCATCAAAGGATCATTCTCTACTATTTCAGACCACTCTAGCAGAATGCCACCACCAAACACATCGTTCCCTCACTCTCCCCTTTGCATTTCGCATTCCCTCCGAGACACCCTCGTCCATTCCTCGACCACCAACGCCATTCCACTTACCACGGCACCTTCCCATGTAACTGCCAAAGGTACTACACCTGCCCCTTCACCTCCTCCCTGCTCACCATCCAACAGCCGAAACAGTCTTTCCAGGTGAAACAGCATTTCGCCTACACCTCACCCAATCTTGTGTATTGTATTCGCTGCATGCAGACTGCGTGACCGCTTTGCAGAGCACCTCTGGTCTGTGCGCAAGCACGATCCCGACATTCCCAAAGCAACTCTTTTTAACACTGCATCCTGCTCGTCTGCCCTCACCATGCTGCAATGCTCCAGCGAATCACAGTGAAAACTGGAGAAGCAACATTTCATCTTCAATCTAGGCACTTTACAACTTTGAGCTCAATATTGAGTTCAACATCTTCAAGTTGTGAACCCATTCCTTCCCTTTCTTCTGGCTTTGCTTTTATATTCTCTGTCACCATGTCTTCTCTTCCGTCCACCTACTCCAGTGGGACTGTCTGTTCTTTCAAGTCTGGCAGTTAGACACACCATTGTTCTGCCTTTTCCACATTGCGATCACTTAATTGGATCCTTTCTCCCTCAGCACTCCATATCCTTTCTCCCTCAGCACTCCAACCTCTCCCCACCCCCCAACTATTGTATAAATGCTGCCCTCCACACACTTCATTTCAGCTCTGAAGCTATCTAGATTTGAAACGTTAGTTTTCTCTCTCTCCATGGATGCTGCCTGAACCACTGCAATCTCCTGCATATTTTTGTTTTCATTACAGCTTTTACATTGGTTTACAAAAGAAAATATGATTCATTTCAAATCCTTTCACTTACAGTCATAATTTCGCAATTATGACTAAATAAGAACTTATTGCATTTGGCTTTTAGGAACATAGGATTACAGTTGGAGACAAAAAAAATTAAAAGCCTAAAAACACAATATGCTGAAATAGCTTGCTTTTCAATATGGTTCTGTCTAGTTTGCCTTATAACACCTAAAATACCTCAGAATAGCCTTCTGATGCAAACATAATGGTGAGTTTGATTAACTGTGGCAATTGATTTCTATCACTTAGTCTGCAATGGATTCAAGCATGATGGACCAGGATTGGGAGTCCAATGCCTGAATCCCTTGTACGTCCTGATTCTATTGCAATCCTTCAGCATGAATGACAGTGCAATTTTGAAATATAAAATGTTCAACTGACCAAAGACTTAGGAAAGCAAGTAAACAGGTGACATCTGAGTATCAGATCTCCAACTCTCTGCACAGCTGTCTGCACACAAGCTGAGTAGGCAGTCCGATGATTCTCCTTCATATTGTCAGATCAAATTGCCTGTTGCAACACTGAATTGTCAATGGGACATCAACCACTGAAGTGCACAACAGTTTACATTGATGCTATTCTGTATTGGTGAGTGGAGTTCAAGTTACTCAAATCATCATCTTCTCATCCTAGCAGGAAAACAGAACTCACTACAAAACAAATATAGGAGATGGCACTGGACATAATGAGGCTGCTATTGTGGCAGGATGTAGGTGACACTGAGTCAGAGGCAATGAAGAACAAGTTCATCAGATACCTTGGAATTTATACCTTGAACCTTAAATAAGATCAGAGATGACTGAATTACTCTACTTTCCTGCTGAATGCCTCATAATCTTTCACGCCGAAGGAGAAAACTGATGCCTGATGTGTGCTGTGTCTCCTCGACTGATGTCATCAATGTGGACACTAAAGAACCTGCCAAGAAGTCCAGGTTTTCATGTTCAACTTTTGATCCATGTGTGAGAGAGAGAGAGAGTGAAGTAGGTTCATTCAGCAAGATGAGATCTTTAAGAACTGAGTCTAAGCAGTCAGGGCTGGGGAGAAAATGTCTTGAAATGCTTAGCAAAGAGTCAGAAACAGAAAGATGTGGAGGTGTTGGAGAAGAAAACATTTTAAAATGTTGAAGACATTAAAGAATTCACTAAAGTTTTAAGAAAGCAGAATTAGCAGATTGTTTAAAAGGTCTCAGAAAGGGACATTAACTAAAGAAAATACCATTGAATAAATGTCAAAATTTGCTGAGTAAAAACATATTGGAGCCATGTCGGCGAACTAAAAGGCTTAGTTTGTAGAGAGGGTGACTTTTGTCTCAGGTTTGAATGTTTGTAAGTTTGTTGTTGGGATAACAGAGTTGAACTGTTCTGATAGTTGTAATGAGACCATTTCAAATAATTCTTAAATGTGTAACAGTGCATATTTCTCTTTTGTACAATAAACATGTATCTTATTTTCTTAAAAGCATATTGATCATTGAACACAATAATGTATATTTACCAATTGCTACAAAAAGAGATATAAAACTCTTAATCTATTAATCCAGATCCCACTCTAGAATCTGACATTCAATATATCCATGAGATGAGATGATAAAACTGTAAAGTAAATCATGGCAAGGTCATGAGGATGTCTTCCTCTGGAATTAAGAGTTCTGGGGCAGTAGTTTTTTTTCATACAACTGAATGTTTTCATCCAATCACCAAATCACCTGTGATGTTTATTTTCCACTGATTAACTACCATCAGCAAATCACACGTGTTCTCCAACTCAGTAATTTACATGCAAGGCTCATTAAGGGCAATGCAAACCATCAAAGCAAGGGATAAGTAGACAGAGGGGATTGGAGGTAAAAACAATGACTGCAGATGCTGGAAACCAGATTCTGGATCAATGGTGCTGGAAGAGCACAGCAGTTCAGGCAGCATCGAGGAGCTTCAGCAAAATCGACGTTTTGGGCAAAAGCCCTTCATCAGGAATAAAGGCAGAGAGCCTGAAGCGTGGAGAGATAAGCTAGGGGAGGGTGGGGGTGGGGAGAGAGTAGCATAGAGTACAATGGGTGAGTGGGGGAGGAGATGAAGGTGATAGGTCAGGGAGGAGAGGGTGGAGTGGATAGGTGGAAAAGGAGCTAGGCAGGTCAGACAAGTCCGGACAAGTCAAGGGGACTGGAAGTTTGAAACTAGGATGAGGTGGGGGAAGGGGAAATGAGGAAGCTGTTGAAGTCCACATTGATGCCCTGGGGTTGAAGTGTTCCGAGGCGGAAGATGAGGCGTTCTTCCTCCAGGCGTCTGGCGGTGAGGGAGCGGCGGTGAAGGAGGCCCAGGACCTCCATGTCCTTGGCAGAGTGGGAGGGGGAGTTGAAATGTTGGGCCACGGGGCGGTTTGGTTGATTGGTGCGGGTGTCTCGGAGATGTTCCCTAAAGCGCTCTGCGAGGAGGCGCCCAGTCTCCCCAATGTAGAGGAGACCGCATCGGGAGCAACGGATACAATAAATGATATTAGTGGATGTGCAGGTAAAATTTTGATGGATATGGAAGGCTCCTTTAGGGCCTTGGATAGAGGTGAGGGAGGAGGTGTGGGCACTGGTTTTACAGTTCCTGCGGTGGCAGGATGTGATGGTGGGTCGTAAGGGGGCGTGGACCTGACCAGGTAGTCACGGAGGGAACAGTCTTTGCGGAAGGCAGAAAGGGGTGGGGAGGGAAATATATCCCTGGTGGTGGGGTCTGTTTGGAGGTGGCGGAAATGTCGGCGGATGATTTGGTTTATGCGGAGGTTTGTAGGATGGAAGGTGAGCTCCAGGGGCATTCTGTCCTTGTTACGGTTGGAGGGGTGGCGTCTGAGGGCGGAGGTGCGGGATGTAGACGAGATGCGTTGGAGAGCATCTTTAACCATGTGGGAAGGGAAATTGCAGTCTCTAAAGAAGGAGGCCATCTGGTGTGTTCTGTGGTGGAACTGGTCCTCCTGGGAGCAGATACGGCGGAGGCGGAGGAATTGGGAATACGGGATGGTATTTTTGCAAGAGATAGGGTGGGAAGAGGTGTAATCCAGGTAGCTGTGGGAGTCGGTGGGTTTGTAAAAAATGTCAGTGTCAAGTCAGTCGTCACTAATGGAGATGGAGAGGTCCAGGAAGGGGAGGGAGGTGTCAGGGTGGAATGTGTTGGTGAATTGCTCAACCTCCTCACGGGAGCACGAGGTGGCACCAATGCAGTCATCAATGTAGCGGAGGAAGAGGTGGGGAGTGGTGCCGGTGTAATTACGGAAGATCAACTGCTCTACGTAGCCAACAAAGAGACAGGCATAGCTGGGGCCCATACGTGTGCCCATGGCTACCCCTTTGGTCTGGAGGAAGTGGGAGGATTCAAAGGAGAAATTGTTAAGGGTGAGGACCAGTTCGGCCAAATGAATGAGAGTGTCAGTGGAAGGGTACTGTTGGGGACATCTGGAGAGGACAAAACGGAGAGCTTGGAGGCCCTGGTCATGGCGGATGGAGGTGTAGAGGGATTGGATATCCATGGTGAAGATGAGGCGTTGGTGGCCGGGGAAATGGAAGTCTTGGAGGAGGTGGAGGGCGTGGGTGGTGTCTCGAACGTATGTGGGGAGCTCCTGGACTAGGGGGGATAGGACAGTGTCGAGGTAGGTAGAGTTCAGTGGGGCAGGAGCATGCTGAGACAATGGGTCGTCCAGGGTGGTCAGGCAGGCCAAGTCAAAATGGAGTTGGACCTGGGCAGTAGTAACTCAACAATCAGTTAATTGGGGGTGTACACTCCTTGTGCTTATCCTTCTTTTGAAAATTGCATCACTTTCTGGAGATTACCTCTGGGGATGAAATTTTCAAATCACATGGGTTGGATTTTCAAGTGCTGTCAAAGATGTGTACACCCCATGGTAATGGAGAAATTTGGAAATAAAATAGGTCTCTATCTTTTTCTCATCCCAAGTATGCTGTGTTCACATATCTGCCTTCAAATGATTCTACAAACAGTCATTGAGTTATCCTAGTGCAGTGAAACCTTGCAAATCAGAAGGGGGTAGGTAACTTCTTTGAATTGCATAGGTGCTCCTACAGTATGGTTTAGTAACCGCTTGGGTTTTGCCATTCTTTTGGAGTCTTCCAGAAGACAAGGGGTAACCAGATATTCTGCAATCAACCTACTGTCAGTATTGCTCTATGAACAAGTGTGTAAAATTAAACAAAGAAATGCAGATAACAGAAAACAGAAATTGCTGGAGAAACTCAACAGGTCTTACAGCATCTGTGGAGAGAAAACAGTTAAAGTTTTGAGTTCAGTGACCCATCTTCAGAAGTATGTAAAATTGCCTGTTGATTTCCTCTCACCTCATTGTGAAAGGACATTACTTTTCTTGAACACATGTCATTATTAAAATCTGAGGTTGGAAATTCATTATATGCATTGAGTGTATGAACCCATACTGTTTTAAAAAACATACCATCCATAAACCAAGGTATTGTTCTATGGCATTACTAAGCATAAATCTTGCTAAAGTGCTGAATGCAAATAGAAATATAGTAGAAAAATACAACAACCTTCTTGGAATCTTCAAAAGGTGAACAGGTTATGAGTAGTTTCTTTGAACCAAAAGATTCGCCTTATCTAGTTGTAGTTTTTGTAGCAGTAATCATAATAGTGAACTGCTCAAGGGCAGATCCTCTGCTCATTTCTCTTCACCTTAAGCCTGGCAATTTCATTTTCATTTTCTCATTAGAACTTAATTTTCAATTTCAAGTTGTCTAACATCATCATTCTATTTCTTCTTTTGGTCTACATCCCTTTAATCTTCTTTCTGTCATCTCCTGCAGCAAGTTATCATGTCTTAAAATATGATCAAACTAATTTTTGTTGTGAATATCATAAAGAAAAGGAAACAGTCTTTCTTCTTCCACTATCCTGAGAACTTTTTGACTGCTCGCGTTCTCTCTAACGGACTTGCTAAGCCCTTCTCCGGAACAGCAATAGCAAAGAATGTATTTTCCAAATTTGAACTATTCCTCAGCATATTAATAAGAAGCTGAAACCTGGATTACAAGAAGAGCAGGAGAGTGGTGATGTCCCGTGGTAAAGATTCAAAAGGCACAATATTCTAAACTTTTTTAAAAAACTGAACAGCAAAGACAACTCTGTAGTGGTGCCATGTGGTGAAATATGAAGTTTCTGGCTGGTGGCCAATTTGTGTTCTTTAATGCAAGGAAGGCAAATGGTATTTTAGCATTCATGTCAAAGGGAATGGAGTATAAAATAGGGTCATATTTACTACAATTACACAAGGCACTATTCAAATTAAGCGAAAATACTGTCAACAGTTTGAGCCAGTTATCTAAAAAATGATATATTTGCATTGATGACAGTTCACAGAAGATTCACTCAGCTGACAACAGACAATGGAGGGAACTATCTGAAAAGGACAGGTTGAGTAGGTTGGACTTGTACTCATTTTAGTTTAAATGAATGAGAGGAAACTTTATTGAAATGTAAAAGATTCTTAGGGTACTTGATACAAAGACATTGATCCTCTTATGGGAGTGTGTAGGACCAAAGGGCATAATCCCAGAAAATGGGGTCACCCATTTAAGGCAGAGATGAGGATGAATTTCTTCTGTCAGAGGATACTGAACCTCTGGAATCCTTTACCGCAGAGGGCTGTCAAGGTTGGTCATTAAGTATGCTGAAGGCTGAGATGTACGGATCTAAAATCAATAAGGCAATTAAGGATTATAGGGGAAAGGCAGGAAAGTGTACTCGAGGATTAACAAACAGATCAACCAGGATCTCACTGAAAGGCAGATTAGACTGGATGGACTGAATGGTCTACTTCTGCCCCTATGTCTTCTGGTCTTATCTGCATGATGAACTGCAAAAACAGAAAGGTCCTTTAGACAGCACATTCCAACCCATGAACTCTACCACCAAGAAGGATAAGGGGAACAGATACATGTGCAAATTCCCCTTCAAGGCACTCACCATCCATACTTGGAATTCCATTGTCGTTCCTTCATTGTTGCTGGGTAGAATTCCTGGAACTCCCGGAACTGCACCATGATTATTCTACACCTCAAGGACTGCACCAGTGTGAGAAGGCCTTTCCTTTTAGGTCAAGGTGCAACACAGTCTTTCTCAGGCAATTAGGGAGGGTCAATAGATGCTGAGGTAAAAACAATGACTGCAGATGCTGGAAACCAGTTTCTGGATTAGCGGTGCTGGAAGAGCACAGCAGTTCAGGCAGCATCCAAGGAGCAGCGAAATCGACGTTTCGGGCAAAAGCCCTTCATCCGGAATAAAGCTTTATGCCTGATGAAGGGCTTTTGCCCGAAACGTCGATTTCCCTGCCCCTTGGATGCTGCCTGAACTGCTGTGCTCTTCCAGCACCACTAATCCAGAACCAATAGATGCTGAACCATATCCAAGGAAATTTAAAAAATCCTGTCATTTAGCCAACGACCAATTCATGCTGCCACTGTCCTTTAAATTCAATGGGCTTTAATGTTGTTTGCAAGCTTGTTATTATTGGAATGCTTGCGGGAAAACATAAAACACGCAGGAAACTTTTAACTTTCATTATTATTGACTGAGGGAGCATAATTTGCTGATTTAGGGCAAGATAAATGCTTTGTTTTGATGATCACAAAATTTAGACTCCCATTTCTGCTTGTCTTACTTTGCCGCTTAAAAGCTCAAGGGCTGAAAACAGATTTTAAACAATGGAATGACAGCTACCTCCAGTAGTGGGCAGAGTTTCAAAGCAGGGCCTCATCTGAAACGATTTTTTTTAGATGCAATGGTGAGCAAACCAGTTATTTCACAACCCTCTTATTTTCAATGACACTGTTGATGCGCGTCTCATCGTAATACAATACACTACAATGATGGTCATTCTGGTGCCCTTGGAGCAACATTACAACTACTACCTCGTCTAAAGCTGTCATGATTTGTACACTTCTCGTCTTCGAAAAAGCGCCATAAGCCACATCTCGACCTGCAGTTGACAGGTTATTAATATATCAGAACACTGTCAGGGTTATGTTATCGCTTACATGTTGTACATTTCAACGATTCTATAGGGTTGATGTAAATAATCTCTATTATAGCAGTGATTTAGTGCTTTGAAAACACAATTATGTCGTTACGTTGTACAGTTATGCACAGACAACTTTAAAAGCTTCGTCCTTGGCAGGCTTTTGAACCCCGGCTATATTTTTTCAGCACCCCAAGTGGAAATAAACAGCCTCCCGATCGCCCGCTTTTAAAAATAATCAATGTTTTGCTGGCGAGTTTAGTTTAGCGATAATTCCCGGCTTTGTATTCTCAGCAGCTTCTGTAGGGCATTCCGCCGCCGCCTCCACGAAACTACCTGACAGTACGTGGTTAGGATGACTTGTTCATGTTCAGAATATTACACTGCTTTAATTTCGCACCGTCCGAAAGGGCATTAGCAACGCAAGCTTAATAAGAATCAAATACATTTTTTGATCCTGAAAAATATATATTTTAATAATTGGCAAGAATTTAGGGGTTGGAGGAATGGGGGATTGCAAACAAAACTAAAGCGACAGTTTATTTAAACTTGTTATGAAAGAAGGTAGGTAGAGGAATTGCACAGCTCCTTACTTCTACTGACGCGGGGGTCACTCCTGGCCGGACTCCACGCCAACTTAGACCTTGATCGGAACTTCACCCCCACCACAACTACCCCTTAAAAAAGGTGGTCTCTGTACCGCCCCCTCCAGGCGGCACCTCGCACCTATTGGCTCCCCGAAGCCGCGCCGGTAGTTCGATTGGTTAACCTCTCTGACAATCACAACCCCGCATCCCACCTCCAACCCGTGGTCTGGTAAGCGCCCTCACTCTCTCCCCTGTCAGCCCACACCACGAGAAACCAACCCATCCCCCAAAACAGCCTGACCCTCCAACTGCACCACTTTTAAATACTCCCTAAAGGTGGTGCGACACCCCAATCCTACCATAAACGGCAGCGGCAAACATAGATAGCAGCGAAGATTCAGGAAGATGGTCCCACAGGCTAATTTGTATGCGGGAACATCAATTGCTTCGATTAAAAAAAACAACCTGGTGTGCATATACATGTGACAACTTAAAACACCGTGCGAGCATTCTTATCACTTATTTATACTCCCCGTGAAAAATTAAAATTATCACAAGAATGCCATTCCTTTCACGGGGCGCTTTTAAAATTTGATTTCTTAATGGTTGATATCGCGTATCAATCCAGCAGGTTCGGGAGCCTTCGGCCCCGCCTCCTCATTTTGCTCCACCCATCCTGTCACCGATTGGCTGCGATGTGAGGGATGGGACGCACGATTGGTGTAGTGTGGTGTCGATCAGGAGCCGGAGCCCCACCCTCCTCTCAGACGCCGCTCTCTCTGCAGGTTTGGTTGAGCGGTGCGGAGCCGGGCTGTCAGCGCGTTCGAGACTCTGGGCCGTGCATTTGCAGTAGCAGCAACGGCAGCAGCGCGAGTGACACAACAGCGCGAGAACCCAACGGTCGGATTAACGAACCGGGCGGGCGCTGAGGTAAAACAATCATCAGGGAATTTTAAAGAAAACCTCTAAAACTGAGGGGAGAGAGAGAGATATATAAAAGCAACTGTTTTTGAATAAATTGTTCGAGATACATGTTCGGCGTCAAAATTGAAATACATGATCATAAATATTGAGAGGTGAAAATACATTCCCCTCGCCTCAGCCCCCATCATCATCACCACCTCTGGATATCGGCAGCTTCGTTGATGTGAGGAGGGAAAAAAAAGAGGAAAGTAAAACGAGAAAGAAATACAAATAAAAGGAGAGGAATCATGCTCACCAAACAGAATATGTCCCTTTTCTGCTTGTACAGCTTCTGTGGATTTCTTCTTCAACTCCAAGGTAGGAATAAACTTTATTTTTATCCTCTTCCCTTGGAATATAAAAAAAAATTCGGATATTTTTGATTGCAAATTTTAAAGATTTGCTTTTGTTTACGCTACTGTTATTCTTTTCCACTAATTCCTTTGGATCCTTGATGCTAACTGGCTTTTTGGGAGACGATCTTCTTCCTGAATATTTAGATCTTTATTTGGGAAAGGGTCATTATAACATTTTGAGAAAACTTGAGATTGGAAAAGATATCATTTGTTAAATTAGGTATGTATACGTGTGTATATATATTTGTTATATACACGCATGACATTTTGTATTACTGACTGGTGAACACAAATCTAGGAAATTATATGAGAATGTGTTAAATCTTGTACATTGTGCATCGGTGTCTGTTAACTATAGAAGCTGATTTTCTTATTAGTTAAAGGTGATTTTATTTTTGGCGTTGTTTACGGCAATAAATTAGGAAGAACAGGTACGGTTTATATTGCAAAGGAATGTATATATATGTATATTTTTCGATCTGATTTGAAGAGCTCAGCCTTTTTGCCAGTTACTCTGTACGTATATGTACGTACATGAATGTTAGGTACTTGCAGTGGTCTGCATCTTGGTGTCGTCTTAGTTCAACGTTTTATTTAAGGTTTTGAGGATTTCAAATTCTTGTCACAGCCATAAATGTGGTATAATGTGATGATATTGGTCATTTTATGTATTAAATTCCATAATGCAGTCATAATTACACATTCATCATCCAATGTTGCTGCTAGTTGTTAATGATTTGTTAATATTAAGTTGTTTAAAAAAACTTGTTTTGTAGTTGCTTGTTATGGATATATAGCCACTGATCAAATGAAAAAAAATTAAAATGATTAAGTTTATTCTCAGATGGTCAAAACAATGTTATGATTGCACATTTTACATTGGGAAACAGAGTCTCTTTAATAAGTATATTGTGAACAAAATCTATATTTACACGATAGAAAGTCTGTTTTAAAAATGGCATTTCAATTCATTTTTAAGCAAATGTTTGGATACTTGCTGAAATTAAATATCTTGTTCTTATTCACAAAGCAACTTACTTGTACTATGTATCAATAAAGTCCTCATTTTGTACAGCAGGTGGAGGTGTTGGTATCTAAATAACTGCTAAATATATTAGTCTCAGCAGGTTGTAAAATCACTTGTTAAAAGAGTTACTATTTTTACGTGTATACATGAAATTGTACAAATTTTCTGCTATTGGATTGGTAGTTAACATCTTTCATGAGAACAGTGGATGTTTCGCAGAATCTTTTGTAATCGGGATAATAAATTGGAGGAGTAATGTTAATTAAAACAGTATTATGTTCATCAGACAGATTCTTTCACATAAAAAACTTCAAAACTTAACTTGGCTAACATAGTACAAATATAATATTTTGATATTGCCCCTCAAGTCTATTTTGAACATTCATTTGATCATTCAAAAGATTGTGGAGGTGTGATTCAACAAATATGAACAATGAGATGAATCTGTCAAACCTGACTTCAACTCTTTCTTGTCCAGACAACAAAAAGAAAGCATTAAAGCATGTGTATTGGAGAACTTTGGTTAATTCATATAATAAATAGTGGGAACAATCTTGTTGTTATATTTCCAATTCAAGCACACATGTAAGTTTTGCACAGCTTGTTGAATGCAAGCAAATTGCTCTCTCATCATTTGTGACAAATTTGAAATCCCAGTGTCAGAAGACCATCCCGTACTGCACTATGGTGACATTTCTGAATTTCTTTTCTGTACACCTGCCATCTTTGTGGATTGTCTTGTTAATGCTGTCTATTATTCCAATCACAACAATCCTACTTTGTGAGGCCACTTTGTTCATTCTATAAAGAGTGCCACGGAACACAGTGGAGGCCAGGACGTTAAATGCCTTCAAGGCAGAGATTGATAAATTCTTGATCTCGCAAGGAATTAAGGACAATGGGGAGAGTGTGGGTAACTGGAGTTGAAATGCCCATCCGCCATGATTAAATGGGGAGTGGACTCGATAGGCCGAATGGCCTTACTTCCACTCCTATGTCTTATGGTCCAACTTGGACCAGTAACCAAAATATTATCTTATTGCTTACTTAAGTTATACCTTACTTGGGGGTCAGTACAGTATCTAATTTATCTTGCAGAAAGCATTTGCAAGCTTTATAAATATTCTTCAAACCTCTCGCATTTAAATTTTAGAAAACTTCTTTTAAAAGTGTGCACTTCGTATTCAGTAACAATGTACGGGTGATTTGGAAGTAAGGGAATGGGTATAAAATATAATTCAAATAGTCCATCACGAGGAGAGGGGAGATTACATTCTTTACCAATTAGACTTGTTGGGTAAAAATGTCTATTTTGGTACTGTTAACTCAGTGTTGGTCATCAGGCACATCCTTGCCCATTTTGCAAGTAGATTTGATGTATCTTCTTATGGAACTATTTTGTTTTTGTTCTCATTCATGTCAAGAATTTCAAAGCTTTTTATTCCTACAACTTTTCTCCTTTGTCTCTCCTAAATTTGTTACTCATTTCAGGGAATGGTTATATTCTTTAAAACTTATTGAGGAAATAAGTATCTTACAAATGGATGTAGATAGGCTAGGAGAGTGGGCCCAATGTGGCAGGTGGAGTTTAATGTGGATAAGTGTGAAGTCACAAATTTTGGTTGGAACAATGGGAAGGTGACCTGTTATCTAAATGGGGAAAGACTTTGGGATGCTCTGGTGCAGAGGTGCCTAGGTGTCCTTGTTCATGAGTCACAGAAAACTAGCATGCAGGGACATCGGAAAGCGAATTGAATGTTGGCCTCTATGGCTAAAGGAATAGAATATAAAGGTAAGAAAGTATTGTTGCAACTATTCAAGGCATTGGTGAGACCACACCTGGAGTATTGCGCACAGTTTTGGTCCTCTTATTTGAGGAAAGATGTAAAGGCACTGGAGGCAGTTCAAAGGAGGTTCAGTAGATTGATCCCAGAGATGAGGGGTTGTCGTATGAAGAAAGATTGAACAGTTTAGGCCTGTACTCTCTGGAATTTAAAAGAATGAGGGGAGATCAAATTGAGGTAGTCAAGATGATAAAAGAATGGATAAAATATATGTGGAACAGATGCTTCCGCTTGTGGGGCATTCTAGGACAAGAGGATCTTAGGATAAGGGGTAACCAATTTAAAACAGAGTTGATCTGTGGAATTCGCGACCCAAATGTGTGGTGGATGAATGTAGGTTTGCTTGCTGAGCTGAAAGGTTCATTTCCAGATGTTTCATTACCTTAGTAGGTAATATCTCCAGTGGGTTTGTGGGCTACCATGATGCCAAAGGGTCTGAGTAGTCTGGCAATCGTTGCTGAGATGTCTTTGATGTAGAGGAGAGTGGTTAGGGTTTCTGGATATGTTTTGTCTGCTTGTTTGGGTTGGTTGCTGAGAGATCAGTGGTCTGTGTTCATTTGTTCATTGGCATCATGGTAGCCCACAAACCCACCAACACACTAAAACAGCAGCGAATAAACATATAAACAGAAAGCAGGAAGTTTCAGCATTGCTTTGCCTAAGGCCCACTGAAGATTCCCTGAGCCATGATTGAATGGCGGAGCAGACTTGATGGGCTGAATGGTTTATTTCCGCCCCTATATCTTATGAACCTATTGTCCTGGCTCAAACATAAATGGATATTGACAGGTTGTTCAGTAGTTATATTTTTACAATGGGGAAGGCGATCTCCTTTCCTAACCTGGTCTGGCCTACTGGTGATTCCAGATCCACAACAATGTGGTTAACTCTTAACTGCCCCCTGAAACAGTCTAGATACCCAAGTTAAGAGTAACTAGGAATGGGCAACAAATACACCTTACCAATGGTGTCCATATTTGAACCAAGCAGTCAAAACAAGCACTAGGCATTTGTTTCCAACTGGAGTAGCTGGATAGCAATCAGGAATGAGCAAGCAGGAAATATGGCTAGCATCCACAATTGCCTGATCTAATGCTGTTAATGGCATTCTGAGTAAAATCAGCAAATTCATTTGAAGTAAGGATGGAACCTCGGATTGTCTGGTCCGAACACCAGATAGGTGACTCAATTTTGCATTTGTGCAGTAGTTTGCAGTCATTAAAATTGGTAATAATGTGCTAAGTAGACTGTTTAATTTTATTGAGAACAAAGTTGAAGTTCAGTGCATTGATATGGAAAGTCAATAAAGTAATTTTGATTGCTCTACAAAAAGGTAATATGAACATGATGGGTTGATAGTTTCCTTCTGTGATGCTAACTTCTGGTGAAATGTCCACATCCATGTTTGTTACTATTCATCAGCATCCTATCTGAAGTAGACATATACATACTGTGTGTATTGGTCAGAATTTTGCGGTGAGTAAATCACATCCAGACTCCCCAGAGTCTGACCACCAGCTGCAAGGAGTTTGGTGGAATAATCTCCACGCCTAGGTGATTGGAGTTCCCAAAGCACTGTAGAAGTGTGACATCATCGAAGACAAAAGAGCCTGTTTGATCCATACCCATCACCACCTTAAACATTCACACCCTCCAACAACATCGCTCAGTGGTAGCAAAGTGTACTACATGCAAGATGCCTGCAGCAGCTTGCCAAGATATCTCCAATAATGCCTTCAACAAGTGAGTTTTATGACCTAGAAGGAAAAGGTCTACAGGCTCATTGGGACACAACCACTTGCAAGATCCTCTCCAAGCCACATAGTCATCCTGAATTGGAACTAAACCACCGTTCCCATACAGCCACTGGGTAAGAAACCTGGAACTCTGATCACTGACTAGTCTCTATGTAGCTCCCTGACTGACTTACCATTAATCTCAGACTGGTGACCTTGGACCTGCAGAACCAAGTGTGGCCTACCCCCTGGTCTGCAGTGATAGGGAACCCCTTACACGAACTGACCCGAGATGCTAACTGACCATATCCAAGCCGTTGGACTGAGATGGGATGCTGCCTTTGACTGACTGTGGGTGACATCTCTGATAATTGACAGACACCCTTAGTATGACTGAGGACTATGTTTAGACTTTGAAACATTGCATGTGTTCCGGCAAAATGGCCATATTTGCTACCAAAACTGTTAGCATATGCTGTAGCTGCGACATTGATGTAGAACAGTGCTATAGAGCAGCATGTCCACCTTCTTGACTGATTGTTGCTGACAACCATGACAAGCTGCCTGGCTTTGTGTCTGCATTGAACAGCATGGCAACACAGAACTACTGTGAGCTGTAAGTTCTGAAAGAAGCGGCAGAGAGCAGAAAGGCAAATAAGATATGCTGTGAGCATTCTGGTGAGCGTAAAATTGGTAAGCATTAAGAAAGTAAGTGAAGAGTCCTGATATGCACCCTGCTTCAGAACAGGAGATAAGTGCCTGTCCCTGTGCGCATTGTGACCTGGCAGCAGCAGAGTAATATAAGGAATAAAAACAGAAATTGCTGGAAAAGCACAGCATGTCTGACAGCATCTGTGGAGAGAAATCAGAGTTACTGTTTTGGGTCGAGTGATCCTTTCCCAGAACTGGTGTGTTCTGCTGGGCTCTTCCAGCAAATTCTGCTTTTATTTATGACTTATAGCATCCGCAATTCTTTTGTTTTTTATTTAGGATAATGTAAGGTATTGGTGAGCTTCAAAGTGCAGCAGTAAAGTTGCAAACTGTATTTCAAGTGAGTTGACGATATGCCATGATAACATGGTAAGGCTGGTGTGTGTCTGTGGAAAGGTTGTGTCGGCAGTTGCTATCTATGGAACGTGCTGTGAGAGGGACTGTTGGCCAAGATTTGGATTTGGATTTTCAGAAAGTTTTGATAAAGTCTTACATAAGAGGTCACTGTACAAAGTCAAAGAACATGGGTTGATGGGTAATATACTGACATGCATCTAGAATTGGTTAGTAAGCAGGAATTAGACAATGGGAATAACTTGGTCAATTTTTGGAGTGGAAGAGAGTGAGGAGTAGGGACTGCACTTGTCACCTTGGTTCCAGTTATTCACAATATATACCAATGGTTTGGATGAGGGAATTGAGGTAATATTTCCAGATTTGCTGATAACGCAAAACTTGGTGGGTATTATGAGGAGGATTTGAAGAAACTTTAACTTTGGACAAATTGATTTAAGCTGTAAAAACATAGCAGATGCCATGTGGATAGTGTAAATAATTACGAAGTTATCTAGTTTGCTAGGAAAAACAATGGCAAGAACTATTTCAATGGTGATAGATTGGTAAGTGTGATGTATAAAGGGATCCGAGTATCCACATATTCTAGTCATTGAAAGCAAGCGTGCTGGTGCAACAAGCAGTTCAGAACACACAGAGAGACAGAGAGGAGGGGTATATAAAGAAAAAAGGTAAATGATATGTTGATCTTCATTGTAAGAGAGTTTGCAAGAGTTCAGGAGCAAGGACCTCTTATTTCAGCATCAAGGGACCTTGGTAAGACCACACTGGAATTATGTATGCAGTTTTGGTCTCCTTACTGAAGAAAAGTTAGAGTTGTCACTGAGGGCTTGCAGTGAAGATTCACCTGACTGATTCCTGGGGTGGCTGATTTGTTGGACAGGAGAGATTGGGTTGACAGGGCCTGTATTCACTGAGTTTAGAATGACTGAAACATATAAAATTATGAAAAGCTTGGACAGAGTGGATGCAGGCACAATTTTTCCCTTGTTGAGGATGTCCTGAATGAGCGGTCACGGTTTCAGGATATGTAGTAAGCTATTCCAGAAATTTCTTTACTTTAAAGGGTGGTGAAGCTGTGGAATTCTCTGTCACACAAGGCTGGAAACAAAATTGCAGAGTATATTTAAGAAAGAACTAGATTTTTAGAGGTATAGGCATCAAGGGGTGTGGGGAGAAAACAATAATATGGCATTCAAATTGAAGATCAGCCATGATCATGTTGAATGTCAGAAGAACGGGCTTAATTTTCTAAGATCAAGGCCTAGAAGATCAAGCAGCGATCTGGAGCCACCATGTATCCGCTCTGACTTTCATGTCTGGAAAGGTATTCATCTAGTTTTTCTCTTCTGCATGGGAGAATAGCAAACTGCATATAAATGAGGTACAATTGATACTGATGAGATGTGAATACAGACACTTAGACCTCTCACCACTCACTAGCAAGATACTCAAATTGTCCTTCAAACCTTGAGTTGCAAAATAGAAATCTTTTTTTCTCAATAAATCATACCAATAGACAAATCTCCAGCGCCATATGAAATGTATTCCAGGATGTTGAGTGAGGCAAGGGAGGAAGTAACAGGGATGATGGCAACAATTTCCAGTAGCTCTCTTGCCACAGAAGAGGTATGACAGGACTGGAGGACAGCCAATGAGGTACTATTTATTCAGGATGCGATAGAGGAATAAAGCAGAAATCTATGGACCAGTCAGTCAAATTTAGTCCTGGAGAAACTATTGGAAGCAATTCTGAGGGACAGATTAATCTGCATTTAGAGAAGCAAGGATTAATCAAGAACAGTCAACATGGTTTTGATAAGGGGCGGTCATGTCTGATTAGCTTGATTGAAATGTTTGAAGAGGCGACCAGGTGTGCAGATGAGGTCACTGCAGTTAATGTAGTTGACTTGGACTTCAGCAGGTCCGCATGAGAAACTGATAGTGAAGGTAAGAACCATGGGATGCAAAGAACTTTGGCTAATTGGATCCAGAATCGACTGCGTTGAAGAAGCAGAGGTTGGTGATTGAGGGATGTTTTTTGCTACTGGAAAGCTGTGCTCTTATGGGGTCTGGAGGGATTGCTGTTAGCTTCTTGTTGCTTGTGGTACATATAAATGATTTAGAGTGGAAGATGGGAGGGTTGATCAGTAAGTTTTTAGATGATACGAAAGTTGGTTGGTGCGAAGTAGTGAGCAGGATAGCCTTAGATTACAGGAGGACATGGATAGGGTAGTCACATGGGTTGATCAGTGGCAAACAGAATTCAATCTGGAGAAGTGTGAGATGCTCCTCTTGGGTCCTAGGCTTAACCATTTTCAGCTTTCTCATCAATGAACCACTCCTCATCATAAGGTCAGAAATGGGGATGCAGGCCAATGGTTGCATAGGAATAAATAATGAACAACAGAATATTAGAAAGCACCAAGGACTAGAGGGACCTTGGTGTGCATGTCCACTGGTCCTTTAAGGTAACCAGACCGGTAAATGAATTGATTAAGAAAGGATATGGTGTACTTGCCTTTATTAGCTGAGGCATACAGTTTTAGAACAGGGAGGTTGTGTTGGAACTGAATAAAACATGGTATAGACCACAGCTAGGGTATTGTGTGCAGTTCTGGAATTCATATTATAGGAGAGATGTGATAATAAAGAAGAGGTTGCGGAGGAGGTTTGCCAGGACGATTCCATGATTGGACAGTTTTACTTATGAAGCCATAATTTGGAGGTGCTAGTGTTGGACTGGGGTGGACAAAGTAAGAAGTCACATGACATCAGGTTACAGTCCAACAGATTTATTTGAAATCACAAGCTTTTGGAGTACTGCTCCTTTGTCAGGTGAAGTCATGAAGGAGCATTTCCCCTTGGCTGAGGCAGTAATGACCAGGGGCTGGAGGTTTGGAGAGGATATGAGGAAAATATTTCAGCCAGAGTGTGATAGGAATGAACCTCAATGACTGTAAGGGTGGGAGAGACTGCAGCCCTTAATATTTAAGAAGTATTTAGATGTTAACGTGTGATGCCAGGTCTCTGGACTAGACAGAACTGAGTTGAGAGTGACAGCCCTTGACATAAGGGTCACGTTTGATTAAATGTAGCATCAAGGATCGTGAGCAAAACTGGAATCCGTGAGTATCAGGAGCAAACTCTGCTGGTTGGAATGACACCTGGCTCACAAGATTGTTATCTTTGTTGGAAGGCAGTCATCTCCGCTCCAGGTGATCTCAGTAGGAGGTCCTCAGGGTAAGGTCCTAGGCTTAACCATTTTCAGCTTTTTCATCAATGAACTACTCTTCATCATAAGGTCAGAAATGGGGATGCAGGCCAATGGTTGCACAATGTTCAGCACCATTCACGCCAACTCAGATACTGAAGTAGTCCATGTTGAAATGGAACAAGACCTGGCCCATATCCAGGCTTGGACTGACAAGTGACTAGTAAAATTAGCACCACACAAATGTCAAGCAATGACCGTGACCAACAAGAGATGATTTAACAACCACCCTTGACACTTAGTGGTTTTACCATCACTATCAACTTTGTGGGGTTACCATTGACCAGAAACTCAACTAAACTTGACATATGAACATAGTGGCTAAAACAGCAGGTCAGCGGCTCGGAATATTGTGGTGAGTAACTCATCTCCTGATTCTCCAAAGTCTATATGCCATCTACAGGACACAAGTCAGGAGTGTGACACATTACTCCCCACTCACCTGGATGGGGGCAACTCCAACAACACTCAAGTTTGAAACCATCCAGGACAAAGCAGTCCACTTGGTTGGCACCACATCCACAAACATCCACTCTCTCCATCACCAACACTTAGTAGCAGCTCTGTTTATTATCTATAGGATGCACTGCAGAAATTCAACAAAGGTCCTGAGAGAGCACCCTGCAAAACCCATGTACACTTCCATCTAAAGACATAGGAACACCAAGTTCTCCTCTAAGCCATTCACCATTCTGACTTGAAAATACATTGCTGTTTCTTCACTTCACTGCAGGATCAAAATCCTGGAATTCCCTCCCTAAAGGCATTGTGGGTAAACCTACAACAGGTGGCGACTGCAACAGTTCAAGAAGGCAGCTCCTCACCACCTTCTGAAGGGCAATTAGGGATGGGCAATAAGTGCTGGCCAAATAGTGAAAAATATTTTTAAAAGTGCTAGGAAATGGCTTTACAACAGTTTTGTGCTGTAGACTGTAAGCTAAGATACGTACTCGCGGCAAGAGAAAGAAAGAACCAGGAGCAGTAGAGCAGCGAAAACATGAAGGGAGCTTAAAGAAGAAAAACAATTTAAAATAATGTAAATTGAATCCAGTTTTCTTCAGCTTCTTATACTTTGTTTAGTTTAAAGGATTCTGGGTCATCCAAGATGGAGGAAAGGAAAAAGTTGTGGCTGTAAGACCTGCTCCTTTTTTTGTGGTATTTTCAATGTTGGAGCTGATTTCCTTGAATTCCAGGAGCAGTAATTACTATTTTATAAGCTATTGCATTGTTTTGGAATTCTGGGGGAAATAAAGGTGAAAACAACAGCACTTTAAAAAGGAGGAAGAGAGACAAGGCAGTGAGCACATGGTCAGTGAATCAAATGAGAAAGAAACCTACACTGCTGTCTGACACAGCAGTGAATCTGCACAGCTACTGCCATTGTTGTTTGAGTTCAAGTATTTCTGGACATTGGAGTGCATCTAAGAAAAATTAACAAACAGTGACATTCACAGCTGACCTTGGAGGAACCTGTGTGGGGGAGCTCACAGCATGGGAGCAGCTAAGCGCATTGCTTTTAAGTGTAACCATGCTGTTTTGTTGTAAATCTACAATAATGAGTAGAATGGGTTCTTTTATGATCATATGTTTCATAGGGATCTGTCTCTTGATTAAATTTTAAACATATAAAACACAAGTACTCAGTTAGTCTGGACTAGTGTTTTTTTGAGCAGTAAGACTGTGCTATTTTCTGGGTCTGTAGATTGTTAAGGTGCAAAGATGGCCTTCAGTAGAGTAATGTGCTCTTCCTGTCGGATGTGGGAGGTAAGGGAGAGTATCCATGTTATTGATGATTATGTCTGCACTAAGTGTTTGCAAGTCCTATCCGTTCGCATGGATCAGTTGGAGCAGCAGTTAGAGATAATGAGGAACTTACAGGAACTGGGGCTGTGATAGGAAGGGAGAAAAACCACAGATACAGTCAGGTAGATGGGCTACCTCCAGGAAAGATAGGAGAGGGAGGTAGGTAGTGCAGGGGTTTCCTGTGGCTATCCTCCTCTCAAACAATTAAGCTATTTTGGAAAATATAAGGGGAGATGGACTCTCAAGAGAATGTAGCATGAACAGCCAAGACTGGCTCTAATGTAATAAGGGGTGCTTCAGGTTCCAAATGATCAATTGTGATAGGGAACTCTGTAGTCAGAGGCACAGACAGATGTTTCTGCGACCGACAACGAGAAATCAGAATAGTGTATTGCTTCCCTGGCGTCAGGATCAAGGATATCTAGGAGAGAGTGCAGAATATTCTCAAAGGATAGAGGGACCAGTAGGAGGTTATTGTAGACCTTGGAGCTAACAACATGGGAAGGGAAAAGGATGAGATTCTGAAGGGACAATATACAAAGTTATCTAGGAGAAAGTTAGGACTGCAGATGCTGGAGATCAGAGCAGAAAATGTGTTGCTGGAAAAGTGCAGCAGGTCAGGCAGCATCCAAGGAGCAGGAGAATCGGCATTTCGGGCATGAGCCCCAACCATGAGTCATTCCTAAAGAAGGGCTCATGCCCAAAACGTCGACTGTCCTGCTCTTTGGATGCTGCCTGACCTGCTGTGCTTTTCCAGCCACACATTTTCAGCAATATACAAAGTTAGGCAGGAATTTAAAAAGAAAGGTCCTCGAGGGTATAATATCTGGATTGCTCCCTGTACTACGAGCTGGTGAGGGTAGGAATAGGAGGAATGCATTCTTGAGGAGCCAGTTCAGGGAAGGAGGGTTCACATTTTTTGGATCATTGCAATCTCATCTGGGATAGAAATGACTGTATAAGAATGACAGATTGCACCTGAATTGGAAGGGACTAATATACTGGCTGGGAGGTTTGCTAGAGCCGCTCGGGAGAATTTAAACTAGTAAGGTGGGGGAGTGGGACTCAGAGAAATAATGAGGAAAGGGATCGGTCTGAGACCGGTATAGCTGGGAAAAGGAACAAGTCAAACAGACAGGGCAGGCAGGAACAAAGCGGAGAACAAGGTAGGACTGATAAGTTAAATTATTTATTTCAGTGCAAGAGGTCTAACAGGGAAGGCTGATGAACTCAGGGCATGGTTGGGGACATGGGACTAGAATATCATAGCAATGTGGCTCAGGGAGGGACAGGACTGGGAGCTTAATGTTCCAGGATACAAATGTTATAGGAAGAATAGAAAGGGGGGCAAAAGAGTAGGGGGAGTTGTGCTTTTGATAAGGGATAATATTACGGCTGTACTTAGTGAGGATATTTTTAGGAATATGTCCATGGAAGTTATTTGGGTGTAACAGAAATAAGAAAGGGATGATCACCTGATTGAGGTTGTACTTTAGATAGACACACACACCCCCTCCCCCCCCAGTAGTCAGCAAGAAATTGAGAAATAAATTTAACAGGAATCTCAATTATCTTTAAGAATAATCGGGTGGTTACAGTAGGGGATTTTAACTTTCTAAACCTAGACTGGGACTGCCATATAGTTAAGGGTTTAGATGGAGAGGAACTTAAGTGTGCACTAGAAAATTTTCTGATTCAGAATGTGGATGTGCCTACTTAGTGCAAAACTTGATCTACTCTTGGGAAATAAGTGACTGAGGTGTCAGTGGGGGAGCACTTTGAGGCCAGTTTTAAAATAGTGATGGAAAAGGATAGACCGGATCTAAAAGTTAAAGTTCTAAATTGGAGGAAAGCCAATTTTGACGGTGTTAGACAAGAACTTCAAAAGTTGATTGGAAGCGGATGTTCGCAGGTAAAACGAGAACACCTCTGGGACACCTGCACCAACCAACCCAACCGCCCCGTGGCTGAACACTTTAACTCCCCCTCCCACTCCGCCAAGAACATGCAGGTCCTTGGCCTCCTCCATCGCCAGACCATGGCAACATGACGTCTGGAGGAAAAGCGCCTCATCTTCCGCCTAGGAACCCTCCAACCACAAGGGATGAATGCAGATTTCTCCAGCTTTCTCATTTCCCCACCCCCCACCTTTTCTCAGTCCCAACCCTCAGACTCAGCACTGCCTTCTTGACCTGCAATCTTCTTCCCGACCTCTCCGCCCCCACCCCCTGTCCGGCCTGTCACCCTCACCTTAACCCCCTTCCACCTATCGTATTCCCAATGCCTCTCCCCCAAGTCCCTCCTCCCTACCTTTTATCTTAGCCTGCTTGGCACACCCTCCTCATTCCTGAAGAAGGGCTTATGCCCGAAACGTCGATTCTCCTGATCCTTTGATGCTGCCTGACCTGCTACGCTTTTCCAGCAACACATTTTTAAGCTCTGATCTCCAGCATCTGCAGTCCTCACTTTCTCCGGGAAGATGACTTAGCAATGAAATTCCATTCAAGGAGCAGATGATTTCAGTACAGTCAAGGTATATTCTCTTTAGTGCAGAAGATATGACAAACAAATCCAGAGTTCTCAGGATGACAAAGGAAGTAGAAATTAACACCGAAGAAAAGATTAATCTTTGCCAGATATAAGGCATAAAATTCAATTGAGAATCAATAGGAATACCGAAGTATTAATGCGGTGGTGAAAAAAACAGGAAAAGCAAAGAGAAATAATGAAAAAAGACAAGCAGCTAACAGAATGCAATTCCATAATTTTGTATAGTCATATAATAATATCAGAGTGGTTCAGGAGAAGTAGCCCATCAGAAACTGGAAAATGGATTTACAGATGGAGGCAAGTAACATGGCTGAGGGATTAAATGAATACTTTGCATCTGTCTTTACAGAAGAGGAGGATGCTGCTCAAACCATGTTGACAGAGGAAGAAATCTTGTCACTAGAAGGGATCAAAATTAGTAAGGGAGAACTCTTAAATATATTGTTGGCGCTTAAAGTTAACCAGGTAATGGGACTGGATGAGATGTGTCCAAGGGATTTGAAGTGAAGGTAGAAATTGCAGAGGCACTGCCACAATATTTCAGTCTTCCCTGGACTCCATGGAGGTCCAGAAAACTGAAGAATTGCCAACATCATGGCTTTGATAAAAAAAAAGGTTATAAGGCTAATCTCAGCAATTACAGACCAGTTAGCTCAATTTCAGTAATTAGGAAAATTTTGGAAACAGTTATTTGGGATTACATCAGTAATCGTGTAGAACAAAGCGGATTGATTAGTAACAGTATGGATTTCTAAAAGGAAAATTATATTTAACTAACTTGTTGAGAGTTTTTTTAAAGAAATAACAGAAAGGGTTGATAAGCATAATGCTTATCACATGGCATACATGGATTTCCAAAAGCCATTTGACGGTATCTCACAACAGACTTGAGCAAAGTTGTATGTCATGGTGAAAAAGGAGCAGTGGCAAAGTGGACACAAAATTGGCATAATAGAGAGAAAGAGTATCGTTAATGGACATTTTTAAGGTTGGTGGAAGATTTGTTTTGGAGTTCTGGGTTGGCATCGGGACCTTTTGGTTTTCATGATATATATTAGTGATCTAGAATCTTGGTGTGCAGGGAACAATTTCTTGGTAACATAAAACTTTGATGGATTGTATGCTGTGAGGAGGACAGGGTAGAACTCCAAAAGGACACTGACAAGTTGATGGATAGGTGGCATAAAGTTCAATGTCAAAGTTCAAAGAGAAGTGTGAAATGAGGCACTTTGGTCAGAAGAGCACTGGAAGACAATATAAATTAGAGGGTACTGTGGCGTAGTGCAGTGTCTTTACCCCTGGACAGGAGGCTTGGTTCAAATCCCATCTCCTGCAGAGGTGTATAATAACATTTCTGAACAGATTGATTACAAAAATAGATTAAATAAAAACATATGAAGAGTACATCTCTAAAGTGGTTGCAGGAGCAGAGGGACCTGAGTATATACACAGATATGCACAGATCATTGAATATATCAAGACAGGTGGAGCGAGCAATAAATAAAACATACTGTTCTTGGCTTTATTAATGGGGCACTGAGTATAAGAGCAATGAGGTGATGTTGAATTTGAACAAAAACCTGTTAGACTTCAGCTGGAATAATGTATACATTTATGGGCACTGCATTATAGGAAAGATTCAATGCATTGGAGAGTGTGCCGAAGTTTTTACTAGAATGGTTCTAGGAATGAGAAATTTCAACTATGAGGATAGATTGAAGAAGTTCGGACTGACTGGAGAGAAAAAGGCTGTAAGATCTAAATGAGGTTTTCAAAATTATGAGTGGGCTAAGTGGAGTAGGTAAGATGAAGCTGTTTGTGCTTGTAAAAGAAACCAGAATGAGAGGGTGTAGATTTAAAATGATTTAAAATGATGTGCAAATGAAGCAAGGGTGATGTGTGGAAACTGGTAGTTATGATATGGAATGCTCTGCTTGGAAATGTAGTAGAGTCAGATTCATTTGAGGCATTTGTTAAGGCTGTGATTATTTTTCTCTCTTTTTCTTGTTTTTGGTTTGGAACTGTGAGTTAGAACATAGAAAAGTACAGCACAGAACAGGCCTTTTGGTCCACAATGTTGTGCCGAGATTTAATCCTAATGTAAAATATAGTAACTTAACCTACGCACCCCTCAACTCACTGCTATCCATGTGCATGTACAGCAATTGCTTAAATGTCCCCAATGACTCTGCTTCCACCACCACAGCTGGCAACGCATTCCATGCATTCACAACTCTCTGCGTAAAGAACCAACCTCTGATGTCTCCGTTATACATTCCTCCTAATATCTTCAAACTGTGACTTCTCGTACCAGTCAATCCTGCCCTGGGGAAAAGTCTCTGGCTATTGACTGTATCTATTCCTCTCACTATTTTGTACACCTCGATCAGGTCTCCTCTCTTCCTCCTCTCCAGAGAGAAAAGTCCAAGCTTATTCAACCTTCCTTCATAAGGCAAGCCCTCCAGTCCAGGCAGCGTCCTGGTAAACCTTCTTTGCACCCTCTCCAAAGCCTCTGTACCTTTCCTATAGTAGAACAACCAGAACTGGACACAATACTCCAAGGTAAAAACAATGACTGCAGATGCTGGAAACCAGATTCTGGATCAATGGTGCTGGAAGAGCGCAGCAATTCAGGCAGCATCGAGGAGCTTCAGCAAAATCGACGTTTCGGGCAAAAGCCCTTCATCAGGAATAAAGGCAGAGAGCCTGAAGCGTGGAGAGATAAGCTAGGGGAGGGTGGGGGTGGGGAGAGAGTGGCATAGAGTACAATGGGTGAGTGGGGGAGGAGATGAAGGTGATAGGTCAGGGAGGAGAGGGTGGAGTGGATAGATGGAAAAGGAGCTAGGCAGGTCGGACAAGTCCGGACAATACTCCGAGTGTGGTCTCACCAGGGACTTGTAGAGCTGCAGCAAAACCTTGCAGCCCTTAAACTTGATCCCCCTGTTAATGAAAGCCAAAACACCATATGCTTTCTGAACAATCCTATCCACTTGGGTGGCAACTTTGAGGGATCTATGCACTTGCACACCCAGATCCCTCTGTTCCTCCACACTGTGAAGAATCCTGTCTTTAATCCTATATTCAGCATTCGAGTTCGACCTTCCAAAATGCATCACTTCGCATTTATCCAGGTTGAACTCCATCTGCCATCTCTCAGCCCAGCTCTGCATCCCGTCTATGTCGCGCTGCAGCCTGCAGTAGCCCTCGTTACTATCGACGACACCTCCAACCTTTTGTGTCATCTGCAAATTTACTAACCCACCCCTCAACCTCCTCATCCAAAACATTTATAAAAACCATGAAGAGCAGAGGCCCAAGAACAGAGCCCTGTGGGACCCCACTCAACACTGACCTCCAGGCAGAATACTTTCCATCTGCAACCACTCTCTGCCTTTTGTCAGCCAGCCAATTCTGAATCCAGATAGCCAAATCTCCCTGCATCCCACACTTCCTGTCTTTATAAATGAGTTGCAGTTGAGAATTGAACTTTGAACGGCAGCTTCTTTATATAAAGCAAAATATTAATGTTTGCAGTTGGGAACTGGCCTGGAAAGATAATGTACGTTAATTATTGCTCAAAGAACAGATGTTGTTTTACTCAGGAACTGGTTGGATATTGAATTGTCAATCATGGAAGTATAATGCTGGCCAGCTAACCCTAGAATGTTGAAAAAAGCAGAGTGAATGGTGATGACTGGGTTTTGGGCAGCAGACATTTTGCTTGAGAAGCTGTCAGACTGGGAAACTGTTTCTTGGTTTAGCTGTCTGTAGCTATTTGGAGAAAATAGGACTGCATATGCTGGAGAGTCAGCATAAAAAATTGTGGCACTGTAATTATTCTCCAGTTGTTGACTTATTGAAAATTCTAAGAACCCCAGACTGTAAGGAATGAGTAAAAGTTTCCAGGTATTGACCAGTGATTCAGAATTCAGGCAAGATGCTCAGTCATACCTGCCTGTAATACAGTCAGGAAAGGATTTAATGAAAGCCGAGTATTTATCAGTGAAGTCGTTATTGAACTGGTAAAATACAATTCTTTTATTTTCTTTTTAATTTATCCTTTAACTGTGTCTGTCTGTCAGTGTGAGAATGGGGTTTATAATATTTACGACTTGGGCCGTAAATATTAACTAGATTATCTTATTCATCTGTAGTGTTTTTCTGAAGGTGCACTCCTAGTAATGAGTTAATTTTTGTTTAAGTTATGGACTCAGTATCCAATTTCTGTTATTTGTAAAAGTCTGGTTAGCAACAATTGAGCAATTTTGAGGGCCGTTGAATGTTTTATGATCACTGTGTGTCATGAATCTAACAATACTGATTGATTTGATTCAGCTTCCTATCCCTGTGTCAAAGCACATTCAAATGGCATTGCATTTTTTAAGATAGTAATGGTATGCAGGAATGTTGGGAAAAGATTGGAGATTGTCACTACGTAATGTAGCTGATTTAGATAACAGAGCTGAAATGATGGCTAAATGACCATCTTCTACCCTGTAATAATTCTGTGTCAGTGGAGAAGGGAGTGGCTGCTTTGAAAGTGATGCTAATTAAGCAGTCTCCTTTCTCCTGGATGGTGTTAAGCTTCTTCAGTGTTGCTGGAACTGCACTATCCAGGCTGGTGTTGGGGGTGGTGGTGGGGAGGTGTGGTGGTGGTGGTGAGTATTCCATCACACTCCTGACTTCTTTTGTAGATAGTGGACTGGCTTTGGGGAGTCAGGAGACAAGACACTGCTGGGTTCGTAGCCTTGGAACTGTTCTCACAGCCACTGTATTGGAATTGTTGGTCGACATCAGATTCTAGTTATTGGAAACCTCAAGACGTTGTTAATGTAGGATTCAGGAATGATAATACCATTAAATACTAAAAGGTGATTGTTAAACAATAAACTAGAATTAGAAGTACCATTGGAATATTCTAAAGATTTTCTCTGTACTTCAGATACTTTGGCTGGATTGTTGCTCTTATGTCATCTTGGCATCTGCTATGTCATTTTGGAAATTCCTCAGTCCAAGATGTGATCATCCAGCCAAAGAAATGTTGCATACAAATATTGCTTCTGCATTGGAAGCTACCCATTCCGAAAAATGCATGTAATTCTACATTAAGAGAACAAAAAAAACGCTTAGAATATATGTGTCGCATATAATGTTTTCATTGCTCAATTGTTACATTTTACTGGCATTTGTTTTCCTTTCACAGACATCTTGCATATTTTATATAGAAAAGTATTGGACTGCTCCCCTTGCCAGTATTAAGCACAGATAAATTGAATGACTGATGGGATTAGAGAAGGCAACAGGAAGCATCTATTCACTCAATCTTGGCATCAGCTGTTTTGGTTACAGTGGCAGAAGAATCTGGAGTAGGGTAACTCTGAAGTTTTATATGACTTCTCAAAGCCTAATTTTTGTTGGGCATTTAGACCACTGATTTATTTACGTATGGAACTTAGACAACTTCCCAAGACATCCAGAAAATTTGTTGGACTCCATTTTGGATCAAATGTTTTACAAGTATCCTTGGATAGAGGATGTGAAAAATAAGTGTAGTGGGGTATAAAGTTTATACAACCATTCTTATACACACTGTATCTTTTTTAAAAAGGTTAAATCCTATTGATATTCTTAAATTTAATAATGAAATTCTGTTTCTCATGCCTCTGACAGTGATAATCATCATATGTTGAAGCTCAGAAGAGTGAATGCATTTGTATATGGAGTTACAAAGTCATACAGCATGGAAACAGACCCTTTGGACTAACTAGTCCACGTTCCCAAACTAAACTAGCCCCGTTTACGTCCGTTTTTCATATCCTTCCAAACCTTTCCTAGTCATGCTGTAAACGTTGTAACTGCACCTGTATTGACTACTTCCTCTGAAAATTTATTTCACACATAAACCACTTCCGTGTAAAAAAAATTGTCCCCATGTCCTTTTAAAACTTAATCCTCTCACCTTAAAAATAAGCTCCCTGGTTTTGAACTCCCCCACACGAGGGAAAAGACTCTTGCTATTCACCTTATCTATGCCCCTCATAATTTTATTAACTTCAATAAGGTCACCCCTCAACCTCCTACGCTCCAATGAAAAAAGTCCCAGCCTATCCAGCCTCTCCCCACAACTCAAACCCTCCATTGTTGGCAACATCCTGGTAAATCTTTTCTGAACTATCTCCAATTTAATAATATCCTTCTTAAAGCAGGGTGACCAGAACTGCACACAGTACTGTACAAGAGGCCACAACAACACTCTGTACAATTTCAACATGATGTCCCAACTCCTAAACTCAAAGGTCTGAGCATGCAGAACTTTGGGAATGTTTCTAATTGACATCTGGTAGGTTGGTCAGGTTAATAACAGTTAACTGTAAGAGAGGTTAGATAGCCACATGATGAAACATTCAGTTGAGATTTAAATAATGTAGATTAAATATTCTTTCTTTGATCACCTGACGTTATCCAGATGGGCCACATTGACCTTTTTTGTCCTGTACATTCCTATGTTTCTGAAATGAAAACAAAATCTTACCAACTGTTTTAATTTTAATTAAGATGACTATATATCTTCCTTTAGTAATAGCAGCTTTGTTGCTGTAAACCATTAAAATTGTGTTTTATCTGAAGTTAATTTATTTCTGTTGGTTAATGCTAGGATAAATAATGTAATCTTTTTAATTTTCTAAATCTACTAGATGCCTTAAAACCTAATGATCTAGTGAGCAATAACATTAATTCATACTGTTTGATAAATATTCTATCGTTTAGTTATTGTGGGTCTGATACAGTAGTGAATACGTCACTGCATTAGAGCTCTGTAGGTCTTGAAATAATACAAAGAAATTGAGGTGATATCATCATTGTATTTTAGAGAATTCGAATTAACTTTGTGTTTTTAAGAAAGTACAACTGGATTGTTAACTTCAGTTTTGGGGAAGAAAGCTGCATTCATTACCTATTTTGGCTTATCTGAGAATAATGTTGCACAAGTGGATTACTGTATATGCTTTACTTTGAATTGCCATCTGAAGTGGATTAGTAGGACATTCGGTGATTGTATCAATCTGACACAAAAAGTATTCACAGATTTCAGCCTTCAAGAAGCATCATTGCTACTTTCTTAGAGGGACTATGCATGGAAAATAAATACCAGCCTTGATGTACATTACACAAAATAAATATAACAAAATTATGCTTGTTCACTTGAGATTTAAGATTTTGAAATTATACTTTGCAGACTTGCTAATTGTTGGGTGGCTAACTCTCTTTTTAATGTAAATTCTGGCGATTGTGTACATTTCTAAAGCTATTTTGGTTAGTATATTTTAAGTATGATATCTGATTTGATTTATTGTCACATTTATAAGTACAATGAAAAGCTTTGTTTGCGAGCAGTACAGGGAGATCATAGTAATCATACAGATCACAGGGGGAAAAAATCTTGAACAGAGTGAGGCATACACGTTATACCGCACAGAATGTGCATGAAGCAAGATCAACATTATTTGAAGTTAAAAATCACACAACACCATTTTTAACTTTGTACACCCCAGTCCAACACTGGCTTCTCCAAATCATGAACATTATTTGAAGTAAGAGAGTGCATTTATCAGTCTAATAACAGTAGGAAAGAAGCTGTTCTTGAACCTGTTGGTGCAAGTGTTCAAGTATTCTGTACCTTCTGCCTGACGGAAGAGATTGTAAGAAAACTTTACCAGGGGGGATGGGTCTTTGATGATGTTGACAGCCTTTCCACACAATGCCAGGTGTAAATGGAGTCCACAGATGTAAGGTTGGCTTCGGTGATGGTCTGGGCTGTGCATACAACCTTCTGTCATTTCTTATAGTCCTGGACAGAACAATTATTTGAAGTCCACGGTGTGGACTTGTCGGGCCGAAGGGCCTGTTTCCACACTGTAAGTAATCTAATCTAATTGCCACCTGGACAGTATGCTTTCTATCGTGTATTTGTGAAGGTTGCTAAGGGTCATTATAGACATGCCAAAATTCCTAAACCTAAGCAAGAAGAGGCGTTGCTGTGCCTTCTTGACAGTTGCATCTACACGGGAAGTCCACAAAGTCGGTTATTGTCACTCATAGAAACTTGACACCGTTAACCCTCTCAACCTCCACTCCGTCGACGTGGGTGGGATCATGTTTCCTCCTTTCTTTCTGAAATCAGTGATCAGTTCTTTTGTTTTGCTGACATTGTGTGAGAGAGAGAGAGGCTATTATCATTGCACCACGTCATCAAGCCCTCTATTTCCTTCCTGTATTCTGATTCATCATATCCCCTCCAACCGCAACAAGGACAGAATGCCCCTGGTGCTCACCTTCCACCCTATCAACCTTCGCATAAACCAAATCATCCGCCGACATTTCCGCCACCTCCAAACAGACCCCACCACCAGGGATATATTTCCCTCCCCACCCCTCTCCGCCTTCCGCAAAGACTGTTCCCTCCGTGACTACCTGGTCAGGTCCACGCCCCCCTATGACCCACCCTCCCATCCTGGCACTTTCCCCTGCCACCGCAGGAACTGTAAAACCTGTGCCCACACCTCCTCCCTCACCTCCATCCAAGGCCCTAAAGGAGCCTTCCACATCCATCAAAGCTTTACCTGCACATCCACTAATATCATCTATTGTATCCGTTGCTCCCGATGCGGTCTCCTCTACATTGGGGAGGCTGGGCGCCTCCTAGCAGAGCGCTTTAGGGAACATCTCCGAGACACCCGCACCAATCAACCAAATCGCCCCGTGGCTCAACATTTCAACTCCCCCTCCCACTCTGCCGAGGATATGGAGGTGCTGGGCCTCCTCCACCGCCGCTCCCTCACCACCAGACACCTGGAGGAAGAACGCCTCATCTTCCGCCTCGGAACACTTCAACCCCAGGGCATCAATGTGGATTTCAACAGTTTCCTCATTTCCCCTTCCCCCACCTCATCCTAGCTTCTAACCTCCAGTAACTCGATCCCCTGACTTGTCTGGACTTGTCCGACCTGCCCAGCTCCTTTTCTACCTATCCACTCCACCCTCTCCTCCCTGACCTATCACCTTCATCTCCTTCCCCACTGACCTATTGTACTCTATGCTACTCTCTCCCCACCCTCACCCTCCTCTAGCTTATCTCTCCACGCTTCAGGCTCTCTGCCTTTATTCCTGATGAAGGGCTTTTGCACGAAATGTCGATTTTGCCTGTCCTCGGATGCTGCCTGAATTGCTGTGCTCTTCCAGCACCACTGATCCAGAATCTGGTTTCCAGCATCTGCAGTCATTGTTTTTACCTTGTTATTATATCCGTCCTACCACGGTGGTGTCAGCAAACTTATTGATGGCATTCATTTGGAATTTGGCTACACATTTGTGGGTGTACAGGGAGTAGAGTAGGGGCTGAGAACACATCCCTGGGGGCCTCCAATGTTGACAGTTGTCACGGAGGAGGTGCACTTGTCTATTTTAACCGATTGCAGTTTATGGGTCAGGAAGCTGAGGATCCAGTTGCAAAGGGCAGAGCCAAGACCAAAGTCTTTGAGTTGAGATCAATCTGGAGGGGATATTAATGTTGAAGTTGGAGCTGTAGTCGATGAGTGTCCTTGTTGTCCAGATGTTCCAGGGGTGAGTGCAGAGCGAGGGAATTGGTATCTGCTGTAGACCTGCTATGTCGGTAGGCGAATTGCAGGGGCTTGAGACAGGCTGGGAGGTTAGAGTTGAGGTGGACCATGACCAGCATCTCAAAGCACTTCATGATTGTGGAGGTCAGAGTCACGAGGCGGTAGTCATATAAGGCACATTACATGTGCTTTCTTAGGTACTGGGATGAAGGTAGTGTTCTTGAAGTGGGTAGGAGCCTGAGCTTGTCAGATGGATAGGTTGAAGATGTCCGTGATTATCCCTGCCAGCTGGTCTGTACACAGTCTAAGTGTGCAGCTGGGGACTCCATCCAGGCTCATCGCTTTCCTTGGGTTGCCTCTCAGGAAGACCGATCTGATCTCAGCAAAATGCTGTTGGATGCGAATCTTATCAGATCGTGTGGATCAGTTGGAGAGACGGATAGAAGCGATGAGGAATTTGCAACAGCAGCAAAGTGATGGATGGCAGTTATAGGAAGGGGGGGAAAGTCTCAGATACAGTCACATAGATGGGTTAACTCTAGGAAAGGTAAGAGGGGTAGGCAGCTAGTGCAGGAGTCTTTTGTGGATATACCCATTTCAAACAGGTATGCTGTTTTGGAAAATGTAGGGGGTGATGGATTCTCAGGGGAACGTAGCATGAACAGCCAAGTTTCTGGTATTGAGACAAGCTGTAATGCAATGAGGGGTACGTCAGCTTCCAAGAGATCAATTGTGTTAGGGGATTCTGTAGTCTGAGGCACAGACAGATGTTTCTGTGGCCAGCAGAGAAAAAGCAGAATGGTGTGTTGTTTCCTTGGTGCAGGATCAAGGATGAGTCAGAGAGGGTGCAGAATGTTCTCACAGGGGCGGGGGGCCAGCAGGAGGTCATTGTCCACATTGGAACCAACGACATAGGAAGGGAAAAGGTTGAGATTCTGAAGGGAGATTACAGAGAGTTAGGCAGAAATGTAAAAAGGAGGTCCTCAAGGGTAGTAATATCTGGATTACTCCCAGTGCTACGAGCTAGTGAGGGCAGGAGTAGGAGGATAGAACAGATGAATGCATGGCTGAGGAGCTGGTGTATGAGAGAAGGATTCACAGTTTTGGATCATTGGAATCTCTTTTTTGGGGTAGAAGTGACCTGTACAAGAAGGACGGATTGTACCTAAATTGGAAGGGGACTAATATACTGGCAGGGAAATTTGCTCGAACTGCTTGGGAGGATTTAAACTAGTAAGGTGGGGGGGGTGGGTCCCAGGGAGATAGTGAGGAAAGAGGTCGATCTGAGACAGGTACACCTGAGAACAGAAGTGAGTCAAACAGTCAGGACAGGCAAGGACAAGGTAGGACTAATAAATTAAACTGCACTTATTTCGATGCAAGGGGGCTAACAGGGAAGGCAGGTGAACTCGAGGCATGTTTAGGAACATGTTTCTGTAATTGCTATGATATCCCAGTGCCATGGCTCAGGGATGGGCAGGACTGGCAGCTTAATGTTCCAGGATACAAATGCTACAGGAAGGATAGAAAGGGTAGAAGGATAGAAAGAGGCAAAAGAGGAGGGGGAGTGGCAATTTTGATAAGGGATAGCATTACAGCTGTGCTGAGGGAGGATATTCCAGGAAATACATCCAGGGAAGTTATTTGGGTGGAACTGAGAAATAAGAAAGGGATGATCACCTTATTGGGATTGTATTATAGACCCCCCAATAGTCAGAGGGAAATTGAGAAACAAACTTGTAAGGTGATCTCAGCTTGTAAGAATAATAGGGTAGTTATGGTAGGGGATTTTAACTTTCCAAACCTCGACTGGGACTGCCATGGTGTTAAGAGTTTAGATGGAGAAGAATTCCTTAAGTACGTACAAGACAATTTTCTGATTCAGTATGTGGATGTACCTACGAGAGAAGGTGCAAAGGTTGACCTACTATTGGGAAATAAGGCAGGGCAGGTGACTGAGGTGTCAGTGGGGGAGCACTCTGGGGCCAGCGACCATAACTCTATTCGTTTTAAAATAGTGATGGAAAAGGATAGACCAGATCTAAATGTTGAAGTTCTAAATTGGAGAAAGGCCAGTTTTGACGGTATTAGGCAAGAACTTTCGAAAGCTGATTGGAGGCAGATGTTCGCAGGTAAAGGGATGGTTGGAAAATGGGAAGCCTTCAGAAATGAGATAACAAGAATCCAGAGAAAGTATATTCCTGTCAGGGTGAAAGGAAAGGCTGATAGGTAGAGGGAATGCTGGATGACTAAAGAAGTTGAGGGTTTGGTTAAGAAAAAGAAGGAAGCATATGTCAGGTGTAGACAGGATAGATCGAGTGAATCCTTAGAGTATAAAAGAAGTAGGAGTATACTTAAGAGGGAAATCAGGAGGGCAAAATGGGGACATGAGATAGCTTTGGCAAATAGAATTAAGGAGAATCCAAAGGGATTTTACAAATATGTTCAGGACAAAAGGGTAACTCGGGAGAGAACTGGGCCCCTCAAAGATCAGCAAGGCGGCCTTTGTGTGGAGCCGCAGAAAATGGGGGAGATACTAAATGAACATTTTGCATCAGTATTTACTGTGGAAAAAGATATGGAAGATATAGACTGTAGGGAAATAGATGGTGACATCTTGCAAAATGTCCAGATTACGGAGGAGGAAGTGCTGGGTGTCTTGAAACGGTTAAAAGTGGATAAATCCCCAGGACTTGATCAGGTGTACCCTAGAACTCTGTGGGAAGCTAGAGAAGTGATTGCTGGGCCTCTTGCTGAGATATTTGTATCATTGATAGTCACAGGTGAGGTGCCGGAAGACTGGAGGTTGGCAAACATGGTGCCACTGTTTAAGAAGGGCAGTAAAGACAAGCCAGGGAACTATAGACCGGTGAGCCTGACCTCAGTAGTGGGCAAGTTGTTGAAGGGAATCCTGAGGGACAGGAGGTACATGTATTTGGAAAGGCAAGGACTGATTAAGGATAGTCAACATGGCTTTGTGCGTGGGAAATCATGTCTCACAAACTTGATTGAGTTTTTGAAGAAGTAACAAAGAAGATTGATGAGGGCAGTAGGTGGGATCTATGTGGACTTAAATAAGGCGTTTGACAATGTGGTCGCACCAGACTTTTGTACAGCTGCAGCATGTATTAGCCTTTTTGCCTTTTTCCCCAGCCATAACTGTTGCCCTGCAGTATATGCCTATCCTTGAATTGTGGTCACTATCACCGAAGTGCTCACCTACCTCCAAATCTTACACCTGACTGGGTTTATTGCCCCGTACCAAATCTAATGTGGCCTCGCCCCTTGTTGGCTTGTCTACAGGGAAACCCTCCTGCACGCATTGGACAAAAATTGAGCCATTTGAAGTACTTGAACTATAGTATTCCCAGTCAATATTTGGAAAGTTCAAGTCTCCCATAATAACTACTCTGTCATTCTCGCTCTTATTGAGGATCATCTTTGCTATCCTATCCTCTACATCTCTGGAACTATTTGGAGGCTATAGAAAACTCTCAACAGTGTAACCTCTCCTTTCATGTTTCTAATCTGAGCCCATACTACCTTAGTAGATGAGTCCTCAAACATCCTTACTGCAACCGTAATACTGTTCTGTGCATGGGAATGTGCCGTGGAAAGTGGTGGTGGTGTTAGTGGTCAGTGAATAGATTTGGGTGTCCTGGAGCGAAATATCCCTGCGAAATGCAGATAGGGGGTGCGAGATATCCCTGTGAAATGTAGATGGGGGAGTCAAGAAAGATGTGTTTGGTGGTGGCATTCTGCTGGAGTTGTCTGACATGACTGAGAATGATCCTTTGAATGCAAAAGCTGATGAGATGAAAAGTGAGGAAAAGGTGGACCCAATGATGCTGTTGTGCAAGATGGGAAGGGGCAATGGCAGAAACATGGGATTTGTTTGAGGACTACCCAATGTTTTGCCTAACCAAGTGCATCTTACCCAGAACAAAGTGAACTGTTGTAGTCCATCTGGTGTAAGCCTTTCTTAAACAGGAAATTCCAGAATTTTGACCAAGTGATAGCATAGGAACTGCAAACCGTAAGTTATTTATTGTCACATATATCTAGAAAGGTAAAGTGAAGAGTGTTTTGTCACCACAGTCTAGCACAAGTCAGCATGTTGCAAGTCAGGATAGTTTGTGGCTGGCAGGGAAACTTGCAGAAAGCGGTGCATTAATTTATCCGATTCCCTTTTCCTTCTAAGTGGTAGCAATAATAGCTTTGGAAGATGCTGTCAAAAGAGGTGAGTTGCTACAATACATTTTGTGTGTAGTGCACTCAGTTGACATTGTGTGCTGGTGGGAGATGGAGTGACTGTTAAAAATACTGGATGAGATGAAATAGGCTGCTTTATCCTTAATGACATTGAGTTATTTCTGTTGGAGATGCACTCATCGACACAAGTGGGCGATGTTCCATGACACTTCTGGCTGGTGCCCTGTAGATGCTGGAGAAGCATTGGGGAATCAGAAAGTGAGTTAATTGCGACAGAAGTTTCAAACTCTGCCCTACTTTTGTTGTCACAGTATTCATTTGAATGGTTTAGGTCAGTTTCTGATGAGTCGGAACCCCTAGGATGTTGTTTGTGTGAGATTCTGTAATTCTGTCGGTGAAACCTGATTTAAAATTGACTTACAAATGCTCATACTTATGAATACAAACTAATACAGAAATGTAATTTTCAAGACCCAACATATGAACATTTTCTGCACTTACAAGTGGCTCCTTTATGTTGTTCTACATTGTGTTCTGACTTGTGAACAAATCAACTTGTGAATGGACTCCAGAATGGAACTTGTTTGCAACCTGGTAACTGCTTATACTGCCATTTAATATAAAAAAAGGGATGGTCCAGTGGTTGTGTCCTGACCTCTCAGCCAAGAGGCCAGCTGCTCCAGAGATGTGTAATAATATCTCTGAACAGGCTGATTTAGAAAATATGTCCCCAGAGGAACTCCTGCAGTACTGTAAATAAAATGAATATTGGTTAGAGTTTTATAATAAATTGATAAAAGTCCTATAATGTTGTTTGATAAATCATTTGTATCTTTTTAGTGTTTGCATCACTGAATCCCCCACTGTCCATACCCTGGCGGGTTACCATTGACCAGAAACTCAACTGGATTTGCCAGTTAAATATAGTTAGAGACAAAAAAAACCTGCAAATGCTGGAATCCAAGGTAGGCAAGCAGGAGGCTGAAAGACTACAGCAAGCCAGGACTGAAGAAAGATTACACCGAAATGTTGACTTCTCCACCTCCTGATGCTGCCTGGCTTGTTGTGTTCTTCCAGCCTCCTGCTTATCTACTTAAACACAGTGTCTGCAAGAACAGGTCAGAGGCTAGGAATCCTGTAGGACGAAACATCATCAAGGCACAAATCAGGAGGAATCTGATGAAATACTGTACCCTGGATACAACACTCAAGAAGCTTAACACCATTCAGGACAAAGCAGCCTGCCTGGTTGGCACCAAATCCACAAGCATCCTTTCCCTCCACCACTGATACTCAGTAACAGCAGTGTATGCTATTCACTAGATGCACTGTAGAAATTCACCAAAGATCCTTGGAGAGCAACTTCCAAGCACATCACCACTTCCATTTAGAAGGACATTGGCAGCTGATACATGAGAGCACCATCATCTGCAACCTCCCCTCCAAGCTGCTCACTATCCTGACTTTGAACTATATTGCTGTTCCTTTATGTTGCTGGATCAAAATCCTGGAATTCCCTCCCTCAGAGCATTGTGGGTCAACCTGCAGCACATGGACAGCAGCAGTTCAGGAAGGCACATCATCACCACATCCTCAACGGCAACAAGGAATGGGCAATAAATGCTGGTCAGCCATTGACACCCATGTCCCATTAATGAATTTTTAACAAGTTACAGTGGGTCAGTGGCATTTAATCTCTTTTTTTATATAGTTTTAATGTCTCTACAGATATAACATGATTTTCAGTCATGCCACTTGGATAGTTGCCCATCAGAGCTAATTAACTACTCAACTTGGCATCTATTCATTCCTAAAGAGGAGTATCACAGCAGAGATGTTAGATGATGTGTGGCATAGTGGGTCAATGGTTAGCACTGCAGCTTCACAGCAGCAGGGACCTGGGTTTGATTCCACTTTTGGGTGACTGTCTGTGTGTCTGCGTGGGTTCCTCCCACAATCCAAAGATATAGAGGTAAGTGGATTGACCATGTTGAAATGCCCAGAATGTCTAGGGATGTGAAGATTGGGTGGGCTAACCATGGGAAATGCAGGATTTTGGGGATAGGGTTGGGGGGGGGCGCGGGTTTGAGTGGGTTACTCTTCAGAGGGTTGATGTGGACTCAATGGGCCAAATGGTCTGCTTCACACTGAAGGGATTCTGTGAATTCAAATAATTTTTCTTTTTCTACGCTGGATAGTGGAAATATAGAACAAACAACTAGCATCAGTAGTTGTGACTGGAGCAAGTTTAAAAAGCTGGATATCTGATTGCAAATAAGATTAACGATTATTGGAATAAATATAGTCTAGGACGATAGTTGAAAATATAGAAACTCAAGCTTTAAGGAGGAAAGAATGTTGTCTGGGACAGAGCTAGGGTAAATAATAAAGGGTTGGGGAGGTGGTTATTATTTTGGAATTTTTCTTAAAATTTCTCTGAATCCCTAAGGTTATGTTAAATGTTGCCTCAGCAATATAAATGGATGGTATCAATGATATTGTTTCTCAGATTATCAATTGGAATTCCTGCCACTGATATGATTTATTTCATTATTAATTAACCAAGTTATTTTCCAGATTTGTGTTTGTCTCGAGATCCTTCACTTTGGCTTTTCATTTCATGAGGAATCTTGGCAAATTCCTTCTGGAAATCCAAATACAATAAAGTTAATCACACTAAGTGGAACTGTGATAGACCAAATACCTTATTACTTTGAATATTGAATTTATGAATAAAATATTTCCTCTGCTTTTTTAAGAGTTCATTCAGATATTTTGCTTCAAGTCAGCTATTCAGATTTGCATCCATTAGTGCTTTCGGTTATGTCAAAATTCATTTGCTAAGTAATTAAATTTATTGTAAAACATTTCATAGAGACCACATCTTTGTCTTTGTAGTTTTCTATATTTTTGATTTGAAATGAGAAAAGGATCAAGGATTGCTGAAGCATGTTTTTGAAAGGAACTAATCTGATACTCATTATTCACACTTGTTACGCAGCTGCTGGTTCAAGCAATTATAGGAGAAGGTACAGACAAGCTGGAGCCAAAGCTGTGTGGAAATAAAATTTAGCCAGCAACAAGTAGCTGATTGGGTCTGTGGACTAGTGACCAGTTATTGATGACAAAGGTCCCCTACATGTCAACAACGATACGATTAGTTCTCAGGTTGATGACTAGCTTGGTACTGTGAATAACATGGGAAAAAGTCACCATATTTCCTCAAGTAGAGGTGTTCTTTCTGTTTTCTGCAGTAAAGAAAGCCTGAAGAAAGCCAGTTTATTTTCTATTCAGTTGCTATAGACTGTGATATTTAAAAGATCTTTGATATATTAATTAAAAATCTTCATTCTGAAAACCAGCAAAAGCATCCTGAAGAGGAAAACCAAGAAACCACATTCTGGTCAGCAAGTGGTTCCTCTTGTGAACAGGAACCACTGAACTACTTCCTCAGTTTTTCTTTCTGACTGCTTGGATATGTATATATGTAAGAAGGAGTTGATAAGGGGATTAGACATTTAACTAGTAGAGTTATATGCCAATGGTTCATAATTTAATCCATGTAGCTGACTACTTATTTGAAATAAAAATTAATTCTTGGTAAGTACAGAAACCTGGTATCGGCTTTCTGACAACGTGGATATGAAAATTGGGTAAATTGGGGAATTCTGCATACTTTTAAAAGAATCTTTCACTTTCCTGCTGACCGGGAATAATTGGGAATAACAAAGTACTATCCCAGAGAGGCATAATGATTTGCTCATTGACTAAAGATTTTAGAAATATGGATTCATATATGACATTCTTTGACAAACTGTTGTTACGCATATATTAAAATTCATGTTCATGTTCGTAATAGAGAGATAGCAGTGTAGAAATTTGTTGCCACCTGGTTTTCATCACAAAGGTAGAAACGTGGCCAAAGCATGTGTTTTGACAAAATTGGCCTCCGTGCCTTATCAATATTAATTGAATGAGCATTTTGCAAATATTGCGCTTGATACTTGATGCGCTTCAAGCTTATCTATCTTAAAATGATTATTGACAATGTTTTAAACTATGCCCTGGAAAATCAAGCAACAATAATTGTAGGGTGCATAAGCAAGGGAAATAGGAACATACTGCTCTTCCTGCTCTAAATCTGTTTCCAGTGGTAGATGGATTGAGAACAAGTGGGTGTGGATTTAAGATAATTGTCAAAAGAAACAATGATGGCTTGATCATCTTTTTCACACAGCATCTGGAACATATTGCCTGAGAATGTGGTGGAGGCAGGTTCAGTCAAGAGAGAATTGGATTGCTATCTGAAAAGGAAGAAAACTTAAAAGGGTTCAAGAAAGATTTAAAAGGCAGTTGCCAGGCTTAGAAAGTTTGAGCTATAGGGAGAGGCTAATACCGACCTTGACACTGTCCTATCCCTCCTAGTCCAGGAACTCCCCACATATGTTCGAGACACCCACCCCCCATGCCCTCCACCTCCTCCAAGACTTGCATTTCCCCGGCCCCCAACGCCTCACCTTCACCATGGATATCCAGTCCCTCTACAGCTCCATCCGCCATGACCAGGGCCTCCAAGCCCTCCGTTTCTTCCTCTCCTGACGTCCCCAACAGTACCCTTCCACCAACACACTCATTCATTTGGCTAAACTGGTCCTCACCCTTAACAATTTCTCCTTCGAATCCTCCCATTTTCTCCAGACCAAAGGGGTAGCCATGGGCACACATATGAGCCCCAGCTATGCCTGTCTCTTTGTTGGCTACGAAGAGCAGTCCATCTTCTGGAATTACACCGGCACCACTCCCCACCTCTTCCTCCACTACATTGATGACTGCATTGGTGCCACCTCGTGCTCCCGCAAGGAGGTTGAGCAATTCATCAACTTCACCAATACATTCCACCCTGACCTTAAATTTACCTGGACCATCTCTGACACCTCCCTCCCCTTCCTGGACCTCTCCATCTCCATTAATGATGACCGATTAGACACCGACATTTTTTACAAACCCACTGACTCCCACAGCTACCTGGATTACACATCTTCCCACCCCACCTCTTGCAAAAGTGCCATCCCGCATTCCCAATTCCTCTGCCTCTGCCGTATCTGCTCCCAGAGGACCAGTTCCACCACAGAACACACCGGATGGCCTCCTTCTTTAGAGACCGCAATTTCCCTTCCCACATGGTTAAAGATGCCCTCCAACGCATCTTGTCCACAATCCCGCACCTCCGTCCTCAGACCCCACCCCTTCAACCGTAACAAGGACAGAATGCCCCTGGTGCTCACCTTCCACCCTACCAACCTTCGCTTAAACCAAATCATCCGCCGACATTTCCGCCACCTCCAAAACGACCCCACCACCAGGAATATATTTCCCTCCCCACCCCTTTCCGCCTTCCGCAAAGACCGTTTCTTTTGTGACTATCTGGTCAGGTCCACGCCCCCCAACAACCCACCCTCCCGTCCTGGCACCTTCCCCTGCCACCGCAGGAATTGCAAAACCTGCGCTCACACCCTCCTCCCTCACCTCCATCCAAGGCCCTAAAGGAGCCTTCCACATCCATCAACGTTTTACCTGCACATCCACCAATATCATTTATTGTATCCGTTGCTCCCGATGTGGTCTCCTCTACATTTGGGAGACTGGACGCCTCCTAGCAGAGCGCTTTAGGGAACATCTCTGGGACACCAATCAACCACACCGCCCTGTGGCCCAACATTTCAACTCCCCCTCCCACTCCACTGAGGATATGGAGGTCCTGGGCCTCCTTCACCGCCGCTCCCTCACCACCTGACGCCTGGAGGAAGAACGCTTCATCTTCCGCCTCAGAATACTTCAACACCAGGGCATCCATGTGGACTTCACCAGTTTCCTCATTTCCCCTTCCCCCACCTCACCCCAGGTCAGCACTGTCCCCATGACTTGTCTTACTTGCCTATCTTCCTTTCCATCTATCCACTCCACTGTCCTCCCTGACCTATCACCTTCATCCCTTCCCCCACTCACCTATTGTACTCTATGCTACTTTCTCTCCACCCCCCACCCTCCTTTCATTTATCTTTCCACTCTTCAGGCACTCTGCCTGTATTCCTGATGAAGGGCTTTTGCTGCTCCTCGGATGCTGCCTGAACTGCTGTGCTTTTCCAGCACCACTCTAATCTGAACTCTGGTTTCCCGCATCTGCAGTCATTGCTGTTACCTGGAGGCTAAATAGGCTGGGGCTGTTTTCCCTGGAGTGTTAGAGGCTGAAGGGTGACCTTGTAGAGGTTTATAAAATCAAGAGGGGCATGGATTGGGTAAAAGGACAAAGTCTTTTCCCTGGGGTCGTGGAATCCAGAACTAGAGGGCATAGGTTTAAAGTGAGAGGGGAAAAATTTAAAAGGGATCTGAGGGGCAGAGTGTGGTGTGTGCATGGAATGAGCTGCCAGAGGAAGTGGTGGAGGCTGGTGAAATCACAACATTTAAAAGGCATCTGGATGGGTGTATGAATAGGGAGGGTTTAGAGGGATATGGGCCCATTGCTGGTAAATGGGACTAGATTAATTTAGGATATCTGGTTAGCATAGATGAGTTGGACTGAAAGGTCTGTTTCTGTGCTGTACATTTCTATGACTCTAATAGATAGAACCATTGGGAGAGGGTGCAAAATGGCACTTCGTGAGTTGTTCTCTTACTGAGCCAGCACAGATATAATGAGCTGAATAACCTTCTTGTATGTAGTAATCATTTTGTGGTTCTGATTATGTTCAGGCAGAAAATACAAAGTATATTTATATATTTGAAAAAGAAATGCAGTATGTTGAACTGTCATAAACTTTAATTCAAGAATCTTTGGAATAATTTTTGTGTTTGCTTGGAGAATCTAAAGCATGTTTACTTTTGAAGAAATAATTGCTGATGCAAACTTTTAGTTTAGAATTTAGTAAATGAAGTCATTTTCATCTTTGTCATCTAGGTCCAATTTGTCAGTCCATTAAAATCAATGGAAAGAAAATCAGGTGGGTGTTACAATAAGAAGGGAATATACTCTTTTCAGGCAGTGAGGTGCAAATTATATTTACATTGAGAAAGATTTGTCATGCTCGCACCTATTGTGGATATAAGATTTTGACTTTTGTTATACTTAAATGCCATTTTTTGTGCAGCTTTTTGAATTTCTGAATCTCTGCGCATAGCTAAGTTACCTGATATGTCAAAAATTTTACCTGAAACCGTAGGCTTGTAGAGGAGGAGATTGATGAAATGGGATATTATCAGTGCAGTCATTCATGGATGTGATGGAAGTTTTGAATCTGACTTATATATCCTTGAAATTGATAGATTGAATTTCATGATCTTTTGTCTTTATCTTTAAGTTTCAGTGACAGTTCATTACCAAAATATGAAAATAAACTTGATTCAAAAAGATTTTTAAATTGTTCCTGGCTCAATAACAAACATAAAATTGCTGTAAATTATGTTAAAATGACTGCATTCAGACAACTCAAAATGGAGAGTGAATAGTCTTGTGGGTGGATAGGTCACTTCAGGGAATAGTAGATGGTACTCAGAAATTTTCTCCCTTATGTTCAGTTTGCAATGGCATAAATTCACAAATTATGCATTGATATGTTGGCTTATTGAGTTCTGCTTTGTCATGTGGAATTTTTCCGTGTTTTTTGTGACATGGACAATGACAAGAAATGTTGGGAAAATAAAGAATCACAGAAATGATTTGCTGCAGGCGGAGGCTATTTGGCCCATTGTGTCTGTACCAATCTCCAAATGAGCATCATGACTTAATGTGATATGGTGAAATGAAAAAAATCTGATCTTCCATGTCAAAGAAATGTTTTCGTTTTCCCTCAAGGTTTCAATAGGAAGATCCAAATCTTATTCTTTAGCAGTAATGACCTTACTTTCAAGCATTTACATTCTCAATAATATCCAAGAAGTAAGGTAGTAACAATTCCTGTCTTGAAATTTAGAAAAGTTGGCTGGTGGACACAGCTTGCTCTTTTCGTTTTTGAGAAGATGGTGATATTCATCCCTGTGGAATAAAATTGTTGAACTTTCTCCTGCATTGCTGTTCATTCTGTCCAATCCTGGCAATAGCATAGACCCGAGTCACCATTTGCATTCATAATTGATATCTTCGCCTTTCCTGGTGGTCTGCCAGGTGAAGAATGGCATAGACTGCGATCACTCTGTCGACTAGGACCTTCAGGACCCCATTTTGGAAAATAGAGTGCCAGCCTCCTTTTCTGAGAAACTTTAGTTTAATAAGAGGACAGTGTGTAAGCTAGTTCCTGGCTTTCAGCAAATGATATGGTTGCAGCTAAGTTTTAAATATAATGACAGTGATTTGTCCATTGGAAGGTTGTGGCAGCAGTGGGAATCTTACCTTCCCTGCTGCACGGTTGCATGAGAAAGCCCCCAAAGAGGTTGGCTGTGTAATTAATGCGGCGAGGATCACGTAAGGCAAGTTAATATGTGGAGGACAGGATATCTGCAATGAAACTCTTCAAACAAAAAACACATCCTAAAAATGGGAAAATCAAGTTCATCATTTAGAATATTTATTGACCCTTGGGTCTTTATAGACCGAAGAACCCTGTGAACTGTTCTCACATTCAAAATGATGTGTAGAAGGAATATTTAGAAAAGGACACTGCAAAACTATTAGAAGGTATATCCTGTTACATTACTCGTAATAAAATTTTGGAATCCTGTATATGCTAGTACTACGGCTAAATTTCACCAGGAATTTGTTAGTTTTGCTGAGTTATATAAAGGGTTTCTCCCTGTGAGCCATTGTGAACTTTCTGCTGCTATTGTCTGCACCTCACATCATTAACTATGACCCATGCTTCTGTGGAGCCCCACTCACACTATCTTTCGCTTAGCCATGGCGGAAGTACATGCTACTGCTGATACATCCTGGATACCCGATGTTGGTGCCATTTGTAAAGCTCCACTATTCACCAAGTCAAGCGATGCTGTAAACATTGTAGAAGGGTGCAGAAGATAGTGTTTCTCCTACTTGATGTTCTCACCCTCTCTGAAATTAGATGTGATAATCAAAAAGGCACAAAAATGCCTCTTCTTCCTCAGGAGGCTTTGGAAATTTAACATGTCCATAACGACATACAGATGCACCATACAAAAGCATTCTATCTGGGTGCATCACAGTTTGTTACGGCAACTGCTCTGCCAAGGACTCTAAGAAACTACACAAAGTTGTGAACACAACCCAGACTGTCACACAAGCCAACCTCTCATCCATGGACTCCATCTACACTTCCTGTTGCTGCAGAAAGGCAGCCAACATCATTGAAGACCTCTTCCATCCTGGATTTAACCTCTTCTATCAGGCAGAAGATACAAAAGCTTAAACACACATACCAACAGCTTCTTCCCTGCTGTTATCAGACTGCTGAATGGACCTCCTTAAATTCAAATCTAATGTTGATCTTGCTTTTGCGCACCTCCTGTGTAACCTTGTATACCTTGCTCTTTCTAAATACCCTATGATCTGCATGCCCTTGTATGTTATAATCTACTTTACTGCATTCAAAAGAAAACTTTTCACTGTACTTAGGCACATATAACAACAATAAATAAAATCAAATCAAAATTACAACCTCTCTCCCTACACTTCAGATTCCATTGCATTCCCTCTTTGCCTGTTCCGATTTTGCAGGATGAAGCAGGCGAGGGTTATGTGACACTGTCTGTTTAGAATGTGCTGCAAGGCACCTCCACCTAAAATCCTTTTTCTTCCACCCCACCCCATTTTGGATGGGTCCAAGAATTCATCAGGCCTGTTGTCTGCTACAAAATGGCCTTAATTGAAAAATGGGCAGCATGAAAATAAATGCCTTCTAGCTTTACTGAGCTCCCTTGTGCCGTAACTTGACTATGCACTTGCTGGCTTGATTTGTTTTTTCTTTATATTTATGCATTATACCTTCACTCTCTCCCCTCACCAAATTAGTTTAAATCCCACCACCAACAGCACTAGCAATCACCGTCCTCATTCCTCCCCCAGATGTTGGTCCTGTTCTGGTGCCACCCATCAGATTTATACAAGTCCGATCTTCCCTCATTATCCAGGAATCTAAAGTCCTCCCTCTTTTTGGCAACTTTTGAGCCACACACTAATCTCTTCTATCATGTGCCTATTTTTGTACTCATTGGCATATGAAATGCCGATTACAATTTTGGAAGTTCTGCTGTTCAGTCTGCTACACAGATCTGAATTTGTGTTGCAGGACCTCATTCCTCTTTCTGCCTACGTTACCGGTACCTGTATGAGCCAAGAGCTCTGACAGTTCACTGTTCCCCTTTAGTGACATCTTTGAACTTCTTTTGATGAGTAGTCACCTATTCTTTTTCTCTGACTGCACTTCCTTAAGCTGTGGGGTGACCACATCTAAAAACATGCTGGGCAGGTAACTTCCAGCAATGCTCAAGCTTTGAAACCTGGTGATGAAGTTGGTCAAACCAGTGATACTTGCAGTTGATGCAGTCATTTAGACTGCCAGGAGCATTTAAGACTTGCCACATACTGCAGGCCTTCCAACACGCAGGACTAAACTCTCCTGCCATACCTTTATTTAAAATACGCTTCCCTTAAATTTCAGGCAAATAGAAAATTATTTTAAGTTTCATTTCAAAAAGGAAATTAGAACTCTTACCTTTCCTTAATGCACTTTTAAAGTGCAGAAGAACAGCAACTTACTCCATGGCTACTAATCAGCTCTTTGCTTTGAGTTGATGCCACTTTTATAAGTCTTTTCGAATCTTTCTGGATTTTTGTTGAAATAGATTATTGTCGTGGCTGGCTCAATCTTTGCTTTTATTGAGAAACTGTATCTACTATCCTCCTCCTGTCTGCCCCACTCTGCGATGATTACAACTTTATTATTTTTGTCTGTCTCTGAAATTTGATTGCGTATTTGATTCTGCATCTTTCCTGACTATCTCTACTTACTTAATACCGAACAGTGCGCTTGCTCCTTTTGTGTTTTAACTTCTACCCATGTGGCCTCATTTGATGTTCCTTCCAATATATCTTTACTCCTCTCTGCTGTAATTGATTCCCTGCACCAATCAACCAAACCGCCCCGTGGCCCAACATTTCAACTCCCCCTCCCACTCTGCCGAGGACATGGAGGTCCTGGGCCTCCTTCACCACCGCTCCCTCACCACCAGACGCCTGGAGGAAGAACGCCTCATCTTCCGCCTCGGAACACTTCAACCCCAGGGCATCAATGTGGACTTCAACAGCTTCCTCATTTCCCCTTCCCCCACCTCATCCTAGTTTCAAACTTCCAGCCCACACGTCCCCTTGACCTGTTCGGACTTGTCCGACCTGCCTATCTCCTTTTCCACCTATCCACTCCACCCTCTCCTCCCTGACTATCATCTTCATCTCCTCCCGCACTCGCCTATTGTACTCTATGCTACTTTCTTCCCACCCCTCGAGCTTATCTCTCCACGCTTCAGGCTCTCTGCCTTTATTCCTGATGAAGGGCTTTTGCCTGAAACGTTGATTTTGCTGCTCGTCGGATGCTGCCTGAATTGCTGTGCTCTTCCAGCACCACTGATCCAGAATCTGGTTTCCAGCATCTGCAGTCATTGTTTTTACCTCCCATTTCCTGTCTACTCCTGCCCTTTCTCTTACCTGAATGCTTTATAAACAGGAATGTTGAGCTGCCAATCATGCCCATCTTTGCATCAAGTCCCAGTCACAGCTATGCCATCATACTCCCACATGCCTATCTGCGCCTTTAGCTCTTCTGCCTTATTCCTCAGGCTCCTTGAATTAAAATATATTCAATTTAGCCTTACTAAACTCACTACTTTATTATCCTATCATATTTCCTCTGTCTTCCATCTCTGACACTAGCATTTTAACTTACAATTCCATCTCAGCTCTTCTACCCTCTGAACTATTTGCCAGGATCTCATCCCCTGCCAATCTAGTTTAAATCCATCCAACAACATCAGTAAACATCACATGAGGATGTTGGTCCCATTCCTGTTCAGATGTAACCTGTCCAAATTTACTGGTACTACCACCCTCCGGAATAGTCCCAATGCTTCCGGAATCTAAAGCCTTCTCTCCTGCATGATCTTATCAGCCAAAAATTCATCTTCCTATACTATTTTGTGGCATTGAGTATAATCAAAATTATTACCTTTTTGAAGTCTTGCTTTCAGTATCCTCTATTAACTCCCTAAAGTTTGTTTGCAGGACTGCATTTTCTCACTGTTATTGGTCCCAACATGGACAACGATCTCTGGCTATTCATCCTTACGCTTCAGAATGACCTTTAGTTATTTCATGACACCCTTGACTCTGGCATTTGGAAGGAGTATACCATCCAAGAGTTATGTCAATGGCTGCAGAAGTGCCTGTGTACTCCCCTCACTAACGATTTTTCTATCACTGTTGCCTTTCAACACGACCTCCTCCAACACCCTCTCCAAAAAAAAACAGCTGGGTCACCGACTGTGACATGGCCTTGGCTCTGGCTGACCTCCATAGAGGAACCATCAGTCTCACTGTTCTCCAAAGGCAAAAGCAAGTTTTCAAGTGAGGTGCACTTGCAGGATTCCCTTACTACCTTCTTGGTTCTCTCTTCTTTCTGTAGGTCATCATTCCCTCTCAGCCAGCATTTTTACCTCGTATATTGATAAAATCTTTATCTAGGGGCAAAGACTTGAAAGAAATCTGGATTTTGCATTTTAAATCAGCAGTCAACCTCCGAACTGATTAAAGTATTCAATAAGGACAGCTAGTTTTAAAGTTATCTTTGTTCAGCAACATGCCCTATGACCTTACCATTAAGTGTATAAGTCCTGGTAAGATTTGCTTTCCCAAAATGCAGCGCCTAAAATGTTTTTCAAGATAATCTGTATAGTTCCAAAGGGAACAAATTTCAAGGTCCTGGTTGCATCCCAGGCTGCTATGGGAGAAATCACTAGGGTACTGACTCAAATGTTTGTTTTGCTGGCCACAGGGGAAATACTGGAGGACAGCTCTACCTTTGAAGAAGGGTGATAGAGATTAAACCAGGGGATTACAGACCAGTGAGTCTGACATCAGTGATCCGGAAACGATTGCAAAAAATTCTGAAGGAGAGAATTAGTCTCCATTTAGAGAGGTAAGGTTTGATCAGGGATAGTCAGCATGGCTTTGTCAGAGAGAGGTCATGCCGAACAAATCAGTTTGAATATTTTGAGAAGATGACCAAGTGTGTAGTTGAGGGTAGTGCAGTTTTTGAAGTTTATATGGATTTCATCAAGGCCATTGACAAGTTTCCACATGGGAGACTGATACAGAAGGCAAAAGTACATGGGATCTAGGGTAAGAGATAAAGGTTGATAAAAGAAGGCTGCTTATGTGACTGGAAGCTGGTATCCAGTGGCCTGCCACAGGGATCAGTGCTGGGTCCCTTATTGTGGCGTGGATGTAAAAAAACAATGCAAATTAGAATGTGAAGATGGGCAGTGGGGGAGGGATGACGAGTAAATTTTCAAATAACAGGAAAATTGAAGATTGGCTGGCTGGTTGACAGTGAGAAAGAAAGTCTTAGGAGGAGATTTAAAAAAAACACCTGGTTAGTGTCATAGAATAGAGACACCAAGGGGTTCAGGTATATAATTCTGTGAAATTTTTGTAACAGGTAGACAGGGTATTGAGACTGTATTTAGCATGCTTGCCTTCACTGCTCAGATCCTTGAGTATAGGAGTTAGGATGTCATGATGAGTTTGTTAGGATGTTGGTGAGGCCTCTTCTGGAATACAGTGTGCAGTTTTGGTCGCCCCTGTTAGATTTTAGGTTTTATTGTCACGTGTACTAAGTACAGAACACGGCGCTGAACCCTGGTGCTAATTAAACCAAATACCCAGAAAAGCTGACCTTGCCTTGTAATCTGTCAAAGTATAAGTGACAGAGAACTGCTAAATTCTATTATTTAGATTAGATTATTTACAGTGCGGAAACAGGCTCTTTGGCCCAACAAGTCCACACTGACCCGCTGAAGCGCAACCCACCCAGGCCCATTCCCCTACATTTATCCCTTCACCTAACACTACAGGCAATTTAGCATGGCCAATTCACCTCACCTGCACATTTTTTTTGGACTGTGGGAGGAAACCGGAGCACCCGGAGAAAACCCACGCAGACAGGGGGAGCATGTGCAAACTCTACACAGTCAGTTGCCTGAGGTGGAAATTGAACCTGGGTCTCTGGCGTTGTGAGGCAGCAGTGTTAACCACTGTGCCACCGTGCCGCTCACATTTAAAGAAAACAAAATAAATTTATTCTTTAACTCTGAAAGTGAACATTAAACAGCAACTATTTACAACTCTTAAGCCTCCTTTCCCTTAACTGTTTCGTATCTACCTAAAACAATGTACTGTTCCAACAAAAGCCCGTACTAAAATTATATCAGCTTAATTTCAAAACCACGCAGCAACTGTTGTCTGTGTCTGTTTCCCTCTGGCTGAAGCTTTCCCTGGGTCATCTTTGGTCTTCTGCTGCAAAGATGTTTCATGTGAAAAAGGTACCTTTTGATAGAGTGCTTTGCTAGCAGTTACTCTGTCAATGGTAGTTGGTCTCACTTCTAACTTTCAACATGTCTACTTTGTACCCCTAACATTGGATCGTCTCATTGGTTCGAAGTTGGCAAAAACAATAAATTCAAACTCGATTAGGTTTTGGTATCCTGTGGCATAATTTAAACTGGCTAAAATCAAATGGTTGTCAAAACAGCAACCAAAGTCAGGTATTTGTTTCACAGCCAAATGTTACATATTTTCAATTTTCCAGTACACTCTGAGACTGCTAGTCAATCACGCAATAGGTACCTGCAAGCTTTCAGTGCAAAACAGCTTTCACACTCTCTTAAAGGTACAGTACATGCCTTCAACTTCATAACACAGGAGTACAGTGAAAAGCGTATAATGTTGTCACACATGGCACCATCTTAGGTACCAAGGTACCTGGATACAAAAAAAAAGCTTTGGTACAAAGTAGGAAGAGAAACGAGAGTTAAAAAGTTAAGCATTATTTCATAGAATAGTAGGCAAATAAAGAAATAGGTAATAGTTTACAATAAAGTATTTCATAGTTTAAACTAGGAAAATAAAGGAATAAGTTAAAGGTTCAACAGTCTGTAATGAGTCCTCCACTTATCTTGCTCTGATACCTGTTCTCGATGCTGCCGCCCCAGATAGCATTGCTGAGACTGAAACTGCTGCCTGTCCGATTTCCCCCAGTGCCTTGGGAACATGCCTAGTCGCAATCAACTCGCATACCAAGTCACGACACTGCCATGAACCATTGAGAGACCAGCTGACATACTGCTCAGAGACCAAGCTAGAGTTATCAAGAGACCAGCTGGGACCCGCCACAAGCTGCGGAGACCAGACTAGGCCCACCATAAGCCAGGACCGACCAGTTTGAGAGCCTCCATGCTGTTGAGAGACTAGGCCCAGGACCTACCATGACCTGTCAAGAAACCAGGCTGGGACCCACCACCAGCTGCCAAGAGATTAGGCTGAGAGCTGCCACAAGCTACCAAGAGACCAAGCAGGGACTTACCATGCGGTGTCGTGGGACCATGCTGAGACCCATCAAAGGACTAAAGAGTGGGGACAATAGAGAAGGAAACAAAAGGAACGAAGGAGCTACTATTGGAGCATCCTACTCCGCTGCCATCTTGACTGGAAGTTATAGGAAGAATATTATTAAACTGGACAGGGTTCAGAAAAGATTTATCAGGAAGTTGCCAGGAAAGCAAGCTTTGAGTTATCACAATAGGCTGGGACTTCTTTCACTGGAGTGCAGGGGGTTGAAGGTGACCTTATAGAAGTTTATAAAATCATGAGAATCGCAATTAAGGTGAACAGCAAAGATCTTTTCCCAAAGGTGGGGGAGTTCAAAATTAGAGGGTGTATTTTTACGGTGAGAGGAGAAAGATTTTAAAAAGGACAGGAGGAGCAACTTGTTTACACAGGGAATGGTTAGTGTGTGAAATGAACTGCAGAGGAAGTGGTGAATGCAGGTTCAGTTTCAATTTTTAAAAGATATTTAGATAAATACATGAAAAGGAAAGGTTTGGAGAAAGATGGACCAAACACAGGCAGGTGGGACAAGTTTAATTTGGGAACATGGTTGACTTGGATTAGTTGGACCGAAGGGTCTGTTTCCATAATGTATGACTCTAAATGGATTGGTCAGGTGGGCAGGGGAGTGGCAGATGGAATTTAACCCTGACAAATGTGAGGTGATGCACTTTGGAAGAGGGAATGGAGGAGGGGAGTACTCGATGAATGATAGGACATTAGGAAATACCAGGAACATTGGGATGTTGGAGTGTTTATCCACAAATTCCTGAAAATGGCAGGGCAAGTTAATAGGCTCATTAAGAAGGCATATGGGACACCTGCCTTTATAGAACATAGAACATTCCAGTGCAGTACCGGCCCTTAAGACCTCGATATTGTGCCAACCTATGAAACCAATCTGAAGCCCATCTAGTCTACACTATTCCATTTTCGTCCATATATCCTAAGAAAGGATATGCTTGCCGCAGAGGGAGCACAGTGGAGTTCACCACACTGATACTGGGGATGGCAGAACTGTTGTATGAAGAGAGATTGGTTCAACTGGTCTTGTGTACAGTTGAATTTAGAAGAATTAGAAAGGCTCTGATTGAACATCAATTTCTAAGAGGGCTGATCAGACTAGGTACACGGAGTATTTTTCGCCAGATTGGGGAGTGTGAACCACAGGTCACAGTCTCACGATATAGAGTAGGCCATTTAGGACTGAGATGAGGAAACGTATTTTCTCAAAGGCTGGTCAGTCCGTGGAATTCACTACTACTGAAGACTGTAGAGGCTGCTCACTGAGTATATTCAAGAAAGAGATTGGTAAATTTTTAGATATTAAAGGCATCAAAAAATGTGGCAACAAAGTGGGAATATGGTGTTGAGATAGAGGATTAACCATGATCATATTGAATGCCCGAAGGGAAGAATAGCCTTATTCATGTTCCTCGTTTCTATGTTTCTTTTTCCACACTTTGAGAACAGTGTTTTTCTCCAGGTTTTGAGTATATCTCAGATTTTAATTGTTCTAATTTTGGTGACCATGCATTTGATTTCCTAGACACTTAACATCTAAAATTCCTTCTCTGAACCTCTCCCTCTACCTTTTAACATGTGACCAAATCCTAGTCAAACATTCTAAGGAACCTGTCCCACTCTCTGTCCAAGCAGCTTGAAGTCAAATTTTACATCATGATTATGTTTCTGTAAACTGTCTAATTAGTAATCTTTCTTCTCCTTCCTGCCATCTTAACAGGTAGTGAGCGAAGTGTTGAGATTCTGTGACTGCAAGTTCCCTTTTAAAAGGTGCATATAACTTAAATATGCTGCTTCCGAACTTCTGGTGGAAGTATAATCCGAAACAACCAATCAATTGCATTAGGAATAGAACATTTGCTAAAGCACATCACTTGAGTATACATTGGTAGACTGGCAGTAAATTTGCACAGAATTTTCTGTTGCTTTTGTGAATGGTTGATTTATGTGCTAGTTGTAAGTTGGGTTACAAAACAATATAAATAACAGAAAATGCTGGAGAAACTCAGCAGATTTGGCAATATCTGTGGAGAGAGAAGTAGAGTTCATGTTTCTTCTTTGGAATTGAAGGGGCAGGAAAATAATGTTTTAAATGTTGTTGGCAGAGGGAGAAGAGAAGGGACTAGAAAAGATAGGATGCCCAGAGAATAAGAGAAAGTGATCGCTCTCCCTTTTTCTCCTTTCCATTTTCTTGCACATAGTTTTTATTTCAGATCTTTGGAAAGACAGGGTTTGATTAGGAATAGTCAGCATGGCTTTGTGCATGGGAGATCATGCCTCATAAATTTGTTAAAAATCTTTGATGAAGTGACCAGGAAGGTTGATGAGGGCATGGCAGTAGACGTGGATTTCAGTAAGGCCTTTGATAAGGTTCTACATGGTAGGCTGCTCTGCAACATTAGATCGCATGAAATCCAGGGCAAGCTTGCAAATTGGCTTGATGGTAGGAAGTAGAGGGTAATAGTGGAAGGATGCATGTCGGAATGGAGGCCTGTGATGAGGGGGTTTGGTGCTGGGCCCATTACTGTTTGTAATCTAAATCAATGATCTGGATGAGAATGTACAAACCTATGATTAATAGGTTTGCAGATGACACTAAAATAACAGTATCATAGACAGTGAAGAAGGTTATCAGAAATTGCAGCAGGACCTTGATCAGCTGTGGGAAGTGGGTCTTGAAATGTCAAATGGAGTTTAATATAGATAAATGTGAGGTCTTGCATTTTGGAAAGTCAAATCAAGGTAAGATTTTCATGGTGAATGTTAGGGCCTTCAGGAGTGTAGTGTAACAGAAGGACACTGGAATTTAGATGACTGATTCTCTGAAAGTGGAGTCACAAGTAGACAGGGCAGTGAAGGTGGTTTTTGGCACACTAGCCTTCATCAGTCAGGGCATTGAGTACAGAAGTTGGGAAGTTATGTTGCAGTTGTACAGGATGTTGTCTGTGCTTGGAGTATTATGTTCAGTTTTGGTCACCTTGCTAGAGGAATGATGTTATTAAACTGGAAAGAGTGCAGAAGATATTTACAAGGATGTTGTCTGAACTCGAGGGACTGAGTTATCGGGACAGGTTGGACTTGCGAGGACACTTTTATTTAGACCATAGGAGACTGAGGGGGGACCTTTATAGAGGTGTATAAGATCATGAGAAGCATGGAAAGGATGTATGCACTCAGTCTTTTTCGTATGGTTGGGGAATCAGACTAGAAGACATCAGTTTAAGGTAGGAGGGAAAAAAATAAATGGGAACCTGAGGGGCAACCTTTTTTTACAGTGTGGTACCCACATGGAATGAGCTGCCAGTGGAAGCCGTTGAGGTAGGTACATTAACAATATTTAAAAGGCCTGTGGACAAAAACACATGGTTAGGAAAGATTTAGAAGGATATGGGCCAAGTGCAGGGCAATGAGGTTAGAGTGGATGGACATTTTGATTGGCATAGACCAGTTTGGGCTGAAGGGTCTGTCTCCAAGCTGTCTGACTCTGACTCTATCTCCAGCATCTGCAGCATTTTGTTTTTTTTATTATAAGGCGACCGAGCAGAACTTCTAAAACACAAGCCAATGATATCTTTAGGTGTACCACCTGCCTTTGTCTCCTTGTGTACATTCTTAGAATTAATCCCAAAGGCTCCCTGTGTTGCAATGAATAGAGAGACTGAAACTTGCTATGTGATGGATTGTGGTTGTGCAAGCCCATTTACCACTGTGTTATGGTATGTTAGAATACTAACATATGCTACATGTATTCATATCAGGGGTGTTCTGAAATTTTTATTTTGAATTATTTTAATTGTACTAAATTACCACCTGTTGATTCAGTTCCATCTGTGTGTAATTTGCATAGCATGCTTTCAATAATTAAAATAGGTGTCTAGATTTACTAGCTGACCCTGTGGATGTTGGGATGTTAGAGTTTGGTTGCAATGCAAATGGTAAATGTTTATTTTAGTATTTCTGGGAACAAATAAATTTTATCCATGTTAGAGCAGGAAATCCTCTGCAACAAAATTCAATATCTTTCACTCAGTATATTTGGAAAAGCTAACATTTTCCTGTCATTTACTAAACTTGTGTTAATCATCGTAACACTTTGCAAAAGCTATGTATTATATAAGAAAATCAGTGCAGTGAACTGAGCAAGAATTTTAATTATTTTACATTTTTTTACCAGAACACCAGATTTGGAGAAATATCACTTGGGACTTGTTAATCAGCCATTTATGATTATTAAGACATAAATTCATCTTTATGCATAATTCAAATGTCTTGTATTATTATACTGAGGTATAAACAATCAACTGTAAATGGAACCCTACATGTATTAAATTAAATTTTGATTTTCATTCAATATTTTGTTAAACTTGGTTGAATTTGAGAAGAATAATTGAACTATTGGCTGGGATTTGAATAGAAAGTCAGCATTTAAATGACAACTGTAAGCTGTTGTGACACTGAAAGTAGAAAGAGATTTCTTAAACTTGTTTGAATACAATGTCAATTTTACCATGTCCATATTTACTAGGTCATATCTGAAATAATAATGAGGCAGATCTTCCATCTCACAGTGCATCCATTAGTTAGCTTTTTGAAATTTGATTATTGTCACATGCTGAGTTACATTGAAAAGTTCTGAATGTAAGTTTGCTTGCTGGGCTGGAAGGTTTGTTTTCAGATGTTTCGACACCATACGAGATAACATCATCAGTGAGCCTCCGGTCAAGCACTGGTGTTGGTAATCTGCTTTCTATTTATGTGTTTAGGTGATATCATTTCCTGAGGTGATGTCATTTCCAGTGAAAAATATTGTTTTGTTTGTTTTCCAGGCAAATCATGAGACTATAGTGTTACAGCTACAGAGAAGGTGCAAAGAAAGATGAATGTGAGAGATATGATTAAACATTTGATAACAGTGTGGAAAAAGCTATTTTTCAATCTGTTGATATGTGTTTTCAAGCTTTTGTAACTTCTGCCTGACTGAAGAGGGTGGAAGAGAGTATAACCAGGGTGGAGGAGGAGCCTTGGATTATGTTGACAGCTTTTCCCAAGCATAGGGAAGTATAAACTGAGTCAGTGGATGGAAGGCTGTTTTGTGTGATAGACTGGGCTGTGATCACAAATCCCTAATTTTTTGCAGTCTTGGGCACAGCAGTTGCCATACCAAGCTGTGATGCATCTGGATCAGATGCTTTCTCTGGTACATCTAGAAATATTAGTGAGAGTCATTATGGATATACCCAATTTCCTTAGCCTTCTGAGGAAGTAGAAGCATTGGTGTGCTTTCTTAACCATAGCATCGACGTGGACTAACCAGGACAGATTGTGCAGGAGCCGGTGTTGGACTGGGGTGGACAAAGCTAAAAATCACACAACACCAGGTTATAGTCCAACAGGTTTATTTGGAAGCACTAGCTTTTGGAGTACTACTCCTTCATTAGGTAGTTGTGCAGCAGAACCATAAGGCACAGAATTTATCGCAGAAGATTACAGTGTCATGCAACTGAAATTATGTATTGAACAAACCTAGATTGTTGTTAAGTCTTTCATCTTTTAGAATGGGTTGCAGATTTCGGTTCATTAATATAAATCCCAGAACTACTTTTAAGTCACATTCTCAAGGTAACTTAAGGTTTTGTTAAAAGAAAGGTGACATCACAGCTCAAACAATGAATTAAAGGTGTGAGGTTAGAGTCTGTCTGTATCCCAATCTTGAATCAGACTGGCTCTATTTCTAAAGTGGAGTTTACAAAATATTACAGGAATTGACTGCTTGAATCTGCCTGGATCTGCATTGACTGCTTGCAGGTTGTATATTTTTTTGAGCAAAATAGGATGTATCTGCAAATACAAATTATGTGCGCATGCAGGAGAGAGAGAGATGAGTGTGAAGTGGGAATGCATGTGAGAGAGTGTGTGTTTGCTTGTGTGCAAGTTTGGTAAAGTGTGTGTGAGTGTGATGGGGGAAAAGCCTGTGAGAGGGTTTGTGCATGGTGTGAGTGTGGGGGTGTCTGTATATGTGTGTGTATGAGACAGGGTCTGCCCAAGTGTGTGAGTGTGTAAGAGTGTATGTGTGCGTGTGTGAGAGAGAAAGAAAGAGAGTGTATAGTATAGTGGGGTCACCTGTAGTATGACATGAACCCAAGACCCCATTTGTGGTCAGCCTCATGAGTACCAAACTTAGCTATCAGCCTCTGCTCAGCCACTTTACATTGTTGCCTGTCAGAAATGTGAAGTTGTTCATTTTGGAATGGAATACAAAAGAACAGTATTATTTAAATGGCAAAAAAAACTTTGTAAAGCTAAAACACAAAGGAACGTGAATATATTTGTGCAAGAAAGCCACAGCAAGCAAATGGGTGCAGCAGGTAATGAAGGCTTAAGGAATTTTGGCCTTTGTTTCAAGGGGGTTGAAGTATAAGGATAGGGAAGTCTTGCTGGAACTGCTGGTGCTGGTGAGACCACCTCTGGAGTACTGTAAGTAATGTTGGTCCCCTTCAAGGAAAAATATCATTTCATTGGAGGGTCTTCAGAGAGAGTTCATTGGGATGATCCCCGGTTTGGAGGGGTTCTCTAATCAGCAAAGACGAAACACATTGGGACTCGACTCATTAGAATTTAGAAGAACGAGAGATGATCTCATTGAAACATGGAGGATCCTTAAAGAACTTAGAATATTAGAGTGCAGTACAGACCCTTCTGCCCTCGATGTTGCGCCGACCTGTGGAACCAATCTGAAGCCCATCTAATCTACACTATTCCATTTTTATCCATACGTTTATCCAATGATCATTTAAATGCCCTTAAAGTTGTCGAGTCTACTACTATTGCAGGCAGAACGTTTCACACCCCTACTACTCTCTGAATAAAGAAACTACCTCTGACATCTGTCCTATATCTATCATCCCTCAATTTAAACCTATACCCCCTCATGTTAGCCATCAGCATCCAAGGAAAAAGGCTCTCACTGTCCAACCTATCTAAACCTCTGATTATCTTATTAAGTCACCTCTCAACCTTCTTCTCTCTAATGAAAACAGTCTCAACTCCCTCAGCGTTTCCTCATAAGACCGACTCTCCATACCAGGCAATATCCTAGTAAATCTCCTCTGAACCCTTTCCAAAGCTTCCACATCCTTCCTATAATGTGGTGACCAGAACTGTACGCAATACTCCAAATGCGGCCACATCAGAGATTTGTATAGCTGCAACATGACCTCGTGACTCTGAAACTCAGTACCTCTACTAATAAAAGCTGACGCACCATATACCTCCTTCACAACTCTAACAACCTGGATGACAACTTTCAGGGATCTATGTACATGGACACTGAGATCTCTCTGCTCATCTACGCTGCCAAGAACCTTACCATTAGCCCAGTACTCTTTATTCCTGTTGCTCTTTTCAAAGTGAAGCACCTCATACTTTTCCACTTGGTAGGGTAAATGCTTCCATGAGGATGTTTCCCCTCATGGGTGAGTCTTGGACATAGAGAACATAGTCTCAGAATAACAGGCGCCAATTTAAGTTTGTGATTAAGATAAATTTCTTCCCTGATGGTTGAGAAACTGTGGAACTCCTTGCTACAGATGCGGGGGCAGAGTCCTGGTGTATATTTAAAGCTCAGATAGATAGATTCTTCATCAATAAGGGAATCAAGGGTTATGGATCCTATTGAATGGCAGAATAAGTTTGAGGGGCTGAATTGCCTATTCCTGGTCCTGTTTCTAATGTTATTTAACAATTTATTAAGAATATGGTAGCTTTAGCAGAGCTAAACCACAAAGCACTCTAATTTATGCATAAGATTTAGACTCAATCCTCTTTTATTCTAGTTTCCCCCTCCCCTCCGCACGCACACACAAACAAACAGTTGTGGGGGAAATCAATAGGGAAAAATTAATGAGATTTAATTCACTTAAATTGTTTTCATTAATTATCACCTCACAGCTGTATGTGATTGCATCTTGCTTTGTTTCTGATGACATCAATGCATGCAGCTAGCTTCCGGTAGGCTCTGAGCAATATTCACCGCATATTTATCATGAAGATTCTATTCTCTGAACTTTCATTAAGTTAATAATGAAAAGACAACCAGAGAGCAATCAAACCTCCATCCTGAAGTTTTCAAAGGCACAATCCTTATGATTCCAACACAGTGCTAAAACCAAAGTCTTGTCTCTCCCGTCTGACTGTTCCCATGATATCCTAGTGGGCGGAACGGTGGCACAGGGTAGTTAGCACTGCTGCCTCACAGCACCAGAGATCCGGGTTCAATTCCTGCCTCAGGCGAATCTCTGTGTGGAGTTTGCACATTCTTCCCTGTGTCTGCGTGGGTTTCCTCCGGGTGCTCCGGTTTCCTCCCACAATGCAAAAATGTGCAGGTTAGGTGAATTGGCCATGCTAAATTGCCCGTAGTGTTATGTGAAGTGGTAAATGTAGGGGAATGGGTCTGGGTGGGTTACGCTTCTGCGGGTCAGTGTGGACTTGTTGGGCCGAAGGGCCTGTTTCCACACTGTAAGTAACCTAAATCTAGTTAATATTCAGTATCTACCATCAAATTCAGCACTGCCTTCCTAACCTGAGATAGAACATAGAACATAGAAGAATACAGCGCAGTACAGGCCCTTTGGCCCTCGATGTTGCGCCGATCCAAGCCCACCTAACCTATACTAACCCACTATCCTCCATATACCTATCCAATGCCCGCTTAAATGCCCATAAAGAGGGAGAGTCCACCACTGCTACTGGCAGGGCATTCCATGAACTTACGACTCGCTGAGTGAAGAACCTACCCCTAACTTCAGTCCTATATCTACCCCCCCTTAATTTAAAGCTATGTCCCCTTGTAATACCCGACTCCATACGCGGGAAAAGGTTCACACTGTCAACCCTATCTAACCCCCTAATCATCTTGTACACCTCAATCAAGTCACCCCTAAACCTTCTTTTCTCTAATGAAAACAGCCCCAAGTGTCTCAGTCTTTCCTCATACGATCTTCCTTCCATACCAGGCAACATCCTGGTAAACCTCCTCTGCACCCGTTCCAGTGCCTCCACATCCTTCCTATAGTATGGCGACCAAAACTGCACACAATATTCCAGATGCGGCCGCACCAGAGTCTTATACAACTGCATCATGACCTCAGGACTCCGGAACTCAATTCCTCTACCAATAAAAGCCAGTACGCCATATGCCTTCCTCACCGCACTATGCCTTCTTCCCAGTACGCCCAGTATGCCAGTACGCCATATGCCTTCTTCCCGACCTCTCCGCCCCCACTCCAGTCTGACCTATCACCCTCACCTTGACCTCTTTCCACCTATCACATTTCCGACGCCCCTCTCTCAAGTCCCTCCTCCCTACCTTTTATCTTAGCCTGCTGGACAAACTTTCCCCATTCCTGAAGAAGGGCTTATGCCCGAAACGTCGATTCTCCTGTTCCCTGGATGCTGCCTGACCTGCTGCGCTTTTCCAGCAACACATTTCCAGCTCTGATCTCCAGCATCTGCAGACCTCACTTTCTCCTCAAAGATTTCAACCTACTGCGAATCCTCTTACAAGGATGCCTTCCTTGAAGAAGCTCTCTTCCTCCCTCTACAAAGATTTCAGTGAGTCCCTCTCTCACTGCACCCCCCAGGTCATCTCCTCTGCACAGAAGCTCTTCAGCCACATTCTCAAACAGACTCGCTACCACAGCCACATCTCCTTCCTCAGCACCTGCCTACGGAACCGACTTATCCCGCACGGACTCCGGACTACGTTCCGACCAACAAAACTTGGACCCAACCAGGACAACCAGTACCTACAACAAATACGAAGCCTCCAGCAACAGACCTCCCTCCGGATCCTCCGCTCCACGCTTGCAGCCATGCGCCGCTACCTACATTCCCTGCAATTAGACCTGCCCCAGCTCAGGACAACACTCTCACAGACCTGCAAAGGACCTCTACTGTTCTTCATCCACAGAAGGATCCATAAACTAAACAAACAGCTCTTCCTGGCCATATCGGAAATCAAAGACAGTAAGTACCAAAAACTTTCATGTACTTACCCCCACACTCCGGATTCCTCAACTGTTCCAGAATCTTCCATCGGCCTCCGAAATCAGTCTGGCGCCATTACACATGCGGCCGCTACATCGCCCGCTGCAATACCTGCCGCCGCCGCCGCCGATGACGTCACCTCCACCCCCACCCCCACCGACCTCGCAGCCTCCGCGATCGCCGCCCAAACAACCGCCTCCGCGATCGCCGCCCAGACAACCGCCTCCGCGATCGCCATGAAGACAATCGCCGGCAGATTCGCGACCTCCACGGCTATGGGGAATAACTCTGTCTCTGCGGTCGCCGCAGCCACTTCCGCCCCCACTGACATCACTAACCTACACGCCCACAACGCCGCATGTGTCTCCGCCCCCACGCCGATCTCCACGCCTAACCCCGCCCCCCCAGCGAGTTCCGTCACATCGCCTAACCCCGCCCCTTCGCCGATCTCCGACTGCATGCCTAACCCCGCCCCCACGCCTATTTCCGTCACCACGTCTAACCCCGCCCCTTCGCCTATCGCCGTCACCATGCCCAACCCCGCCCCCACGCCGATCCCCGTCCCCGCCCCCAGACCTAACCCCGCCCCCACACCCACCTCCAGCCCCACACCAGGTCCGAGCTCCCAGCCCTGCCGTGTTTTCACCATCCCTCCAGACCTACCCCTCTCTGAGGATGAAAGATCAGTCCTCAGCAGGGGCCTCACCTTCATTCCCCTATGCTCCCGGATTAATGAATTCAACACGCGGCGTGACATCGAACAATTCTTCCGCCGCCTTCGCCTCCGTGCCTACTTCTTTAACCAAGACTCCCACCCACCCTCTGACGACCCCTTCTCCCGCCTCCAACACACCCCATCCACCTGGACACCCCGTGCTGGCCTCCTACCTGCCCTCGACCTCTTCATAGCCAACTGCCGCCGCGATATTAACCGCCACCTGAACTCCCCCACCTCACTCACCCACTCCAACCTCTCACCCTCGGAACGCGCAGCCCTCCACTCACTCCATTGCAACCCCAACCTCACTATCAAACCAGCAGACAAGGGAGGCGCGGTAGTAGTTTGGCGCACCGACCTCTACACCGCTGAGGCCATACGCCAGCTCGCAGATACCTTCTCCTACTGCCCCCTTGACCAGGACCCCACCCCCCACCAACAAACCATCATCTCCCAGACCGTCCATAACCTCATCACCTCGGGTGATCTCCCATCCACCGCCTCCAACCTCATAGTCCCACAACCCCGCACTTCCCGCTTCTACCTCCTGCCCAAAATCCACAAACCTGACTGCCCCGGCCGACCCATTGTCTCCGCCTGCTCCTGCCCCACCGAACACATCTCTGCATACCTCGACACGGTCCTGTCCCCCTTAGTCCAAGAACTCCCCACCTACGTTCGGGACACCACCCATGCCCTCCACCTGCTCTATGATTTTCGCTTCCCCGGTCCCCAACGCCTTATTTTCACCATGGACATCCAGTCCCTGTACACCTCCATCCCCCATCACGAAGGACTCAAAGCCCTCCGCTTCTTTCTTTCCCGCCGTACCGACCAGTACCCTTCCACTGACACCCTCCTTTGACTGACTGAACTGGTCCTCACCCTGAACAACTTCTCCTTCCAATCCTCCCACTTCCTCCAAACGAAAGGAGTAGCCATGGGCACCCGCATGGGCCCCAGCTATGCCTGCCTCTTCGTAGGATATGTGGAACAATCCATCTTCCGCAACTACACTGGCCCCACCCCCCACCTTTTCCTCCGCTACATCGATGACTGTATCGGCGCCGCCTCATGCTCCCACGAGGAAGTTGAACAGTTCATCCACTTCACCAACACCTTCCACCCCGACCTCAAATTCACCTGGACAGTCTCAAATTCCTCCCTCCCCTTCCTCGACCTTTCTACTTCCATCTCAGGCGACCGAATCAACACGGACATCTACTACAAACCGACCGACTCCCACAGCTACCTGGACTACACCTCCTCCCATCCTGCCCCCTGTAAAAACGCCATCCCATTCTCCCAATTCCTTCGACTCCGCCGCATCTGCTCCCAGGAGGACCAGTTCCAAAAACGCACGACCCAGATGGCCTCCTTCTTCAAGGACCGCAATTTCACCCCCAACGTGGTCGACGATGCCCTCCACCGCATCTCTTCCACTTCCCGCTCCTCCGCCCTTGAACCCCGCCCCTCCAACCGCCACCAGGACAGAACCCCACTGGTTCTCACCTACCACCCCACCAATCTCCATGTACAGCGCATCATCCGCCGTCATTTCCGCTACCTCCAAACGGACCCCACCACCAAGGATATATTTCCCTCCCCTCCCCTATCAGCATTCCGTAAAGACCACTCCCTCCGTGACTCCCTCGTCAGATCCACACCCCCCACCAACCCAACCTCCACTCCCGGCACCTTCCCCTGCAACCGCAGGAGGTGCAAGACTTGCGCCCACACCTTCCCCCTCACCTCCCTCCAAGGCCCCAAAGGAAACTTCCATATCCGCCACAGATTCACCTGCACCTCCACACATATCATCTATTGCATCCTCTGCACCCGATGTGGCCTCCTCTATATTGGGGAGACAGGCCGGCTACTTGCGGAGCGTTTCAGAGAACACCTCTGGGACACCCGGACCAACCAACCCAACCACTCTGTAGCTCAACATTTCAATTCCCCCTCCCACTCCACCAAGGATATGCAGGTCTTTGGATTCCTCCATCGTCAGACCACAACAAAACGACGGTTGGAGGAAGAACGCCTCATCTTCCGGCTAGGAACCCTCCAACCACAAGGGATGAATTCGGATTTCACCAGTTTCCTCATTTCCCCTCCCCCCAGCCTGTCTCAGTCAAATCCATCAAATTCAGCACCGCCTTCCTAACCTGAGATCTTCTTCCCGACCTCTCCGCCCCCACCCCAGTCTGACCTATCACCCTCACCTTGACCTCTTTCCACCTATCACATTTCCGACGCCCCTCTCCCAAGTCCCTCCTCCCTACCTTTTATCTTAGCCTGCTGGACAAACTTTCCCCATTCCTGAAGAAGGGCTTATGCCCGAAACGTCGATTCTCCTGTTCCCTGGATGCTGCCTGACCTGCTGCGCTTTTCCAGCAACACATTTCCAGTATCTACCATCTGCTTGAGCATAAGGCCACTTCAGAGTCAAAAGTGTCTATTGAGAACTTTTTAACAAGAAATAATCTGAAATTATCTTTGAAGCCTGGCCTCATGAACAAATAACAGCTTGTTTGTTCTTTGTTTAACACAAGCTGCTACTTACAGTCCAAAATTCATCTTTCAGCTCTTAGCTCGCAGTTCTGAAGAATAGTCTGAAGAACATGTGACATCGTGTTAACTCCTGTTTTTCTGTCTCCACAGATGCTGCCAGACCTGAGTTTTTAGCACCTATTATTTTCAATGCAACTTTTATTTGCCCTACAAGACGCTTATTGCTAAGAAGATGTCTACCCTCACATGTACTAAGCATCTAAAGAACCCACACACTTCGAAGATACCACAGCACATAAAACAGAAACTGGGAATTGAGTTTGTGTTCTTATTAAATCAATTGCCTACTATGATTAAACAAACCTGGCCTTTTCAGTTTAAGCCACCAAAATGTATCTTGCATCACTTTAATCTCGTATTTCACAATGGAAGAAAGAAAAATGTGTACAATCAAAGGATACCAAATAGATTTTCCTAGTTAATGAAATTAAGTTTTGAAGTGCAACAGTGTAAATGCACAGCTGAATGTAGCTATGAGGGAATATGATATCATAATTAAAGATTAATATTTCAGAGTCAGCAAGCTAGGAAAGCAAAAAATAGTGACAAGGTAGCAGTTTTGATTTTAAGTAATATTGCAGAGCTGAAAAGAGATAATGCCCTCGAAAGGTCATTTGGTTGGAGTTCAGAAACAATAGAGGAATATGCTATAGCTGCTCCTCGGATGCTGCCTGAACTGCTGTGCTCTTCCAATACCACTAATCCAAAATATAGCTTTGGTAGTTTAGTGGTTATGTTACTGACAAGAAATCCAGAGATCTGAATGCAATGCCTTGGAAGGCTGTAGAAGTGGTAAACCTCAACCTTTAAAGAGTATATGCACGAATACTTGAAATGTCAAAATATTGAAGGCTGTGGGCCCAATGTTGGAAAATAGGAGGAGTGTAGATAGGTTGGTGCAGTCTCATTGGGCCAAATACAGTGCTGTATGATTCTTAGCCTACAATTGATGATCTTAAGACATCCTACCATGACCTCTGGACAACTTAAACACATTTAATGAAATAAATCTGGAATTAAAGTGTTTATCGTCACTATCAGGCATGGTGCCATGAAAATACCAGAGCTTTTGCACAGACTCATCAGGCTCACTGTTATCATTTCGGGAAGATAATGTGCTGTGCTTATATAGTCTGGCTTTTATGTGTATTGAACCTGAGACCAATGTGGTGGGTTTTAAAATATATTTATTCACACAATGTGGGCATACCAGGCCAACATTTATTGTTTATCCTTAATTGCCCAGTGGGAAGTTAAGGGATAAACACATTGCTCTGTATCTGGAGTCACATATAGGGCAGTCCAGGTAAGGATGGTAGGTAACTTCCCTAAAGGATATCAGTGAACCAGATGGGCTTTTCCAGCAATCAGCAGTGGTTTCATGGTTATCACTAAACTCTTAATTCCAGAGTTTTATTGCATTCAAATTCCAGATGGCGATGGTGTGATTCAAATCTAGGTCCCCAAAATATTATTTGGGTCTCGGGATTAAGGGTCAGGTGATAGTACCACTAAGCCATTACCCTAGCCATGGCCTAGAAAATAATCTCTGTTGTACTAAACTATGGAAAATGAAGAATAAAACTAGATATAGCACTGGCATCAACTGAGACATCATCTATAACACTGGCATACCAGTTCAGTTAACCTGTAAAGGTCCTCCTCATTAACATCTAGTAATTTTTGGCACAATTCTGAGGTCTGTCAAACAGACTGATCAAGTGAGAGAGTGGTATTGGGAGCCCAGCGTATTGGCTTTAACCTTTATGACATATCATTGCTTAATGTTAAGGACAGGAAACCTCTTGTTAATTATAGAGTCAATAGAGATGCACAGCATGGAAACAGACCCTTCGGTCCAACCCGTCCATGCCGACCAGATATCCCAACTCAATCTAGTCCCACCTGCCAGAACCCAGCCCATATCTCTCCAAACCCTTCCGATTCATATACCCATCCAAATGCCTTTTAAATGTTGCAATTATACCAGCCTACACCACTTCCTCTGGCAGCTCATTCCATACATGTACCACCCTCTGTGTGTAAATGTTGCCCCATAGGTCTCTTTTATATCTTTCCCCTCTCACCCTAAACCTATGCCCTCTAGTTCTGGACTCCCCGACCCGAGGGAAAAGACTTTGCCTATTTACTTTATCCATGCCCCTCGTAATTTTGTGAACGTCTATCAGGTCACCCCTCAGCCTCCGCCGCTCCAGGGAAAACAGTCCCAGCCTGTTCAGCCTCTCCCTATAGCTCAAATCCTCCAACCCTGGCAACATCCTTGTAAATCTTTTCTGAACCCTTTCAAGTTTCACAACATCTTTCCGATAGGAAGGAGACCAGAATTGCACGAAATATTCCAACAGTGGCCTAACCAATGATCTGTACAGCCGCAACATGACCTCGCAACTCATGTATTCAATACTCTGACCAATATCCTATCCACCTGCGACTCCACTTTCAAGGAGCTATGAACCTGCACTCCAAGTCTCTTTGTTCAGCAACACTCCCTAGGACCTTACCATTAAGTATATCAATCCTGGTAAGATTTGCTTTCCCAAAATGCAGCACCTCGCATTTATCTGAATTAAACTCCATCTGCCACTTCTCCGCCCATTGGACCATCTGATCAAGATCCTGTTGTAATCTGAGGTAACCCTCTTCACTGTCCACTACAATTTTGGTGTCATCTGCAAACTTACTAACTGTACCTCTTATACTCGCATCCAAATCATTTATGTAAATGACAAAAAGTAGAGGACCCAGCACCGATCCTTGTGGCACTCTCCTGGTTACAGGCCTCCAGTCTGAAAAACAACCCTTCACCACCACCCTCTTTGGTATAGGAACCCTCATAATACTGTTAGACAGGAGTTCCAGGATTTTGAGCTACCTCTACTGGTCTCGGCGCTCTCAGCCCAATTGTCCTGCAGTGAAACAAATCATGACACAAGTGGATGGAAGAGCATTGATGAAGGAGCAGGAGAGATGGTGAGATGTCCCCAAGTGAGTGAATAGAATAAGCGGAAAGAGTTACTGAGGCGAGGTGGGCGAGAAAACTTAATCGGACAGGATGTGTGTAGTAGTGACAGTTGTAGTCTGTGGGCTTTGGTGAGATGTGTGTGCTGTGGTAGAGTTAGAGTGAGTGGTAACCCTTTGAATCATAGAGTTATACATCACGTAACAGACCCTTCAATTCAATTTGTCCAGACTGACCAGATATCGTAAACTGATCTAACTGCATTCGCCAGCATTTGACCCATATCCCTCCAAGGTTAAAACAAGGGCTGCAGATGCTGGAAACCAGATTCTAGATTAGAGTGGTGCTGGAAAACCACAGCAGTTCAGGCAGCTTCCGAGGAGCAAGAAAATCGACGTTTTGGGCAAAAGCCCTTCATCAGGAATAGAGACAGAATGCCTGCAGGGTGGAGAGATAAATGAGAGGAGGGTGGGGGTGGGGAGAAAGTAGCACAGAATACAATAGGTGAATGGGGGTGGGGATGGAGGTAATAGGTCAGGGAGGAAGATGGGGGAAGGTAGCAAAGAGTACAATGGATAAATGAGGGTGGGGATGAAGGTGATAGGTCAGAGAGGAGGATGGAGTGGATAGGTGGAAAGGAAGATAGGCAGGTAGGACAAGTCATGGGGACAGTGCTGAGCTGGAAGTTTGGAGCTGGGGTGAGGTGGGGGAAGGTGAAATGAGAAAACTGGTGAAGTCCACATTGATGCCCTGGGGTTGAAGTGTTCCGACGCGGAAGATGAGGCGTTCTTCATTCAGGCGTCAGGTGGTGAGGGAGCGGCAGTGAAGGAGGCCCAGGACCTCCATGTCCTCGGCTGATTGGGAGGGGGAGTTGAAATGTTGGGCTACAGGGTGGTGTGGTTGATTGGTGCGGGTGTCCCAGAGATGTTCCCTAAAGCGCTGTGCTAGGAGGCGTCCAGACTCCCCAATGGAGAGGAGACCACTTCGGAAGCAACGGATACAATAAATGATATTGGTGGATGTGCAGGTAAAACTTTGGATGTGGAAGGCTCCTTTAGGGCCTTGGATGGAGGTGAGGGAGGAGGTGTGGGTGCAGGTTTTGCAATTCCTGCGGTAGCAGGGGAAGGTGCCAGGACAGGAGGGTGGGTTGTTGGGGGGCGTGGACCTGACCAGGTAGTCACAGAGGGAATGGTCATTGTGGAAGGTGGGGAGGGAAATATATCCCTGGTGGTGGGGTCCGTTTGGAGGTGGCGGAAATGTCGGCGGATGATTTGGTTTATGTGAAGGTTAGTAGGGTGGAAGGTGCGCACCAGGGGCGTTCTGTCCTTGTTACGGTTGGAGGGGTGGGGTCTGAGGGCGGAGGTGCGGGATGTGGACGAGAGGCGGAGGACTTGGGAATACGGGATGGCATTTTTGCAGGAGGTGGGGTGGGAAGAGGTATAATCCAGGTAGCTGTGGGAGTCGGTAGGTTTGTAAAAAATGTCGGTGACAAGTCGGTCATCATAAATGGAGATGGAGAGGTCCAGGAAGGGGAGGGAGGTGTCACAGATGGTCCAGGTAAATTTAAGGTCAGGGTGGAATGTGTTGGTGAAGTTGATGAATTGCTCAACCTCCTTGCGGGAGCACGAGGCGGCACCAATGCAGTCATCAATGTAGTGGAGGAAGGGGTGGGGAGTGGTGCCGGTGTAATTACAGAAGATGGACTGTTCTATGTAGCCAATAAAGAGACAGGCATAGCTGGGGCCCATATGGGTGCCCATGGCTACCCCTTTCGTCTGGAGGAAGTGGGAGGATTCGAAGGAGAAATTGTTGAGGGTGAGGCCCAGTTTGGCCAAACGAATGAGAGCGTTGGGGACATGAGGAGACGAAGAAACTGAGGGCTTGGAGGCCCTGGTCATGGCGGATGGAGGTGTAGAGGGATTGGATATCCATGGTGAAGATGAGGCGTTGGGGCTGGGGAATCGGATGTCTTGGAAGAGGTGGAGGACATGGGTGGTGTCTTGAACGTATGTGGGGAGTTCCTGGACTAGGGGGGATAGGACTGTATCGAGGTAAAGATGAGTTCAGTGGGGCAGGAGCATTCTGAGACAATGGGTCGGCCGGGGTGGTGGATATTGGGAAGGAGTTAGAACCGGGCGGTGCGGGGTTCCCGTACTATGAGGTTGGAAGCTGTGGGTGGGAGATCTGCTGAGGTGATGAGGTTCTTTATGTCTGGGAGATGATGGTTTGGTGATAGGGGGTGGGGTCATGGTCGAGGGGTCGGTCAAGTTGGCATCTGGCTTCAGCGCTGTAGAGGTCAGTGTGCCAGACTACCACTGCACCCCCTTTATCCGCTGGCTTGATGGTGGGGTCGGGATTGGAGCAGTGGGAGTGGTGGGCTGCGCGTTGTGAGGGTGAGAGGTTGGAGTGGGGGAGGGGGGTAGACAGGTTGAGGCAGTTAATGTCCCAGCGGCAGTTGGAAATGAAGAGCTGAGGGCAGGTAGTAGGCCAGCACGGGGTGTCCAGGTAGATGGAGTGTGTTGGAGGCGGGCAAAGGGGTCCTCGGAAGATGGGCGGGAGTCCTGATTGTAAAAGTAAGCTTGGAGGCGGAGGCGGTGGAAGAAGTGTTCGACGTCATGGCATGTATCAAATTCATTGATGCGTGGGCGGAGGGGGATGAAGGAGGGTCCTTTGCTGAGGACTGATCGTTTGTCCTCAGTGAGGGGGAGGTCTGGAGGGATGGTGAAAAATTGGCAGGGATGGGAGCTGGTGTGGGTGTGAAGCTGGGAGTGGGGGCGGAGCCTGTAACTGGAGTGGGAGTTGTGGTGGGGGGAATGGGGGTGGAGTCATGAGCAGGGGAGCTGTTCCCGTCAGGGTTTTGGGGGGCGGGGATGGTGACAGTGGGATCTGTGGGGTGGCGTGTCAGCAGAATGCAAGTGAGTGGCATTAGTGGAGGCGGAAGTAGTGGCAGTGGGTGGGGGGGGGGCAGAAGTCATCACCCGTCCTGTTCATATACCCATCCAGATGCCTTTTAAATGTTTTAACTGCACCCACCTTCATCACCACCTCTGGCCGCTTGTTTTTTACACACACCACCCTCTGTGTGAAAAAGTTGCCCTGAAGTCCCTTTTAAATCTTTCCCCTCTCACCTTAAACCTATGCTCTCTATCCTGGGAAAAAGACCTTGGCTATTCATCCTCATGATTTTATAAACCTCTGTAAGATCACCCCTCAATCTCCGATGTTTGTGAAATCTACGTGTTATCTTACATGCTCTTATGAGTCTTTCCAGAAGCATAGACACTTGAGTAATTGAAAATTAATCTTTTTGTTTTAATAACTTGTTCCTAATCAATTGTAGTGGATCTCTAATCTCATGGCCATAAATTAATTCAAACAGACTAAACCCAGTAAATTCATTTGGCATAACTCTGGTAGCAAATAGAAAGAAATCTAATTCTTTGTCCCAGTCATTTGGTGTATTTATCTCAGTACATCTTAATCATGGTTTTGAGAATTTAATGGTATCTCTCCAAAGCTTCCTGTGTTTGTTGATGATATGCAGTTGACTTCAAATTGTTTTGTATCCAAACTGCAGATGTCCTGGAAAACTTTCTACATAAAGGTAGAAACTTGATCAGATTGTACCTCACTCAATTGATACTTCATAACAAATTTTAAAAGTGTTAACTTTTACCAATGTTACCTGAGCTGTAATGGTCCCTCAAAGAGTAGGACTCTCAAATCCCTAACATTCACCTGTACTTGTGTTTTTGTTTTTGCTGCTGTTTACCTATTATTTACTTATCTATGCTACTTAACTCTGATCTGCCTGTATTATTCGCAAGACAAAACTTTTCACTGTTCCTCGGTACATGTGACAATAAATTCGATTCAATTCGTCATAGCCATAATGGCAAGGATTTACTAGTTGTCCAAGTTGCATTTTTGGTAATGGTAGCAATTCCAAATCAATGGCCTCTACCATCTAGCAGAATAAAAACAATATACAAGGTAATAATAATACTTGATTAGAAGTGTTTATTAAAAAACACTGGTATGGTTAATTACATGTTGAAGTTTTGCTACTACTTGACATGTTTGAGTAGCTCCTGTGTCTCTTACTATGGCTTTAGGCTTGGCTACATTATTTGAGGAAAAATGGGTTGGCTTCCTTGAGACAATAAAGTCTTCGTATCTCACATCTACCAAATGCATTTCTTTTGCACTCACAACAGTCTTTGCCTCTGGTCCCTTAGTTGTAGTTACAGCTACAATTTGATCTATGGTACTTGCTTCTCAGTTCTCTTTTCGAACCCATTTTTACAAACTCTAGTATTTCCTTTGCAACTGACATTCTGAACAAATATGTCCCTTTTTTTCTGATGAAACAAAAAAATCTATGATTTTCATCTCCATACTCAGTAATTTACTTCCTGATCTAAGGAGAAAATCTAAAGGAATTCTAAATATAAAGAATTGAAATTGTGACCTCGTAAGTCCCCTTTTCAAACATACGGAAAGACTCAGACAAATAAAGAAAATTGGTTACATGGATGAAGGAAAGTTTACTGGAGAGGCACACAGATCAATAGAACCAGTCTCCAGGATTCAATAAGATGTTCCTCTTTCCTCCCAAAACTTTCTGTTCTGCAAAGCCCTTCCTTCCAGATTCTTAGTTCTTTGCTGAATAATTTACACACTAATTATTCAGTTTCACACTTGCCTACAGCAAACAGTGATACTGAATAACTGACTGTCTCCAGGCTTAAATTACTTGCTAAAGAGAAATACAGATACTGACCCTGCTTCTTCCAGTCTGAAAAACCTTCAACCATTGTACAATTTACACCCACAAGCCATTAAAATGCCCAGGAATCAATCAATCAGAAAGTTGTTAGCAGGTTGATGAGCTTCAGCATTCACAACTGCTCACAATTGCACAAAACAATCAGCTTTTGTTCTTGGCTGAATTTCACTGTGGAAAAAAAAACACACACACACACATCCCTTGGTGCTATGCCATCTTATCTTATGCCCACCACTGCTTGCAAAGCAACTGTGTAAACACAACTCATAATGTGTTCCAGAAATTTGTTTTCAAAGATGTAACATTTCCTTCCACAGTCCCTGTTTTAAAAACCTCTTTTCCCCATTTCAGTCCACAATCAAAAATAAAGTAAAATTTAAAAAAAATTGTTATATTGTGTATCGGTTTTCTTAAAGAGCATTCAAAGTGGTTTAGACCTTTGAGCTTCAACAAACAACATGATGAAATACACTGACAGATATACCAAGACCCAAACTTTTCAACCAGGGAATAATGTGTTAGTATGACTGCCTTTACTTTATGAACCACTGAAAGTTTGGTGGTCCACAAAGAGTAAGCCAAAGGGATTGGGAAAGTAAATTATTTGTTTGGTCCTCAAATCACTGGTAAAATAAAAATATTGTTGCCATGTCAGTATATTCAAGCATTACCTCTGTTGAGAAGAGAATAAGCAAGAGCAGGTATGCCAGGTGATAAAGACATTGAAGAATGAAAGGCAAAAGGAAGCCCGGACATTTCCCAAATTGAACTGACTGCTTAGCTAATACAAAATTGTTCTGGAAGTTCAACACTTTTCTTTCATATTTCGAGGCAGAACAATGAGTAGCACAGTCAAGAGCACACTCAGAATTTTAAGGAGCCTCACACTAGAGTGTAGACCTTAGCTATACGTTGGTTGCTGGTGAATTCTTGTCCAAAAAACCTATCACTTACCCTTATCACTTCAATCCAGAAAAACACCAGCCATCCTGATGGTGCTCCTGGGACTGAGGAGCTGTTGATCCTCTGTTTGGGCAACAGCTCTTGAAGATGAAATCTTTATCCCTAAAGAAACAAAAACTCTGATACCAGACATTTAATTGCCTGATGGCCACTGAAACGGTTTTGAAATAGCTACGGCGGATTTCCACAGTATCTGGCCTTTTTGTCAGAGTCACTGTCACCACCATTAAATTTAGCTGGTGTGCATTCTGAGTGCGACAAAAATTTGTATTTTTAAGCTTGAGAAACGCAGCAAGGTCAGTAAATGGGATAAAATACATCACAAGTAAAACTAAAAATAGTAAAGAAAAATATGAAGGTTTGGAGAAAAGTTGACTGGATAGGACAAGTAAATTGACCTTTCATAGAAATAGACTAATATGTATGCATACGTCCAAAAAAGTCTTTTGCATTGCACGTGTAAAGCACCTGAGATGCTTTGTTGTGTAAAATATGCCATATATCTAGGTTGTTGTTGAATGCTTATGGCACAGACAGTTGGGCTGATCTCCTGTGAAATTCTATTAATCCACAATTTTTATGATTGGGAGGTTGATTGTAACTCATCCAGTGCAAACTTCATAATGTGTTTTAGCCATGGAAGTGAAAATTGCGTTACAGGAATTCCTTTATCCTCTCTTTATTTCCATATGGGATATTACTTTCTTCTTACAGAGTCTGTGCTAAGTGAGAATTCAGTACAGGAATGAATTTCTGATATCTTCAAATTCAATTACTACATGACTGAATAACAAACTTTAACAACATAACACCTCTAATTACAAGTGGAAATTAATGATGGATGTTTGTTAAGGAGTTTGTCAGGAAAAAGACATATTCTTGGCTCCAAAAGAGAGAACTAAAATAAGCCATCACTTAATTTAAGAGAATTTATTTTCTGTTGAGGGAGCAAACTGTTGGTTGCTGATTGTAGAGGTTTTCGTTTCAGAAAAAATATTTTGTTTTGAACTTTTATAACACTTTTACCCTACATTAAACTGCAACACCTTTCTAGAAGTAGCGATTTGACAATTCCATTTACCACGCTGTTTAAGTGAACCATTTCAAAACATTAGGAGTACACAGAACAAAGTCAAACAATTTTCATTTTATGTTGTCATAGAGATGTACAGCAAGGAAACAGACCCTTCGGTCCAACTGTCCATGCTGACCAGATATCCCAACCCAATCTAGTCCGACCTGCCAGCACCTGGCCCATATCCCTCCAAATCCTTCCTATTCATATACCCATCCAAATGCCTTTTAAATGTTGCAATTGTACTAGCCTCCACCACTTCCTCTGGCAGCTCATTCCATACACGTACCACCCTCTGCGTGAAAAATTCCCCCTAAACCTACGCCCTCTAGTTCTGGACTCCCCCACCCCAGGGAAAATACTTTGTTTATTTATCCTTCCATGCCCCTCATAATTTTGTAAACCTCTGTAAGGACACCCCTCAGCTTCCGACCCTCCAGGGAAAACAACCCCAGCCTGTTCAGCCTCTCCCAAAGCTCAAATCCTCCAACCCCGGCAACATCCTTGTAAATCTTTGCTGAACCCTTTCAAGTTTCACAACATCCTTCCGATAGGAAGGAGACCAGAATTGCACGCAATATTCCAACAGTGGCCTAACCAATGTCCCGTACAGCCACAACATGACCTCCCAACTCCTGTACTCAATACTCTGACTGACAAAGGAAAGCATACCAAACACCTTCTTCATTATCCTATCTACCTGCGACTCCACTTTCAAGGAGATATGAACCTGCACTCCAAGGTCTCTTTGTTCAGCAACACTCCCAAGGACCTCGCCATTAAGTGTATAAGTCCTGCTAAGATTTGCTTTCCCAAAATGCAGCACCTCACATTTATGGGAATTAAACTCCATCTGCCACTTCTCAGCCCATTGGCCCATCTGATCAAGATACTGTTGTAATCTGAGGTAACCTTCTTCGCAGTCCACTACACCTCCAATTTTGATGTCATCTGTAAACTTAGTAACTATGCCTCTTATGCTCTCATCCAAATGATTTATATAAATGATGAAAAGTAGTGGACCCAGCACCGATCCTTGTGACACACCACTGGTCACAGGCCTCCATTCTGAAAAACAAACCACCACCACCACCCTCTGTCTTCTGCCTTTGATCCAGTTCTGTATCCAAATGGCTAGTTCTCCCTGTATTCCATGAGATCTAACCTTGTTAATCAGTCCCCATGGGGAACATTGTCGAACGCCTTACTGAAGTCCATATACATCACATCTATTGCTCTGCCCTCATCAATCCTCTTTGTTACTTCTTCAAAATATTCAATCAGGTTTGTGAGACATGATTTCCCACGCAGGAAATTCCTGAAGAAGGGCTCATGCCCGAAACGTCAATTCTCCTGCTCCTTGGATGCTGCTTGACCTGCGCTTTTCCAGCAACACATTTTCAGCTCCGATCTCCAGCATCTGTAGTCCTCACTTTCTCCTTGTCACCAGTTGCCTAAGACAAAAAGAGATTGCAGTTTTCAAAGCTAGTTTTGTGCATTAGATAATACTGACACTTTTTAAACAGTTCTTTTGCTCCTGTAATTTCAATATATCATTTCTTAATATTTTGTATTTGGATATTTTAGCATAAATCTTGGCATCCATATTTCAAAGGATTCTAATTTCTTCCGTAAATATTTACTTGTTCTCCAGGTTTCTGAGACAGAGAGGGAAGTGGATGAAATGTTGTATCTTAAGATTATGTATTCCTTGTTCCTCCTGAAACTTGAATTTTCTTTGAATTTTCTTCTTTTTAAACGCATCCTTATCTTCACAAAATTATTTTGAGCTATCTCCATCCTTTGAACTTCTACGTCACTATTTTGTTCTCATTTGTCCAAGGGACTTGAGGCATTTATTATTCCTTCAGTAACTTAAGAAACCTAAAGCAGTGGAATGAAATTATTTTAGTGAAACTATTAGCTTGATGAATCGTCTTATTAAATTGAGTTTGAAAATAATAAAAAGAAATGACAACATATTTGGATTTGGACCTGAAGTAGGAAGAAGGGAAGGAATATTTAAGAGAAGAGTCATCTTTGTTTAAATATCTAGAAGTAAAGAAAAGTAAAGCAAAAAAAAGCACTTGATCGTTTTTATCACTGAAAGTTAAGAGATGTGTTGCTGAAATGTGACATTGAAAAGAAAGACGTGAGATTTATCATGAGCCTATTATTCAGGCCAAACAGAAGCTGGAAGAGGGATAATCAGACATATACTCCCTACTTTACTTGAAATAACATTGCTGTGTACCACAGCCAAAATTAATCAGCCTTATACAGAAAAAAAAATTCAAAAGGTTTAATGTATTTCCAGTGGTAAAAAATGGAGGTAAGAACATCACAGCTGTGCATGACTTGCAGAATCAGGGGAGCCCCTACCAGTTTGTGTCCCTTCTAAACTTTAGCTTTTTTCTAAGCTCTGTGCCTGTCTAATTTGAACAAGCTTTTGACTTTAAAAAAATGTAATATTCACAGGTTCATACCAACGTAAATGTTTTTCTGAATTCTGATCTGCTTAGCTTTTTTTTCTGTTCACCTAAAGATCGAAGTCAAAATATAACAAAATCAGAGTGTCACAAATATAAATTTCATTTTATTCTTGTCTATTTTGTTGCAGGAAAAGGACAATGAAATGTTATCTAAGCTTGCTCCAGATCACACTTATCCTGTTTGAACTTATAATCACTATTTTTTGAACTATTGTGATTAATTTGTACAGGGTATGCCATTAAAGTTTGGCTGCCACTGTGGGAAGCAAGCTTAATCTGCTAGACACTTAATCTAGGGCCTAGGAGAAAGACTGACATAATTCATTTTCCCCTCTAGAATTAGGAAGACATTGTTCCAGGATTTAACTCTCAGAAGGCTTCTTCCTCAGGCAATTCATATAGTTTTCTTGTTGCACTACTCATGAGGGCCACTAGAGACCGTCAGTGAGCCATTCAAATAGTGCTCCTCATGATTGAAGAATTTTGCTTTGTTTATACAAAGGATAAAAAGTACTAACCTTAATCCTGCCAGACCAGAGGGCTACTCTCTCATTAGAGAGGTGAATGGTGGTGGTTTAACCGGAGGGTCTTCACACCTCAGGCAAGGGGAAAGGTTCAGAAGAAAAGATCTTCATGGTAACCTTAGTCTGTGCATCACAAACCAGCTATCCAGCCAGTTGAGCTAACTGACCCCATACAAAGAATACATAGAAATTGAAAGGGCTGTTGTGGCATAACTATATCTCTGAACCTGACATCCTTGGTTTAGGTCTACAAGTGTAAAATACATCTCTGCATAGGAACTGAGTACAGAGACAGAGGCAGTTTGTTCAGCCCAGTCAGCCTGTGGTATTTTCTCCCCAAACAAACTGTATAGAGCTGCTATAAAGTACAGTGTGATCTTTGCAGAGTAGAAGATTAGATTTTGTAACATGGTGCTATTTCAGATTTGTTTTCTGTTTTTGTCCCATTATGACTCATCCGATTTTCCGAGGCAAACTTTATTTTAATGTTTACTGCTGGTTCCCAATATTTTTGCTGTGCTCTTTTTGGGCTTTTGAGGGAGGAAAGAGAAATTTGTTAAATAATCCTGGTGGCCATTCTGTAACAAACAGTTTGAACCAGTACGATGTCAGAGGCTGGTGCATCTTCAGTCCACTGAGTTTCTAAATGCAGTGACCAAAAGAGAAAATGCTGGAAAATCTCAGCAGGTCTGATAGCATCTGTAAGGAGAGAAAAGAGCTGACGTTTCGAGTCTAACTGACCCTTTGTCAAAGCTTTTTTTTCATGATGTGCATAGAGAGAATATAAGGAGATTAGGAGCTGTGAATGACCAAGGCTGAAGCCAGTGCTATGTGACAAAATATGTGGGGGATGGGTAAAGCAGAGGAAAAATGGAAAACGGGAGAAGGGTAGTAAAGGGGGAAGAGGAGAGGAAAAAGGTGATGAGAGAGTAGGGAGCGAGAGAAAGAGAGACAATCAAAAAATAAGAGGTACAGTACAGTGAAATTTTTTTTAAAAAAATAAATAAAATAAATGAAATAAAATTACAGAGCAGACTGAAAACAGAGGGGTAGAGATGGGATAAACATCTGAAATTGTTGAATTCAATGTTGAGACCGGCAGGCTGTAACATGCCTAGTCGGAAGATGAGATGCTGTTCCTCCAGTTTGTGTTGAGCTTCACTGGAATATTGCAGCAGGCCAAGGACAGACATGTGGGCTTGGGAGCAGGATTGTGTGTTCAAGTGGCAAGCCACGGGAAGGTCCAGGACCTGATTGCATACAGACCGAAGGTGCTCAGCAAAGCGATCACCCAGTCGGCATTTTGCCTCTCCGATATAGAGGAGACCACATTGGGAGCAACGAATGCAATAGACCAAATTGAAAGAGGTACAAGTGAAATGCTGCTTAATCTGAAATAAGTGTTTAGGGCCTAAGATGGTGAGCATGGAAGAGGTAAAGGGGCAGGTGCTGCACCTTCTACGATCGCATGGGAAGGTGCCGTGTGTGATGGGAGAGGTGTTAGGTGTGATGGAGGAGTGGACTAGGTTGTCCCGGAGAGAACGATCTCTGTAGAATGCAGACGGGGGAGGGAAGGGAAGATGTGTTTAGTGGTGGCATCGTGTTAGAGTTGGCGAAAATAGTGGAGGATTATTCTTTGCATGTGAAGGCTGGTGGAGTGAAAGGTGAGAACAAGAGGGACCCTATCCTTGTTCTGGGAGGGGAGGGAGTGAGGGTAGTGACGCGGGAGATGGACTGCACGCTGTTGAGAGCCCTGTCAACAACTGTAGGTGGGAAGCCACAGTTGGAAGAAGGAGCACATATTGAGAGCACCACTTTGGAAAGTGGCCTCATCGGAACAAATGCGGCGGAGGCGAAGGAGCTGAGAGAAAGGGATAGAGTCCTCACAGGATGTAGAGTGAGAAGAGCTGTAGTCCAAATAGCTGTGGGAGTCAGTGGGCTTGTAATGGATAATAGTGGATAGACTGTTGCCGGAAATGGAGACCGAAAGGTCAAGGAAAGGAAGGCAAGTGCCGGAGATGGACCAGGTGAAGGTGATGGAGGGATGGAAACTGGAAGTGAAGTTTATGAATTTTTCCAGGTCAGGACAAGAGCATGAAGCCGCACCGAAATAGTCATTGATGTACCGATAAAGCAGTTGTGGGAGGGGAGCCGGGTAGGCCTGGAACAAGAAATGTTCCACATACCCCATGAAAAGGCAGGCACAGCTAGGACCCATGCGGGTACCCATTACTACCCTTTGATTTGAAGAAAATGGGATGTTGAAGAAGAAGTTGTTGAGAGAGAGAACAAGTTCAGCCAGGCAGAGGAGAGTGGTGGTGGATGGAGATTGTTCGGGCCTCTTTTTGAGAAAGAAGCGAAGAACTTTCAAGCCATCTTGGTGTGGGATGGAGGTGTAAAGAGATTGCACATCCATGGTGAATAGAAGGTGGTTAGGGCCTGCGAATTGAAAGCTGTCAATGTGTCGCAGGGCATCAGAGGAATCCCGGATGTAGGTGGGGAGGGAGTGAACCTGAGGAGTAAGGATGGAGTCAAGGTAGGAGGAAATAAGTTCAGTGGGGCAATGGATTTTGGGTAGTAGGTAGAAACGGGCTGCCCAGGGTTGGGAGACTACAAGGTTGGAAGCTGGGCGGGGGGAGGCATGCGGAGGAAATGAGGTCAATCACGGTGTTGGAGACAATGGCTTGATGCTCAGTGGTGTGGTCATGCTCCAGGGGGAGGTAGGAGGAGGAATCTGAGAGTTGGCGCTCAGCCTCTGCGAGGTAGAGGTCAGTATGCCAGATGACAACAGCACCCCCTTTGTCCGCAGGTTTGATGACAAGGTTGGGGTTTTTTTTTCTAAATGCAGTGACTGTTCTGTTTTCATATTATTGTGTGAAATATGGCAAAATCATCATAGTCTGAAGGGAAAAAGGCCCTTAAAGAGCATGGTACAGGTTTAATATAAAGAGTTTGCCTTGAAAGTGAGTCCCAGCTTCATGGACTCCTGCACAGTTGTGCAAATGCAGAATTCAATTACATCATTACGGTCAAAGTATTCTTTTGTGGAAGAAACTAGCATGCTTGCATTCAATTTATTTGACTTTGAATTCATTCTGGCTAGTTGTGAGGTGTTACCAAAGATGGGAATTTATTATATGAAAAGCAAAGTACAGCTTGCTGGAGGTCTGAAATACAACCAGAAGATGCTGGAGAAGCTCAACAAGTCTGGCAGCAGCTATGGAGAAAGAACCAAAGATAATGTTTTGATTCCATTATGGCTGAACTTCAAAACTGTTCCAAATAATTAACATTTCAAATCCAATATAGTTCTTGTGTCTCTGGGTCAAAAGGTACTGGCTCAAACGCCTCTCTAGAAATTATTTGTTTAAGTGTTAAAGGAATGCTATGTTGTTAATTAAATTCTTGATTTAAAACTAAACTGATGTCAAATTGACTGGCTAGTATGCTTTAAGATAGCAACTTGTAACTAATGGACTGCCATCAAGATCAGTGCTAGGGCTGCAATTACTTACAATATATATTAATGAAATAGCTAAGGAAAGTGAATATATCACAGTCAAGTTTGTGAATGATATAAAAATAAGTGGGAAGGCAAATGGTAAGAATGACCATAAGATCTGCAGAGGGATATCGACAGTTTAGCATGTACGCAATAATATTGCAGGTAGAAAATTAGGTTATTCACCTTTGCAGGAAGATTAGAGGAGCTGACTGTTATTTAAATGGAGAAAGACTGCAGAAAAGAGGGATTTTCGAGTCCTTATCCACAAATCATCATAAGCTGGTATCCGAGGTCCAAGTGGGTAATTGGGAAGGCATGTAAATCTGTTGTTTTTTTTTCAAAGTTTTAGATCTTCTGCCTGACAGACAAGGGTGGAAGAGACTAAAACATGGCTGGGAAGGGTCATTGATGATGTTAGCTGCTTTTCCAAGACAGAGTGACGTGTAGATGGAGTCGTTGGAAGGAAGACTGGATTTTGTGATGGACTGGGCTGCGTTCACAATTCTCTGTAATTTCATGCAGTCTTGGGCAGAGCTGTTGCCACACTAAGCTGAGATGCATCTGGACAGGATGCTTTCTATAGTGCACTTATAAAAATAGATAAGTGTAATTGTGGATATGCCTATTTTCCTTAGCCTTTCAAGGAAGTAGAGGCATTAGTGTACTTTCTTGACAGTAACATCGACTTGGATAGGCCCAGACAAATTGTTAGTGATATTTATGCCTAGGGACTTGAAGCTATCGCCTATCTCCACCTCAGCACCATTAATACAGTCAGGAGCATGTTCTCCACTCTGATTCCTGAAATCAATGGCCATCTTTGTTTTGCTGACATTGAGGAAGAGATTGCTGTCTTTCCACCATGCCATTGAGCTCTCTGTCTCTTTTCTGTGCTCTGTCTTGTCATTGTTTAAGAAACAACCCAACGTGATTGTGTAATCAACAAATTTGTAAATGGAGTTAGAGCTGAATTTTGCCACACTGTCATCCATGGAAAAGGGGCTGAGTATGCAGCCTTGCTGGGCACTGGTTGAGAATTATCATTGAGGAGGTTTTATCACCTATCCTTCCTGATTGCGGTCTACGGCTCTAGTCTAAGACTAGATTCCCTACAGTGTGGAAGCAGGCCCTTCAGCCCAACCAGTCCACACCGACCCCTCCGAAGAGTAATCCACCAAGATCATTTCCCTCTGACTAATGCACCTAGCAATATGGGCAATTTAGCATGGGCAATTCACCTGACCTGCACATCTTTAGACTGTCGGAGGAAACCGGACCACCTGGAGGAAACCCATGCAGACACTGGGAGAATGTGCAAACTCCACACAGACAGTCACCCAAGGCTGGAATTGAACCTGGGACCCTGGTGCTGTGAGGCAGCAGTGCTAACTGCTGAGCCACCGTGCTGCCCAAGTTGAGGATTTATCAGGCATGAAGCTGTGTTAAATCTGTTGATCATATTGTGTTTCTAAATGCTTTGCTGTTACATCCTTTAACATAGACTCAAATATTTTATTAATAACAGATTGGGCGGCACGGTGGCACAGTGGTTAGCACTGCTGCCTCACAGCACCAGAGACCCGGGTTCAATTCCCGCCTCAGGCGACTGACTGTGTGGAGTTTGCACGTTCTCCCCGTGTCTGTGTGGGTTTCTTCCGGGTGCTCCGGTTTCCTCCCACAGTCATGAAGATGTGCGCAGGTCAGGTGAATTGGCCATGCTAAATTGCCCGTAGGGTTAGGTAAGGGGTAAATGTAGGGTATGGGTGGGTTGCACTTTGGCGGGGCAGTGTGGACTTGTTGGGCCGAAGAGCCTGTTTCCACACTGTAAGTAATCTAATCTAAAAATAGATGTTAATCTAACTCACCGATCGTTACCTCTTTTGTCATAGAGTCATGGAGTTCTACAGCATGGACACAGGCCCTTTGGCCCAAATTGGTTCAGGCCCACCAAAATCTCCATCCATGCTTACCCCATTTCCCTGCACTTGCCCATATCCTTCCACCCCTTTCTTATCCATGTATTTGCCAAGATGCCTTTTCAATGTTGTTAACGTACCTGCCCCAACCACTTCCACTGGAAGCTCTTTCCATATGCATACCAATCACTGTGTAAAAAGGTTGCCCCTTAGGTTCCCTTTTATTCTTTCCCATCTAACCTTAAACTTTCATCCTTGATTCCACAACCCTGGGAAAAAGACTGAGTACATTCAATCTCTCAGTGCCTCTCATGATCTTATACACCTCTATAAAGGTGCTCCCTCAGTCTCCTATGCTCTATAGAAAAAAATTCCTGGCTTGTCCAACCTCTCCATATAACTCAGACCATTGAGTCCTGGCAATATTCTTGTAAATTCCTTCTGCACTCTTTTCAGTTTTATAACATCCTTCCTATAACAAGGTATAAAAAACCGAACACAATACTCTAAGTACTGCCTCACTAATGTCCTGTATAACTGCAACATAACTTCCCAGCTTCTTTACTCATGGCTGATGAAGGCCAGTGTGCCAAAAGCCTTCTTTTCACTGCCCTGCCTACCTGTAACTCCACTTTTAGAGAACTGTGAATCTGAGCTCTAAGATCCCTCTGCTCCACTACACGCCTCAAGGCCCTACTGTTCACCATGAAACTCGTACCTTAAATGCAAGACCTCACACTTATCTATGTTAGAGTCCATTTGCCATTTCTCAGCCTACTTCCCTAGCTGATCAAGGTCTTGCTGCAATTTCTGATACCCTTCCTCACTGTCCACGATCCCGCCTATTTTAGTATCATCAACAAACTTACTAATCATGCCTTACATTCTCATCCAAATCATTGATATAGATGACAAACAATAATGGGTCCAGCACCGACCCCTGAGGCACTCCACTAGTTGCAGGCCGCCAGGTCGGTATCCTTCCACTGTTACCCTCTGCTTTCTAACATCGAGCCAATTTTGTATCTAATATTCCAGCTTGCCCTGAATTCCATATGATCTAACTCCCAGAGCAGCCTACCATGTGGAATCTTATCTAAGGCTTTTCTGAAATTCATGTAGACTATGTCCACTGCCCTTGTCAACCTTCCTGGTCACTTCAAAGAACCCGAACAAATTTGTGAGGCATGATCTCCCACTCACAAAGCCATGCTGACTACTCCTAATCAAACCCTGTCTTTCCAAATGCATGTACAACATAACATAGGACAGTACAGCACAGTACAGGTCCTTCAGTCATCAATGTTGTTCTGACGTTTTATCCTACTCTAAGATCAGACTAACCTACATTGTACTATCTTCCATGTGCCTGTCCAAGAGTCGCTTAAATGTCTTTAATGTATTTGATTCTATTACCACTCCTGGCAGTGCGTTCCACGCACCCACCACTCTTTATAAAGAATCTATTTCTGACGTCTCCCCGAAACCTCCCTCCAATCACCTTAAAATTATGCCCCCTCATGATAGCCATTTCTGCCCTGGGAAAAAAAGTCTGTTGGCATCTACTCTATCTATGCCTCTCATCATCTTTGTACATCTCTATCAAGTCACCTCTCATCCTTCTTCACCCCAATGAGAAAAGCCCTAGCTCTCTCATTCTTTCTTCTTAAGACATGCCCTCCAATCAAGGCATCATCCTGGTAATCTCCTCTGCACCCCCTCTAATGCTTCCACATCTTTCCTCTAATGAGGGAGCAGAACTGAACACAATATTCCAAGTGTGATCTAACCAGGTCTCTATAGAACTGCAGCATAACCTTGCAGCTCTTAAACTCAATCCCCCTGCTAATGAAAGCCATCACACCAGATGCCTTCTTGGCAACACTTTCAACTTGAGTAACAACATTGAGGGATCTATGGATGTGGACCTCAAAATGCCTCTGTTCCTCCACACCGCCAAGAACCCTGCCTTTAACCTTGTATTCTGCATTCAAATTCGAAATGAATTTCAAAATGAATCACTTCACATTTGTCCAGGTTGAAGTCCATCTGCCACTTATCAGCCCAGTTCTGCATCCTGTCAATGTCCCGTTTCAACTGACAACAATCCTCCACACGATGGATCACTCTATCAACCTTTGTGTCATTAGCAAACTTACTAACCTACCCTTCCACTTCCTCGTCCAAGTCATTTATAAAGATCACAAAGAGCAGAAGTTCCAGAACTGATCCCTGCAGAACACCACTGGTCCCCAAGCTCCAGGCTGAATACTTTCCATCTACCACCACCCTCTGTTTTCTATGTATCCAGGCAGCCAGATTTCTCTGTATCCCTTGCCTCCTTACTTTCTGAATGAGCTACTATGGCAAACCTTATCAAACGCTTACCTAAAATCCCTGTACACCACATCCACTGCTCTACTTTCATCACTGTGTTTTGTCACATCCTCAAATAAATCAGTATGGATTGTGAGGCATGACCTGCCCCTCACAAAGCCTTGCTGACTATCTCTATGGTTTTCATACATCTTGTCTCTCAGACTCCTCTCCAATACTTTGCCCATTACAAATGTGAGACTGACTGGTCTGTAACTCCCAGGATTATCCCTATTCCCTTTTTTTTAGATTAGATTCCCTACAGTGTGGAAACAGGCCCTTTGGCCCAACCAGTCCACACCGACCCTCCGAAGAGTAACCCACCCAGACCCATTCCCCTCTGAATGATGCACCTGGCACTATGGGCAATTTAGCATGACCAATTCACCTGACCTGCATATCTTTGGACTGTGGAAGGAAACGGGGGTACCCGGAGGAAACCCACGCAGACACGGGGAGAATGTGCAAACTCCATACAGTCACCTGAGGCTGGAATCAAACCTGCGACCCTGGTGCTGTGAGGCAGCAGTGCTAACCACTGAGCCACCATGCTGCCCTTAATCTTGAACAAGGGAATAACATTTGCAAACGTCCAATCATCTGGCACTACTCCAGTGGATAGTGAGGAAGGAAAGATCATCCCCAACAGCACAGCAATGCCTTACCTCGCTTCCTGTAGTAACTTAGGGTATATCCGGTCTGTCCCAAGGCATTTATCTATCCTCATGATTTTCAAAATTTTCAGCACATTCTCCTTCTTAACATCAACCTGTTCAAGTATATCAGTCTGTTTCACGCTATCCTCAGAAATGTCAAGGTCCCCCTCAGTCGCGAATCCAGGCACAAGTTCCCTCCGCTGTCCCTTACTGGCCCTACCCTCACTATGGCCATCCTCTTGTTCTTACATAAGTATAGAATGCCTTAGGATTTTCCTTAATCCTATCTGATAAAGCTTTTTTATGCTCCTTCTAGCTCTCCTCAGTCCACTCCTCAGTTCCTTCCTCACTACCTTGTAATCTTCTAGAGCCCCATCTGATCCTTGCCTCCTCAACCTTAAGTAAGCTTCCTTCTTCCTCTTGACTAGAAGTTCCACATTCCTTGTCACTCAGTGGGACAACCCTATCCAGCACTATCAGCAAGCTCTTCCCCAAACAACCTCCACATTTCTGTCATGTATTTCCCTGAGAACATAGGCACCCCAGTTCCTGCCTAATAGCATTACAATTCTCTCTCCCCCAATTAAATTCTTTCCCATACCATCTACTATCCCTCTGAGTATAGTAAAGGTCAGGGAGTTGTGATAACTATCACTGAAATGCTCTTCCACCGAGAGATCTGATGCCTGGCATAGTTTGTGGCCTTGCACCAAATTCAAAACAGCCTACCCTCTAGTCAGTCTATTTACATATTGAATCAGGAACCATTCCTCGACACACCTGCTCCATCCTTTATATCTTATACCTTTTAGAATCTTCTCAAATAACTTATCCACTACAGATATTAAGCTTACTGGTCTATAGTTCCCAGGTTCTTCTTTGTAGCCCTTCTTGTATAATGGCACAACATTCGCTATCTTCCAGTCTTCCGAAACCTCACCTGTGGCTAACGATGATGCAAAAATATCATCGAGGGCCCCCGCAATTTCTTCTCTAGCCTCTTTCAGTATTCTTGGATATATTTGGTCAAGACCAGGAGATTTATCCACCTTCATACATTTAATACGTCCAACATCTCCTCTACTATGATATGGACTGTCCCCAAGATATGACCACTAACTTCCCTAAGTTCCCAAGTCGTCTTGTCTTTCTCCACAGTAAACAGAGAAGAAATATTCATTGAGGACCTTGTCCATCTCCTGCACTTCTATACATACATGCCCACTTTGACTTATTCTCTCCTTCATTACTCTTTTTTTCTTGGATATACTTAAAGAACCTCTTTGGACTCACCTTAATCTAGTCTGCCAAAGCCCTCTCATGCCCCCTTTCTGCCCTCCTGATATCCTTCTTCAGTAAACTTCTGTATCCCTTATATACCTCCAGGGATTCCCTTGATCCCAGCTGCCTGTACCAGAGCCACACCTCCTTTTTTCTGGTCAAAGTCTCAATATCTCTTGTCATCCAGGGTTCCCTATTCCTGACAACCTTGCCATTCACCCTCGCAGGAACATATGGACCTTAAACTCTAGCTATCTCACTTTTAAAGCCCTCCCACTTATAGATGTCTGTTTACCTGCAATCAAGCTACTCCAATCAACCCCTGCAAGCTCCTGTCTAATTCCATGAAAATTGACCTTGCCCTAGTTTAGAATTTAAACCTGTGGACCAGTTTTGTTCCTCTCCATAACAATTTTAAAAGCAGTAAAACTATGGTTACTGGTCCCAAAATGCAACCCCCCCCTTGTCACCTACAATGCCAACCCTATTGCTCCTGCAAGTCTCCTCAATCTCCCTGCATATTTGTTTCTCTAATTCCCATTGACAATTTGGGGGGCTTTAGTACAACTACAATAACATCACCATCCCCTTCTTATTTCTTAGCTCCACCCACAAAGCCTCACTGGATGATCCTTCAGTTGTTTCATCTCCGATTACTGCTGTGATATTCTCCTTAATCAAAAATGCAACTCCCGTTCCCCTCCTTCCACCACCTTTGTCCCGCCTAAAGCACCTGTACCCTAGCACATTAAGCTGTCAGTCCTGTCCCTCCCTTAGCTATGTTTCTGTAATGACTATAATATCACAGACCCATGTATCTATTCACGCCCTGAGTTCATTGGCCTTACATGTCAGCCCTCTTGCATTGGAATAAATGCAATTGAATCCAATAGGTATTCCTTGCTCCCTATCATGTTCCAGCCTGATTTGACTCTTCAGTTTACTATTTCTGATTACTGTATCTTACTTGAGCCTTGCACTTGCCTCCTTGCTGTTGAGGATCCCACCCCCAGGAGAAAATTAGGACTACAGATGCTGGAGATCAGAGTCCAGAGTGTGGTGCTGGAAAAATACAGCAGGTCAGGCAGCATCCGAGGAGCAGGAGAATCGATATTTCGGGCATAAGCCCTTTATCAGGAATGTTACCACCCAGCTGCCAATCTAGTTTAAACCCTCCCTTGTACCACTAGCAAACCTGACCGCCGAGACATTGGTTTCCCCTCCAGTTCAGGTGCAACCCTTCCCTCTTGAACAGGTCACCTCTGCCCCAGAAAAGATCCCAATAATCTAAAAATCTGAATCCCTGCCCCCTGCACCAATTCTTTAGCCATGCCTTTTCAAATAAAGTTATTACATTGGCATATTTCCAATCCTATAGGAGTTTTCCAGGATCTAAGAATTCCTGAAAGATTATTACCGATGCATCTGCCATACCCATCCCTTTAATATCTTGGGATGCATCCCATCAGGTCTAGAGTACCTATTAGTCTTTAACTGCATTAGTCTCCCGAGCACATTGTCTGCAGTGATAGTTATTGTATTTATTTCCTTTTGCCCCTTGATTATTTTGCAATTTTGGAGTGCTATTACTTACTACTTCTGTGAAAATGGATGTAAAGTATTTATTCAACTCTTCTGCCATTTCCTGTTTCTCAGTATTATTTCCCTAGCTTCATTTTCTGGGGATCTATGTTCATTTTCATTTCTTTTTCATTTTTATATATTTGAAGAAGCTCTTATGTCTGTCTTGATGTTACTTGCAAGTTTAACTTTATTCTTGTTTTTATTTAACTTCTGTTAACTCTGACCCTGAGTAACACAATAGCCCACAAACCAACTACCACAGTACGACAGCTACTAACAAGTATAAAGGATTCCATGCCCACAACCAACAGGATTAATGTTATATACAAAATGCCATGTAAAGATTGCCAAAAGTACTAGGTAGGGCAAACAGGAGGGAAATTAACTACTAGGCCACATGAACACCAACTGGTCACCAAGAGACATGACCAGCTATCAGTTTTCTCCAAACACACAGACAATGATTGACACCAATTCGAATGGGACAATGTATCCATCCTAGGACAAGCCATACAGGGACATGCACGGTAATTCCTGGATGCCTGGCACTCAGCCCGGAACTCCTTTAACAAGCATGTAAAGTTAGATTAGATTAGATTAGATTAGATTACTTACAGTGTGGAAACAGGCCCTTCGGCCCAACAAGTCCACACCGCCCCGCCGAAGCGCAACCCACCCATACCTCTACATTTACCCCTTACCTAACACTACAGGCAATTTAGCATGGCCAATTCACCTGACCTGCACATCTTTGGACTGTGGGAGGAAACCGGAGCACCCGGAGGAAACCCACGCAGACACGGGGAGAACGTGCAAACTTCACACAGTCAGTCGCCTGAGGCGGGAATTGAACCCGGGTCTCTAGCGCTGCGAGGCAGCAGTGCTAACCACTGCGCCACCGTGCCGCCCACGAACCCATGTACCAACCACTGAGAAAAAGAACCAGCAACAAAACTGGAAATGACACCATGAACCCCAACGGACCCAGAACACAATGCATCCCGGAGACGCTCTGATGATCTTACCTAGAATGGCGATGAAATGCCTGCAAACAAACTTATCAGCTCAACGAGTAAGTCAACAACCTTTGGTGTGTGAAGCTTCAGTGGGGGAGCATTTCAGGAGGAGTAACCAAATTAGTTTCAAGATTCACGGGCGGCACGGTGGCACAGTGGTTAGCACTGCTGCCTCACAGCGCCAGAGACCTGGGTACAATTCCCGTCTCAGGTGACTGATTGTGTGGAGTTTGCACATTCTCCCCGTGTCTGTGTGGGTTTCCTCCCACAGTCCAAAAAAATATGCAGGTTAGGTCCATTGGCCACGCTAAATTGCCCGTAGTGTTAGCTGAAGGGGTCAATGTAGGGGAATGGGTCTAGGTGGGTTGCACTTCGGTGTGTCGGTGTGGACTTGGGCCGAAGGGCCTGCTTCCACACTATAAATAATCTAATCTAACCTACTCATAGTCATGGATTGGGAAAATAGCAGTCCTCAGGTTTAGGTGTTAAATTGGGTGAAGGTGAACACAACAATATTAGGCAGGAACTGGAGAATTTTGATTGGAAATGGCTGTTTGAAGGTAAATCCACATTGGACACTTGGGATTATTTCAAATGGCAGTTGATAAGAGTACAAGAGCGACATGTTCTTGCGAGAATGAAAGATAGGCATGGCAAGATACATGAACCTTGGAAGACCAGGGATGTTACGACCTTGGCAAAAAAAATAGGAAACGTACATAAGGTCTAAGAGGATGGGAACTGACAAAGTCCTTGAAGTATATAAGAAAAATAAGAAAGAGCTTAAACGAGGAATTAGAAGGGCTAAACGGGGTCATGAAAAGTTGTTAGCAAATAGGATTAAGGAGTATCCCAAGCAGAGGGTAGCCAGGGAAAGGGCGGTCCACTCAAGGACAAACCAGAGAATCAATGTCAGAAGAGGTGGGTAAAGCCCTAAATGAATACTTTTGTAGGTTTTCACTAAAGAGAAGGAGTTGTGGAGGATGAACTCAGGGAAGGATGTGTCGAATTTCTACGCCTCATTCCTATTAAAAAAAAAGAAGAGGTATTGAGCCTCTTAAATTGTATTAAGGTAGTTAAGTTCCTGGGTACTGATGGGAGCTACCACAGAATATTGAGGGAGGCAAGAGAACAAATTGCTAGAGTATTGACAGACATCTTTGTATCTTCTTTGGTCATAAGTGAGGTCCCCAAAGACTGGAGAATAGACAATATTGCCTCATTGTTTAAGAAGGGTAGCAGAGCTAATCCAGGAAGTTACAGGCCTGTGAGCCTTTTGGCAGTGGTGGGGAAATATTGGAAAAGATTCTCAGAGACAAGATCTATATGCATTTAGAAGCAAATGGACTTAATAGCAATAGACAGCGTAGTTTTGTGCAGGGGAGGTTGTGTTATGACACTGGGTAGACCCTCCTGCTTAATTTAAACCAGTAACACAAAAGATTTATCCCATGCAGTAATCTGTGAAACTTCGAGAGGCCCAGAACTGTTTAAAGTAAAAATTAGCAATTTTATTTCTTAAGGTATAACAGAGAATAATTAACTAACAATAATTTGCTTTCCCCTGTACAATATTGGTCTGATAAAAATCCTGACTAAGATTGACAAAACAAAACTTCTTATCTCAAAACCAGGTAGCTTTTGGTTCTTCTTTGTATTCCTGTCTTCTTTTCTTCTTGGTGATTCTGCTTCACAGGTTACTGATCGATAAAGGTACCTTTAAGAGAGCTATTTTTTGGACAGTCTTTACATGCTGGTGGCTTGATAGTTCTCCTCTCAGCTGTTCAATTTTCCCTGGTCTTATACCCCACAAAGCATTGAATTTTGTCATTAGCTTTTAAGATTGTCAATATACGAAATTCAAACTGGAATAGAGTTTAGTATTTTTGGGGGTTTTAATTTAAGCTGATTGGCCTAATTTGAATCTGTTTTTGTCTCTAGGCAACCAACTACCCTAACTGCTGGACCAAAAGGTTACATTATATCTTTTTTCAGAACACTTGGTGCCATCAGGAAGTTCTGTTGCTTTTAATTCTCTTAAGGTATAGTCCATCCACATCTTCATAAGTTGTGCCTCATTAACTTGAGTTTTTTTGAGGTGACGATGAAGGTGATTGATGAGAGAAAAGCAGTTAATGTCTACATGGATTTCAGTGAAGCCTTTGACAAGTTCCCTTGTTGCAAACTGGTATAAAAGATGAAGTCACATGGTATCACAGGTGAGCTGGCAAGATGGACACAGAACTGGCCTAGTCATAGGAGACCGAGGGTAGTGGTGGAAAGATGCTCCTTGGAATAGAGGACTATGACTCTTGGTGCTCCGCAGGGATCAATGCTGGGACCTCTGCTGTTTGTGGTCTACACAAATGATTTGGAGGAAAATGTGGCTGGTGTAAATAGTAAGTTTGTGGATGAAACATAGATTGATGGAGTTATGGATAATGAGGATTGTCAGAGGATACAACAGAATATAGATTAGTTAGAGGCATGGGCAGAAAAATGGTGGATGACATTTAATCCAGACAAATGTGAGGTGATGAATTTTGGAAGGTCAAGTACAGGTGGAAATTATACAGTTAATGGTGGAACCCTGAGGAGAATTGATATACAGAGGGATTTGGATGTGCAGGTCCATAGATCACTGAAGGTGACAGTGCAAGTAGATAAGGTAGCAAAAAGGCTATAGCATACTTGGCATCATTGGAAGTGCCATTGCTGTAACACGATTGATGATTTGGGGACACTGTTTCTATAGTGTGAACTTTTAGAGCATGTGTTGGCCATAGCGCAAATACATCGTCAACACTTTAAGCGCTGTTTCTAAAGTGTGATTTTTCTATCATGTGAATTTGCACAAGAACACAACTATTGCACTGTAGAAGAACTACTCGTATAAGGATGTCATCTGGTAACTGGGCTCCACCCCGACTTAAACAGCAGAGAGAACTTGTCTTGCTGATAGTTTTAAAAATCTCATTGCATACCTTTTGTGTGTGATTTTTGGACAGGAGTACATTTGGATTGCTAAATTTACAGATAATATTTGGACATTATTAACCCACTGAGTTCTTTCAGAGCTATAGTGGATTTTATATTTGTTTTTAAACAGGTTTTAAGAACGCAAAGGTTTGATGAGGCAAAGTGTTTGAGAATAAAACAACTATGAATTAACTAAAATCACATCTAAAAATACTTTTTAAAACTAGAAAGCCTGCACATAATGGTTTTTGAAATTGCTAATTGATAAAATAACTTGATCCAAGCTGCTAGTTAAAGCACACAATGGGAAATTTAATTGAAACTTAAAAGCTCAAATAGATTTAAACTTTAATTTCAAACAAGAGTTGGTGGAAACAGGCCAGGTGGTTTTAATTTGCCTTAAAAATTAGGAAAGATTGTCTGGGAAGAAATTAGTTGACCAGTAATTAAATTTGTCAGGCCAACAACACTGCTGATCATAAAGTATAGATTTGAGACGGCCCACGGAAGCTCTTCTGGACTCATCCGGTAAGCTTCTCTTGGTTCGTCCCGGAGATTGAATTCTTTGGTAGCCTGTAATAAAAAAAACCTCTTCTTACAGACAATTTAATTTTAGTCATCCCCTTTATTTTCTAACAGCATCACTGTTACAACTATGAGCTAAACTACCTGGATTCTAATAACCCAGGAGAGTAAGGTATCGCTCTTCCTTCAAGAGCCTTGGCAGGCTATTCTCTTGTACTATCACACTCAGGCTACCTTTATACACAAAAAATTAACAAAAGCACTGTGTGTTCTGAACTAGACAGATACCAGTGAAGGACAATAATTCGGGAGAGAAGTTAATTGATACAGAGTTTCATTTCGAGGTCAGAATCAAACGCTTTTATTAATGTTACAAAGGAACAGCCGTGAATGTTATCACTCGCTGTCCTGTTTATACAGACTCACTGATGTTAAGGCAAGTGTTCTTAATTGCCTTACCCTCACTGCTTATCTATTTTCTAGTGTGCAGCAAATATGTTCTGTAATTCAAAATTACATTTTAGTCCAAATGTTTAAGGACAAGTTTTAAGGCCATAAACTTTCTCACTGAGGTTGTCTACAAAAGATACCCTGAAATCAGCTGGTGCCATATTTGAATTTGGATTAACGTTGAAAGAAGGAAAGGTCAAGCATAATCTAGCCAATTACTTTGGAAAAAAAATGTGCATTTCTTTTTGTCAGAAAGAACAAACAAGAAGAATTTAGTAATGCCTGGAATCTTTCAGTAATGTTTTATTTCTGTTTCAAAGATATTATGAGAACACCTTTTGAAAATGAAAAGCAAGGTTTCTTCAGTGCTCCTGAATCAGAGAGATTGGTCATTAATAGGAATGCCCACTTTTAATAAAAGAATAGTGACAGGGAAAAAAATGACACAAAATCAAATGGGAATAGGAATGTCTCATCTTAATTGTAGTCAAATGGAATCTATCAAGTGAAAGGGAAGTGACGATGAAACAAATGAATTAACAGCTTTCTCTTGGGAAACGTTTGTTCCTTTGCCTATGAACTTGAATTGGCTAAACTGAATTGAATTATTTGGCCACCAACCAAAACATTGGGACCAAGCAAAAAGGATATACATGCCCAAACCCAACTTTTAATTATTTGAAAAGATACCTGAAAGTCAAGATTGCATGGGATGCTTCTGTATGCTTACACCAGTATCTTGGGATACTGGTGTAAGCATACAGAAGTGATTGTTACATCTTAAGTACCAAACTTAAAGAATACATTAAGAGAATGCAATGAAGAATAGGACTCAGACATGTGCAATTGAAAAATTGGTTATTATGACCTGAAGAGGAAGAAAACAGTTTAACTGAGAAGGCATTGATATGTAATCCAAAGCGAACCTGACTTTAAGACAATCAATGTAGTACTAGTGACAGAGGGTAAAAATAACTCTGGGTGAGGATGATTGAAGGCTAGGTGGCGGTGGGATGGTGGAGGAAAGAGTTATACTAAGAAAAATCCTACATATGGATACAGGTGAAGGCAGAGATGGAATTTCTATAATTGCATGCATAATCAATTTCTGTAATCCAATGGTTCATTCTTAGCTGATTACTGTCCAAAGTTCTCATCAAATGATAGCAGTTTCAGTACAGAATAAGGGAGAAGGGGAGGATATATCCAACATTTTTTATTCTCGAAGGATATGGAGTTGCTGGCTGGCCAGCATTTATTGCATGTCTCTAGTTGCCCTCGAAGTTAGTGGTGAAATACTGCATTCTGTTTGCTGCAGGTAGACCCATAATGTAGATAGGGAGGGAATTCCAGAATTTTGATAGCTGATTTATAGTCAGGATGAGGAGTGGCTTGGAGGGGAACTTGCAAGTGATAATGTTCCCACATATCTGCTACCCTTATCCTTGGAATATGATGTCTAAGAATATTTGGTGAATTTTTGCAGTGCATCTTGATAGTACACACTGCTGCTACTGTATGTCAGTGGTGGAGGGAATGGATGCTGTGCGAATCAACAGGCTGTTTTGTCCTGGTTATTGTCAAATTTCTTGAGTGTTGTTGGAACTGCATCCTTCCAGCCAAGTGAGGAATATTACATCACCCTCCTGACTTGTGCCTTATAGATTGTGTACAGACTTTGGGGAGTCTGGAGACGAGTTAGTTGCTGCATTTATTCCTAGCATCTTGGACCCAACATGTTTATGTGGCTTGTCCGTTTCAGTTTCTTGTTTATGGGACCCCCCCCACCCACCCCACTGCCAGCTGCCACCCCCAGCCCTGATGTAGATGGTGGGATGTTCAGTGATGGTAATGCCATTGAATGTAAAAGGGAAATGGTTAGGTTACTAGAGATGGTCATTGCCTGAAATTTGTGTCATGCAAATGTTACTTCCCACTTCTCAGTACAAACCTGGATATCATTCAGGTCTTGTTGCATTTGAGATTTGAGCATGGACTGCTTTAGTATCTGAGGTGTTATGAATGGTGCTGATAATTGTACAATCATCAGTGAACATCTCACTTTTGATCTTATGATGGAGGGAAGATCATTGATAAAGCAGCTGAAGACATTTGGGACAGGACTCGGATCTGTGAGGAACTCTTGAAACAATGTCCTTGAGCTGGGATGATTCACATTGATTCCAGTTTTGCTAAGATTCCTTGATGCCACGCTTGCTTGGATATGGCCTTGATGTCAGGAGTTGTCATGTTCACCTCGTTTCTGGAATTTAGCTTGTTTGTCGATGTTAGAACCAAGGCTGTGAAGAGGTCAGGACCTGAGTGGCTCTTGCGGAACCCAAACCAGGCACCACTGAGATTATTGCTGATGAGGTGTGGATTGATAGCACTATGATGACCAGGAGAAAGTGAGGACTGCAAATGCTAGACATTAGAGCCAAAGAGAGTGGTGATGGAAAAGCACGGCTAGGTCAGGAGAGTTGATGTCTTGAGCATAAACTCTTCATCAAGAATGAGGGGATGACCCAAGGAGGCTGAGAGATAAATGGGATGGGGTTGGGGCTTGTGGGGGGGAGGGGAGGGAGAGAGAGAAGGCAACTGGGAATACGATAGGGTAGATGAAAGTGGGTGTGAAGGTGATAGGTCAAAGAGGCGGGTGGAACAGATAGGTGGGAAGGAAGATGGACAGGTAGGACAAGAGGGAAGTGCCGAGTTGAAAGGTTGGATCTGGGATAAGTTGGGGGAGGGGAAATGGGGAAATGGGGAACTGATGAAATCAACATTGATCCCGTGTAGTTGGAGGGTCCCAAGGTAGAAGATGAGGCGTTCTTCCTCCAGGCATCGGGTGGCTAGAGTTTGGCAGTGGAGGAGGCCCAGATCTTGCATGTCCTTGGAGGAGCGGGAGGGGGAGTTAAAGTGTTCGGCCTCAGGGCAGTAGGTTGTTTAGTGCATGTATCCAAGATATGTTCTCTGAAATGTTTTGCAAATTGGCATCCTGTCTCCCCAATGTAGAGGAGACCACATCGAGAGCAACAAACACAATAGATGGTGTGTGTGTGTGTGTGTGTGTGTGTGTGTGTGTGTGTGTGTGTGTGTGTGTGTGTGTGTGTGTGTGTGTGTGTGGAAGTACACGTAAATCTCTGACGGATGTGGAAAGATCTTTTGGGGCCTCGGATGGAGGTGAGGGAGGAGGGAAGGGCACAGGTTTTGCATTTCTTGTGGTGGTAAGGGAAGATGTTAGGAGTGGAGGGTGGATTGGTGGAGGTGGATTGGTGGGGGGGGGGGGGGGGGGGGGGGAGGTGTGGACCTAACAAGGGAGTCGCAGAGGGAATGATCACTCTGGAACACAGATAGGGGTGGAGAGGAAAATATATATCCCTGGTGATGGGGTCTGTTTGTAGGTGGCAGAAATGGCAGAAGATGGTGGGGTGGAAGGTGAGGACCAGGGGGGTTCTGTCCTTGTTGCAATTTGAGGGGTGGAATTCAAGGGCAGAGGTGCAGGAAGTGGAGGAGATGCACTAGAGGGGAAATTGCTATCTTTGAAGAAGGAGGCCATTTGGGATATTCTGTGGTGGAATTCATCCTCCTGGGAGCAGATGCGGCAGAGGCGGAGGAATTGGGAATAAGGGATAGTGTTTTTACAAGAGGCAGGATGGGAGGAGGTGTGGTCCAATTAGTCATGAGAGACGGTGGATTTGTAGTAGATCTCAGTGATCGCTGGAAATGGAAAAGAAATAGTCCAGGAAAGGAAAGGAAGTGTCCAAGATGGTCCAGGTAAATTTGAGGTCAGGAAGGTGTTCGCAAAGTTGATGAACTGTTCAACCTCCTGGTGGGAGCACGAGGTGGCGCCAATACAGTCATTGATATAGCTGAGGAAAAGGTGGGAAATGTAGAAGACTGACTGTTCCAGGTACGCAACGAAGAGGCAGGTATAGATCGTGCCCATGCGGGTGTCCATGGCTACCCCTTTGGTCTGAAGGAAGCAGAAGGATTCAAAGGAGAAATTGTTGGGTGATCAGTTCAGCCAATCAAATGAGTGTGTCAGTGGCAGGGTATTGGTTGGGTCAACAGGAGAGGAAGAAACAGAGGGCTTGGAGGTCTTTGTCATGGCAGATGGATGTGTACAGGGACTGGATGTCCATGGTGAAGATGAAGCATTGAGGGTTGGGGAAATTAAAGTCATGGAGGAGGTGGAGGGCATGGGTGGTATCCCAAATGTATGTGGGGAGCTTCTGGACCAAGGGGGACAGGACAGTATCAAGTGCAAAGGTAAGTTCAGTGGGGCAGGAGTAGGCTGAGACCATGGGTCCACTGGGGCAGTCAGATTTGTAAATTTGGGGAGGAGATAGAATCAGGTGGTATAGGGCTCTGGACTATGAGGTTGGAGGCTGTTGGTTTTAGATTCTTGTGGTGATGAAGTTGTCGATGATTTGGGAGTTCCCCTCTGTGCCACTCACCATCATTGAAATATATCACCGTTCCTTCACTATTGCTGGGTCAAAATCCTGGAATTCCCTACCCAAGGGCATTGTGAATCAACATACACCATGTGGACTGCAGCAGTTTAAGAAAGCAGCTCACCAACACCTTTTCAAGAGCAACTAGGGATGAGCAAACAAACACTGGGAATCCAGCAATGAAAATCTCCCACAAGTGAATAGACAGAAACATTTACCATATCTAGTAGCTTACTCTAAAGCTGGTTGGAACACATCTTGCTCCAGAAAACCATCTGAAACAGTCTGTTAACTCATCTGCCAAGTTACCTTTGCCAGTCTGATTCACCAATCTATATGGAGATTAAAATCACTTCTGATTATCAAGTCTGTTATTGGTAAAATGTTAGAGTGTTTGGCGGGTTTGAGAAGATTTATAGCTCAGGTTGAGGTTCTGGAAGTAAGTTTTCTTTTCACTGAGCTGGAAGGTTTGTTTTCAGATGTTTTGTCACCATACTAGGTAATATCAGTGAGCATCCAGTGAAGGCTTCACCAGAGGCTCACTGATGATGTTACCTAGTATGGTGATGAAATGTCTGAAAATGAACCTTCCAGCTCAGCGAGAAAACTTACCTCCATGTCCGAGACTGTTACAAATAATAGCAGAGCATTTGGAAATACTTAATATGATCAAGCTGAGTCAGCATGGAGTAAGTGTGCCTGAAAAGTTTATTAGACTTTGTTGAGGAAGTAGCAAAAAGGACAGATAAAAGGAAAGCAGCAGTTGGAATACATTAGTTTTTCAGAAGGCATTTGTTAAGGTGGGAAGTAACTCATCTCCTGGCTCCCCCACAGCCTGTCCATCATCTACTAGGCGCAAGTCAGGAATGTGATACTCCCGACTTGCCTTGATGGGTGCAGCTGCAAAACCACTCAAGAAGGTTGACACTACCAGGACAAAGCAGCCTATTTGATTGACAACTCTTCTACAAGAATCCACTTCCTCCACTTTACTGACAGGAGCAGCAGTATGCACTATCTACAAGACAACACAGGAATTCACCAAAGATCCTCAATTAGTACCTTCTAAACATGATCATTTCCATCTAGAAGGACAAGGGCAGAAGATACACCACCTGCAAGCTCCTCACCAAGTCACTGACCATCATGACTGGGAAATATATTGCTATTCCTTTGGTGTTGCTGGGTCAAAATTTTGGAATTCTCTCCCTAACAGCATTGTAAATCAACCCACACAAGTGGATGTAGAGGTTAAAGATGACAGCTCACTGCCGCCTTCTCAAGGGAACTCAAGATGGGCAATAAATGCTGGCTTGTCTGTGATGCCCACATTCCATGAATGAATGAAAACATAATACTCGTTTAAATTCTAGCCACTGACTGTTCAATTTCAGGTTTTATGAAATATATTTTGTTAATCTGTCATAGGCAATTTGCCATTCAAACTTTACTTTGTTCAACTTTAAGTCTTCAGTTTCAGAACAAACTATCTCAATTGCAAAAGAATTTAAAATGGCACCATGTTATTGTCACTATTTCCTGACACTCCATTGCAAGAATTTTAATTATTTCTTTCTTGCTACTTACTACCTTTAAAATATCACAATTTCTGGCTGATTCCTCAACATACTGTTCCAGGAATTTATGTTTCACAGTATTAGTGCTAATTAGGTTTACCCAGTCTACATGTAAATTGAATTTGCCCATTATTACTATGTTGCTAATGTTACATGCAGCCCCAATTTCCTGATTGATGCCATGCTCAACATTATCACTCCTGCTTGCTGGCCTATAAACAACTCCCCTTGCTATTTCTTCTCTCCACCAAAACTGATTCTATGTCTTGATCATTTGATTGAAGGTACTGTCTCAGTATTATATTGATTGTGCATGGGAAATCATGCCTCACAAAGTTGATTGAGTTTGAATTGAATTTAATTTATTGTCATGTGTACTGAGGCACAGTGAAAAGCTTTGTCTTGCAAGCAATACAGGCAGATCACAGAGTTAAGTAGCATAGTTAAGTAAATAATAAGTAAACAGCAGCAAAAACAAAAACACAGGTACAGGTAAATGTTAAGAGTTTGTGAGTCCATTCAGTATCTAATAACATTTGGGTAGAAATTGTTTCGAAACTGGCTGATGCATGTTCAGGCTTGTGTACCTTCTCCCAGATGGTAGAGGTTGTAGAAAAACATTGCCTGAGTGGGATGGATCTTTGAGAATGCTGGCGGCCTTTCTTTGACAGCGGGTTTGGTAGATGGATTCTACAGATGGGAGGTTGGCTTTTATGATTGTCTGGGCTGAGTACACCACTCTCCAACTTTTTTGAAGAAGTAATAAAGTGGATTGATGAGGGCAGAGTGGTAGACATGATCCATATGGACTTCAGTAAGGCATTCAACAAGGTTTCACATGGGAGACTGGTCAGCAAGGTTAGATCTCATGTAATACAGGGAGGACTAGCCATTTGGATACACAACTGGCTCAAAAGGTAGAAGACAGAGGGTGGTGATGGAGGGTTGATTTTCAGACTGGAGGCATGTGACCAGTGGAGTGCCACAAGTATTGGTGCTGGGTCCACTACTTTTTGTCATTAAATAAATGATTTGAATGTGGGCATAAGAGGTATAGTTAATAAGTTTGCAGATGACACCAAAATTGGAGGTGTAGTGGACAGCGAAGAAAGTTACTTCAGATTATGACGGGATCTTGATTAGATGGGCCAATGGGCTGAGGAGTGGCAGATGGAGTTTAATTTAGATAAGTGCGAGGTGCTGCATTTTGGGAAAGCAAATCTTAGCAGGACTTATACACTTAATGGTAAGGTCATAAGGAGTGTTGCTGAACAAAGAGACCTTGGAGTGCAGGTTCATAGCTCCTTGAAAGTGGAATTTCAGGTAGATAGGATAATGAAGAAGGCATTTGGTATGCTTTCCTTTATTGGTCAGAGTATTGAGTACAGGAGTTGAGAGGTCAAGTTGTGGCTGTACATGTCATTGGTTAGGCCACTATTCGAATATTGCATGCAGTTCTGGTCTCCTTCCAATCGGAAGGATGTTGTGAAACGTGAAAGGATTCAGCAAAGATTTACAAGGATGTTGCCAAGGTTGTAGAATGAGTTATAGGGAGAAGTTGAATACGCTCGGGCTGTTTTCCCTGGAACAGCGGAGGCTGAGGGGTGATCTTATAGAAGTTTATAAAATCATGAGGGGCATGGATATGGTAAATAGACAAAGTCTTTTCACTGGGGTAGGGCAGTCAAAATGTGAGGACATAGGTTTAGGGTGAGAAGGGAAAGACATAAAAGAGACCTAAAGGGCAGCTTTTTTTCCACATAGGGAGTGGTATGTGTATGGAATGAACTGCCAGAGGATGTGGTGGAGGCAAGTACAATTGCAACATTTAAAAGACATCTGGATGGGTATATGAATAGGAAGGGTTTAGAGGGATATGAGTCATATGCTGACAAGTGGGTCTAGATTGGGTTGGGATAGGTGGTCGGCATGGACGAATTGGACCAAAGGGTCTGTTTCCGTGCTTTACATCTCTATGACTCTATGATTGTGTCCTTTATTAACATACCTATTCCACTTCATTTTTCCCATGACCAGTCTTTGCTTAATCACAAATAACCCTGAATATTTGGTTCCAAGCTCTGGTCACTGTAGAAGCACTTTTGTGGTTGAATCAAACAAATTTATGAAGAAGCAACAAAAGTTATTGTTCAGCTACTTGGTCCTGCTCTACCATTTCCTAAAATTATGGATGATTTCATTTTAACATCACAGTGCACTTAAATTTAGTTCCTGAAGCAATATTCTGCATTGTGATCCCCCTTGATGATTGCATTTTTTTTTCTTTATCTCCTAAGTTTGCTTGCCACAATTCTGTTTTTGTCTAGTTAGGTCTGTTTCTCATGTGCTCCTATATCAATCAAATTTGAGCCCTCCCCAGCAGTATGTAAATTTCTCTCAGGATATTCACCCTCATCCTTGAAAGATACAACACATCTATCTTGTCCAGGTCTCACCTCCCCATGTTCCTGGTGCCCAAGAGATTTGATACCCTCTCTTCTACATCAAAGCTGCAACCACATGTTGAACCACTCAGTCCAATTCTTTTGGTACTATCACGTGGCATGAGAATTATCCTTGACATTACTGCTTTTGGGGTCCTGCTTTTTAATTTCTATCCCTCTTCCTACCATGTCATTAGTGCCAATGTGGGTCACCAGTTTTGGCTGTTCACTGTCTTAGAATAATAAATCCTGCATTGACTCTTTAACATCTGTGACAATACTGTGGTTTTAAGAGGTGTATTTGTCTTGGTTTTTTTTGAAGAGATTTAAGGCAGATATACCAAGCCACGAGATTAAATGGCTTGTGAGGTATTGGGTTTTTAAAGTTGGAACAATAGAAGCAGCCTAAATAGGCACGGTCCAGCTCCCACAAAACCACGATTTTTATTTTTTGTTTTCAGCAGTTGTTGTTGGTATCTTGTAGAAATGGAAGCTTTTTTCCCCTCTCTGTTAGAGAAAAATTGGAGTTTGTCTTCCTGGTCCTGAGTTGCATGTGAGACTGTTTTCTGAATTTGCCTTTTGCTCAGGATGTGTTTATGGGATGTTACTATATTGAAACGGTTAATTAGTAATAATAACAGTATTTATCATACCGTTAAGTTTTCCAATAGAGTTATGTTATTCCGATTCTTAATTTCCTTTGTTGTATTTTAACAATAGTGGGTCAATAAAGGATGTTTTGCTTTAAATCCGGTGGTTTAACCATTGGAATTGCATCTGGAACGCAGCACCTTATATTTATCTTTAAAATAAGAAAAAGTTAGGATATAGACTATTCCTGAATATTTTGAGGGGATTGACCTTGAACAGGGAGGTAATCTTACAAATAAAGAACAGAAGTACAGTCAGTTCCACTATAATACCGAGAATGGTTCCATTCTCGTGCAATCCCATATTATAATAAGCAAATCATGTAATAGCAGCAACATTTAAACTAATGGGACCAGAATTACGTTATAACCAATACGTATTAAAAGTTTGCAGTATAGAAACTGTGTCCCCAATTCGTGAATTGTTATAGCGAATTGCAATAACAAACACGTTATAGCATAACGACCTGTAGATCATGAGATCCTTCAAGGATGTTCTGCCATTTACAAGTTAATTGCTGATCTGTGTATTTCTGATCTATGTCCAAAAAGGTAAACTATAATTTTAAAACTGTCCCCTAGTTCCAGACTCACCCACAAGTAGAAGCATCCTTTCTGTGTCCACCTTATCAAAATCATTCATTGCAACATCAAACAACAGAGCAGGAATAGGCCATCAGTCTCTTTTGAGCCTGCATGACTATTCAATATGATCAATCAACTCAGTACCCTGTTTCTGCTTTCTCCCAGTGCCTTTTTTGATCCCTTTAGCCCTAAGAACTATATCTAACTCCTTGAAAACATTCAATGTTTTGCCTTCAACCACTCAGTGCCAGAGAATTCCACGGGCTCACCACACTCTGGGTGACAACATTTCTTCTCATCTCCATACTAAATAATGTACCCTATAATTTAAACTGTGACGTCTGGCTCTGGACTTTTATTATCAGGAATACTTTCCTGTATTTATGCTGTCCAATCCTGTTAGAGATTTAAGGGTTTCTCATGCATCTAAACTCCAATTAATATAGTCTGAACCGATCTATCTTTAGGCATCAATCCTGTTATGCCAGGGATAAGACCATAAGGCCATATAAAAGAAATACGAGTGGAAGGAAGGCCATTCAGCCCATCGAGTCCAGTCTGCCATTTCATCATGGCTGATGGGCATTTCAACGCCACTTACCTGCACTCTCCCTGTATCCCTTAATTCCTTGCAAGATTAAGAATTTATCAATCTCTGCCTTGAAGACATTTAATGTCCCGGCCTCCACTGCGCACTATGGTAGTGAATTCCACAAGCCCACCACTCTCTGGCTGAAGAAATGTCTCTTCATTTCCGTTCTAAATTGACTCCCTCGAATTCTAAGGCTGTGCCCACAAGTCCCAATATCCCCCTGCCTGACAGAACCAATTTCCCAGCATCCACACTTTCTAAGCCATGCATTATCTTGTAAGTTTCTATTAGATCTCCCATCAACCTTCTGAATTCTAACAAATACAATCCCAGGATCCTCAGCCGTTCATCGTAAGATCAGTCTGATAAATGTTCCTCTGGTGCAGGAACATCTTTCCTCTGATTATGGGACCAAAACTGCACACAATATTCCATTTGTGGTCTCGCCAAGGCCCTTTACAATTGCAGCAAGACTTCCCTGCTACTTGACTCAAACAACACATCATCTGCCTCATTCACTGCCTGCCGTACCTGTATGCTTAGTTTCAATGACCGGTATACAAAGACATCCAGAATTCATTACACCATCCCTCTTTCCCAACCTGTGGCCATTCAAATAATAATCTGCCTTCCTGTTTTTGCTATCTAAGTGGATAACCTTGCATCTATCCACATTATACATCATTTACCCACTCACTCACCTTGTCCAAATCAGTGGAGCATTTCAGAACTCTTCTCATTGTTCACCCACTCATCTAGAATTGGAGATATTCCTTGAGTTTCCTCATCTAAATCATTAGTATATACTGTGAATAGTTGGGGTCCAAGTCCTGATCACTGCAATATACCACAGTCACTGCCTGCCACGTGTAAAAAGACCAGACTGTTTCCAGTCTGTTGTTCTGTTCTCAATCCATGTTGGTACGCTCCCCAATTCCATGCACTTGGATTTTACATGCTAATCTCTTATGTGGGGCCTTATCGAAAGCATTCTGAAAATCCAATAATCACATCCATTGGCTATCACTATATTATCTCTGCTAGGTATATTTTCAAAAATTTCAGTGGATTTGTCAATCATAATTTCCCTTTCATAAATCCATGCAAACTCTTTTTGATCCTGTCATTGTTTTCCAGGAGTCCTTCATAATTGACTGCAGCATTTTCCTCACTGATGTCAGGCTAAACTGTCCATAATTTCCTGTTTTCTCTATACCTCCTTTTTTAAAAATTGGTTTATGCTCGCTACACTTCAATCAATAGGAACACTTCCAGAATCTTAGAAGATGTCCTCCGATAATTCATTCACATAGCGTTATCAATCCTTGCAATACCACGCTAGTGACAGCAAGCAAACTTGAGAAAAACCCAATTATTCTTACTGTTTGTTTTCTATTGATTAATGATTATTGATTAGTTAATGCCCATGATTAGTTAATGCCCATTACATTACCTCCTATCCCATGTGCATTGTTTTTTTTACCTTCATGGTATTAAGGGATATGGGCCAAAGGTTAATAAAGGAGGAGAAAGTGAGGACTGCAGATGCTGGAGACCAGAGTTGAAAAATGTGGTGCTGGAAAACACAGCAGGCCAGGCAGCATCCGAGGAGCAGGAGAATCGATGTTTTGGGCATAAGCCCTTCTTCAAGAATGAGGCTGGTGTGCCAAGCGGGCTGAGATAAAGGGTAGGGGAGAGGGAATTTGGGGAGGGGCGCTGGGAATACGATAGGTGGAAGGAGGTGAGGGTGAAGGTGATAGGCCGGAGAGGGGGTGGGGCGGAGAGGGCGGGATGAAGATTGTGGGTCAAGAGGGTGGTGCTGAATCCGGGGGTTGGGACTGAGATAAGGTCTGGGGAGGGGAAATGAGGAAACTGGAGAAATCTACATTCATCCTGTGTGGTTGGAGGGTTCCTAGGCGGAAGATGAGGTGCTCTTCCTCCAGGGTCTGGCGATGGAGGAGGCCAAGGACCTGCATGTCCTTGGCGGAGTGATGGAGGAGTTTAAGTGTTCAGCCACGGGGCGGTTGGGTTGGTTGGTGCGGGTGTCCCAGAGGTGTTCCCTGAAACGTTCCGCAAGTAGGCGGCCAGTCTCATCTGCACCTCATTTACTGTATCCATTGCACCCGATGTGATATCCTCTACATTGGGGAGACAGGCCGCCTACTTGCGGAATGTTTCAGGGAACACACAATATTAAACTGGTCCCAGTTGCCTGCATTTGTTCCATATCCCTCCATACCTATCTCATCCATGTATCTATCTAATCTAAATATTACTTAAATGACAAAGTTGTACTTGTATCCACTACTATATCTGCTAGCCATTCCAGACACTCACCACACAATGTGAAAAAGTTATCCCTCTGGATCCTTTTGAATCTCTCTCCTCTCACCTTCAACCTATGCCTTCTAATTTTAGACTGCCCTACTATGGGGAAATGGGTTAGGGTTACCCTAACCCTAACCCTAACCTTCAACCTGTCTACGCTCCTCCCCCACTCCAACCTCTCACCCTCACAACGCGCAGCCCTCCAATCCCGACCTCACCATCAAGCCAGCAGATAAAGGGGGCGCAGTGGTAGTCTGGCGCACAGTCCTCTAAATCGCTGAAGTCAAACGCCAACTCGAGGACACCTCTTCCTACCGCCCCCTCGACCATGACCCCACCCCCCCATCACCAAACCAACATCTCCCAGACCATACAGAACCTCATCACCTCAGGAGATCTCCCACCCACAGCTTCCAACCTCATAGTCCGGGAGCCCCGCACTGCCCGGTTCTGCCTCCTTCCCAAGATCCACAAACCTGACCACCCTGGCCAACCCATTGTCTCAGCATGCTCCTGACCCACTGAACTCATTTCTACCTACCTCGACACTATCCTATCCGCCCTAGTCCAGGAACTCCCCATATACGTTCGAGACACCACCCATGCCCTCCACCTCCTCAAAGACTTCCGTTTCCCCGGCCGCCAATGCCTCATCTTCACCATGGATATCCAATTCCTCTATACCTCCATCCGCCATGACCAGGGCCTCCAAGCCCTCCGTTTTTTCCTTTCCCGACGTCCCCAACAGTACCCTTCCACCAACACTCTCATTCGTTTGGCCGAACTGGGCCTCACCCTTAATTTCTCCTTCGAATCCTCCCACTTCCTCCAGACCAAAGGGTTGGCCATGGGCACACGTATGGGCCCCAGCTATGCCTATCTCTTTGTTGGCTAGGTAGAACAGTCGATCTTCCATAATTACACCGACACCAGTCCCCACCTCTTCCTCCGCTACATTGATGACTGCATTGGCGCCACCTTATGCTCCCACGAGGACTTTGAGCAATTCAACTTCACCAACACATTCCACCCTGACCTTAAATTTACCTGGACCATCTGTGACACCTCCCTCCCCTTCCTGGACCTCTCCATCTCCATTAATGATGACCGACTTGACACTGACATTTTTTACAAACCCACCGACTCCCACAGCTACCTGGATTACATCTCTTCCCACCCTACCTCTTGCAAAAATGCCATCCCGTATTCCCAATTCCTCTGCCTCCACCATATATGTTCCCAGGAGGACCAGTTCCACCACAGAACAAACCAGATGGCCTCCTTCTTTAGAGACCACAATTTCCCTTCCCACGTGGTTAAAGATGCCCTCCAATGCATCTCGTCCACATCCCGCACCTCCGCCCTCAGACCCCACCACTCCAACCGTAACAAGGACAGTACGCCCCTGGTGCTCACCTTCCACCCTACCAACCTTCGCATAAATCAAATAATCCGCCAACATTTCCGCCACCTCCAAAAAGACCCCACCACCAGGGATATATTTCCCTCCCCACCCCTTTCCACTTTCCGCAAAGACCGTTCCCCCCGTGACTACCTGGTCAGGTCCATGCCCCCCTACAACCCACCCTCCCATCCTGGCACCTTCCCCTGCCACCGCAGGAATTGCAAAACCTGCGCCCACACCTCCTCTCTCTCCTCCAACCAAGGACCTAAAGGAGCCTTCCACATCCATCAAAGTTTTAACTGCACATCCACCAATATCATTTAATGTATCCGTTGCTCCCGATGCGGTCTCCTCTACATTGGGGAGACTGGACGCCTCCTAGCAGAGCGCTTTAGGGAACATTTCTGGGACACCCGCACCAATCAACCCCACTGCCCTGTGGCCCAACATTTCAACTCCCCCTCTCACTCTGCTGAGGACATGGAGGTCCTGGGCCTCCTTCACCTCCGCTCCCTTACCAGTAGACGCCTGGAGGAAGAACTCCTCATCTTCCGCCTCGGAACACTTCAACCCCAGGGCATCAATGTGGACTTCAACAGTTTCCTCATTTCCCCTTCCCCCACCTCACCCTAGTTCCAAACGTCCAGCTCAGCACTGTCCCCATGACCTGTCCTACCTGCCTATCTTCTTTTCCACCTATCCACTCCACCCTCCTCACTGACCTATCACCTTCACCCCCTCCCCCACTCACCTATTGTACTCTATGCTACTTTCTCCCCACCCCCACCCTCCTCTCATTTATCTCTCCACCCTTCAGGCTCTCTGCCTTTATTCCTAATGAAGGGCTTTTGCCCGAAACGTCGATTTTACTGCTCCTCGGATGCTGCCTGATCTGCTGTGCTCTTCCAGCACCACTAATTCAGAATCTGGTTTCCAGCATCTGCAGTCATTGTTTTTACCTACTATGGGGAAAAGCTGTTGGCTATCTACACTATCTGTGCCTCTCATTATTTTATAGATTTTGATAAGGTCATCCCCCAGTCTCCCACACTCTATGAAAAAATGTCCCAGCCATTCCAACTTCTCCTTATAACTTAAACCCTCGAGTTCAGGTAGCATCCTATTAAATATTTTAAGCACTCTTTACAATTTAATAATGACTTTTCTACAGTAGGATGACCAGTACTGCACGCAGTACTCCAAATGAGGCTTTACCAGCATCTTGTACAGCTTAGCCAAGACATCTCAACTCATATACTCAGTGCCCTGACTAATAAAAGCAAGCATGCCAAAAGCCTTCTTCATCACCCTGTCTACCTGTGACTCCACTTTCAGAGCTATGAATTTGGAACCCTAGATCTCTGTTCTAAACACTTCCCAAGGCTCTTCTATTGACTGTTGTAAGTCTACCTGGTTTGACCAACCAAAATGCAACATCTTGCAATTATCGAAATTAAGCTCCATCTGCCATTTCAGTCCACTGAATGGTGGCACAGCATCGAGGACCTAAATATTCTGTTGATCAGGATTTTGCTGCATTCCCAGAAATCACCTTCATTATGCACTATACAATCTTTCTGTCATTTGCATACTTACTGTCATTTGCAGCTAATGAATTTGAAAGACCCTATATGGACAACAAGTAAAACTAATGTCATTTACAAAATACAGTGCAAGGACTGTCACAAACACTACATTGGACAAACAGGCAGAAAACTAGCCACCAGGATACATGAACACCAACTAACCACAAAAAGACATGACCCTCTCTCACTGGTATCCTTGCATACGGATGAGGAAGGACACCACTTTGACTGGGACAACACATCCATCCTAGGACAAGCCAAACAAAGACACGCACAAGAATTCCTAGAAGCATGGCATTCCAACCAGAACTCTATCAACAAACACATCGAGTTAGACCCTGTCTACCACTCCCTGAGAAAAGGAACAGGAAGTGACTTCACAGGAAATAACATCACCACAGGAAATGATATAGGCATAAAGTCATCCAGGGTTCTTTATGCCTATTGACTTTACCCTTCACTCTTAACAGGAATATACAGGCCCTGAATCCTCATTAACTCATTTTTGAAAGTCTCCTACTTACCAGATGTCCTTTTGCCTGCAAACAGCCTCCTCCAGTCAACATTTGAAAGTTCCTGTTCAAGACCATCAAAATTGTCCTTGCCCCAATTTAAAATTTTAACTTGTGGACCAGACCGATCCTTTTTCATAGCTATTTTAAGACTAATGGAATTATGGTCACTGGTACCAAAGTGCTTCCCCAGTAATACCTCCATCACTTGCCCTGCCTTAATACCCAGGAGAAGATCAAGTTTTGCCTCTTCTCTATTAGAGCCATCTACACACTGCGTGAGAAACACATCCTGAACACACAACAAAGTTCTCTCCATCCAAACGCTTAGCACTATGGCAGTCCCAGCTGATGTTAGGAAAGTTAAAATCCCTTACTATTACAAACCTATTATTTTTGCAGCTATCTGTGATCTCCTTAAGTATTTACTCCTTAATCTCCTGCTGACTATTGTGGGGGTCAATAGTATAATGTGACCAAAGTAATCTCCCTCTTTTTGTTTCCCAGTTCTACCCATATAGACTCAGTGGACAAACCCTCAAAAATGTGTTCTCAGTATTGCTGTGATGTTCTCCCTAATTAAAAATGCAACTCCCTCTCCTTCTATCCTTCCTGTAATAGCTGTACCCTGTAACATTGAGCTGCCAGTCCTGTCCCTCCCTCAGCTACATTTCTGTAATAGCTATAATAGATTAGTAAGTTTGCGAATGACACTAAGACTGGTGGAGTAGCAGATAGTGAAGGGGACTGTCAGAGAATGCACCAGAATATAGATAGATTGGAGAGTTGGACAAAGAAATGGCAGATGGAGTTCAATCCGGACGAATTCAAGGTGATGTATTTTGTAAGAGTGAACTATATGATAAATGGGAAAGCTCCTGGGAAAATTGATGTACAGAGAGATCTGGGTGTGCAGGTCCATTGTACTCTGACGGTGGCAACACAGGTCAATAGAGTGGTCAAGGCAGTATATGGCATGCTTTCCTTCATCAGACGGGGTATTGAGTGCAAAAGTTGGCAGGTCATGTTACAGTTGTAACAGACTTTGGTTCAGCCACATTTGGACTACTGCATACAGTTCTGGTCGCCACATTACCAAAAGGATGTGGATGCAGCTCTGGTCACCACATTACCAAAAGGATGTGGATGCTTTGGAGAGGGTGCAGAGGAGGTTCACCAGGATGTTGCCTGGTATGGAGGGTATGAAGAGAGGTTAAGTAGATGAGGATTATTTTCATTACAAAGACAGAGGTTGAGGGGGGGACCTGACTGAGGTCTACAAAATATGAGTTATAAACAGGGTGGATAGCAAGCTTTTTCCTAGAGTGGGGACTCGCTTACTAGGGGTCATGAGTTCAAGGTAAGAGGGGAAACGTTTAAGGGAGATAGGCATGGAACGTTCTTTATGCAGAGGATGGTGAGTGCTGGAATGTGTTGCCAGTGGAGGTAGTAAAGGTGGGCACGATAGCATCATTTAAGATGTATTTCGACAATTACATGAATGGGTAGGGAGCAGAGGGATACAGATCCTTAGAAAATAGGCAATAATAGATTTAGATAGAGGATTTGGATTGGGGCAGGCTTGGAGAACCAAAAGCCCTGTTCCTGTTTTGTAATTTTCTTTTATTTTGTTCATTACCTAGGTGACCTACACCTGCTCCTATTTCTTATGTTCAAAGTTTATTGAGAGGGAAGAAAGCCATGTGGAATTTGAAACACAGACTGATCAGTTATGATCTTACTAAATTGAAGAACAGGCCTGAAGGGCAAAACGATGTATTTCTGTTCTGAATTAATGTGTTCATAAGTCTATTGATTCAATAATGGCTTTTTTTTTTAAAAGAGCACAGCTTGCCAAAATTTTCAGGGTTGCCAGCTTTGAGACAGCAATAGATCAGAGTTGTCATTGAGTGTGAAATCTTGGATTCCTATGTTATGACATGGCAATGAACCTTTCTGCTAATTAAACCAAACATTCAAAAGCTCACCTCGCCCCATAATCTGTTAAAATATGGGTTACAACTTCCACTAGTTAAAATTGGAAAAGCATAGCGTGATTAAAGGCAGTCGGCATGGCTTTGTGAGGGGCAGGTCATGCCTCACTAATCTTTGAGTTCTTTGAGATGGTGACGAGACAGTTCGACGAAGGTCGAGCAGTGGATGTGATGTATGTGGACTTCAGCAAGGCATTTGATAAGGTTCCCCATGATAGGCTCATTCACAAAGTGAGGAGGTATGGGATACAGGGAGATTTGGCTGTCTGGATTCAGAATTGATTGGCTGACAGAAGGCAGAGAGTGGTTGTAGATGGGAAGTATTCTGCCTGGAGGTCAGTGTTGAGTGGTGTCCCACAGGATGCTGCCTGGACTTGAGGGCTTGCCTAATGAAGAGAGGTTGACTAAACTCTGACTTTTCTGTCTGGAGAGGAGGAAGAGAGGTAACCTGATCGAGGTATACAAGGTAATGATAGGCATGGATAGAGTCAATAGCAAGAGACTTTTCCCCAAGGCAGGATTGACCGCCACGAGGGGTCATAGTTCTAAGATATTAGGAGGAAGGTATAGAGGAGACGTCAGAGGTAGGTTCATTACGCAGAGAGTTGTGAATGTATGGAATGCGTTGCCAGCGGTGATGGAGGAAGCAGAGTCATTAGGGACAAGTAAGCGACTGCTGGACATGGACATGCTCAGCAGTGAATTGAGGGGTGCTTAGGTTAGGTTAGGTTATTTTATTTTAGATTAGGAATAAGTCTTGGCACAACATCATGGGCCAAAGGGCCTGTTCTGTGCTGTACTTTTCTATGTTCTATTAGAGAAAACAGATTTATTCTTTAGCTCTAAAAATGAACATTAAACAACAACTATTTACAACTCTAAGCCTTCTTTCTCTTAAATGTTAGGTATCTGCCTCCAACTCTACAATAATATACTATCCAATAAAAGCCTGTATTAAAATTACATTAACTTAATTTCAAAACCACACAGCAGCTATTATCGGTGTCTATCTCCCTCTGATTAAAGATTTCCCTGGGCCGTCTTCAGTCTTTTGCTGCAAAGTTGTGTCATATGAAAAAGGGTACCTTTGGTAGAGAGTGTTTTGCTGGCAGTTATTCTGCTGATGGCAGTTGGTCTCACTTCTAACTTTCAAAATGTCTGCTCCTTTATACCCCTAATATCGGATCATCGCATTGGTTCAAGGATACATTATATTTGAAGAATTGAGAAGATTTGTACTCAAGCTGATAGTCAAGTTAGAAGATTAAAAACCTACTCTATTTCCTGGGTAATTATTATTAAGCTGATCCCTGATTCATTGATACTCTAAACTTTGCCACCTGGCTCTTTAAACCCTGATATCAGGTGCAATCTGATTCCACCCTCCCAACCCAATCCTGACATATTAGGTGAATAAAAACTGAGCAATCAGAAACAAAACCAGAAGTTGCTGGAAATGCTCCGCAGGTCTGGCAGCATCTGTGAAGAGAAATTAGAGTTAACGTTTCGGGTCCAGTGACCCTTCCAAGACAGTGATACTGCCAGACCTGTTGAGCTTTACCAGCAACTTCTGGTTTTGTTTCTGACATTATCAACTTGGTACCCTTTATCTAGTATATTTATTCTTTCACAGCACCAGTCAAAATAATTGCTGTGCTCCTGTATATTTCAATCACAACATGGCACTTTGCTGCATGAGAGGCTGTGGTTTCTAGATGACCTTTTTGCTGTTGAATTTTTGATCTCCTGTAGAGGTTCATAACAGATGTCCAAGAATCTGCAGTGCAAAATACATCTAAAAGGTAAATGGGTAAGATTTTTAAAATTCTGACTGGGGACACATTACTCTGATGTACATATATAAGGTATGATTTGTCTGTAGCATGCATACAATACTTTTCACTGTATCTTGACACATGACAATAATAAATCAAAACAAACCAAGTGGAATTTTCAATTTCATTTGGAAAATCTGTGCCACAGTGTAAATACTGCCAATTATGTTTGGACAGTGGACTAAAAAATGGATAAATATTCAAGCAATGGGGAAGGATACCAGACACCTCAGCCCTATGAATGTGTGTTCAGAACAGTTTTGCCCAGTGACAGATGTTGATTGGTTTTTCAACCAGGACCAGTTGTGTTCAAGATTCCTTCACATAGTGACACCTCTTTAGTTGGTTCCTGTGCAAGTGGCGACACCATTGTGTTTGGATAATACAGCAGAAGCATCCAGCTTTGAGGAGAAAGCACTTAAATTCCTTCTTAACTCTTTTCCTTCTGAGTGGAAATGTACGTGAAAGTTCCCTTCTTGAAGGGAAAAAGTGAAAGCTGCTTTCAGAGACACTAAAAGGGCAAATCATTTATCACTTCATGAAACATTGAAAACTGTTCAAAAACTTGTGTTCTGATCAAAAAGTCAAAAGGGACCAAAAGGTAAATTAAGGGAAGCAAATTGCTTGACATCTTTGATATGGACTTGTCAGATCTGTGTCTACTAACCTTTTTGTGCCTAACCCATCTGTAACACTTGTCTTGACTTATCTGTGTGTCTATTTGTCTGTATATGCAATTTTTTTAAAAAAAGGACAAAGTTTTAAGTTATAGAGTTAGTTTCTAGCAATTCATGTTTCCTTCTTGCCATTAGTTAAAACTGTTAGATTATAATAAATCATGATTTTCTCGTAAATGATAAAAGGTTGGTATGCATACTCATGCAGCCTGAATTAGACAGTGAAGTAAAATTGGGGCCATTTGATTGTTTCCCCAAGTTTTAACACTTGTGATGACTTCAGGAATAATAGGGTTTGATTTCTAGCACACTATCCAAGGGAGTCATGACAACATAGATAGAAGTATTCTCAGCAATATAAATAATCTCCTGTTAACTCTAGAGTAATGTCGCAGGAGAAATACCAGTGGTGTAATGGCTTTAGAATGTCATATTCAAATATCACTTCAAGTGTCAAAAGTAACAGATGCAGTCAGTTCTTGCTTGTTTTATCTGATGTGTAACTGGAAATTTTAAAGTACCTGCTAATATATAAACTTGCCTCACTAATTACAGTTCATCTATAATTGACCTTGTACAATTAAACCTGTCAAGGGACAGGCCAGAGTCAACATCCTTTTTAAAATAATTGATTCCTAGTTGATCTTCTGTCGAATTGTATTTACTTATAACTGAAACAGAATTCTCTCAATTTTCAACCAGGGTGTATCACAATGTGTTTATACGACTCTAGACAGACAAAGTGGTTTGAATTAAAAGTTGTATTTAGTTTATAGCGAAGAAGTCTAGCATTATACTTGAAAGTATAGCTGTTAATTTGTTAACCAGGATTTGAAACAAGCCTTAGTGTACAACTGATCTCTGTGAATTTCCTGGGGTCAACCTAATGTGATCCCTTCTAGCAGGATTTCTGTCTGCATGAGAAGATTGCAGCCTGTACAAAATCTTTTCATCTGTAGCAATTTAAAGTGCCAGTATGCCCTTTCGATAGAAGATACTTCTGAAAATTTCTGACCAAATTGCTAATAAATTGATTTCTTGTGATCAATTGCAGTTGATTTTTAAATAGACTCTGACCTTTTTGTAAGAAATGCTGGGCACCTATCTTTACAGGTGTTGGGTGATTAATATTGTTTCAATCTGAATATGTTGTGTGACCTTCTGAGGCAGTTGTTTACCTATTGCGAAAATGAGTACATAAAAATAAAGAAGGACTGGTCGCATAGCATTTCCTTGCAAGTGCCTCATTTGCCCCATTCTTAGATCTAAAATAACAGTGAAGATGAGGGAATCCTGCTTTGACTTTATGTAAATGTGTGTATTTGAATAGACAAAACAGTTCAATAAATATTCACTCGTGTTATAATTGGTTCACTAACATTTAATTGTGGTGTGAGAAACAATTGATTGGTTGATATCAAGCTTACTTCGTAGCTGTAGCAATTAACAATTTTTTAAAATGAAAATCTGTGGATAGCGACGAAAGTTATCTAAGATTACAAAGGGATCTTGATCTATTGGTGCAATAGACTGAGGAGTGGCAGATGGATTTTAATTCAGCTAAATGTGAGGTATTGCATTTTGGTAAGAAGAACAAGGGAAGGCTTATACAATTAATGATAGGGCCATAGGTAGTGTTAACTTCCCTACCCCTAGTGAAAAACTTTGCTATTCATCTTGTCTATGTCCCCTTGTGATTTTATAAACCTCGATAAGGTCACCCTTCAACCTCTTGTGCTCCAGTGAAAAAAGTGCCAACCTATCCAGCCTCATCTTTTCACTCAAACCCTGCAGTCCCAGCGACCTCCTTGTAAATCTCTTTTGAACCCTCACCAATTTAATATCCTTCCTTTAGCAGGACTATACTCCAAAAGTTGCCTCATCAACATCATTTATAACCTCAACATGATATCCCAACTCCTTTGCTCACTGGTCTGAGCAATGGAGGTAAGAATGCTAAACACCTTCTTAACTATCCTGTCTACCTGTGACAACTTTCATAGAGCTATGTACTTGAAACTCTAGGTGTCTCTGTTTGATAACACTACCTAGGAGTTGAAAAATGTGGTGCTGGAAAAACACAGCAGGCCAGGCAGCATCCGAGGAGCAGGAGAATCGACGTTTCAGGCATAAGCCCTTCTTCAGGAATTAAAACTAGTGGATGTATTTTTAAGGTGAGAGGATAAAGATTTAAAAGGGACTTGAGGGACAGTGTTTTTCACATAGAGGGTGGTTAGTTATGTGGAACAAACTGCCAGAGGAAATGATAGTTGTTTCAACATTTAGAAGACAGTTGGACATGTACATAAATGCTGTTGAGTCAGACAGCACAGAAACAGACCATTCGGTCAACTCGTCCATGCCAACCAGATGTCCTAAATTAATCTCGACCTGTTTGCGAGAATTGGTCCATATCCCACTGAACCCTTCCTATTCACATGTCTATCCAGATGCCTTTTAAAATGCTGTAAATGTACCAGCCTCCACCACTTCCTCTGGCAGCTCATTCCATACACACACTACTCTTTTCATGAAAAGATTGCCCCATAGGTACCTCTTAAATCTTTTCCCCTTTCACCTTAAACCAATGCTTTCTTGTTTGGACTCCCCTACCCCGAGGGGAGAAAAAATACCTTGGCTATTCAAGCCCCTCATGATTTTATAAACCTCTATAAGGCCACTCCTCAGCCTCCGTGCTCCAAAGATTTAGCCTCTCCGTATAGCTCAAATTCTCATTCTCCAACGCCATCTTTTCTGAACCCTTTCAAGTGGGCGGCATGGTGGCACAGTGGTTAGCACTGCTGCCTCACAGTGCCGGAGACCTGGGTTCATTTCCCGCCTCAGGCGACTGACTGTGTGGAGTTTGCACGTTCTCCCCGTGTCTGCGTGGGTTTCCTCCGGGTGCTCCGGTTTCCTCCCACAGTCCAAAGATGTGCAGGTCAGGTGAATTGGCCATGCTCAATTGCCCGTAGTGTTAGGTAAGGGGTAAATGTATGTAGGGGTATGGGTGGATTACGCTTCGGCGGGGTGGTGTGGACTTGTTGGGCCGAAGGGCCTGTTTCCACACTGTAAGTAATCTAATTTAGCACCATCTCACCTATAGCACGTAGACCAAAATTGAATACAGTATTCCAAAAGTGGCCTCACCAATATCCTTTACAGCTACAACAAGACATCCCAACCCCTACATTCAATGCACTGACAAAGACAAGTGGACCAAATGCCTTCTCCACTATCCTGTCCACCTCTGACTCCATTTTCAAGGAACTATGAACCTCTCATCCAAGGCCTCTTTGTTTGGCAACCCTTCCCGGGACCCGACTATTAAGTGTGTAAGTCCTGCTCTAATTTGTCTTACCAAAATACACCACCTTACATTTATCTCAATTAAGTTCCATCTGCCACTCCTCAGCCCATCTGATCAAGGTCTCATTGCACTGAGATAACCTTCTCCACTGTCCATCATAGCACCAATTTTGGTGTCATCTGCAAACTTACTAACCATACCTCATAAATGATTTGGATATGAATATAGAAGTGTCACAAAGCAGTGGACCCAGCACCAATCCTTGCAGTCACTAAGCCTCCAGTTCAAAAATCAACCTTCTACTACCACTCTCTGTCTCCTACCTTCAAGCCAATTTTGTATCCAAATGGCTCGCTTTCCCTAATTCCGTGTGATCTCACCTTGCCAACCAGTCTACCATGCTGAACCTCATCTAACGGCTTGCTGAATTCCATATAAACAATGTCCTCACTCTGCCTTCATGAATCTTCTTTGTCACTTTTCAAAACACTCAAACCAAGTTAGTGTGACATGATTTATGTCAAAAAGCCATGTTGACTACAGTCACACTGTATGATTCTATAATTTATTGCAATTCCGACCAATCATGGCACTTTTTAAAGGGATACTTGTCACATCATGTGAAAATTAGTTCCTAGTGAACTGAAACTTGACCTTGCGTTCAAATGAATGAGGTTGTGGGAGCAAGGTGAGCAGTTAAACCTTTGATCATTACGATGTCTGAATTAAACTCCGGATTTCCCCCTTATTGTCTCCTGTTTTCTGAATTCCAAATGAAATGGAAGAAATGTACTGTTATTTTCTAATCCTACTATTAGATAGCCATAATGTAAATTTAATTATTTTATCTGTTTTCCATTATAACCAGTCATATGCTTTTAAAAAAAAATCAATTAGATATGAGAATTGCTGACTTGGCCAGCATTTAATGCCCAACTCTCCTTGCCTTCAAGGTGGTGGTGAGCTGTTTTCTTGAACTGTTGATGACCATGTGATGTAGGTAGAACAGTGGTGCCTTTTGGAGGGAATGCCAGGATTTCGACCCAGTGACAGTGAAGGAATGACAATATATTTCCAAGTCAGGATGGTGAGAGGCTTGGAGGCAACTTGCAAGTGTTGGTGTTCCCATGTATCTACTGCCCTTGTCCTTTTAGGTGAAAGTGGTGATGAGTTTGAAGGGTGCTGTTTAAGGAGCCTTGGTGAATTTCTACATTGTATCTCATGGATGGGAGGCACTGTTGTTCCTGAATATTGGTGGTTGAGTGAGTGGATTTTTGTGGATGTGTTGCCAGTCAAGTGAGCTGCCTTTGTCCTGGATAGTGTAAAACAACTTGCGTGTTGTCAGAGCTGCACTCATCCAGGCAAGCGAGGAATATTCCATCACACTCCTGACTTGTCCTTTGTAGATGGTGGACAGAGTTTGGAGAGTTAGGAGGTGAGTTACTCTCTGCAGAATTCCTGGCCTCTGATCTGCTCTTGCAGCCATAGTATTTATGTAGGTGGTCCTGCTCAGCTTCCAGTCAATGTTAATCTCCCAGGATGTTGATAATGGAGGATTCAGTGATGGTAATGCCATTGAATGTCAAGGGATGATGGTTAGCTTCTCTCATTGGAGATGATTATTGCCTGACATTAATAAGGTGCAAAGTTTATTTGTCACTTTTCAGCCTAAGCCTGGATATTGTCCAGGTTTTGCTGCATTTGGACATGGATTACTTCATTATTTGATGATATGTTTTGAGCATTGTGCAAATATCAGTAAACATCCTGACTTCTGATCTTATGGGGGTGGGGTGAAGGTCATTAATGAAGCAGCTGAAGATGATTGGGCCTAGGACACTACTGAAGAATTCAGATGTTCCAGAGCTGAGATGGCCATGAGTCCATAAGATGTAGGAGCAGAAGTCAGCCATTCAGCCCATCATGTGCTCTGCTGTTCAATAAGACCATGTTGATGTAATGAACCTCAACTCCACTTTTCTGTATTTTCTTCCATACCCTTTGATTCCCTTACTGATTAAAAATTCTGTCTTAACCTTGAATGTACTTAATGACGCAGCCTCAACAGTCGTTTGGGATGGTAAATATTTCCACAGATTCATTACCTTTGAAAGAGGTTCCTCCTTATCTCTATTTTACATTTGAGACCAGTTATTCTGAGATGATGCAGAGGGGAAAACAATCTGCATTTACCCTGTAAAGTCCCCTAAGAATCTTTTATATTTCAATAGGGTTTCCTCCCATTCTTCTAAATTCCAAACTACAGACCCAACCTATTCAACCTGTCTTCATAAGATTGTCTCTTGATACCTGGTAGCAGCCTGAGACCCTTATGTGTACTACTTCCAAAGCCAGTCTATCTTTCCTTGGATAAAGGAGCCCAAAGCTGTTAACAGCACCACAACAATCTTCCTTTGTGCCAGGTAAGACTCCAATCTGGAACTTGAGTCAAAATATCAACGAGACTTGTTTAATAAACACAAAATGATTTGCTTATTAAATAACATAGCTCATTTAATGATCATGCAAAACTGGTTAACATGCATAGGGTAATATGAAATATTAGTATTTACCCCTGACACATACATATCAGGTAATAGGGGAAACAGAAAATAGATTTTCATCTCTTCCTCTCTGCAGGGATTAACTTTGAGGCAGGATGAGCGACCCCTTATCATAGAATCATATTGAACATAAGTCCATTGAGTTTCTACTGCCAAAAACACACTAAATCTTTAGTAGTCCCTCTTCATGGCCTTAAATGTTATGACAATTCAAGTGCTAATGTTCAACAGTCTTTGTTTGACATCTTTTAGAGGAAAGTCTAGGTATCCACATCACTTCAAGCTCAAGTCCAGTAAAATTATGAAGCTTACAAAGCAATTGTCTTCGTTCTACCTAGGTATGTGTCTGAATCTTGCTACTTTGCCGGGTCTTTTAAGTGTCCATTGTGTACTTATTTTTGCTGTCACTTAAGATCCTAATCCAATAGTTCATTTTCATTGCATTCTTACATCTGTATTATACTTTTCTGTCCCATTCCTCTATCACCTTATCCTGAGTATTTTAGTAAAAATTGACAATTTTTACTATTTTACTATCCATTTTATCAATTTTACTAGCCATCCAAATACTATATCAATTTTTTTACTGTCATATTTTTACTACTGTCCTCCCTCAGCCACTGCACGGAGCTACTTCTCAGCCTTCGTGATCTGAAACTGCATTTTAACTCAACATTTCCGGCCTCCTGTAGTTTCAGTTAGTGCATGTTCCTTTCAGGAGGAGCCAGCAGCAGCCAGAGGTAAGAGCCGAAACAAGGGAAAATGTAATATCGAGTCCGGGGTTTCTTGGTATAGGCACATTCCTTTCAGAAGGAGCCAGCAGCCACCGATTCTGGGGAAACTTCCTACTCTGTCACGGGAGAAAAGGGAGCAGAGTTTCTGATTGGTTGCTGTTAGTTTGTACTAAACTGTTCATTCCCTTAGTGTTACAGGTGAAGGAATCTCTTGCAGTACAGGGTAAGTGTGTGTCAGTCTTTTAATGGGTTAATACAGTTTGTTCATCTTCTGGTTAATACAGGGAGTTGGGAGTGTACTATTTCTTAGATAATAACTGCAATTTTTAAGTAGCTAATTAAAACTTTACTTATAATCGAACAGGCAATAGAGGATTAGTCTTGTCAGTTGCGGGGGGGTGTTATGTTTCCACCTGAGAGGTTTGGTTAATGACAGAAGCAAAGAACATCCTTGATATTTACATCTGCAGAAAGTGTACCCACTTTCAGCTGCTCACTGAATGAATGGGTAGGCACACAAATGGCAGAGAGGGTCATAGAAGCTATAAAAACGTGATCACGCCCAAGGTACAGGAAGCTAGATGGGTGATTGCTAGACAAAGCAGGCAGTCAGTGCAGGTGCCCCCTGCTGCTCTTCCCTTGTCAAACAGGTATTCAGTTTTGGGTACTGATGAGGGAATGGCCCATTTTGTGAGCCAGCAGCAGCAGCCAGAGTGGTGGCACCACAGTTGACCCTGCTGTACAGAGGGAAGGGACAAAGCAAAGTAGATCAACAGTAATTGGAGATTCAATAGCTAGAGGCACTGATGGGTGCTTGTGTGTGCGTGAGATACTCCAAATGGTATGTTGCCTTCCTGGTGCCAGTGTCATGGATGTCTGTGTGGGTACAAGGCATCCTGAAATGGGAGGGTAAACAGACGAAGACATTGTCCACATGGGCACAAATGACATAGATAGGAAAAGTGACAAGGTGCTGCAGCAACAATTCAGGGGGTTAGGCAATAAACTAAAAAGCAGGACCTCTCTCATGACCAAAAACTGGTGTATGGGGTGGGCATCATAAATGTGAATCATTGAATGTAAGATTACCTGCAAAGATTGGTTATTCAGCCTGTTGATACGCTACTCATACTATTTGTATTTAACTGTTACCTGGAATTACCTTGCTGTTATTTCTCCACCTATAAGTTATGTGCCTGCATGTTTCTCTCTACTTCATCTGATGAAGGAGCAACGCTCCAAAAGCTTATGATTTTAAATAAACTTGAAGCATAACCTGGTGTTGTGTAACTTTTGAATACAAAAAAGGAAACATATCTCAGGTCTAAGGTCTAGGTAATTAAAAACAGAGGATGTCCTTGAAGAATATAGAGCAAGTGGGAAGGAACTCATATGGGGAGTTAGAAGGACTAAAAAGGGCCATGTAATGGTTATGGAGAATCCCAAGACATTTTGTACATATATTAGGATCAAGAGGGTAGGCCCACACTAGAATAAATGAGAGAGATTATGTGTGGAGCCAGGGGAAATGGTTGAGATCCTTAATGAGTATTTTACATCGGTATTCTTTACATAGATGATGCACTTTGGGAAGAATAACAGGAAGGCAGAGCAATGGGTCAATGGAAAGCTTCTTGGTAGTATGGATGTGCAGAGGGATCTTGGAGTCCATGTACATAGATCCCTGAAAGTTGCCACCCAGGTGATAGTGCTGTTAAGAAGGCATATGGTGTGTTAGGTTTCATTCGTAGAGGGATTGAGTTCCGGAACCGGAATATCATGCTGCAACTATACAAAACACTGGTGCAGCCACACTTGGAATATTGTGTACAGTTCTGGTCTCCATATTTCAGGAAAGATGTGGAAACATTGGAAAAGGTGCAGACGAGATTTACCAGGATGTTGCCTGGTCTGGAGGGAAGGTCTTATGAGGAAAGGCTGAGAGACTTGGGTCTGTTCTCATTGGAAAGAAGAAAGAAGAAGAGGGGATTTGATAGAGACATACAGGATGATTAGAGGATTAGATAGGGTAGACAGTGAAAGTCTTTTTCCTAGGATGATGACGTCAGCTTGTATGAGAGGGCATAACTATAAATTGAAGAGTGATAGATTTAAGACAGATGTCAGAGGCAGGTTCTTTACGCAGGGCGTGGAATGTCCTGCCTGCTAATGTAAGTCAACTCAGCCACATTAGGGAGATTTAAACAATCCTTAGATAAGCACATGAATGATTTTGGGATAGTGTAGGGGGACGAGCTGAGAATCGTTCACAGGTCAGTGCAACATCGAGGGTCGAAGGGCCTGTTCTGCACTGTATTGTTCTCTGTTCTATGTTGTATTGACCAAAGAGAGGAACACGAGGAATGTTGAGGTTAGGCAAAAGTATGTGAATACTCTTGGGCAGGTCAACATAATGAAGGAAGAAATGCATTAAGGTAGACAAGTCCAGAGGCAGTTAGGATCTATTCCAGGATGCTCTGGAAGCAAGGGAGGAAATATTTAGGGCCTAAACAGATATCTTTGCATCCTATTTGGCCTCAGGTGTGGTTCAAGAGGACTGGAGAATGGCCAATGTTGTTCCTTTGTTTAAGGGAAACCGAGATAATCTAGATAATTACAACTGGGGAGCCTGACGTCAGTAATAGAGAAGCTGTTAGAGAAGATACTGAGAGATGGGATTTATTCACATTTGGAAGTGAATGGACTTATTAGTGATAGGCAGCATGGGTTGTGTGGGGAATGTCATGCAGCTTGATTACGTTTTTGAGGAGGTGACAAGAATGATTGAGGGAAGGGGAGTGGTTGTTGTCTCCTGGGACTTTAGGAAGGCATTTGACAAAGTACTTTATGACAGGCTGATACAGAAGGTAGAGTCTCATGGGTTCCGAGGTGCGCTGGCTGGATGGATACAGAACTAGTTTGCTCATAGAAGACAGAATAGAGGGAAAGGGTGCTTTTTGGAATGGAGATCAGTAACTAGTGGTGTTCTGCAGATAATCAGTGCTGGGACCTTTAATGTTTGTAATACACAAATGATCTGGAGGATAATGTAGGTGGTCTGATTAGTAAGTTTGCAAATAAATTGGCAAAGTTGCAGATAATGAGGGGGATTGTCAAATGATCCAACAGGATATAGATTGCAGAGAGATAGTAGATGGACTTGAAGCTAGACAAATGCGAAATGATGCATTTTGGAAGATCAATTTCAGATGTGAATTCAACAATAAATGACAGAATCCTTGGGAGCATTGGCATACAGAGGGATAATGGCATCTCAGTCCATAGACCCCTGCAAGTGGCAACACAGATGGGCAAGGTAGTCAAGATGACATGCAGTATGCTTGCCTTCTTTGGCTAGGGCATTGAGTATAAAAGTTGGCAAGTTATATTACAGCTGTATAAAACTTTTGTTAGGCCACATTTGGAACATTGCTTGCAGTTCTGACTGCCATACTACCAGAAGGAATGAATTTTGACAATCTTTTCATTTTTCTTCTCTCTCTCCTCATTCTTATTTGTCCATGAGACCCATCTCCTGATGCTTTGGTTGTGTTCCCCTAAAATGCTAACTACGTGATTTACTTTTATGTTACCGGATATTGTTAATAGTATCTGAGTCATAGTTAATAGAATCACCTTTTTCTTCAAATCTAACATCATCATTCCTATCTTAAAAAAAGCATCAATCCATCTGTCATTGCAATCTATATTGCTCTATATTCAAACTCTTTCATCTCTAAAGTTCTTATATGTGCAGTCATCTCTCAAACCCATGACCATATTTTCTGGTACGCCAATGCAAATTCATCCAAATATGTTTCTGCCCCTGGCATAGTATGAAAATTGCATTTGCCAAAGTCACAAATGACATCCAAAGTGACTGCAACTGTAGTAGCTCTCCCACCTGTTTCTTTGTGGCCTTGGCCTAGAATAGCACAGCAGATCAGGCAGCATCTGAGGAACAGGAGAATAGACGTTTTGGGCATGGGCCCATCTTCAGGAATGAGGCTTTTGTGCCAGGTGGCTGAGAGATAAATGGGAGGGAGGGTAGGGTTTTGGAAGAGGGAGGTAGCTGAAAAAGCGATAGATAGATGAAGGTGAGGGAGAACTTGATCGGTTTGGGGGTGGGGGGATAGAGTGGATAGATGGGAAAGGTGATGGACAGGTCAGGAGAGCAGTGCTGAGTTGGAGGCTTGGGACTGGGATAATGTGGGGAGAGGGGAAATAAGGAAACTGTTGAATTCTACATTCATCCCGTGTGGTTGCAGAGTCCCAAGGCAGAATATGAGATGTTCTTCCTCCAGGTGTTGGGTGGTAACGGTGGAGGAGGCCCAGGATCTGCATGTCCTTGACTGAATGGGAGGGGGGAGTTGAAATGTTCAGCCACGGGGCGGTTGGGTTGGTGGGTGCAGGTGTCCTAGAGATGTTCTCTGAAATGATCCGCAAGGAGGCACCCTGTCCCCCATGTAGAGGAGACCACATTGGTAGAGGTACAGGTAAACATCTGTCGAATGTGGAAGGATTCTTTGGAGCCTTGGACGGAGGTGAGGGGAGTAGTGTGGACATAAGGTTTGCAATTCCTGCAGTGGCAGGGGAAGGTGCCTGGAGTGGAGTGTGGGCTGGTCGGAGGCATGGACCTGATGGAATCACAGAGGGAATACTCTCTCTGGAATGCTGATAGGGGTGGGGAGAGAAATAGATCTCTGGTGATGGATTCCATTTAGAGGTGGTGGAAGTGGCAGAGGATGATGCGATGTATGCGGAGGTTGGTGGGGTGGAAGGTGAGGACTAGGGGGGTTCTGTCCTTGTTGCATTGGGAGAGGTGGGGTTCAAGTGTGGTATTGTGGAAAATGGAGGAGATGCGTTGTCTTTGGTTGATCACACCATCCTTCTTCAGTGACTTGTCTCTGTCATCCAGCTAAATAGATCTGCTTCCGATCCTCTTTGACACCTCATCAGAAGAGAATTAGTGCAATGTCTTCACTTCCTCCTGGTGTGTTCTCTTGTGTTCTCTTATTTTTTATTTTCTGGTGACATCTGAAACTAACGTATATCAATGGTGTCTAGTTCTATGTCACCACAACTTCCTCTGATCTTTCATTGCAAAGCTGCAAATACATGAGAGCATTACTTGCCCCCAAACTCCCAAAAATGCTTGGGAACATTTGATCACTTGAACAGCTGGTCAGAGAAAAACTATTCGCTCTTGGACATGAGAGAAAAAGAATCTGAGGCCTTGCTGTTCTATCTTTTCCAATCACAGGCTGTTTATCATCTGCAATTGCTTCTGATGGGCTCACTACTAAGCATTCTGAAAAAGTACTCATATTGTACTCAAACTATTAACTGTTTCTGCAGGTGCTGTCAGACAAGTTAAATTTCTCTAGCATTTTGTGATTTTTTTTCAGATTTCCAATATTTACAGTATTTCGCTTTATATCTAAAGCTATTTCATGCCCACTTGGGTCTGGATTCCTTTTGAATGGGGACAGGAGAAATGATTCACTCACATTGTCCGAGGTAAATGAATTAGAATCATACAGATCTACAACATGAAAATAGGCCCTTCCGTCTAACTTGCCCATGTTGCCCAGTTTTCACAATTTGAACTAGTTCCATTTTCTTGCATTTGATCCATATCCTTCCATACCTATCCCAACCATTTATATGTCTAATTTTTTCTTAAAAATGATGAAATTGTACTTGCTTCCATTGCTACCACTGGCAGCCTGTTCTAGAAACCTGCCACCCTCTGTTTGAAAAAGTTGCCCCCAGGACCCTTTTATCTCTCTCCCCTCTCACCTTAAATCTATACCCTCTAGTTTTAGACTCCCCTACCTGTCCTTATCTATGTATCTCATGAGGTCACCCCAAAGTCTCCTAAAGTCCAGGGAAAGAAGTTCCAGCCTATCCAACCTCTCCTTATATAGTTGGCTCTGCTGTAATGCAGTAGGTCTGTTCTCTTGCAATCCCTTATCAGAAAAATTGCATAATAGCAGCACCATTTAAACAAATTGGGCCAGAATTGCGTTATAACCAATACATGCCTTTAAAGTTCGCGCTTTAGAAACAGTGTCGCCAGTTCGTCAATCGTGTTATAGCGAATTCACATTAATGAAGCGTGCATTATAGCAGAATGACTTATAACTCAAAATTAGATGGGTTGTTGGAGACAAAATCAGTTTTACTTAATGGCTTTGGAATTTTTCAGGTACAATGATTCAAATAGTCATATGCCTTTAAAAGTTGCTATTTATAGCCACTTGAATTCAGTCCTCTGAAAATTCAAACAACAGTTTTGAATAAAACATCAGTTTGTAACAAGGGATTTTGTGTACAACCTATTGTTCTGTGAAGTGTAACTAGAAGTGTTCAACTTTTCTGAAGTCTTGCTTTTTGCTCTTTTCCATGAAATTATGATTCAAATTTTAAGTGTTGTGCTGTGACGGAAGGATGTGTGGGAAAAAAAACTTGATTAAGCATGGGGAATCAAAGCTAGCCTTTCCAGCAATGCCCATACTTATGGGAAAAAAACAAAACTCCATGGCAATGGGATACCTCTTCTTGGTGATACTGTCAGCTGACAGTGGTGAACTATAATAGAATCTCATGAGTAAACCAGGAGATTCCACATTGCAACATTTAAGGATCCATTGGTGATGGGTTTACAGACTGTTGGAAGAAGGCATCACAATCCTGACTTCTTTCCTCAACCCCTCCCCATTTTGACTATTGTTTTAATGTCCATCCTCTATTAATCCATGACAGAGTGCTCAACTAACCCAGCTCCCTAATCCTGATGGCTTGCTACAGATCCTTCTGCAGGTTAAGGAAAGACAGGACGTGCTTTTTTCTGCAGATGGTCTAACAAGTCTCACCCATTTGACAACGTGGCCTGGACGGAGATGGCAAAAGGGGTGAGGAGCCATGGGTCCAGCACTGACCGTTGTTCAGCTTAGGAGGCGCACGAATGATCTGCCAGGGTAAATGCCAGTATCACATCTTCAATAAAAGACTGGAGGTTATCAATAATGGATATATGCAAGTTGGCTATTATAACAGCAGAAATCCTTATCAACTGTAGTGCTCAAGGGCAATTCAGGCCAAAGTGTTTGGAAGTTTGCCTTGTGTGCACGAGAACTTAATGTGGGACTGACAGGTTAACATGTGCCATGGAGATGCATGCAGGCAAGCATTTAAATGCTACTTGATATTACCACCAACTTGGCAATTTGTCATGTCGGATAAACACACCCACAATTCCAATCAAGATCAAAGACAAGAGGTGGATTTTCTGTTTCTGACAGCCATCAGAGAAGAGGCAGTGAAGATCACCCGTGAGGAGGGAGGCACAGAGACCATTCTGCTGGTGGCAAATTGGCACACAGAATGGACGCGATGAAATGTGAAGTGCTCAAACCGTGATAATTCTTAATGTGATTCTGTTTGTTCTCCACTACAGATCCTGTCCATCCAAGGACCAGGCTACAGTTAAACCAGAAATCCGAAGACACCAGTTCTAGGGAAGATGAAGCCAGTCCTTTTGAGACTGCACTGTCTCATCGTCAATCTCTATTCACAGTTACACGGAAGATTTTTGTGTAGATTTGGGAGCAAAATATGAGCACAATGCAGACTCATCCCAACAGCTTTGGGATAGGATGACAGTTTAAATCCCCAAACACTGAGGACTGCTAGGAACAACGCACCTATCATGTCCCCTCTGGTTAACAAAGATCTGATAACATTCATCTCATTTTCCAACTGTTGGCTCATAACCCTGGAGGTATGGAAACCCTGATATCTAAGTGTTGCTTAAATATTTTGAGAGTTCCAGATTCCCACCACTCTATTGGTGAAAAACATTTTTCTTCAACTCTCCTGTTAGCCTTTTACCTGTTCCTTAAATTTTTGTCCCCCATTATTGACCCCTCTGATAATGGAAAAACTGCCTTCCTGTCCATCCTGACTGTGCTCCACATAATCTTTTATGAAGATCCTGTTTCAATCATTGCTGCTTTAAGGAAAACAACAAAACAAATCCTATCTAATATTTCCTCATCATTTCGACCCTCCAGCCCAGGTAGCATTGAGGTAGGTTTCCTCTATATGCACCATGGTCCAATCACATCTTTCGTGTAATGTGATCTGAACTGTGCACAGTACTCCATTGTAGCCTAACCAGCATCTTATACAATTCCACTATAGCCTATTTCCTTTATTAACCAAGACATAGAATACAAGTATCCCATGTGCCTTCTTAACCAACTCATCTGCCTGCTATGCTACCTGCAAATCTGTGCTTTTAAATGATCCTACTCAAGGTGTAATTCCTTACCTTGTTAGCCCTCCTCAAGCAGATTACTTCACATTTTTTTCTAGGTTGAATTCCTTTGACCTTGCTGACTCTAGACCAGCCCATTTACATCCTTTTGCAGTATACAGCTATCCTCTTCAGTATTCAATACCCTAATTTTTGTGGTATTTGCACTCTTGATTGTATTCCATACAAAACTCCAAATCATTAATGTACACCATAAACAGCAAAGACCCTAGCACTGAATTTGTGGAACCCCACTAGATACAGACTTCTTGTCACAGACAAATCCATCTACCATTGCCCTTTCTCCCTGCCTCTCAGACAATTTTGATTCCAATGTGACACTCAAATGCCATGGACTCATGCTGTGAGGGACCTATTCAATAGCCTTGTGAAAGTGACCAGGCCAAATGCATTACGATGATCAACACTGAGTTACCTCCTCAAAAAATCGATTACATTTGTCAAACATGTTTTTCCCTTAACCAATTGATGCTGACAATCCCTGCATATAGATTCTGCCCATCAGAATGCTTTCTAATAACCACCCCACCACCAAGGTTAGACTGACTGGCCTATAATATTTTGGGCTGTCCTTTCCTCCCCTTTAATAAATGGGACAATGTTGGCAGTACCCGAATCCTCTGGCATTGCATCTGTGGCCAGAGAGAATTTGAAAATTACCATTAGGGCCGCTGATATCTCCACCCCGATTCCATCAGTTGCCTGGAATAGATCTCATCGAAGCCTGTGAATTTCTGTTTTTAAGGGAATTAAATTGGCTACTACCTCCTCCTCTCTTTATGTCAATTTCTTCATTATTTTACTGTCCTCCACACTGATATTTATGCTGTGTTGTCCTTTTCTATTGTATGCAAGATCCATGCATGCCCTGAGTTCATTCATGTCTTGGATATTTAAGTGCAATTTTTGTTGTGATAGCAGTAAAACATGGACTATCAAATTTCAACTTCCATCATCTGATTTTAATACCGGAGACATTCCTTAACCGAAAAATGTTTTTAGAAAGGAAGAAACGTGGACAAGCGGTTGCTGCAGTGATCACTTAACTATTGCATGGTGGGAAAAAAATACATTGTTTGAACTGAATCTGCCATTTTATCTAAAAGTATTGAAGTCAATCAACTAAGTCAACATGAAGAAGCTCAAATTTTGTTTTAATTGACATGTCTGATAAATTGCACATATTGGACTTTAAAAGGTGCCTGCAACTATCAACTTCGAATGATAATGAATTCAGATTCAGGAAGGACTTTTTTTCTTTAGTCTCCCACGCTGTAAAGGGGGGTGTCTTATAGAAGTATACAAGATCATGAGTGGCATGGACAGAGTGAATGCACTCAGCCACCTTCCCAGCATTAGGGAAAGAGGACAAGATGGCATCAGTTTAAGGTTAGAAGGGAAAGAATAAAACGGAACATAGAACATTAGAGCACAGTACAGGCCCTTCAGCCCTCAATGTTGCACTGACCTGTGGAACCAATCTATTCCATTTTCATCCGTATGGTTTATCCAGTGACCATTTAAATGCCCTGAAAGTTGGCGAGTCTACCACTGTTGCAGGCAGTGCATTCCATACCCCTACTATTGGAGTAAAGAACCTATATCTATCACTCCTCAATTTAAAGCTATGTCCCCTCATGCTAGCCATCAGCATCTGAGGAAAAAGGATCTCACTGTTCACCCTATCTAACCCTCTGATTGTCTTGTATGTCTCAATTAAGCCACCTCTCAACTTTTCTGTAATGAAGACAGCCTCAAGTCCCTCAGCCTTTCCTCATATGACCAGGCAGCATCCTCAAATCTCCTGTGCACCCTTTCCAAAGCTTCCACAAGCTTTGTATAATGCAGTGACCAGACCTGTACTCAAAACTCCAAGTGTGGCTGCACCAGAGTTTTGTACAGTTGCAGCAATACCTCGTGGCTCTGAAACTCAATCCCTCTACCAATAAAAGCTAACACACTGTATGCCATCTTAACAACCCTATCAACCTAGGTGGTAACTTTCAGGGATCTATGTACACGGACACCAGAATCTCTGTTCATCTACACTACCAAGAATCTTACCATTAGCCCACTGCCCTGTCTTCCTGTTGCTCCTTCCAAAATGAATCACCTCACACTTTTCCACATTAAGCTCCATTTGCCACCTCTCAGCCCAGCTCTGCTGCTTATCTACGTTCCTCTGCAACATCCTTCAGCACTATCCACAACTCCATCGACCTTAGTGTCATCCTCAAATTTACCATCCCATCCTTTTACATCCTCATCCAGGTCATTTATAAAAATGACAAACAGCAGTGGCCCCAAAACAAATGCTTGTGGTACACCACCTAGTAACAACTTCAGGATGAACATTTCCCATCAACCACCACCCTCTGTCTTCTTTAAGCTAGCCATTTGCTGATCCAAACCACTAAATCATCCTCAAATCGCATGCCTTCATATTTTGTGTAATAGTCTACTGTTGGGAACCTTATCAAATTCCTGAAGAAGGGCTCTGGCCCAAAATGTCGATTCTCCTGCTTCGGATGCTGCCTGACCTGCTGTGCTTTTCCAGTAACACTCTCAAACCTTATCAAATGCCTTACTGAAATCCATATACACCTCATCCACCTGTTTGGTCACCACCTCAAAGAATTCAATAAAGTTTGTGAGGCATGACCAACCGATCATAAAACCTTGTTGACTATCTCTAATCAATTTATTCCCCTCTAGATGATTATAAATCCTCATAACTTTTTTCCAACACTACCCACAGTTGAAGTAATCCTCACTAGTGTACAATTACCAGGAGTATGAGGGGCAACTATTTTACTCAGTGGTACGCATATGAAATGAACTGCCAGTGGTTGTGGTTGAGGCAGGTACATTAACAACATTTAAAAAGGCATTTGGACAAATGTGGATCGGAAAGGAAAGATTTAGAAGGATATGGGCCAAGTGCAGGGAAATGGGATTCGTCTGGATGGGTGTTTTGGTTAGCATGGACCAGTTTGGGCCAAAGGGCCAGTGTCCGTGCTGTAGGACTCTGACTCTTTAATTAAACTATGTTTCTGTAGCTGCTTGGCAAGGCAGCTGATGGAGAAGAAAATAAAGGAATTTTAAACAGCAAATTTGGAAGACTTCTTCCTCTCGAAGTACAAGGTCAAATTAGAAATCAAATTGAAGAAACCTTCAATGAAAACTTCAAAGATATCTACCAATCTTGCTACTGCTAAAGATACAAATAGTTCATTTAACAGTGGTCTCAGATCTTAGTAGGCCGATGCTGTTAAGGCCCCTTGTTTCAATCCAAGACACTAGAGCATCACATTGAGCTTCCTCCACTTCAGCTGCTTTTGATGGTTTTGCACCTAAATATAGCACCAGGAAACATTAAAAAAATGTATGAGCATAAAGATGACAAGTGATTATTCCATCTGTTTTGTTCTTGTATCTATACTCAATGTCAATTATGTAATAGTTTACATAATTATGTAATATTATGGGATTGCTGAAAAATATTTGGCCTTGTCATAGTATCAAGGTTAATAGTTATAGTACTCTGCATTTTGCTCCAACTTGATGGCTTTAGAAAAGTTGAGGACACAGTATTTTGGAATGAGGCCTTTTACACGTTCATGCAAATTATTACTGCATTGATTATTCTGAGGAATATGGTTTAATTTGTAGGGATAATTGGCTCCCATTCTATGCACTTCAGAGTATATTGCTACATGTAACTATTGGAGGGTATATTGAGAGACAGGTATTGTTGTAATTAACACATTTTAAAAGATGGTGCAGGATCAGAATAATTGGACATTGCACGATATCACATGAATGCCTATATACCCCAAAAGTGTCTTCAGTAAAAGCTGTTGACCTTTTTCCCCATGAGGATATCTAGTTTTGTGACAGATAATGAGATAAGAGGCATAGATAGAGTGGATAGCCAGAGATTTTTCCCAGGATGGAAATGGCTTTCACAAGGGGGCATAATTTTAAAGGTGATTGGAGGAAGGTTTAGGGGAGATGTCAGGTGTGCTCATTATATAATGCACTGCCAGCAGTAGTAATAGAGTCAGATACATTAGGGACATTTCAGTGATTCTTGGATAGGCACATGATAGTAAAATGTAGGGTATGTAGGTTAGTTTGATCTTAGAATAGGATAAAAGGTTGGCACAACATCAAAGGCTGAGGGACCCGTACTATGCTGTTTTATGTTGTGTGTTATAAAAGGACAAAGCTAAATTAGAATCCCCTTGTTACTAACAACTCTTTAGTTCTTAGAAAGCACATAATCAGCATATTATCTCACTATTTGACTGGAATCTCGGTCCCACCCTTGTGCAACGAATTGACCAGGTTGACTCCAACGAGTCTCCCCTTAGTGATGATTGGTCTTGCGTTGTCACTGTTGATGTCTTCGATATGTCTTCTTTTATAGGTTTTCTCCTTGGCTTCCAAACTGTTCTATGTCCTGCTCCCTTGCAGAAGACCCTCATAGTTCGAGCTTTTTATCCACAATAGAGTCCATGGTTCCTCATATCAATCTTTTTGCTACCACAGCGGTTGAATAACCTTTAGCATCAGTCATTTGTTTGAGTTGAAACCCTGGTTTTACTTCTTCCTTGGTCTGGCGTTTATGTAAAGCCAGCATGATTTCCCATCGTACAGGTTAGGCTCCAACTCTATTAGCTATAGGGTCACAATTACCCCTAAGATCAGTGTTCACTAGCAGGTGTGAAATAGAGTCCCCACCCTTCATTCTGTTCTGGCAGATAAAAGATGTGGTTCATTGTATACTCCCCTTGAAAAATAAACTAAGAATTTTACAGCACCAGGAGACCATATGACAAATCATGTCTGTACCAGCTTTGAAAGAGCAATCTAATTTAGTCCAACAGCTCTTATTTATACTCTAGAACACTACAAATTAGTCCTATCCTAAGTTTGTGTCTGAAAGCAAAACAGAAAATGCTGGAAAAGCTCAGGTCTGGCAGCATCTGTAAGGAAAGAAAAGAGCTGACATTGAGTCTAACTGACCCTTTGTCAAAGCTTTTATATGTATGAAAGCCTTCAGAAAGTAAAATGTGATTCCTTTGAGTGTTTTCCATATCTTAATCTCAATCAGTTTAAATCTGACCTCTGGTTACTCATCTACTTTTCATAGGAAACCATTTCTCATTACTTGGTCTATTAAATGCCATGTTCTTGAAACCTCCAGTTCATGTTCTCTGCTATAACTAAAAACAAATCTTTCTACATAACTGAATTTCTCATTTGTGGTATTATCTTGGTAAAAACCTCATCCTTGTACAGAGTATTCCAGTTGAAGCCTAATCAATGACATCTATAGATTTGACAGGACAGGACTTCCAAATGGAGGGAACGGAATCCTTGAAGTGCATTCAGGAGAATCTTTTTGGCCAATATGTAGTAGTTCCAACAATACAAGGTGTACTTCTGGACTTCAGTTTTATTTACTAAAATTGACGGGTGGAAGGAAGTGGGAGTTTGGTGGAGATCATAATTCAGCTGATTTAAACTTACTTAGGGAAAAGGACAAAAATAGAACAGGAAAGTTCTAAATTGGGGTAAGGCCAATTTTACTAATCAGATGAGTGGTTTAGCAGAAGTGGACTGGAAACAGTTATTTGAAGGTAAATTGGTGTTCTAGCAGAGGGAAGCATTCCAAGGTAAGGTTCTAGGGATTTAGAGTAAATATTTTCCAAAAAGTTAGGCCAGCCAAATCTAGAGCCCTTTGGATATCAGGGAAATTATAGATATTAAAGAGTCTGAAATATTGTATATAGTAAACATAGGTAGAGATTAAGTCCAGGACCAGATGAATTGTCCCACCAGTGAAAAGTAGTGAAAATAGTGAAAATAATGGATACTTGGACCATCATCTTCCAATCTTTGCTGGATAGGATGTGGTGCCAGAGGCTTGGTGTAACAATAATTACAGACCAGTTAGGCTCTGCTTAAATTTTAAAGGAAGATTGACCCTGACTAACATGTTTGAACCTTTTACAGAGGTGACAAGTTGATGAGTGTAGTGCTGTGAATGGATATTAGCAAGATTTTTGACAAGCTCCCATGGGCAAATTGGTTTTAAAAAAGGCCCATCCAGGGAAATGTAGCAAACTGGATATAGAATTGACTGTCAGGAAACAGGTATGGAGACTGAAAAAGGTATCTTCAGAGTAGTAAGAGGGCTCAGTACAAGATTCCTTCATTTTTGTGGTATATTTTAATGATTTGGATTTAAGTGTAGGGAGCACAGAATCCTTACAGTATGGAAACAAGCCACAGCCTAACAAGTCCGCACCGACCCTCCAAAGAGGGACCTGCCCAGACCCATTTCCCTATTGTTTACCCCTGATGAATGCACCTAACCTACACTTCACTGAACACAATTTAGCATAGCCAATTCATCTAACCTGCACATGTTTGGACTGAGAGAGGAAACCACAGACATGGGGAGAATGTGCAAACTCCACACAGACAGTTGCCAGAGGCTAGAATTGAACTTGAGTCCCTGCCACTGTAAGGCAGCAGTGCTAACCACTGAGCCACCCCATGATCAAGATGTTTGCAGAGTAGTATGTAGGACTCAGTACTAAACATGACATTACAAATATTGGTCAGACAACAATTGTAGAGTAGCAGCACCACTAAAAAAGTCTACCTCCAGTTTTAAACCCAAGCTGCCTTAACAACTGTTTCAACATGGCCATCTTCAAAGAATCATGCTCATGAATCCTGAGTTCCCTCTGTTCCTGTACTCCCCTCAAAAGCTTTATTATTGAGACTGTATTGTCTCTGCATGCTTCTTCTACTAAAATGCATTAACTCACATTTCTCTGCATTGAAATGTATTTGCCAGGTGTCTGCCCATTTGGCCAACTTGTCAATTTTCTCACGTAACCTCCCTGCTTTTAAAGTTGTCTTTCTAGCATAGTAAAGGCAAGTATCCCATATGCAGGATTTCTGTTGAAGGGCTTTTGCCCCAAAAACCATTGATTCTCCTGCTCCTCAGACACTGCCTGACCTACTGTGCTTTTCCAGCATACATTCTTGACAGATATCCAGCACCTACAATCTTCACTTTCTCCAAGTATCCCACATGCATTGTTATGCATTTTACTGACCTGTTCTGCTACAGGAAGGGATTAGTGGACATTCACACCAGAGTTCCTCTTATGCTCAGTGCTTCAGAGTCCAACTGTTTGTGTATCCCTTTGCCTTATTTGTCCTGTCCAAATACATTACCTTAATGCAAAACAGGAAAAGATGCATTTGCACTGGAGAGGGTACAGAGGAAATTTGAAGTTGTCAGGACCAAACTTGCACCAATGACAAAATACTGGTCAGGTTGGTTTTATTTTCCATCGAACAATCCAATCTCCCCCAGACTGAAGGGAGATTGGATTGAGGTGTACCAGGCTCTGAGGGGGCTCAGTAGAATTAATTAGCATAACCATTTCACTTTTCAGAGAAGTCAGGACTATGAGATAGAGATGTGAAGTGACTGGTTGAAGGATTAGAGGTGACATGAGGAAATAAAAATTTACCTAGAGTGTAGTAGAGGTCTGGAACCCATTGTTGAAAGGGGTAGTGGGGGCAAAAATCTTCAATTAATTTTAGAAGTGTCAGAATATCTACCTGCAGTTCTGTAACTTCCTGGGATATGGACCAAATGCAAGAAAGTGGGATTAGGCTGAATAACTCAGTTGGAAAAGTCATGAGCAACAGAGTGATGTCCTTCCAATCTGTAAATGTTTCTATATTTTCTGAACATTCAAGAGATTAAATGTGCCTTGTGGGAGAGGGCAAGGGATTGGTAGTATGCATGTTGTTCCTTTGGAGAGGAAGCATGGCCACAATGGGATAAGTGGTCTTTTGCACTGTAAAAATTCTTATCACTATGATTTGTGCTTAGTTTTTAATATCCCCATGTACAAAAAAAGTGTTTCTGTTCACCTTAACCACTTTACCGCTATGTTTTAATAATTAATTAATGGACTCCTAAATCTGTCTACACTTGCATTTTGAAGAAATCGAACAAAATGCAGTTTAAAGAGAAGCATCACTTCGCACATATATCTTAAACTATATCTAACAACTATTTATTTCATCAGTCTGTGTTCTTCAGTAATAGATGCATTGAAAATTAACTTGCCAAAGTTCTTGTAATATCCTTGTTTACTATTAAAATCTTATCATTCATAAGCTTTAAAATTGCATCCATGTACCAATGTTCAGGTACTTTAAGAAACCAAATGATCCAATTGATGATCTCAGGACATTGAATCTTTCATACCAGCAGAAAACATTTGTTGACTGGTATGTACTGTCTCTTAATATTTTAAGTACCCAAGTTTCCATTGACTCTTTAATGCCATGTACTTATCTTTTAGACCAGCCTTCCATGTGGGACCTGTAAATTAGCCAGGCAGGATCTCCCTATAACAAATCCATACTGACTATTGCTGATCAATCCCTGCCTTTTAAAGTGTTGATTAATTCTGTCCTTTAGATTTTTTTTCCAATACTTTCCTTACCATTGATGTCAGACTAACTGATCTGTAATTGCCTGGCCTATCCTTGATGCCCTTCTTGAGTAAAGAATACACATTAGCTATCTGGCACTTCATCTTTGACACACCAGGACCCCAGCAATCTCCTCTATTGCCTTCCATAGCAGTCTGGGATGCATCTCATCAGGCCCTGCTAGAACATCGAACAATACAGCGCAGTACAGGCCCTTTGGCCCTCGATGTTGCGCCGATCCAAGCCCACCTAACCTATACTAACCCACTATCCTCCATATACCTATCCAATGCCCGCTTAACTGCCCATAAAGAGAGAGTCCACCACTGCTACTGGCAGGGCATTCCATGAACTTACGACTCGCTGAGTGAAGAACCTACCCCTAACTTCAGTCCTATATCTACCCCCCCTTAATTTAAAGCTATGCCCCCTTGTAATACCCAACTCCATACACGGGAAAAGGTTCACACTGTCAACCCTATCTAACCCCCTAATCATCTTGTACACCTCAATTAAGTCACCCCTAAACCTTCTTTTCTCTAATGAAAACAGCCCCAAGTGTCTCAGTCTTTCCTCATACGATCTTCCTTCCATACCAGGCAACATCCTGGTAAACCTCCTCTGCACCCGTTCCAGTGCCTCCACATCCTTCCTATAGTATGGCGACCAAAACTGCACACAATATTCCAGATGCGGCCGCACCAGAGTCTTATACAACTGCATCATGACCTCAGGACTCCGGAACTCAATTCCTCTACCAATAAAAGCCAGTACGCCATATGCCTTCCTCACCACACTATTTACCTGGGTGGCAACTTTCAGAGATCTGTGTACATGGACACTAAGATCCCTCTGCTCATCCACACTACCAAGTATCCGACCATTAGCCCAGTACCCCATCTTTTTGTTATTCTTCCCAAAGTGAATCACCTCACACTTAGCTACATTGAATTCCATTTGCCACCTTTCTGCCCAGCTCTGCAGCTTCTGTATATCCTGCTGTAACCTGCCACATCCTTCCTCACTGTCAACAACTCCTCCGACTTTCGTATCATCCGCAAACTTGCTCACCCAACCTTCTAACCCCTCTTCCAGGTCATTTATAAAAATGCCAAACAGCAATGGTCCCAAAACAGATCCTTGCGGAACACCGCTAGTGACGGCACTCCATGAAGAAACTTTGCCATCAACTACTACCCTCTGTCTTCTTCCATCCAGCCAATTCCTAATCCAAACCTCCAACTCACCCTCAATGCCACATCTCCGTATTTTCTGCAGTAGCCTACCATGGGGAACCTTATCAAACGCCTTACTAAAATCCATATATACCACATCTACCGCTTTCCCCTCATCAACCTCCTTCGTCACCTTTTCAAAGAATTCAATAAGGTTTGTGAGGCACGACCTGCCCTTCACAAAACCATGCTGACTATCCTTGATCACATTATTCCTATCCAGATGTGCATAAATCCTATCCCTTACAATTCTCTAAGACTTTGCCCACAACAGAAGTGAGACTCACCGGCCTATAGTTACTAGGGTTATCCCTACTCCCCTTTTTGAACAAGGGAACCACATTTGCTATCCTCCAGTCTTCTGGCACTACTCCTGTAGACAAAGGACATAAAAAAAATCTTGACAGGTTCAAAGCCTCACCATCCCAATTGAAATATTTGGCTACAAATGTCTTTGTCCTTGTGAATACAGATGAGAAATATTCATTTAAGGCATCATCCATGTCTTCTGACTCCATGCCTAAGTTTGTTTTGTCTCTAATAGTGTATTCTTTCCCTGGTAATCCTCTTGCACCTTTCATTGTATTTGGTTACAAAATACACATGATCAATCAAAATCATCTTTTGCTGTTTGTTGCCTTTTGTGCTCCTAAATTTTGTTTAGTACACCATATGCCTTCCATACTTTTGAAGGGCTTCCCCTGTTTTTAATGCACTGTACCTATTATACTTTTTCTTTAACAAATTCTCAGTCCCTGGACATCCAGGGTTCCCTGGACTTGCTGCCCTTGCCCTTCACTCTTAAAAAGACACTGGCCCTGAACTAATCACTTTTCTACTTTGGAAAGACTCCTTTCCAATACTAGACATACTTGCAAGTGTTTGGCTTTGAAATTTAAAGAGTTATGGTTACTACCCCAAAATCCTTGCCCACTGACACTTCAGTCACTTGACCAGATTCATTCCCTAGGATTAGGCCAGCTCTGTCTGCAGTAGGGCTATTTACATACTGGCACAGGAAACTTGTGGGTATACTTTAAAATTCCACCCTGTAATACTTTCACACAAAGGAGATCCTTGTTAATGCTAGCAAAGTTGAAATCCCCTATAACTATAAAGCGATTACTCTTGCACCTGATTTGCCTACATATCTGCATCTCTAATCTCCCTCTGACTGTTGGGGAAGCAGATATATAATCCCAGCACAGTCATTGCCTTTAAATTTCTAAACTCTACCTAGATGGCTTCATTTGAAGATCCTTCTAGGAAGACCTTCCTCATTACTGTAGTGATGGTTTATTTTATAACTATATACTTTAGAATGTTGAACTGTCTGTCCTTCCTTCATCCATGTCTAAGTGATTGCAACAATATCGTGCTCCCATGTATTTACCAAAACTTTCCTAGTCAGGCTGTGTGTGTTAAATAGATAAGATCTATTGTTCTGGTCCTCCCATGCCTTATCATGCCCATGTCTTTTCCACCTAGTCTGGCCTAGTATTCCTTGTAAGGCTGACCGAACCTTGCTTCCGACTTAACATCTATTCTGCTTCATTTTCTTTGCTTTTTGGTACTTTTCCCACCAATGCTGGGTTGATTTGCTTGTAGTTACCATATTTATCCAATTTTTTAGAATTTGCAACCCTCTGGTATTACCTCAAAGGATTAATAGGTAGTGGTCTGAGCTTCTGTAATTTGTGTCCTGGCTTCTCAGCAACCTGAGACATTCCCAACTCGACTGAAGTGTACATGTTTGCTCCCTGTACCATCAGGGCAGAGTATCAGCACAGTATATCATCTGCAAGACTTACTGCAAGGCTTCTTATAAGACATTTCCAAACTCATGATCAAGGAATGCACAAATGAGAATTTTAAGAAAACAAAAATCAGTTGGCATTTTCTATTTTTTAGATTCAATATCTGCTTTCTTCATCTTTCTAGTGGCAGTGAGTTCATTTTAATTAGCACAACTTAAAAGAAATGAAATTAGATAGACTACTTAGCATTAACCTTGGTACCAGAAGTGACAAAGCCAAGAACAGCCCTCTTGATCTGAAAAATTCTCCTTTTTAAACACCTGGGGGCTAGTTTCAAAGTTGGAGAGCTGTCTCAGACGAGTCGATCTTAACATGGTTGTACTCATGGAAACTTACCTTACAGCCAAGGTCTCAGCCACCACTACTATCCCTGGATGTGTCCTGTCCTTATGGCAGGACAGGTCTGGCAGAGGTGGATGCAGTTATATATGTGAGGAGGGGGGGAGAAGTTGCCCCAGGAGTCTTCAATATTGACTGCAGATGCCATGAAGTCTCTCAGCACCATGTTAAATGACCAACTGCCTCCTGGAACTGTGAATAAGACTAAAAAAAAATCAGATCATAAGACCACCCTAAATCTTGCCTCCTTGAAAAATGAGGCAGTCAGAAGATGCATGAACAAAAGAGGAAGTATGTGCATAGATCATTGAAGGTTGCAGGAAGTTGGAGGGAGCAGGTTAAGCAAACAATGTTTTTGGCTTTTTTAAAAAAAAAAGAGGCCTAGTGTATGAGAGCAGGAAGATGATTTTGAACTTGTACAAGAGACATTCATTAGACCTCGATGGTGTATTGTGTGCAGTTGTGGAAAGGCGTGAATGTTTCTGCACTTATTTCAATTCAATTTACAAGAATGATTTCAGGAATGAGAAACTTCAGTTGAGGAAAGATTGCAGACATTACTGTTCCCTTGGAGAGGAGGATATTGGGAGGAGATTGGAAACAGGTTTTCAATATCATGAGTGGGTTAGATAGAGTAAATGGGGGATGATCTAAATGTAAAGTGATGTGCAAACAAGGTGTGGTGATGCAAAGGAAGTTATAGTGAGTAGTGGAATGCACTGCCTGGACATTTGAGGAAGCCAGGTTCAATTGAGTTATTTGAGAGGACATTGGATGGAGATATGGGGAAAAAGGCAATAGAACTGTTACAGGCATGATGGGCTGAATTGCCTCTATGCTGTAACAGTTCAGAGATTCTGTTAATTCCATCATTCCCTTATCTGCTTCTTGTAATAAAGTTCTATTAAAGTTTCTTGCTAAAATAATTTAATCATTTATACAACCCAGATATTTGGGAATTTAAATTTTGAATTAGCTTAGTTTTCCACGTGACTAGCTGACTAATTATTGTTAAGCTTTAAACATTCGACAAAAATTTGTTATTTTGTCTGTTATATACAAGGGAGTGAAAGACTTAAAAGCCCAGATTCTTTCCTTCTGTGCATATTCAGTGTAGTTTTGAAATAGCAGCATTTGTTCTTAATCCTGCTGTATGTTGTCAATGTTTAGAAAGTCACTAACAGTCAGTATGGGTGGAAGTTAGGAACAGTAAGGGAACAGCCACCGCATTGGAGGGGGGGGGGGGGGGGGGGGGGAGGTTTCGACAGACCACCTAATAGCAGAAGAGATTGAAGAACACCTAGGTGGTCAGATTCTGGAAAAATGCAGATGTAGCAGGCTTATTGATATGGGTGATTTCAACTTTCCCAATATCAACTGGAACCTCCTAAGTGCAGATGGATCCGTTTGCTGTTCAGAAGGGTTTCCTTACTCAGTATGTGGACAGGCCAACTAGGGGTGAGACCATTTTGGATTTGGTGCTCAACAATGAGCTAGGACAGGTGTCAGATCTCATGGTGGGAGAACATTTGGTGACAGTGATCACAACTGCCCCTCATTTATCATAACCTTGGAGAAGGAAGTGAACTAGTTACCGAGGGAAGATATTTAATTGGGAAAAGGAAATTATGACTCAGACAGTTGGCAAGTACAGACTGGGAGCAATTATTCCACAGAAGGGACACAGCAGACAGACTATTTAAGCAGCTGTTGAGAGATGCATGAATTTGTTCCCGAGACAGGTAAGGAGGAGTAAAATTAGGGAACCTTGGATGACGATCAGAGGAGCTTCTTGTCAAAAGGAAGAAGGCAGCTTACACAAAAGGTGGAGCAAGCAAGGATCTAGTACAGCTTTAGAGGATTACAGGCTTGCTGGAAAGGAGCTCAGAAATGGACTGAGGAGAGTGAGGAGGGAGCACAAAAAAGGCTTGGCAAGAGGGATTAGGGAGAACCCAAAGGCATTTTACTTGTATGTGACAAATATGAGAAATGACCAGGGAGAAGGTAGGGCCAATCAGGGATAGTGGTGGGAACTGTGCGTGGATCTGAGCAGATAGGGGAAGCCCTAAATGAGTTTTTTGCTTTGGTTTTCACCACGGAAACAGACCTTGCTGTAAATGAGAACTTTGAGGAGCTGGGATACAGTCTTGACCAGATCAAGATTGATGAAGTTGATATGCTGGAAATTTTGGAAAACATTAAGATTGATAAGTCCCCAGGGCCAGACCAGATTTATCCTAGGCTGCTCCAGGAAATGAAAAAGGAGGTTGCTAAGCCGCTGGCAAAGATCTTTGCTTCCTCACTCTCCACGGGAGTTGTACCCGAGGATTGGAAGGAGGCATGTGTTGTTCCTCTTTAAGGGCAATAGGGAAATCCCTGGTACACTAATCAGTCTTACATCTGTGGTCAAAGTTTTGGAAAGAATTCGAGATAGGATTTATGACTATTAAAGTGATTAAAGGCAGTCAGCATGGCTTTGAGGGACAGGTCCTACCTCAAATCTTGTTTTGACAAGGTGACAAGACAGGTTGACAAAGGTAGAACAGTAGATGTGGTGTATATGGACTTCATGGCATTTGATAATGTTCCCCATAGAAGGCTCATTCATAAAGGCAGGAGTTATGGGATAAGAGATTTGGCTATCTGATTCAGAATTGGTTGGCTGACAGAAGGCAGAGAGTAGTTGTAAGTATGGAAAGTATTCTGCCTGGAGGTCAGTGTTGAGTGGGGTCCTGTAGGGCTCTGTTCTTGGTAGTTTTTATAAAAAAATTTGGATGAGGTAGTCAAGAGGTGGGTTAGTACATTTGAATTTGACAAAGGTTGGAGGTGCCCTTGATAGTATTGAGTACTATTGCAGGCTGCAGTGTGACAGGATGCAGAGCTGGGCTGAGAAGTAGTGACAGGTGGAGTTCAACCTGGATAAATGTGAAGTGATGCATTTGGGAAGGTTGAACTCAAATGCTGAATATAGGAGTAAAGACAGGATTCTTGGCAGTGTGGAGGAACAGTGGGATCTGTGTGTGCAAGTACATAGATCCCTCAAAGTTGCCACCCAAGTGGCTATGGTTTTCAAGAAAGCATATGGTGTTTTGGCTTTCGTTAACAGGATTGAGTTTAAGAGCTGTGAGGTTTTGTTACAGTTCTACAAGTCCCTAGTGAGACCACTGAATATTGTGTCCAGTTCTGGTCATCCTACTATAGGAAAGATAGAGCCTTTAGAGAGGGTGCAAAGGAAAGTTTACCTGGCTGTTGCCTAGACTGGAGGGGTTGCCGTAAGAAAGGTAGAATAAGCTCTGACTTCTCTCTCGAGCGAGACATTTCCCCAGGGCAGGATTGACTGGTACAAGGGGCCATATTTCTAAGATATTCAGAAGGTATAGAGGAGATGTAAGAGGTAGGTTCTTTATGCAGTGTTGTGAATGCATTGCTAGGTGGTGGTGGAGGAAGCAGAGTCATTAGGGACATTTAAGTGATTGTTGGACATGCACATGAATAGCAGTGAGTTGAGGGGTGCATAGGTTAAGTTATATTAGGATTAAAATTCAGTACAACATCATGGGCCTACAGGCCTGTTCTGTGCTGTGCTTTTCTATGTTCTAACATGAGCTTGCATGGTTTAACATGTTATTTATTCACAAACCTTTGAGAAAAGGTGTATCACTACACCTCCAACATACAAGAAAGATCCAGTTAAAACAAGTTTCCCCTTGAAAATATTGAAGCTAAACAAAGCATTTAATATTTCACACGATTGGACAACTTGAGTGGAAATGCAGGCAAGCTGCTTCCTTTGTATGGAGGAAGGGAGGATCCAGAGTTCATTTTCACCAATACTAAAAAAAAGTGTGGTTTTAATACATAGCAATCAAGAGGTTCATTACATGGCTGTGGAAGAGTGACCCACTGATGTTTTCATAAGAAACTCATTTCATATTTGAATTTTATCGGGTGAAGTTTTAAAAATCATTTGAAATGAAATTTTGAAAACAAATGATTGGATAAAAGTCAAGTGATCCTGGTCTTATAGGAAGTAAATCCTTAGTTTTAAGTTGTCTAATATTTCAGTGATGCATTTATCCATTTTGGCATGTTTTAATGACTGACAAGTAGAATCAGATTCGAGGCATTTACAAATCATACCTTTGACAGTGGGTCAACAGGAATGGAGTTATTTTCTTAATTATTAAATAAGAACAAAAATAAAGTTAAGGGAAATTTTATCCTCAATTTATGAAGATTAAGCAAACTTAGCCTAATTGAATTGGCTGGGAAGTTTGGGCTAGAATTAAAAGTAGGAGTTGGCAAGGCAGAATAAAGTTAGCTTGAAACGGACTTTCCTTTTAAGTCATACAACATGTAACAGATCCTTCAGTCCAACTCATCCACACTGAGAAGACATCTCAATCTGATCAAGTCCCATTTACCAGTATTTGGCCCATATCTCACTGAACCCTTATTCATCTCATCCAAATGCTTTTTGGATGTTGTATTTGCCTCCTCCACTTCATCTGAAGCAGGAAAGAGAATTTGAAATTAGTGAGCCAGAACTGGAAAGAGAAACACATCAGATGGAGGTATAAGAGTGGAAAGAGCATTGAGCAAGTGCATGAATCATAGAAGGTTGGTCTGCAGGTACAACAGGAATTAGGAAGGCAAATGGAATTTTGTTCTTTGCTAGAGGGATTGGGTTGAAAGGCCAGGAGGTTGTTGCAGCTGTATAGGGAGTATTACATGCAGTTTTGGTCTCAGAGCAGGTGCAGAGAACATTCACTAGGCTAATTCTGAAATAGATAGGGTGGGCTTATGAGGAGAGACTGAGTAGACTGGGATTATATTCATTGGAATTAAGAATGAGGGGGGTAATCTTACAGAATGATGAAGTTATGAAGACAATAGATAAGAAACAGGATGTTTCCACTGGCAGGAGAAACTAGGCAAGAGCATAGCCTCAAATTATGGAGATGCAGATTTAGGACTGAATTGAGAAAAAGACTTCACCCAGAGGGTTGAGAATCTATGGAACCCCTGCCTAGTGAAATAATGAAGGTTTCCTCAGTAAATGCTTTTGAAAAGGTAGAATTTTTTTGAACAATAAAAGAATTAAGGGTTATGGTGAGAGGTCAGTAAGTAGAGTGGAGGCCATTAAAAGATCAGCCATGATCTTAATAATGGCAGAGCAGGCTCAGAGGGCTGGATGCCTAACCTGCTCATAGCTCTTATGTTCTAGGAGAGAAGGAGGAGAACAGTAGCTTAAAAATGTTGAAGAGGCCTTTGACCCCAAGGATAGTTCTGACAGACCCTAAATCTAGACCAAAATCCCAAAAGGAATTTACTAAATTTGTGCAAACTTCTAGAAACATGGTATAAAGAATGCAGAGACATTAATTTATTTTGAATAAAATAGCTAAGCAGATGAGGTAGCCCAAAGAAAAAACTTGATATTGTTCATGCAGAGTTCGTAATTGCTGTTTTGAGGCAGCTTCTACTGATTGAGGTGGCAAATAAGACTGTTCTTTGTATGTAAGCATTGGTTCCTGAACCTCACTGGCAGAAGTTTGGGAATATCCAGAAAGCCTCAGGCAGACATCTTTAAATTAAGATAATGTACAGAAGAGTAACTTTGACAGTTGGATGTAGAGATTACAGAAACTACATAGAGTTTAAAAACACACTCCTAGTAGTAAGAACTCAAAATCCAGAATACGAGAGACAAGCAGTGCAAGTGGCTATTTATTACGTTGATCAACAAATTTGAACCATTATTTCTCCCTTTTAAACCTGATAAGGATAAAAAGGTGAAAAGGCAGGCAATAGTCACAGATGAGAAGGGATATCTAGAGGGTGCCAGGATCGGTTTTTAAAATTTATTCACAAGATTAGGGCATCACTGGATAGGTCAGCATTTATTGCCGAGAGGGCAGTTAAGAGTCATCTATATTAAAGTATTTGTTCCAGGATCAGCTCAGTATCTCAACAGCACCTCCAAAAACTGTGCTTCTAAGCTTGTCAAATCACAAACATTTCAACCAGGGGATGAAGTGTTCATGTCAAGAGATAGTATTAAAACCTACTGTCACTGGATTGGTAATCCAGCCAATTATTCTGAGCAAGAGTTTGAATTCCACTATGGCAGATGGTAAAATTTGAATCTGTGAAGACCCAAAATTAGAAGCAGCTAGCTTAACAGTTGACCATGTAACTAGTGTTAATTATGGTATGAAAACCCATCTGATTATTCATGCACTTTAGGAATGGAAATCTGTCATTCTTACCTGGAATGGCAGTAATATGACTCTAGACCTTTTAACACTAGTTGACTGAGCTGGCCCTCTGGTTAGTTTAAGGGTAATTGGGGATTTGGCAATAAATGCTGGCCTAGCCACATCCCATGAATAGACTTAAAAATAATCTTGCCACCTTTAGAAGGTGAACCACTGAAATAGTGATAATTGAGGTAGTCAAAAGAGTTGATAAAGAAAATGACCTAACTGACATCTCCAGGAAGATAATCATCTGCATCAGATTAATCTGTCGTCAAAGCATTATCACTGAATGGTGGATAATTCTTTAACCAAATACTTTAAGAACTCTAATCTGTTAAGGGGGTCTTTTGCAGCAAGGGTAGTATCCCTACCTCTTAACAAGGAGGTAGAGATTAAAGACCCACTAGCGCCTGAGGTGGGTAACATCATCTGAACTGGTTAGTTAGAAAATGTTAGAGGTTAGACATGCTTTCGTATTTAGAAAAACAAGATGCAGCTTATGCTTGAAAGCCACCTCATGGAACTCAGTGTAAGGAGCTGGTGTTCTAATTATGAAGCCTGATGATTCAATCTGATTCTGCAGTGAATCTAGAAAGGTCAACATAGTAAGAGGGAGATTCCTACCCATTTTCTCATTTAGAAGGCTGCATTAAAATGGTTGGCAGTGTCAAAATTCTGGCCAATGAGTACAAAAATCATGCAAATACAGTTGCACATTGTACAAATACTGACACCTTCGGAGTGTCATGAATCTATGGAATTCATTGCCACAGAAGGCTGAGGCCAGGTCACAGTATATCTAAGACAGGTTTCTTGAGGATCAAGGCTTATGGAGATAAAGTGGGAGAATGGGGTTGAGAAACTTTATCAGCCATGATTTCGTGGCAGAGCAGACTCAATGGACTAATTTCAGCTTCTATGTCTTAAGGTCTTACCTTTATGCCACCACTACAATCACCCAAGCCAGCTGCATTACATACAAGAGCATATTGGTGATTACTTAACTGTTCATTTGGCCCCACAAGTCCACAGACCCATTCCCCTACTCTATTTACCCCTGCCTAATGCACCTAACTATGGACAAAGTATGACCAAGTCACCTGACCTGCACATCTTTGGATTGTGGGAGGAAACTAGAGCACCCAGAGGAAACCCATGCAGACATAGGGGCAATGTGCAAACTCCACAGTTGGCAGAGACAGGAATTTATCCTGGATCCCTGGTGCTGAGGGGTAGCAGTACTAACCACTGAGCTGCCCTAATGATGCACACATCCCATGAGCAAATTAAAAGTAAAAAAAAACTTGCATTTGTACAGTGTACAACATCCAAAACTACTGTTTATTTTTGTGGGACATGGGGGTCACTAGTTGATCAGTATTTATTGTTGCCCTTAAGGGGATGTTGAGCTGCCTTGAATCACTGCAGTCCACCTGCTGTGGGTTGACCAATAATACCATCACATGTGGACTGACATTTAATGCATAAATCATACTATAAACATGCAAGAGGTTCTTATGACATAATGTAAGGATTTGTGTCAAGAGCCACACAGTTTGATTCTTTGTTGAGCAAATAGGTTTCAAAAAAAATCTATTTTGTGTTGAAATAAATGCAGAGGCCAGGTCCTCTTTGTTGTGTACAGTGTACTGATTTGGGTAGCCAGCTTGGAGTCAGTACTCAACTGAGTGATTCTAATCTCTTATCAGTAGCAGTTTATTGGGGAACAGGGCAGCAAGGCTAAACTCCAAACCCCACCCTACAACCAATTCACAGGGAAGTGCAGACAAACTCCAAATCCTTCCTTAATCAATCAGAGATAACAGTAAACAAACATACTAAGCAATCTGACTAACCAAAACAATGCATATTACATAGACACCCCAGTATCTCCTAGTTTTTTCCTGTGACCAGTCAGCTCAGTCACCTGACAATTCTAATCTCCTGGTTTTCAATTTTAATATATCAACATATGAGTTAACATTAAGCAGTTCACAAAAAGCACTTCATTTACAGGGGAAGGGGTAAAGCCAAACCCCACAGTGCAATCTGTTCACAGGGAACATGAGGACAAACCTCACGTTCCACTTTAAGTCATCCAAAAGGAAACAGTAGCAAACTCATACAAGTAAGTCTAATAAAAACAGTGTATATAGCACAGACACCCAGGCAACCCATCTGGTTGGATTTTTTTTTTTTAAAAAGATAAAAAAGTACAAATTAGAAAGAATCGGTTAACAGCAATTTAGAGGAAAAGAGCAGCAAAGCCAGACCTTAAACCCCACCATAGAACCAGTTTTCAGGGAAAGATGAAGCAGCTCAAATCCCATCTAATCATAAGGAAACATATTTCAATAATCTGAACAATAAAACAATGCAACATACCTCTGGTGATCCAGCATCTCCTGGAGATATTTATCCCCCTGGCAAAACCTGGCTAAATAGATCAGCCAGTTTAGGAATTATGTTTCCCCCACCCCCCCCAAAAAGCAGACAACAGTAGTAGTGACACTGACTGTGGCCCAGCCTGCACAGAGTCAGTTCTCTAAACTGGAGAACAAATCTTGTGGCTTTTGCCCCTTCCCCACAGTACCACCCAACAACAGTAATGCTTAATTTTCCCCAAGCATCCATGTGTGCATAGGTGGAGGACAGAGTGAAGAACAAGTGTATAAACCTTTATATTCCACCAAGAAAGAAAACACCACAGTGGTCAGTGACAAGCAGTTCTCTTCTTGAAGGGCAATGCCGAGTGATCAAAAAGTGAAGGGAGGTCAAGGATTAAGTCAAAATATGGAGTTGGAGGGGGAAATAATCTCGGTTATATTTTTCTCAAAAGGAACAACCAACAAAAAAAAAAGTGAACAAATGACTTCCCTAAATAAAGGGAAAGAAAACACCTCAAAAAGTAGAACACAGTACGAGGAACAGTTCCTGTAGCACCAGACAGCACAGAGTCTGTCCCCTGAACTGACGGGAAAATCTCCTGGTTATGTTTTATTTAACAAACCAGTTTACAAAACAAATTATCAGCAGCTATACACAGAAACCACAATTTTACAAGGGAGAGGAGCAGGCCAGGCCTCAAACCCTACCAGTTTCTAGGGAGGAGGGGAAGAAGGAGGACAAACCTCAAATCCCACTTTCCATCCTTAAAAAGACGACATAAGATAGTTCAATTACAGAAGTGCATAAGATACAGACCCCCAGAAACTCACCCATCTTCTCCTTCCAGCTCAGTCCACCCTGACTTTCCAGCCACCTCTAGGACAGCCTGTAGTCCCTCCCCTGACATGGGCAGTCAGGATGGCCTACCCACTTTCTGGCTTCCCAGAACACCATTTGTGCCTTCTGGGCTGGTACCTGCCTGTGGATGGCCCTAACACCTCACAACCATCTCTAGGACAGCCCATCCCCTTCCCTGGGATGGCAGCAGGCAGGGAACCCCATAAGCCTTCCAGATCTCAGCCTGCCCCTACACACCTGGCTCAGCCACAGACACCTTCTGACCACTTCTAGGAGAGACTATCCCAACTACCCCTTGTCAGGAAAACAGTGCCCAGAATGGCCTACCCACCTTCCAGTTCTCAGGGCAACTGAGATCAGGGTGGTCTACCCACCCTCCAGCTTTCAGGAGGGCCTACCAACCTTCAGATTCACAGGACAGTCTACCACCCTCCAGCTATCAGGGTGACAGCTTTCAGGATGACCTATGAGCCTCCCAGCTCTAAGGCCAGCCAGATCCAGGGGCACACAAGACAGTGCAGGTGATAACCCAAACAAGTAACATGACAGTCAGTTATCAGCAACCAGTCCTTTCTGGTACAGAGTCCATTACCATAAAATGGTTCTCTTCAAAAACTTAGAACATTCCCAGGATCAGAGTCCACTCCAGTACACAAAGTGCATTGTCAGAAATGGAGCCCACTCCAAATGTTTTAGCAATGGACTCTGCAGAGTTCACAGAGGGCAGAGCCCACTCCTGAAGGCAGGAAATGCACACACCACAAAGCCAGTCTCCACAGAGTCCTGGACCTTCCTTGGAGAACTAGGCCCACTCACACTAACAGTACATTGTAAAGGTGCAGTTAACTCACAGGGGTTGGTCCATTCTCAAAGGCAAAGTCAACTCCCAAACTCCAGGATACAGCAAGTGCTCACCTCCCAGAACACAGCTGAGCAGTCTTTGTAGAGGCCTACCCACAGGAACAGCTCATCTGGCAAGATATTTCCTCAAGGGCTCAGTTCAAACTCCAAAATGAAGACAAAACACCCAGGAACCTAGAGTGCAAGGGCTAAACCCTGCCACAAAAAAAAACCTAACATTACTCTTTTCTCTTCCCCTTTGAGAAAAGGGGAGTAACACAGACCATAACCAGCCAGTGAAACAACAATCCTCTAATGAAAACTGAGTTACACTTGAAACACTGATTATGTAGATCAGACCATTTAGAAATCATTCTTCAAAAGTTAACAACCTGGCTAAATAATTCAGCCAGTTCAGAAATCAGGTTTTCCTCCAAAAAAGAAAAAATAAAGTGTGGTAACACACTGACTGTAGTAACAGACTGACCTGAAGGGACTCAGGGTGAGATAGGGTGGACAGGGAGAGCCTTTTTCCAAGTATGCAGACAGCAAACATGAGGGGACACAACTTTAAAGTGAGGGGAGAGAGGTATAAGACAAGTCAGAGATAGTTTCTTTAATCAACAGTAAGGGTATGGAATGCTTTACCTGCAACAGTAGTAGATTCACCAAGTTTAAGTGCTTATCAGAATAGCTGTATAAAGCTATAATAGCTGTATTCCACTCCCTCCCCCAACATCCTTTATTTACTTGTGACCAGCCAGCTTAGAGTCAATCCAGAGTTGAAAAATTTCAAAATCTGTTTATATTTTTTCTTTTCTCCCCCTCAGCTGAACATCATTCAAATTAAGAAGGAAAAAGAAACAGAACACCACAAAAACAATAAAGAGAACCCAAAGTTAAATGTCTGCCCTAGACAGGGGGGGAAAAAAAAGAAAAAGAAACTCTCTTCTCTAGCAGAGGCCAACAATAGCAGTAGCACACAGACTATGGCCCAGCCAGCACAGCATCAGCATCAGCATCAGCATCAGCATCAGCCCCCTAGACTGAGGGGATTCTAAATCTCTCTTTTTTTTTTCCTCCACCACAAAATCAGAAATAGCACACAACCAGTCCACAAAACTGAGAGGATTCTAAATTTCAGTTAGGTGTCTCCTGGTTATATTGGTCAGCCAAGGCTTTATTGATTGGCCCAGGTTAACAAGCCCAATAAAGAATTTCATAGTCAACAAGGTCAAATCATGACAGGTGTGATCTGAGCCAGGGTTACAATACCGTCCATCACTTCACACTGAGCTATAAGCCTCCATCCCATTCCGGGCTTGGAAATCCAATCTCCTCCCACCTCCAACCCCTCAACACACCAGATTTGGCTCAAAATAAGCCTCTCCCCAAGACTCACCTGCAACACCCTTCTCTCTTCTCCTGCTCAGGAAGAGGATGATAACTTCCTTTCCTCTTTTCCCCATGCATGGGTTACAATACTACAAGCGAAGACTCCAAACTCCCATTCTCTTTATGTGGTTCAAGCCCTTCTGAACCCATCCCCAAGCCAAGGGGAACATCCTTTTCTCTAGACTCCATTCTGACACCACATTGTGGGGATGTAATCACCCCTTCCTCTACCATTGCCAGGTCTAATCTGCTTCCTTCCTCTTGTCCCACTGGACTTGGATGTACCACACCTCCCTTTGCCATGCTTGGGTTACAATTCCTCTTTTTCCTACTCTACTCAGAGCTAGAAACACCATCCACAAGTTCAAAAGATGTGAAGAAGTCATATTGAACTTGGCGTGTATTCTCTGTTTTTTTTCTCCACAGATTCTACCAGTTCTGCTAAATTTCTCGAGCATTTTCTGTTTTTAGTTCAGATTTCCAGTATCAGCTATAGTTTTAGTTTCACCTCCCGTAGAATGCTGAGTTACATGACCCCCACAAGATTGAACCCAACCACCAGTTTTGAAATAGCAGAAGGAACATTGATTATCCAAAGGACATGGGCAGGGAGTATTTCGTTCAGTTAATCGAATGCTGGATAATCGAGTGCTGGATATCATAGTTGGCCAAGCACCAGGACCTTACGATCTTTCAGATAATCAGAAATTTGGTTAACTGAATGCCACATAATTGAGATTCCTCTATATATATTTACAATAATGAGCACCTTACCTCCGGGCTACAATAGAGAACCCCTTGGCCTGTAAGCGCTAATAACCAGTATGTGTGTACTGTGCAAGAAAAGCCCTGTCACAAGTCACTGGGGTAGTACACTGGAAATTAACCTGAGGTCATCACAAATGTGAAAACATTCAATCAAATTGTCCAAACTTCTGACTGATGAACTCGTTAATATAAAATGCCAGGTTTCTGCACTTAATAAGAAAGCAGCTACTTATTATAAACAGATTGTTTTTAACCAATGGCAGGAAATAAACCGTTTTAAATTCCCCATTTAACAGACAAACAGACGCACAAAGACGGATAAGAAATGGATGTTAAAGCTCAACAAAAATAAAATTTGGGGAAATAAAGTTCAAAGCAATTGTTCATTTTCCCTTCCTTTCAATTGCCATAGAGTCACAGAGATGTACAGCATAGAAACAGACCCTTCGGTCCAACTTGTCCATGCCGACCAGATATCCATTTGCCAGCACTTGGGCCATATCCCTCCAAAACCTTCCTATTCATGAACCAATCCAGATGCCTTTTAAATGCTGTAATTGTACCAGCCCCTATGGTACACCACTTCCTCTGGCTGCTCATTCCATACATGCACCACCCTCTTTGTGAAAACGTTGTCCCTTCGGCCCCTTGTATAACTTTCCCCTCTCACCCGCAACCTATGCCCTGTCGTTCTGGATTCCTTCACCCCAGGGTAAAGATCCTATCGATGCTCCTCCTGACTTTATAAACCTGTGTAAAGTCACCCCTCAGTGTCTGACGCTCATGGGAAAACAGCTCCACCCTATACAGCCACTCCCTGTAGCTCAAATCCTCCAACCCTGGCTACATCCTTGCAAATCTTTTTTGAACCCTTTCAAGTTTCACAACATCTTCCCGATAGGAAGGAGACCAGAATTGCACACAATATTCCAAAAGTGGCCTTACCAATGTCCTGCACAGCCACAACATGACTTCCCAACTCCTATACTCAATGCTCTGACCAATAAAGGGAACCAAACACCACCTTCACTATCCTATCTACCTGTGACTCGACTTTTAAGGAATTATGAACCTGCACTCGAAGTTATGTTTGTTCAGCAACACCTCCAGGACCTTACCATTCAGTGTATAAGTCCTGCTCTGATTTACTTTTCCAAAATGCAGCACCTCGCACTTATCTAAATTAAACTCCATCAGCCACTCCTCAGCCCATCTGATCAAAATCCCATTGTACTCTGAGGTAACCTTCTTCGCTGTCCACTACACCTCCAATTTTGGTGTCATCCGCAAACTTACTAACTATACCTCCTGTGTTCACGTCCAAATCATTATATAAATGATGAAAAGCAGTAGACCTAGCACCGATCCTTGTGGCACATCACTGGTCACAGGTCTCCTGTTTGAAAAGCAACCCTCCACCACCAGCCTGTGTCTTCTACCTTCGAGCCAGTTCTGTATCCAAATGGCTAGTTCTCCCTGAATTCCATGAGATCTAATCTTGTTGACCAGTCTCCCATGAGGACCCTTGCCGAACACCTTATTGAAGTCCATACAGATCACATCTCCCATTCTGCCCTCATCAATACTCTTTGTTACTTCTTCAAAAATCTCAATCAAGTTTGTCAACCCTTTCAATTTTCGTAACATCCTTCCTATAGCAGGGAGATCAGAATTGCTCGCAGTATTCCGAAAGTGTCATTTATATAAATGATTTTGATGAGAATGGCTAGTACAATTGCAACATTTAAAAGGCCTCTGGTTTGGGATATGAATAGGAAGGATCTGGAGAGATATGGTCCGTGTGCTGGCAGGTGGGACTAGATTGGTTTGGGATACCTGGTCGGCATGGACGAGTTGGATCGAAGGATCTGTTTCCGTGCTGTACATGTCTGTGTCTCTATGACTCTATGACAAAAGATTTGCAAGGATATTGCCAGGGTTGCAGGGTTTGAGCGATAGAGAGAGGCTGAATAGGCTGGGGCTGTTTTCTCTGGAGCGTTGGAGGCTGAAGGCTGACCTTATACAGGTTTATAAAATCATGAAGGGCATGGATCTGGTGAATAGACAAAGTATTTTCCCCAGAGTGGGGGAGTCCAAAACTAGAGGGCATAGGTTTAAGGTGAAAGGGGGAAAATTTAAAAGGGACCTAAGGAGCACCCTTTTCATGCAGGAAGTGGTCCCTGTATGGAATGAGATGCCAGAGCAAGTGGTGGAGGCTGGTACAATTACAACATTTAAAAGGCATCTGGATGGGTATATGAATAGAAGGGATTTTGTAGGGATATGGGCCAAATGCTGGCAAATGGGACTAGATTAATTTAGAATATCTGGTTGGCATGGACGAATTGAACCGAAGTGTCTGTTTCCATGCTATACAGCTCTATGATAAACAACAGCGGACCTATGAAACAGTATTGGTCACATGCCTCCAGGCTGAAAAATAACACTCTACCACCACCCTCTGTCTCCTACTATCAAACCAGTTTTGAATCCAATTAGCAACCTCTCTCTGAATCTTATGTGATTTAATTTTGCTAACCAGTATACCATGCAGAACCTTGTCAAAGTCTTTACTTCACAATAGCAGCAATTAAGAAACACCTGGACATATACATGAATAGAAAGAGAATAGAAGATCCTGTAAGTGAAGTGGAATATTGTGTGCAATTCTGGTTTCCTTCCTATTGGAAGGATGTTGTGAAACATTTACATGCTTGTTGCCAGGATTGGAGCATTTGTGCAATAGGGAGAGGCTGAATAAGCTGGGGCTGTTTTTCCGTGAGTGTCAGAGGCTGAGGGGTGACCTTATAGAGGTTCATAAAATCATGAGGGGCATGGATAGGGTAAATAGACAAGGTATTTTCCCTGGGGTGGAGGAATCCAGAACTAGAGGGCATAGGTTGAGGGTGAGAGGGGAAAAATATAAAGGGGACCTAAGGAGCAACTTTTTTACACAGAGGGTGGTGTATGTATGGAATGAACTGCCAGACAAAGTGGTGGAGGCTGGTACAATTACAGCATTTAAAAGGCATCTGGATAGGTATATAAATAGGAATGTTTTGGAGCGATATGGGCCAAGTGCTGGCAAATGGGACTAGATTAGGTTAGGCTACCTAGTTGGCATGGATGAACTGGACTGAAGGGCGTGTTTCCATGCTGTACATCTCGATGTCTCTGTGACTCTAAGACAATTTTAGTATGCAATGGCAAAATGTAGCAGTTCAGGTTTGGAGGGATGAAGGGCCTATTCCTGTGCTGTATTGTTCTTTTTCTTCTTTGTTCTTTGTAAAGTCCATGTAGATAACATCTACGACTCTGCTGTCAAGAATTAGAATATATGGAGGTGATAAATAGGAAAGAAGTGGTGACCTTACTGGGTATTTATTATAGACCTCCAAATGAAGTGAGAGATGCATGCAGGAGAGTCTTCTGGATCAATACTTTTCTGTCTTACCAGGGAGAAAGCTGTCCTAGATTTTGTATTGGGAAATGAGGCAGTCTGAGAGGAGAACATCAGAATGGAAGAGCATTTGGGAAATAGCGATCGTTATCTAAAGAGTTTCAATATTACATTGTAAAAAGCTTAAAACCTGTCAAAAATTAGGATCCCAGGCTGGAAAAGGGTAGATTTTAGGGGTTCAAAAATTGAACTGGAGCAGATTGTTTGGAACCACATTTTGGTGGCTAAAACAGTGGTTGAAAATGTTGGAGTTTCAAAAGAGAGATGAATAAGGTGTAATCAAGGCTCATACCCATGAGAAATGACTCCAGAGCTGGATGACTGAGGATATTGATGAGAAAATTTGAAAACGGCTGCATACTGGAATAATAATAGCAATAGAAATCAGGTAGTTTGTCTAAAATGCAGGAGAGTGTCTAAAGCTGGAATAAGGAAGGCTAAGAGGAAACATGAGAGGACACGTGACAGTGACAGTGACAGGGTGCCACGTGACAGTGAGGCAAGGAATAGGAAGAGAGTGCAGTTGAACACATGGCTGCAAGGATGGTGTAGGAGGGAGGGCTTCAGGTATTTGGATAATTGGACTGCATTCTGGGGAAGGTGGGACCTGTACAAGCAGGACGGGTTGCACCTGAAATGAATGGCACCAATATCCTGGGAGGTAGGTTTGCTAGCACTCTTCGGGGGGGGGGGGTTTAAACTAATTTGGCAGGGGGATGGGATCCGGACTTGTAGTCCAGCAAGTAGGCTAGCTGTTTGTCAGGATGTCCAAGAATGTAGGGAGGTTGTGGAGAAGGTAGCACTGACAGGGAATACTTGCGAACACAGAGATGGGTTCAAGTGTATATACTTCAATGCAAGGAGTATCAGAAATAAGGTGGGTGAACCTAAGGCGTGGATCTGTACCTGGGACTACGATGTTGTGGCCATCACGGAAACGTGGATAGAAGACGGACAGGAATGGTTGTTGGAGGTTCCTGGTTACAGATGTTTCAGTAAGATTAGGGAGGGTGGTAAAAAAGGAGAGGGGTGGCGTTGCTAATTAGAAATGGTATAACAGCTGCAGAAAGGCAGTTCGAGGGGGAGCTGCCTTTGGAGGTAGTATGGGCTGAAGTCAGAAATAGGAAAGGAGCAGTCACCTTGTTGGGTGTTTACTATAGGCCCCCCAATAGCAGCAGAGATGTGGAGAAACAGATTGGGAAACAGATTTTGGAAAGGTGCAGAAGCCACAGGGTAGTCATCATGGGTGATTTCAACTTCCCAACTATTGATTGGAAGCTCTTTAGATCAAGTAGATTGGATGGGCCGGTGTTTGTGCAGTGTGTCCAGGAAGCTTTTCTAACTCAGTATGTAGATTGTCCGACCAGAGGGGAGGCCATATTGGATTTGGTACTTGGTAACGAACCGGGATAAGTGATGGGCTTGTTAGTGGGTGAACATTTTGGTGATGGTGACCACAATTCTGTGACTTTCACCTTGGTTATGGAGAGAGATAGGTGCATGCAACAGGGTAGATTTTACAATTGGGGGAAGGGTAAATACGATGTTGTAAGACAGAATCTGAGGAGCATAAGTTGGGAGCATAGGCTGTCAGGGAAGGATGTCGTGGAAATGTGGAACTTTTTTAAGGAACAGATACGACGTGTCCTTGATATGTCAGGCAGGAAAAAGATGGTCGCGTGAGGGAACCTTGGTTGACGAGGGAGGTTGAATGTCTTGTAAAGAGGAAGAAGGAGGCTTACATAAGGTTGAGGAAACATGGTTCAGACAGAGCGTTGGAGGGATACAGGATAGCCAGAAGGGAGCTGAAGAAAGGGATTAGGAGAGGGCATGAAAAATCTTTGGTAGGTAGGATCAAGGATAACCCCAAGGCATTTTATGCGTATGTGAGAAACATGAGAATGACGAGAACGAGGGTAGGTCCGATCAAGGACAGTAGTGGGAGACTGTTTAGATTAGATTAGATTACATTACAGTGTGGAAACAGGCCCTTCGGCCCAACAAGTCCACACCGACCCGCCGAAGCGAAACCCACCCATACCCCTACATTTACCCCTTACCTAACACTACGGGCAATTTAGCATGGCCAATTCACCTGACCCTGCACATCTTTTGGACTGTGGGAGGAAACTGGAGCACCCGGAGGAAACCCACGCAGACACGGAGAGAACGTGCAAACTCCACACAGTCAGTCGCCTGAGGCGGGAATTGAACCGGGGTCTCAGGCGCTGTGAGGCAGCAGTGCTAACCACTGTGCCACCGTGCCGCCCACTGTGTATTGAGTCAGAAGAGATAGGAGAGGTCTTGAATGAGAACTTTTCTTCAGTATTTACAAATGAGAGGGACCGTATTGTTGAAGAGGAGAGTGTGAAACGGACTGGTAAGCTCGAAGAGATACTTGTTAGGAAGGAAGATGTGTTGGGCATTTTGAAAAATTTGAGGATAGACAAGTCCCCCGGGCCTGACGGGATATATCCTAGGATTATGTGGGAAGCAAGAGAGGAAATTGCAGAGCCGTTGGCAATGATCTTTTCGTCTTCACTGTCAACGGGGGTGGTACCAGGAGACTGGAGAGTGGCGAATGTTGTGCCCCTGTTCAAAAAAGGGAATAGGATAACCCCGGGAATTACAGGCCAGTTAGTCTTACTTCGGTGGTAGGCAAAGTAATGGAAAGGGTACTGAGGGATAGGATTTATGAGTATCTGGAAAGACACTGCTTGATTAGGGACAGCCAGGATTTGTGAGGGGTAGGTCTTGCCTTACAAGACTTATTGAATTCTTTGAGGAGGTGACCAAGCATGTGGATGAGGGTAGAGCAGTAGATGTAGTGTACATGGATTTTAGTAAGGTATTTGATAAGGTTCCCCATGGTAGGCTTATTTGGAAAGTCAGGAGGCATGGGATAGTGAGATGTATGGCCAGTTGGATAGAAAACTGGCTAACCGGTTGAAGTCAGAGAGCGGTGGTAAATGGTAAATATTCAGCCTGGAGCCCAGTTACAAGTGGAGTTCCGCAGAGATCAGTTCTGGGTCCTCTGCTGTTTGTAATTTTTATTAATAACTTGGAAGAGGGAGTCGAAGGGTGGGTCAGTAAATTTGCAGATGATACGAAGATTGGTGGAGTTGTGGATAGTGAGGAGGGCTGTTGTCGGCTGCAAAGCGACTTAGATATGATGCAGAGCTGGGCTGAGGAGTGGCAGATGGAGTTCAACCCTGTCAAGTGTGAGGTTGTCCATTTTGGAAGGACAAATAAGAATGCAGAATACAGGGTTAATGGTAGGGTTCTCAGTAAGGTGGTGAACAGAGGGATCTTGGGGTCTATGTTCATAGATCTTTGAAAGTTGCCACTCAGGTGGATAGAGCTTGTAAGAAGGCCTATGGTGTATTAGCGTACATTAGCAGAGGGATTGAATTCAAGAGTTGTGAGGTGATGTTGCAGCTGTACAGGACCTTGGTTAGGCCACATTTGGAGTACTGTGTGCAGTTCTGGTCGCCTCACTTTAGGAAAGATGTGGAAGCTTTGGAGAGGGTGCAGAGAAGATTTACCAGGATGTTGCCTGGAATGGAAAATAGGTCGTACGAGGATAGGTTGAGAGTGCTAGGCCTTTTCTCTTTGGAACGGCGCAGGATGAGGGGTGAGTTGATAGAGGTTTATAAGATGATCAGAGGAATAGATAGAGTAGACAGAAACTTTTTCCCCGGGTACAACAGAGTGTTACAAGGGGACATAAATTTAAGGTGAAGGGTGGAAGGTATGGGGGGATTTCAGGGGTAGGTTCTTTACCCAGAGAGTGGTGGGGGCATGGAATGCGCTGCCTGTGGGAATGGCAGAGTCAGAATCATTGGTGACCTTTAAGTGGCAATTGGATAAGGTACATGGATGGGTGCTTAAGCTAGGACAAATGTTCAGCACAACATCATGGGCCGAAGGGCCTGTTCTGTGCTGTATTGTTCTATGTTCTATGTTCTATGTTCTATGAGGCAAGGATGGCAGACTATAAAATGTAACAATGAAAATGTGAGTATTGAGCAACTGAGCAGTATGGTGACAGGTAAAAATTAAATGCTAAAAAGGCTGACGTCACTCCAGGTAGAAAAGTCTCCAGGCTCTAGATGGAATACATCCTAGATTTCTGAGAGAAGTAAGGGAGCAAATTGTGGACCTGCTGACAGAGATTTTACAGGCCTCTCAAAACACAGGATTATTCCCGGAGGACTGGAGACTTGCAAATGTTGTGTCAGGAAGGGCAATGAATAATCCAGGAAATTACGCACCTGTCAGCTTGACATCAGTAGTGGGAAAATTGATGGAGGCCATAATACGGGATAAGATAAATATACACTTCGAGAAAAATATTTTAATAATAGATAATCATCCTGGCTTTGTGAAGGACAGGTCATGTGTGACAAATTGAGTTCTTTGAAGTTACACAGGCAGTGGATGAGGGTCATGCTGTGGATATGGTATAGTTAGACTTTCAGAAAACATGTCATACGGTGCCACATAGCAGGTTGGTAAGCAAATTGGAAATGTTTGGGATTGATGGGTCCTTGGCAGCATGGATTAGAAACTGGCCAACAGATAGGAAACAGAGGGTCGGTAAAGAATGGCCTTTCTCGGACAGGAGACGAAATGAAATTGATATTCCCCAAGGATTGGTGTTGGGACCCTTGCTTTTTCTGATGTATGTAAACAATTTGTAAATTGGTTTTGAGGGAAAAAAATCTCTAAATTTGCAGACAATACTAAACTAGTGAGAATAGTGCATTGTGAGGATGACACGGCTTTATAGGGACATTGACAAGTTGGCCAAATTACATGAATTTTCATGCAGAGAAATGTGAGGTAATATATTTTAGTAGAAGAAGCTCAATAATACAGTTTTGAAGTGAGTATAGGAACCGAGGGACTTCAGGATTCATATGCACAATTCTCTGAATGATCCTTGGATTTATAAATAGAGGCATAGAGTATAAAAGCAAGGAAGTGATGCAAAATCTCTACAAACCATTGTCAGACAATATTTAGCATATCGTATTCAGTTATTTAAGGAAGCATGTTAAAGCCCTGGAATGACTGTGTTGGAAAGTTATGAGAATGGTACCAGGAATAAGGGAAAGATGACAGAAATTGCACTTATACTCCCAGGAGCAGAGAAGATTAAGAGATTGCCTTCTTGAGGTATCCAAAATTATGAATAATGTTGATGGGGGAAAGAAAGATATTCTGTTTACACTGTCAGTAACTAGGGTTCACAATTTCAAGATTGGCAGCAAGAGAGCTAGGACTAAGATGAGGAGAAATGCCTTTAGCCTGGAATAATAGTGGGGACGTACTCCATGGGAGGTTTTAAAACAGAGCTGGATATGTATTTGAAAGTAACTAAATTAATTGGCTACAGAAAGGGCAAGAGAATGGGACTAACTGGTTAGCTCTTTTGGTAGACAGTCCTGACACAGTGGGTTGAATGGGCTCCTTCTGCATTGCAAACGCCTACAATCTCTATCTTTTTGTATGGTCTTCTTGCTTTGAAGCAATGTCTTCCTTTCTAGTCCACAGTCTAAAAACAAAGGAAATTTTAAAAATGTGATATTTCAATCCCTTTTCATTAAAATGGTTAAACAGATATTAAATTTCATAGAGCCATCCTCAGAAGGCAATGAGAAGCTGTGTAAATTTCACAATTGCTGGTTAGCGAATGAACCCAATCCCAAAAAGCAATCCTAGTCTCCAACTTTGAAAATTTGGACTCCATTATAAAAGTAAAGGCATTGACGAACTGATATCTCAAAGTTGTTTTGTATTTAAGCCATTACTAATCGAATAATTTCTTCATCCAATCTGATATGTTTGTGTTGCAAGACTTCCCTATCAGAACAAAGAACAAAGAAAATTACAGCACAGGAACAGACCATTCAGCCTTCCAAGCCTGTTGAAACTTTATTGCTGGAACAGCACAGCAGGTCAGGCAGCATCCAGGGAACAGGAGATTCGACGTTTCGGGCACAGGCCCTTCTTCAGGAGGGCCCTATCTTCCAAGCCTGTGCCAATCCAGATCCTCTATCTAAACCTATTACCTATTTTCTTAGGATCTGTATCCCTCTGCTCCCTGCCCATTCATGAATCTGTCTAGATATATCTTAAATGATTCTGTCGTGTCATTTAAGATGCGCATCCCAGAACCTACCACCCTCTGTGTAAAGAACTTTCTAAGCATATCTCCCTTAAACCTTTCCCCTCTCCCTTGAACTCGTGCTCCCTAGTAATCAAGTCCCCCACTCTGAGAAAAAGCTTCTTGCTATCTACCCTGTCTATACCTCTCATGATTTTGTAGACCTTAATCAGGTCCCCCTCAACCTCCATATTTCTAATGAAAATAATCCTAATCTACTCAACCTCTCTTCATAGCTAGCACCCTCTATGTCACGCAATATCCTGTGCAAAGCATCCACACCCTTTTGGTAATGTGGCAACCAGAACTGTACGCAGTATTCAAATGTGGCTGAACCAAAGTCCTATACAACTGTAACATGATCTGCCAACTCTTGTACTCGATGCCTGTCTGATGAAGCAAAACTTGCTGTATGCCTTCTTGACCACTCTATCAATATGTGTTGCCACCTTCAGGGTACAATGGACCTGAACACCCAGACCTCTCTGTACATCAATTTTCCCAGGGCTTTTCCATTCACCATATTGTTCACTCTTGTGGTGCATTTTGGAGTATCCAATTCCTTGCATTTGCCCATATTGAACTTCATCTGCCACTTCTCCACCCAACTTTTCAACCTGTCATTTAAGAATGTGCGAAATAAGCCTTTAGTCTTACAAACTACATTTAATTCCTTGAAAACATTCAATGTTTTGGCCTCAACTGCTTTCTGTGGCAGAGCATTCCACAGGCTCTCACCACTCTCTTGGTGAAGACAGTTGTCCTCCTCTCATTCTGAAACAGCCTACCCCGTATCCTTAGACTGTGACTTTTGTTTCTGGTGTCCTTGGTCATCAGAGTCAGTCTTGCTGCATTTACCCTCTCGGGTCCTGTTAGAATTTCCTAGGTTTCTGTGACATTCCACCCACCCACAACAGCCCATTCTTCTAAACACTAGTGAATATAGTCTTAACTGACCCAATCTCTCTTCATATATCAGTCCTGACAGCCTAGGAATCAATCTGGTAAACCTCTGTTGCATTCTGTCTATGGCTAGAACATTCTTTCTTGGATAAAGAAACCAAAATTGTACACAGTAATTTCCAATGACGAAGTACCGATGACAAAGACTACCTAGACAAGAGTTCAACTCCATTCACTCCTACGGCTCCTGTAGGAATTTAATATCAAAAAGAGTTAAAATTTGAATCTCAGTAGTGGTGATCATGAAACAATGAAATTGATGTAAAAATCCATCTAATGTTTTCAAAGGAGGAAATTTGCCATCCTTATCTGATCTGCTCATTAATTGGTTGGCTCTTAATTGGCTTTTAAACTAAATGACCAACTATCAAGTCAAAGGAAATGTTTCAGCTCACAGACAACTGCATCTTATCATTGTGAAAATTGAAAGGAGTGTGGAAAAAATAACTTTCCACCTTACGTTCTGGGCTTTTGATCTTCAGTTTACTCTTTTTTTTCCTACCACCTAGAGTATGTGTAAAAAATTGCCTGTTTTATTCATGTAGGTCTTTTTTAGAAAAAAAAGTATTAATGGGATATGGGTGTCACTGGCAGGGCCAGTATTTATTGCCTATCCCAGTTGCCCTGAGTGAACTGCCTTCTTAAACTTCTGCAATTAATTTGATGTTGGTATACTCATAATGCCATCAGGAAGAGAGTTCAGATTTCAACCCAGTGACACTGAGGAATGGTGATATATTTTCGAATCAGGATGGTGAGTGTTTGGAAAGCAACTTGCAGGTGGTGGTTCCCATGTCCCCACTGTCCTTGTGGCTATGAGTTTGGAAGGTATTGTCTAAAGAGCCTTGGAAATAGTTTGCAGTATATAGATGGTATACTCTGCAGTTACTGAACATTGGTGATGGAGGAAGTGGATGCTTGTAAATGTGGTATCAGTCAAGTGGCCTGCTTCGCCCTGTATGGAGTCAAGCTTTTTAGGTGTTGTTCAAGCTGCAGTCAAGTGGGGAGTAGGCTCTTTTTATCAATAGCAGGTTACTCCTTGAAACACTCGAGTACTTTTAGAGCAATTCAGTGACCGATCAAATTAATTTTGTCTTGGGGTTTTTCTTTTGAATATTTAAGAATTGGCACATTGCAATAGCCAAGAATGTAACCCAGGTCAATTGATTGGGAGACAGCACTAGACCACTAGACCACCGTCACTCTGCCAGATTTCTTCTTTAAAAAAGTCTATTAAATTGATTAAGCATGATCTCTCTTGCATAAAACCAAGCAATTTCTTTCTGAGTATTTGAATGTCCAACTGTAATCTCTTTAATGATCAATTCCTACACCTTTCCCAATATATTTGTCCTAAGATGTTGTGTCCAGATCGGCTCACAGTACTCCAAATGGGATCTAACCAGGCTTTTGTATAAATTCCCTGGATATAAAGGCCAGCATTCCATTAGCTTTCTGAATTATTTTTGTATCTGCCTGTGGCACCCCCATACAACCAGTCTATTTGAACTTCCATTGTACTTTAACTTTATATCATCGAGAAAGTTAATTGCAGCAATTTTTGAAACAAATGCTGATGAATTTTGGTTTAATCTAATAAACTAAGTATTGTTGATGGTAAATAACCTTTGGCTTGGCAAAGTTTTGGTTTCTCTGAATTTGGTGTACTATGATTCAATGTAATTAGTTGGAAAAAATAGAACTTTGTGGAGTCCTGCATTTTTGTTGATGGTCTCTAAACATTTGAAGCTCTTCACATATGGATTCAAGAGATGTTTATTCTGGATTCATACTGTGCAAACATCTCATTATATCAGCATAACTGTTGAAGTGCAATCACTCTGAAGTGTTGCATCTGTGGAATCTACTTAATTTAGATCCCAGGGGTTGTTATTAGGAGGAAGATTCTTGGAAAATAAATGCTTTTTTGCCTATCAGTTGTCTAGCTTGATCAGTATTTTAAGCAATAAAGGGTCTTGTAAGCATCTTTCCATTTCTGCTTTGTAGTTCAAACCATTTCCACGTAAGCACTTTTCTAATACTGCAGCGTATATTTCTTAGTAGGTTTTCATGATCACTTAAAAACTGATACAACTAATGTAATGACAAAAAAAAATCAGTTGCCATTTCTTTCATTATTATTTAGTGAGATCACATCTGGAGTACTTTGTACAGTTTTGATCTTCTTCCTTGATGAATAGCATTAGAAGCAGCTCCAAGAAATTCACTTAACTGATTCCTGCAGTGTAGGGTTATCTTATGAGGAAAGGTTGGACAGTTTGGGACTCCAATTTAGTCTGCACTAGAGAAAAACAAATACTGAGCCATACTAAACCCATTTTCCAGAACTATTTTAATTCATTTGGTCATGTTGATACCACTTGCCAGTCCGCATTCATTGCCCATCCCCAGTGAGAAGGTGATAGTAAGCTGCCCTCGTCAACTGCTGCAGTCCGCATGTTGTAGGTTGACCCACAATGCCTTTAGACAGGGAATTCAAGGATTTCGACTCAGCCACCTAAGGCAGATGTAGGAACAAAGTTAGGCATCCAGCCCAATGTGTCTGCTGACATGGGTGATATGTTTCTCAACCCTATTCTCCTGCCTTCTCCCCACAATCCTTGATCCCTTTACTAATCAATCTCTGTCTTAAATACATGCAATGAGCTCCACAAATTAACTACCCTCCGACTGAAGAAATTTGTCCTCATCTCAGTTCTAAAGGATCACCCTTTCACTCTGAGGGCCAAAACTGCTTGCAATATTCTAATATGGTCTTGACCAGAGCCTTATATAATCTCTGCAGTACACCTCTGCTCTTGTATTCTTGAAATGAAAGTGAACATTGCAATTGCCTTCCTAATGCCAAATGAACCTGCTCATTAACCTTAAGAGAATCCTGAACTCAGACTCCAAAGTCCCTTTCTGCTTCAGATTTCGGAAGCCTCCCCCCATTTAAAAAATAGCCTATGCCCTTATTTTTCCGACCAAAATGTATAACCTTATACTTTCCCATATTGTAATCCATCTGCCACTTCTTTACCCATTCTTCTCTTGTAGCCTCTTGGCTTCCTCAATTCTACTTGTCCCTCCAATTTTCTTTGCGTCATCTGCAAACTCAGTAGCAATGCCCTCAGTTCCTTCATTCAGATTGTTAATATATAACATGAACAGTTATGGTCACAGCACTGACCACTGTGGAATTCCATGAGTCACCCACTGCCTTCCTTTTATCCTTACTCTCAGCCTTCTGCCAGTCAACATTACTTTATCATACCAGTAACTTGCCCCTAATACCATTGGTTTTTATCTTATTTGGCACGCTCCTGTGCAGCACCTTGTCAAGGGCCTTCTGGAATTCCAAATGGAGCACATTCAGTGGCTGTCCTTTGTCTAACTTATTTGCTACCTCCTCAAACAATTGGAACAAATTTGAGTCAGATACATTAGGGACATTGAAATGAATAGGCACACAGATGACAGTAAAATGTAGGCTATGTAGGTTAGTTTGATCTTACAGGGCCGAAGGGCCTGTATTGTGCTGTATTATGTTCCGTGTTCTATCATAATAATATACTTTAGCATTTACTACATTATCTCCAATAAGACGTGAGCCTATGAGTCTCATAATGTAAAGGTAATTTGCTGATACTTTCACATTGCATATCATAAAATTGTCTGGAGGTTCCATTGATTTTTATATTTCAAGCCAGCACCACCATTCATTATGATCATGGCTAATCATCCTCAATCAGTATCCGTTCCTGCCTCATCAGTAATAGTGTCTTTCATTCCTGCTTATTCTGTCAAGTTTTACTTTCTGCAGCTGGTGTCCCAGAAATTACTTAACCTGATGCACTGCAGCCACATTTTATTCTCAATTCACCACTGACCAATCTCATTTCTGAGCTGTCTTGAGTGGTTCAAATATTATTGGCTTTATTGTTATGTCCTTTAAAAGCTTCTGCCTCATTTTAACACTTCTGAGCTCTGAGGAAAGATTTGAAAGTCTTCCTTACAAACATGTGGGGGCTAGTGCCAAAATTGGTACAGCTGTCTCACTGACTAGTTAAGCAACAGCCTGACACAGTCACACTCAATTGATCATGCCTTACAGACAATGTTTCAGACACCGTCATCACCACCACCTCTGGATATGTTCTGTACTAGTGGCAAGATAGACCCAGCAGAGTGAAGGCACAGTGATATACAATTAGAGGGAACGAGTTGCCTTGGGAGTCCTCGACATTGACTCTGGACCGCATGAAGTCTCATGGCTTCAGGTTAAACAAGGGCAAGGAAACTTAATAGAATCATAGAATCCCTATAGTTGCAGAAAGAAGCCATTCAGTCCAGCAAATCTTCACTGACCTCCAAAGAGCATTCCACCCCAAAGAATATCCCCATAACCCCGCATTTACCATGGCTAATCTACCTAGCCTGCACATCCCTGGACACTACTGGGCAATTTAGCATGACCAATTCACCTAATCTACAAAACGTTGGACGATAGGAGGGAACCGGAGCACCTGGAGGAGGGAACCGGAGCACCATGCACACAGGGAGAACATACAAACTCCATACAGTCACCCAAGGCTGGATCCTTGACTCTTAGAGGCAACAGTACTAATCATTGTGCCACCTTCCACTATGCCAACCTCCTGCTGATTACCACATACCATCCTCCTTCGGCTGAAGAATCAGTACTCCTCCATGTTGAACAATACTTGGAGGAAGTACTGACAGTGGCAAGGGCGCAAAACTGTACTCTGAGGGATTTCAATGTGTTGTGTGACACTATCACCGTGCTAAATGGATCAGACTTTGAACAGATCTAGCAATTTAAGACTGAGCATCCATGAGGCATTGTCGGCCATCAATAGCAGCAGAACTGTACTCCAGCACAAACTGCAAACTCCTGGTCCAGCATATCCCCCAGTCGATCATTATCACTAAGGTGGGGCGGGGGGGGGGGGGGGGGGGGGTAGGTATAGGACAGATGTTAGGGGTAGGTTCTTTACTCAGCGAGTCGTGAGTTCATGGAATGCCCTGCCAGTAGCAGTGGTGGACTCTCCCTCATTATGGGCATTTAAGCGGGCATTGGATAGGCATATGGAGGATAGTGGGCTAGTGTAGGTTAGATGGGCTTGGATCGGCGCAACATCGAGGGCCGAAGGGCCTGTACTGCGCTGTATTCTTCTATGTTCTATGTTCTATCACCCCTGGTTCAATGGAGATCGCAGGTGGTTATGCTAGAAACAGCACCAGGTCTACCTAAAAATGAGGAATCAGCCTGGTGAAGCAACCAAACTGGACTACTTGCATGCCAAACAGCATAATCAGCAAGCAACAGACAAAGCTAAGCGATCCCAAACAGACAGAGTAGATCTAAGCTCTGCAGTCCTGCCATATCCAGTTGTGAACGATAGTGGTCAGTTAACCAACTGTCTATAAGGAGTCATGTAATATAGTTGCTGCCTTTTCTTTATTATTATTTTTCACAACATTGCTACAATTGTCATAATCATCGAGATGTACAGCATGGAAACAGAGCCTTCGGTCCAACTTGTGTGCTGATATAGGCTATGTTAAGGTAAAGTTAAGATGCAAATACTTATTTTGGCTATGCTATTGATTACTGTGACCTTAATAGTGTTCTAGAACAATGTTATTAAATCCTCATAGGACTCATGTTAGATTGTAAATTGAAAACGCAACCTCGTCTAACTGCACAAAAGAGTATAATTAATGGCTGTAATTGAAAAACAGTAAATTGCTAATTCTCAATTTCTAGTTACAAATGAAGTAAGTTTTACAAAAATTGTTGAAAAGTGGAGACTAAGAGAATAGAGTAGATAATTAGGAGTTTTTCTTTGCAAACTACTGTGTAGCAAGTGGTGCCTAAGGAGTCCAGCATCAGTAATCAAAAGTTTTGCATTTCTATTGTGCCTTTCTCAATAAGAGGACACCCTGAAGTGCTTTATAACTAATGAAGCCCTTCTGAAGTGTAGTGCAATTGCAATATTGAAACTACAGCAGTCAATCGTACACCATCTCCCACAACTAGCAATCTGATAACGATCAAATCATTTAACATGTGTTGTTAAATTACTTAAAAAAAAGACACATTTTACAGGAACTTTCATCTTGCTCTTATCGTGACATTTTACAAGAATCTGATTGGTTGACAAGTGAACTCTGATTTATAGATGTGTTACCTTGGAAACTGCATCAATTAGCGCTGATTGATATTTAACTACCAGATTGTTTAAACTTTAAACAAGACATGTTGAATCTGACTAGTGACAGCATGCCCTCAAAACTAACCAAGAAATAGCTGTCATTTTTTTTGGGATATGATTAATTGAAGAAGTTTGCCCTTACGCCAGGGATAACACCACTGCTCTTCTTTGAAACAGTGGCCTGAGACCTTGTAAATTGATCAAAGAGAGCAGATGTGGTACAGTTTAATATATCATCTCACAGTGCAGCTCTCCTTCATTATAGCACTGAAGTGTCACTCTTGACTTTTGTCCTAAAGTAGAACCTTTCTACAGCCATCTGACTCGAAAAGAAGGCATTGCTGACTGCAGGGTGTGCTACACTGTACCTTCAAGTGCTAACTATAATTTTTGCTGTGTCCAAGTGCTTTCTCAAACTGGCTGATGCCTTTTAGAGCTATGTTATTAGTTAGTGATGCTAAAGCGAAAAGGATTGAGTTCTAATTGTTAATCCATATGCAGATGCAGAGACTTAAGTTGCTCCAAGCAATGTAAAGTCATTTTAAGTCAGTAATTCATTGCATTAAGGATGCCACAATTGCTTTACCTTTTGTGTGAATACATTATACTCCAGGATATGAAGTTCTCTAACCAGAAGCAGATTAACCCTAACAATAAATTTAAGTGTTATGTATTACAAATCAATACTAAAGTGGATTTCATGGCTGAAATCTAATCATTAGTTCAGATGGCTGCTATAACATGCTGAATAAGTTGACTGCTTTATTGTTCCCCAGGCTTACAAATATTCTCATCATATTTAACTGCTAGTTCTTAAGCAATACGCTTATTCCTGTGGGAATTGTTCTAGTCCAACATTATTACCCAGGTTATTGGGCATATATGACATATTCTCTGCACTTTGTACTTCTTTTTGCATTGGGTACTTTGTACAAGAAATGAAATAAAGCATTCATGATTTCAAACCTAGACTAAAAACTATTCAGATAGGAGAAAGTGAAGACTGCAGATGCTGGAGATCAGAGCTGAAAAATGTGTTGCTGGAAAAGCGCAGCAGGTCAGGCAACATCCAAGGAGCAGGAGAATCGACGTTTCGGGCATAAGCCTTCCTGAAGAAGGGCTTATGTCTGAAATGTCGATTCTCCTTCTCCTTGGATGCTGCCTGACCTGCTGTGCTTTTCCAGCAACACATTTTTCAGCTAAAAACTATTCAGCAAAATTACAGTAAAAGGTTTTGTTCATATTAAAAAGAGAAGTTAGATAATTACAGCCTCTTCAAATGCTTCTTATTTGTTTGAATTAAGAAAGAATTACATAAAGAGTTTTAGTGTTAACAGGAGACAAAAACTAAGGAAAAATGTGTTCATATTTAGAGAAGTTTGAGCTGGTACATTAAAGTCAACACATGTTGTTAAATTACTAAAACAAAAGACACATTTTACAGGAACTTTCATCTTGCTCTTGCCGTGACATTTTACAAAAATCTGATTGGTTGACAAGTGAAATCTGATTTATAGATATGTTACCTTGGAAACTGCATCAACTAGTGATGATTGATATTTAACTACCAGATTGTTTAAACTTTAAACAAGACTTGTTGAATCTGACTAGTGACAGCATGTCCTCAAAACTAACCAATGAATAGCTGTCATTTTTTGGAGGGTTGAAACAAGTGCATTGCTTACATATTCTTTCTGTTTGCAGAGAATAGAGACTTTTGTATATCTTGGGGTACATGTAAGTGCGAGACACTGTAAGGCTGACTGACAATCTTAAATTAATAGTCAGCAGAATTATTCACTAACTCAGGATTATCCAGCAAATGTTGTAGACTTGGGGAGTCTCCTCTAATGTTTGACATTGTGTTGTGAGTTTTGCAAGCATGGGCAGGTTGGGTACAATTAGTGTTTTGCTTGCTGCAAACTGCTGAAGGCATGTGATGTTTGATTTGATTTATTGTTGCCACATGTACCTGAGTACAGTGAAAAGTTTTGTTTTGTGAGCAGTACAGGCCGATCATAACATACAAGGACATACAGATCAGAGGATGTTTTAGACAGAGCGAGGTTATGGCTGCACAGGAGGTGCATAAATGCCAAATCAACATTACATGTGATCTACCAGGCTTTGGGACAGATAGCCTATGTATCTGGCATCACCCTGGCACTAATGTTTAAACAGTTCTCTCTTTGCACCACTGAACTCTCTCTTAAATGCTCAATTCCAGCATTCTAATGTAATTGCATTTCAGTTGAATTGTATAAGTTGGGTTCTGATACATGCAGCAACAAAAAGGGCTGTGCTCAGGTTATTGAAGATCTGGCTTCATCCAGTTATTAAGTAGGCTGCTGTTTCAATACGTCCCTTGAAAATACATCTGCTCAAAGCTCACAACTACAGAATATTAAATTGCTTATGTGCACAAATTAAAGTTTTAGACACTTTCTCACCCAGCAAAAGCAGGCACTCAGTCCAAGGCCAAACTGAAAGTCGCAGATGAATTTATGTGAACTCCACTCTTGTGAATTTCTGAGTTTGTGAGTTCAATGAATGTTGGTTCACACAGTGATGGTGGGTTTAGATCGCGATGATATTATCTGATGTGCAGGTGTCAATGGCGTCATTGAGTGGTACATTGGAGATTTGGCTAGCAATGTCAAATGAGTACACAGATATTTTCATTGCTACAAGAAGCAAGTTCTGTGTGGATTTCACAAATCTGGCAGTTAGCTGTCAGTCAGCATTAATAGGTTCATTCTTCATGGCAGCGTCTCTACCAATCAGAGTCCCCTTGTCAATAGCTTAGCACTATCCATTCCTGCACTTTAAATGTTGATTTGCTCTTGTAGTGGCATTTTTGTGAAATGAGTGCCCAAAATGAAAAGCTTTGACAAAATATGCCTTTTTTCATTACTATGCAAATTCTACATGTCCAACAAATATTTGTTAAAGGCAAGTCTTATTTGACTGCTCTGATAAGTCATTTGTGAAATAATGGAGGGTCTGCTCAGATTAGAGAGGTTGATGTATTTATTTACTTTCCAATGACATAACAGCACTGAGTGGCAGTCATCTAACTAAATTAAAATTCACGAGTTTATAGTGATGGTAGCAATATTGATATAAGCTTGGCTAAAAGAAAGCAAGCAGGTCATGGTGATGGTTGTTTTTTCAGAAAGGAGTGAAGCAGTGATGCTTTTCAAATGTATTACTAACTTATTCAAGGATTCATTTTTAATGTTTCCAGAATCATAAAAAGACTCAAAATGGTTATTAACCAATGAGGATGGTAATTATAGTCTTCAGAAGGACATGGACAGATTGGTGAAATTGGTAGGCAAGTGGAAGATCAAAATTCACTTAGAGAAGTGTGAAATTATGCATTTTAATAGGAAGACTGATGAATTGAATAGTACAATTTGTAAGTCACACTGAACCTGAGAGATGTGGGTTTTTGTATATAAATTTTTGAAGATGGGAAAACATATAGGAAAGGGCTTTAAAAAGCAAATGGGATTCCTTAGCTTCATTATTAAGTGAGAATAGTCAAAAGCAAAATTTAGAAGCAACCTTTATGAAATAGAGGTTAGAATTCAGCTGAACCTTCAGTTTTGGGCATCTCAATTTAAGAAGAATGTTGGAGCTTTTGAGAGGATGCAGAAGTAAGTTACTAGAAGAATACTAAGGCTAAGGAATTTCATATCATGTGGAGAAACTAGAGAATATGGGGTTATTCCCTTTGGAGAAGAGGAAATTTGATAGAGGTGTTCAAAATTATGAATGGTTTTAATAAAGTAAATAAAAGGAAGCAGACTGCAAAATTTAGCTCCTGCTATTATTGCTAGTTTTGATGCTACAGAAATCTAAACTCTAATAATTTTGCTCAAAATATTGCTGGTGGGGCCAGCTTGATATGCCTTGAGTGAAAGGGTGTTAGAATGTTTTGTGCACCCATTGGAACAATGCAGAGTGGGCAGATTGTGATATTAAACACTGTCTTACTCTAAGTGGGAGCAAATACTGCAATGTTGGAATCTGAAATGAAAACAAAAAATGCTGGAAATCACAGTAGGTCACTTGAAGAACACCGCAAGCCAGTCCTGAAGAAGGGTAACACTCGAAACGTTGACTTCTCCACCTCCTGATGCTCCCTGGCTTGCTGTATTCTCCAAGCCTCCTGCTTGTCTACCTTGGATTCCAGCATCTGCAGTTTTTTGTCTCTAATCACAGCAGGCCAGGCAGAACCATGGACAGCATTTTTTTTGTTTTCTCTAATTTGGTGCATAATCTCCAATTTTGGACCTCACAGGGCTTATGAATACCCCATCTTACTCCCTCCCAACAAGAATTCCTTTGCCACAGTCTTGTCACATAAGCATTTTTATAGCAATCACTTTGGAACTTCTACAGATCAGGCACTTTTCACTTTCTTTTCCTGCTGTGTTGTGAGCGGAGGTGCTATTCGGAATATTATTAGATATGTTTAGAATACCTTTTGGAATCACAAAAGAAGGTGTCTCTGACTGTTAGGTCAGAGGATTACAATTATAAAGAAAATCAGACACAGAAGGAAACCATTTGGCTCATCATGCCCATGCTGGCTCTCAGCAAGAACAACTTAGACTGTAGTTCTGCAATTTGTTTCTGTTTATCCAATTCCATCTTGGTGGCGAAAAGTAATTCTGTTTCCATCACTATTGCTGCCAGCACACTCAATATCCTAAGCACCCTCCTATTTTATCCACAGTCAGGTGTAATATGTAATAAACCTACATGTCACAAAGGAGGTTGTCACTGAATTCTGTCATTTTTTAAAAATTACTCATTCATATGATTGGTGTGTCACTGACTAAGCCAGTATTGCCCATTCTCACCTCCTACTGCTGTACTTGCCAATGTACTGCAGAGTAAAGATTGCATGTGACAATGGCTTTGAAAGTAGAAAAACATAGAAAATAGCAACAGGAGCCCTTTGAGCTCACCAGTCATTTTGATCATGGCTGTTCATCCAAAGCAGTACCCTGTTCTTGCTTTCTCCCCATGGGTAAACATGGTGCTCAAGTTCTTTGCTAACAGATCATTCTTGGCAGAAGTAGCTGCCATTTCCAGCACTTCAGTTTGCTGAGTATTGTTTTATCAAGGAGGTTACTGGGATTTTTTGCAGACAGAAAGAAGAGACTTCTTCTTCATCATCATCATCATCATATTCATCATAATCTCTCTTACCAAAGAGAAGCAGGAGGAATAATCACATTACTTTGCCAGACTGGCAGAATTCCCAGTGGTGAAGGGTGTCATTGATTCTATTCATCTATCCTCTTATCCGACATAACAGTGTGGAGATATACCACAAGAATCATCACTCCATGAACTCACAATTGGTTTCCAACTATGCCCAGAAGGAATAGGCCGTCATTTTACATGTCTTCAATGAGCCAGATACATCAGTCTGAGTTACTTTTGGTTCAGTAGTGCAAAACATCTTCTCTTCCAAAGAATTCAGAAAATGTACGTGAGCTTGTGCCCCGTGTCTACCTCCTGTGATTTTGTATAACCTTTCCTTCATTCTTCTTGGCCTGTCTGCAATCTACTCAACAGCAGCACAAATTGTCCCAAAGGAAATTGCTGCCAGATTGTTGTGAGGAAGCCAACGTGAGGGAAGTTACACTTGACCACATCCTCACCAATATGCTGCCACAAGCACATCTGTCTAAGACAGTATCCACCACACAATACTTGTGGAGATGAAGTCACAAATTCACATCGAGAATACCCTTCATCATGTTGTGTGATCCAATCACTGTAATAAATGGAATAGACATTGAAAAGATCTGGCAACTCAAGTGTAGGTGTCATGAGGTGCTATATGCCATCAGTAGTGGCCAAGTTGCAACTCCAACATAATCTGCAACTTCATGGCCTGGCACATCCCAACTTTATCAATAGCACAGTGTACTACTGAGCTGCCACCTCTGTTGGATGATCATGCTTTTGTCTGGGAAATTATGTGTAAGGTACAAATACGTGACCATGCCTTTGTCAGGCTGCTGCTTCATCTGTGAGATATCTCTCCCAATTTTGGCACTTGCCCCCCCAGATCTTATTAAGGAGGATTTTGCAGGGTTTGCAGTTGCTGTTTTCAGTGCCTTAGATGATGCCAGATGGTCCACCTAGCTTCATTCCATTTTTCTTTTCTAGCATTTGATAGAATTGCAACAGTTTGCCACTGGAACAAAAATAGAAACTATGAGAAAAACACAGTAGATCTGAAAGCATCGGTGGGCAGAAATTAGAGTTAACATTTTGGGTCAAGTGATCCTGCCTCAGAACTCTTCTGAAGTCAACTGGAAAATGACTGTTGCAACCCCCCTGTTTTAGAAGGGAGAAAGGCAGATGATGGGAAATTATAAGCCAGTTAGCTTAGTCTTGGTCATTGGTAACATTTTAGAGTCTATTATTAAGGATGAGATTGTGGAATACTTGGAATGCATTGTAGAATAGGGCTGAATCAGCACGACTTTGTCAAGGGATGCCATCTGACAAATCTTTTGGAACTCCGAGGAGGTAATGAGCACATTAGACAAAAGGAGAGCCAATAGACTTAATCTTTTTGGATTTCTGGAAGACCTTGACAAGGTGTTACACAGGAAACTGCTATATAAGATGACAGCTTGTGATGTTAGGGGCAAGGTACTGGCCTGGATAGAAGATTGGCTGACCATCAGAAGGCAGAGAGAGGGGATAAATGGGGTCTTTTTTTGGATGGCAGCCGGTGATTAGTGGAATTCCACAGGGGTCAGTGTTGTGACCACAACTATTCATGTTATACATTAATGATCTTAGTGAGTTAATGACCTGGACCAAGGAACTGAGGGCATTGTTGCTAAGTTTACAGCTGACACAAAGTTAGGTGGAGAGACTAGCAGTGTTAAGGTAGTGGGGTGGCTGCAGAAAGACTTGGACAGGCTTAGAGACCTGACAAAGAAATGACAGATGGAATGCAATGTGGGAAAGCATGAGGTTATGCACTTTGAAAGGAAAAATGGTGGCATAGATTATTTTCTAAATGGGGAAAAACTTCAGAAATCTAAAGAACAAAGGAACTTAGGAGTACTAGTCTCATGGCAGCTCTGGACTGACAGCGCTTATCCGGGTGTACAGCAAACATTTAAAGATGACAAAGTGTAAAGGATGTTGGTGAATTCCAGGACATCTGTTGAATGGTGAATTCTTCTGTGAGTAGCTTGTAAGAAGATAGAGACAAAAAATTTCAGCTACTGGATTCCAAGGTACACAAGCAGGAGGCTGGAAGAACACAGCAAGCCAGACAACATCAGGATGGAGACGTCGATGTTTCTGGTGTAACCCTTCTTCAGGTAGGACCTGCATTGGTCATGATTGATGCCATAATGGTAAGTTAGGTAGTTGATGAGCACATTTGGGAAAATACGCTGAGAAAACTCGCTTGGTTTCATGGTGGAAAGCCCACCAAATAACTTGGTGCAACTTGGAACTAATTGAAAACCTCCATTGTGCTGAGCCTAGCAGCATGGAGACCTTCGATGGCCGAACATATCTGCTGACTAGATGAATGGAGAATGCCAAGTATGTCTTCAGTAAGGAGCTATCTTACAATAAGCAACATTAAGGAGATTACAGAAACATAGACTTAGAAATAGAGAAGTATAGAAAATAGAAGCAGGTCGAGGCCATTCAGCCCTTCAAGCCTGCTCTGCCATTCAATATGATCATCCAATTTACTGCCCTGTTCTGCTTTCTAATATCATTTGATTCCTTTAGTGCTAAGAATTACATCTAATTATTTGTTTTGGCCTCAGCCATTTTCTGTGGCAGAGAAATCCACACGCTCACCACTCTCTGGGTGAATACATTTGTCCTTATCTCATTCTGAAATGGCCCACCCCATATCCTCACGCTGTGAACCCCTGTTTCTGGTCTCCTTCGTCATCAGGAACATTCTTGCTGCATTTACCGTCTCTAGTCCTGTTAGAATTTTGACGATGTGACATTCCACCCACCTCCAACAGTCCATTCTTCTAAACTCCAGTGAATATAATCTTAATTGACCCAATCTCTCTTCATATATCAGTCCTGTCATCCTAGGAATCAGTCCGGTAAATCTTTGTTGCATTCCATCCATAGGCAGAACATCCTTCTATGGATAAAGAAAGCAAAATTGCACACAGTAATCCTGGTGTAATTTCACCAAGATCCTTCACAATTGTAGCAGGTCAGTGTAATTGAAGTTAGGACACCCTAAAAAAAGAGCTTTCACAAACATATGCAATGCAGACATCTTCTTGGGAAAACGCTAAACTAACCAGCCCACATGGAGGCAAGTACCAAAATTTGGTTCAGCCTGTTTCAGGGACCATCTGTGCTAAACTTACAACATCCAGCATGCCCAGAGAAAAGCCACAGATGGTGTAAGTTCAAAAATACAAACAACAACTGCCAGCTTTGTAGATGTTTATTCCAATTCAGCAGCAGACTCTTGAGTCATGACAGAATTGAATACCTTAATACTCAAAGAAAAAAGAGCCCACCACAATTATTCTGGTGAATGTACAAAAAAAACAAAATGTTGGATATACTTATTAAATCTGGCACTACCTTGGGGAGAGAAACAGAGCTTGAAGTTTGTGATGAAATAAATTGCCAGACCGGCTGAGACAAAGCTGAGACATTTACAGCATGCTTTGTTTTTATTAAGTCTCGCAGCAGTACATTTTCAAACCTGTTGACTGAAAACAAAAGTTAAAGTTTCAGGGGCCATTGGTTGCTCTCTCATTAGGGAAAGACATTCGATGGTTAGTTTAACCTGAAAGTCACCATGCCTCAGATGAAAAGTGAGTTTGACAATGCAGTGTTCTCATAATGGTATGAGAATTCAACCTGTAGCAATAGAACATCAATCTATTACAAAACAACTCTTCAGCTAACTAAGCTAACCAACCCCCACCCCTTGATTAACACACTGAAAGTGAATACCTCTTTTGAAAAGACTGGATAACATTAGCGTCTTAAAGCTTATAATAGTTACTAGAAAATAATACTGCTTCCTTTTTGGAGGGCATAACTTGCCATGTACTTTAAAGAAGAAAAATTATGTCTTAAGAAATGTAGATTGTTTATATCAATTAATTTACTTTTTGATTTACATTTGTGTTTTGCGTGAAGCAACACCCCGTCTTCAGCTGCTTTCTTTAAGCATTAAATGGTTATTACCATTGGGATTAACAAGCTTTGTCTCAGCTAGGCTTGGAATCTAAAGAGTGACGTGCAATTATTGGGATGGGTTGGTTCATTTTAAGAACTGGATTTGGGCTTTAGAGTGTCAGAACACTTATTGAGTGAAAAGGATTCATCTGCTGTTAGGTCTCTTGGAGATCTGACCAGATGCCAAACATAGCTGTTGGTCAGAAACTTTTTGATATGTAGATTGCACTTATTTATGCATTGGAAGCTCTCAATGTTTGAGAAAACTATTAAAGTGAGAGCCAATGAAAATAGACATCTCCTGAACATTCTAATTTTGTATCTGTGTAAATAAGCTATGAAATATAGGGGCTGAATTAGGTCATTCAAGCCCATTTAAAAATTTTTACAGATTTAAAAGTGGCAGAATGTTTGCCGTCCTTCATGAGTGAATGGGAAAATCTTGAGTTCTATCAGAATATATTTTCACTTATTAATTTGGCATCTCAACAGTGACATTGAATACTCATATCATTTTCAGTTACGTTGAACTAATTTGTTTTTGATATGATTAAATTTATAATATTAAAACAAATCATTGCAGTTATATTAGAAATTAGAAATAGTAAGGGGAAAAGTCACTGATAGGCATGGTCTATAGCCCACCAAGTAATAAGATAATGGTAGGCAAGCAATAAACAAATAACTGATGCATGTAAAAATGGTTCAGCAATTATCATGGGGAATTTTAATCTACATGTTGATTGGTCAAAACAAGTCGGTCAAAGCAGCCTTGAGAAGGAGTTCATAGAATGTATCTTCGATAGTTTCCTTGAACATTATATATATTTTAACCCATGAGGTCTTGCATATTGAGACAGGAATAATTAATGATCTCACAGTTAGGGATCCTCTTGGAAGGAGCAATTTGAATATGGTTGAATTTAAAATACAGATAGAGGGTGAGAAGGTAAAATTGAATACTAGTGTCTTGAGTTTAAACAAAGGAGACTACAGTGGGATGATGGAGGAATCAACTAAGACTATGTGGTTGGACAATTGAGGAACAGTAGAGGACTTTCAAAGCGATCTTTCATAGTGCTCAACAGCATTATATACCAGTGAGAACCCCAAGAACTTTTGGAAAAGGGATAATCAGCCATGGATGATTAAGGAAATAAAGGAGGGTATCAAGTGGAAAGCTAATGCATACAAAGATCATTGGGAAACTAGGGGATTGGGAAATTTTAAAAAGTCAACAGAAATCCATGAGAAAAGAATAAAAGAACTTAAGATGGATTATGAGCTTGGAATATAAAAACAGATAGCAAAAGTTTCAACAAATAAATAAAATGAAAAAGAATGGCTACGGTAAATATTGGTCCTTTAGTGGATGAGAAAGGAGATTTAATAATGGAAAGTGATGACATGCCTGAAGTGTTAAACCAGTGTTTTGTATCGGTCTTCACAGTGGAAGAAACGAAGGTAAACTGGCCAAGAATATTAAGGAGGATAGTAAAAGCATTTTTAGGTATGTGCAAGGCAAAAAAATGGTTAGGACAAAAATTGAGCCCTTGAAGACAGAAACAGGGGAATATATTACTAGGACCAAAGAAATGGCAGAGGAATTAAATGGGTACTTCAGATCTGTGTTCACTGGGGAAGACACAAGCAATCTCCCTGAGGTAACAGTGGCTGAAGGACCTGAAGTGAAAGGAATTTATATTTGCCAGGATTTGGTGTTGGAGAGACTGTTAGGTCTGAAGGTTGATAAGTCTCCGGGGCCTGATGGTCTGCATCCCAGGGTACTGAAGGAGGTGGCTCGGGAAATCGTGGATGCGTTGGTGATTATTTTCCAGAGTTCAATAGATTCGGGGTCGGTTCCTGAGGGTTGGAGGGTGGCTAATGTTATACCACTTTTTAAGAAAGGTGGGCGAGAGAAAGCAGGAAATTATAGACCAGTTAGTCTGACCTCAGTGGTGGGAAAGATGCTGGAGTCTATTATAAAGGATGAAATTACTGCACATCTGGATAGTAGTAACAGGATAGGACAGAGTCAGCATGGATTTATGAAGGGGAAATCATGCTTGACTAATCTTCTTGAATTTTTTGAGGATGTAACTCTGAAGTTGGACGAGGGAGATCCAGTAGATGTAGTGTACCTGGACTTTCAGAAAGCTTTTGATAAAGTCCCACACAGGAGGTTAGTGAGTAAAATTAGGGCACATGGTATTGGGGGCAAAGTACTAGATTGGATTGAAAGTTGTTTGGCTAATAGGAAACAAAGGGTAGAGATAAACGGCTCCATTTCGGAATGGCAGGCAGTGACCAGTGGGGTACTGCAGGGATCCGTGCTGGGACCGCAGCTTTTTACAATATATGTTAATGATATAGAAGATGGTATCAGCAATAACATTAGTAAATTTGCTGATGATACAAAGCTGGGTGGCAGGGTGAAATGTGATGAGGATGTTAGGAGATTACAGGGTGACCTGGACAAGTTAAGTGAGTGGGCAGATGCATGGCAGATGCAGTTTAATGTGGATAAATGTATGGTTATCCACTTTGGTGGCAAGAACAGGAAGGCAGACCACTACCTCAATGGAATCAATTTATGTAAAGGGGCAGTACAGAGAGATCTGGGTGTTCTTGTACACCAGTCAATGAAGGCAAGCATGCAGGTACAGCAGGTAGTGAAGAAGGCTAATAGCATGCTGGCCTTTATAACAAGAGGAATTGAGTATAGAAACAAAGAGGTGTTTCTGCAGCTGTACAGGGCCCTGGTGAGACCACACCTGGAGTACTGTGTGCAGTTCTGGTCTCCAAATTTGAGAAAAGACATTCTGGCTATTGAGGGAGTGCAGCGTAGATTCACGAGGTCAATTCCTGGAATGGCAGGATTACCTTACACTGAAAGACTGAAGCGACTGGGCTTGTATACCCTTGAGTTTCGAAGACTGAGAGGGGATCTGATTGAGACATATAAGATTATGAAAGGATTGGACACTCTGGCAGTAGGAAACATATTTCCACTGATGGGTGAGTGCCGAACCAGAGGACACAGCTTAAAAATACGGGGTAGACCATTTAGGACAGAGCTCAGGAGAAACTTCTTCACCCAGAGAGTGGTGGCTGTGTGGAATGCTCTGCCCCAGAGGGCAGTGGAGGGCCACTCTCTGGATTCATTTAAGAAGGAGTTGGATAGAGCTCTCAGAGATAGTGGAATCAAGGGTTATGGAGATAAGGCAGGAACAGGATACTGATTAGGAATGATCAGCCATGATTATATTGAATGGCGGTGCAGGCTCGAAGGGCTGAATGGCCTACTCCTGCACCTATTGTCTATTGTCTATAAATAACATGCCAAAAATGATGACAAGAAGACTATGACAGGTGAGGACCTAGAAATGATCATTATCATTAAAGAGGTAGTGTTGGGTAAGCAAATGGGGCGAAAGCTAGACAAGTCTCCTGGCCCTGATAGAATTGCATCCCAGGATATTAAAAGAGATGGTGTGGGAAATAGGAAATGCACTCATGATAATTTATCAAAATTCGCTGCACTCTGGGGAGGTTCAGGGAGATTGGAAGACAGCAAATGTGGCAGCACTGTTTAAAAAAAGAAGGTAGACAAAAGGCAGGTAACTGCAAGCCCATTAGATTAACAGAAGACATTTGACAAGCCACAAAAGGATAAAGGTGCATGGTATTACGTGTAATGTATTATCATGAATAGAAGATTGGTTAACTAATAGAAGGTAAAGAGTGGAGATAAATGGGTGTTTTTCTGGTTGGCAATCTGTGGCTAGTGATGTACCTCAGGGACCAGTGCTGGGACTACAATTATTTCCAATTTACTTTAGTGATTTAGCATTGGAGATCGGGAGGAATGTGTCAAAGTTCATAGATGACACTAAACTGAGTGGTAGAGCAAAATATGCAGAAGACACTGAAAGTCTGCAGAGGAATCTAGATAAGTTAAGTGAGTGGGCAAGGGTCTGGCAGATGGAGTACAATGTTGGTAAATGTGAGGTCATCCATTTTGGTAGGAATAACAGCAAAATGGACTATTCTTTAAATGGTGGAAAATTGCAGCATGCTGCTGTACAGAAGACTTGAGTCCCCTTGTGCATGAATCACAGGGGCAGCAGGTAATTAAGAAGGCAAATGGAATATTGTCTTTCATTGCTAGAGGGATGGTGCAGGTGAGGCAGCTGCAGCTTTGTGGAGTGCAGGTGAGGCCATACCTGGAGTACTGTGTGCAGTTTTGGTCGTCTTATTTGGGAAAGGATGTACTGGCACTGGAGTAGGAGCAGAGTTGAAAGGATTGGCTTATGTGAAGAGATTGAGTAGACTGGGACTATACTTATTGGAATTTAGAAGAATGAGAGGGATCTTGTAGAAAACATATAAAATTATGAAAGGAAAAGTAAGATAAGAGCAGGAAGGTTATCTCCACTGATTAATGAAACTAGAACTAGGGGGCATAGCCTCAAAACAAGAGGGAGCAGTTTTATGACTCAGTTGAGGAGAAACCTCTCCCAAAGGGCTGTGAATCTGTGAAATTCGCTGCCCGCAGAAGCAGTTGAGGCAACATCATTGAATGTTTTAAAGATAAAGATTGATCTTTGTGCAGTAAAGGAATTAAGGGTTATGGTGAGCAGGCTGGTAAGTGGAGCTGAGTCCATGAAAAGATCAGCCATGATTTCATTGAATGACAGAGCAGGCTTGACGGGCCAGATGACCTACCCCTGCTCCTATTTCTTATGTTCTTATGATTTTGTCAAATCTGTGGCCAACTGAATGCATGAATTAATTTAACTTTTTCCTGTAATTTCAGTTTCATCATCTTCACCATCATTGTCTTCTTAATTTTTATTTTCACCATGCTGTACTACTTACAATGTCTCTTCATCAATCATTTGATTGACAATTGGTATGTTATTGTCACTATCCATCTAATTCTGTCTACCTTCCTGTCTCAAATCTTTAGTTACCTCAAGCACTGTGGGGATGGATATACTGTTGCCATATTCCAAAACTTTTGGAATAATGGGCCAAATGTCCTGATGTGTGGCAATTTCATGCAGATTGCCACTCCAACTCATTTTACAAAAGGAAGGGAGTTCTTCATGGAGTCATTTGGCCCATCTTGTCTGTGCTAGCCCAAAGACAACAAGATGCCCTTTCTAATGCCATCTTCCTGCCCATAGCTTAGGGTGCATAGCCCTTCAAGTTTTAAGTAGATCCAGGTACCTTTTGAAAGAGTTTAGGGTCTGCCTTAATCACCAACTCAGGCAGCAGATTCCAGACACCTACCATACTCTGCTTAAAAATAATTTTCCTCACAGCACCCTCTAATCCTTCTGCCATTTAGCTTGAAACAGGTTCTTCCTGTCTACTCTATCTCTACCCCTAGCAATTTTGTATGCCTCAATTATGTAGCCCCTCAGCCTTCTCTGTTCCAAGAAAAACAATCCCAACCTGTCCAACCTCTCCTCATAATCACAATTCTCCAGCTGTGCATTATAACCTCTGGTACAAAGTATTTGTCGAGATTTGAGACATAATTTAATGGTCATTTGATTTTTCTTATTGCCATAATATAACTGAGAATATTTTTACCATTTTAAATGCCTTTGGGTTTGTACTTTTGCCAATGACAGTGCACGTGCACTTGTGCTACCTAAGCATTGTGACAACTGATAACAATCACTCTTTTCTGAGGCACCTTCACTGCATTTTGCACCTCCTCAACCAGTCTTGCTAAACTTTTATAAGACATACAACACCAATAAACAATAGTTTCATTGACATTGTATGTCTGCTTAGGGGATAATTTCACAGTGCCAAATAATTGTGAAAATTCTTGGGACCTACTTCACTATCTGCACTTTTTTCACTACGCAGACTGTGCAAAATTATGTCATGCCTGGTCTTAAACCTTTGCAGTGAATATCTATACTCATGTTGCAGGTTAAGTTCTTCTTGTTAATTTTCCAAGCAAAAATATTCCATCTCACCAGAAATGGTCATTTCAAAATTCCAATGAAGCCTAAACCAAGGCACTACTGAAATCTATGCTCATTCCTTCTTTTAATGTCTCATGGACTGTCGTAACTTTCTTATTTTTCACTGTCAGTAAAAACCCAAGAATCCTGTCCTTTTGCTTCTTTAAATCACACATTTGGATACACCAATATTGAGACTCACATAGGGTCTGTGCTAATGTGCTCATGTCTTGTGTTTTCAATAAATAAACATTATGCTATATTGATAATTGCACATGTCTATGATTTCCTGCTCTCTTTAATGTCATTTTAAACTGTGAGATGCCTGAAACTGCAACAAGTGTTAAGTGCTGAGAACCCTCATTTGCTGTCTGATTTTTAAAATACATTTTGGTGTTCAATGTTGGGATTTTGGTCAGATGGACAAATGGGTTGAGGAGTAACAGATGAATTTTATTTTAGATAAATGTGAGGAGTTGCATTTTGGTAAGGCAAACCAGGGCAGGATTTATGAAGTTAATGGTAGGGTCCGAAGGAGTGTTGCTGAATGAAGAGTCTTAGGAGTGGAAGTACATAGTTCCTTGAAAATGTAGGCACAAGCTGACAGGGTGGTGAAGAAGGCGTTTGGCATGCTTGCCTTCACTGGTCAGTGCATTGAGTGTAGGAGGTGGGGTGTCATGTTGCAGATGCCCAGGATATTGGTGTGGGCGTTTTTCGAATATGTTTTCAAGTCTGGTTTGCCTGCTATATGAAGGATGTTGTTAAAATTGAAAGGGTTTAGAAAGGATTTACAAGGATGTTGCCAAGATTGGAGAGTTTGAGTTATAGGGAGAGGCTGAATAGGCTGGACCTTTTTCCCTGGAGCATTGAAGGTTGAGAGGTGACCTTATGGAGGTTTATAAAGTCATGATGGGCATGGATAGGATGAATAGCCAAGGTCCCAGGGTAGGGGAGATCAGAAATGGATGGCATAGGCTTAAGGTGAGAGGAGAAAGATTTAAAAGTGACCTAAGGGTCTTTTACATGCAACTTTTACATGCAAAGGATGGTGCATGTTTGGTATGAGCTACCAGAGGAAGTGCGGTAAAATTACAAAATTTAAAAGGATGGGTACATGAATAGGTAGGGTTTAGAGGAATTGGGCCAAATACTGGCAAATGAGACTTGATAAGTTTAGAATATCTGGTCAGCATGAATGAGTTGGGCCAAATGGTCTGTTTCCATGCTGTATAACTCTATGACTATGATTCTATGACTACCTCTTGCTTACTGCCTCTCTTTAAAATGCATTTTGAGGCAGTGCTGGGAGCTCTTGTTTGCGGCCTGCTCTTTAAAATTTCTAAAGTATTAGGAACTGTATTTTGAATTAATCGCTCCCCTCAGCTCTGATGAAGAGTCATCTAGTTTTGAAGCGTTAACTTGCTTTCTCCATGGATGCTGCCTGACCCGCTGTGATTGCCAGCACTTTTTGTTTTCACTACAGATTCCAGCGTCTGCAGTAATTTGCTTCTACATTGAGTTTATCAATGCTGGATACTCTTGCTTGCTGTTCTTTAAACTGCCTTTCAGCCATTTATTGCCAGAAACTCTTGCGTGCTGCTCTTTAAATGCTGGGAACTGCCTTCACAACAGTTAAATCACAAAACTCTGCTTACTATGTCTAAACTGTTTTTGCAGCAGTTAAATGCTTGGAAATCTTCTTTGCTGTACTTTAAAATCACATCTTTTCAGAAAACCAGAAGTCCCACAGATTCTTCAGAAAACATGAAGGACTGTGGGTGCTGGTCCTCAAAGTTTACCCGACCAGAAAGTATCAGGTACAACCTGTAATCTATTTCTAATTGGTAACATCTCCTCCTAATAGTGGCAGTTTGAAGATTAAGTCAATGATAAAAGTTGAATGACTTCAATGCCTGAATGCTGTTGAATAGACTATTTATAGACCATCTGGACATTGTACCGTGCTGATGTTTCTGGAGTGCAGCAGTGAAAGAGAAAAGGAAAAAAGCAACTTTTACTTCTTAGTGGTGTAAAGGATCTGTCAATTAAAGTAATTTTAACCTTACATTGACAAAACTTATGTATTTGGTCAGATGCATTACAATGTTTATTATCAATGGAGATAGCACCATAATGCAGTGGAAAACATTAAATAATGTTCTGTCAGCCTGTAACCGCATCAGAAAATGACTGGCTGATTTTTTAAAAAATTGGTTTTGCACTTAGAAAAATACAACTACAGACTCTGTTATTTTAATTGCTGTGTACTTTGTATGTGTACTTTTCCTTGAAATTGAAATTAACTCCGCTTCTTTCTTCATCAAAGAGCATTTTATTGTGTAGACAGCTGTGACCATTATCAATGCTTGGTTAGGTTTCACTTAGTAATGGGTTTCAGCAATGTATTGCATGCATTTGGGTATAAATGACAGAAAGTTATAATAACAGATTGCCCCTTTGATGTGGGTTTTGGTTTATCTACAGAAGCTAATAGGATTACAAGGTTTTTTCCACGTGGTAAGTTTTTTTAAATCTAACTGTCAATGACATTGAGCATTTTATTAGAATTCTCTTCTCCCCAAAGGAATATAAAATATGTTCTTGAAATAACCGCACGGAGGCCAGTATCCCATCCCCAAATCACCCTTTATTAACATGTGCACAGGACATGGGCTCTGACCAGCTAGCTCAGAGTCAGTCCCTAGAGCAGTGAAAATCTCTGAGACAACTGTTTATATCTCAGGCAGCATCCAAGGAGCAGGAGAATTGATGTTTCAGGCATTGATCTTGCCCGAAACGGTTGATTCTCCTGCTCCTTGGATGTTACCTGACTTGCTGTGCTTTTCCAGCATCCCACTCTCGACATCTGCAGTCTTCACTTTCTCCCACCTGTTTATATCTGTCAGCCAGGACACCCTGATTGATCCATGTTAACAACCCCAATCAGGGATCTCATACTTAATGAGATGTATCTGATCCCCCGTTCCAATCACTACAGTTCTGTTCAAATGTCATGGCAATTGATGACTACACAGTACATACCACTGAGCTATGGGAAGACTTGGAAAAGTCGCATGCGTTGGAATGGGTGATATGAGGGGTTATGGAGGATAAATATGGAATGGATAGCATGTGCCATCTGTTAAGGTATTGGCAGAGCTGAGGGGTTTGTGAAATGAGAGTTGAGGTTTAGGAGACCTTTAATCATTGTTCGGGACTGGGCTACTATGTTATTAACCAATCACCTGAACCTTGAACACAGCCTCAATCGGTGTCGAGCACAATTGAAGGTTAACGAGTGTGAATTATAGAATCATAGAGTTATAAACAGACCCTTCAGTGAAATTCATCCGTCCAACCAGATATCCTAAACTGATCTTGTCCCATTTGCCTGAATTTGGCCTATATTCCTCTAAATATTTCTTAGTCATGTATGCATCCAAGTGCCTTTTAAATATTGAAATTGTACCCACCTCCACCACCTCTGCCAGTCTGTTCCATACACACACCATCCTCTGCATGAAAAAGTTGGACCTCAGCCCCATTTAAATCTTTCCCCTCTCACCTTAAACCTGTGCCCACTAGTTTTCGACTTCCCTATCCTGGAGGAAAAAAACCTTGGCTATTCACCCTATCCATGCCCCTCATGATTTTATAAAGTCACCCCTCAGCCTCCAACACTCCAAGAAACAGTCCCAGCCTCTTCAGCCCCTCCCAAAACTCAAATCCTCCTATCTTGGCAACATGCTGGTAAATCTTTCTAGAACGCTTCTAAGTTTATCAATATCTTTCCTCTAGCAGGGCGACCAGACTGAACACAGTATTCCAAAAGAGGCCTCACCAATATCCTGTATAGCCACAACTTGACATCCCAACTCTTATACTCAGTGCACCAACCAAAGAAGGCAAGCATGCCATATGCCTTCTCCATCATCCTGTCTCCTTGTGACTCCACTTTCATGGAACTATGCACCTGCACCCCTCAATCTGTTTGTTGGCAACAATCCATTGGTAGGGCCCTAGCATTAACTGTAAAAGTTCTGCTTTGGTTTGCCTTACCAAAATACAACACCTCACATTTGTCTAAATTAAACTCCATCTCCCACTTCTTGGCTCATTAACCCATCAAGGTCCCATTGTACACAAAGGTAACTGTCCACTACACCACAAATTTTGGTGTTATGTGTAAACTTATTCACCATTCTTCCTATATTCACATCCAAATCACTTTTATAAATGACAAAAAGCAGTGAAACTACCACCGATCCTTGTAGCACACCAAGTGTCCGAGAAACAACTCTCTACCACCACACTTTGTCTCCTACCTTCAAGCCAATTTTGTATCCACTTGGCTTGCTCCATGTGATCAAATCTTACTAACCAGTCTACCATGCAAAACTTTGTTGAACGCCTTACTGAAGTCTATATGGACAATGTCTACTGCTCTGCCTTTATCAATATTCTTTGTCACCTCTTCAAAAAACTCAATCAAATTAGTGAGACATGATTTTTCATGCACAAAGTCATATTAATTGTCCTTAATTAGTCCTTGTGTTTCGAAATGCATGTCTGTCCTGTCCCTTGTAATCCTCTCCAACAAGTTACCCAGCACTGAGGTCAGGCTCACTGGTCTATAGTTCCCTGTCTTTTCCTCGCTGCTTTTCTTAAATAACAGCACCACATTAGCCACCCTCCAGTCTTCTGGCACTTCACCTGTGGCTTACGATGATATAAATATCTCAGTGAGAGGCCAAGCAATATTTTCCCAAGCTTCCCACGAAGTTCTGAGATGCACCTGATCAGATCCTGGGATCCTGAAACCTATGTTTATGCATTTTAAGACCTCCAATGCCATCTCTTTTATAATATGCACACTTTTCAAAATGTCACTGTTTATTTCCCCAAGTTCCCGAGCTTCCACGTCCTTCTCCACAGTAAATACTCACTGTAGAATCTCACCCATCTCCTGTGGTTCCACCCATAGTCGGCCTCGTTGATCTTTCAGGGATTCTATTCTCTCCCTTGTTACTCTTTTGTCCTTAATATATTTATAGAATCTCTTTGGATTCTCCTTAACCGTATTTGCCAAAGCATGTCCCCTTTTTGCCCTCCTGATTTCCCTCTTAAGCATACTCCCACTGCCCTAATACTCTTCTATGAATTAATTCAATCCCAGCTGTCAGTTCCAGATGTATGCCTCCTTCTTTTTCTTTACCAGAGCCTAAATTTTTCTAGTCATCCAGTATTCCCCACACCTACCGGCCTTGCCCTGCACAGTAACAGGAACATACAGTTTTTGAACCTGTTATCTCATTTTTGAAGATCTCCCACTTTTCAACCATCCCATTACCTGCAAACATGCATCCCCCAATCAACCTTTGAGAGTTCCTGCCTAATACTGCCCAAATTGGCCTTAGTAAGTACCAAAAACTTTCATGCACTTACCCCCAAACTCCGGATTCCTCAACCGTTCCAGAAACTTCCATCGGCCTCCGAAACCAGTCCGGCGCCATTACACACGCGGCCGCTACAGTGCCCGCGGCTATAGCCGCAGACGCCGCCGACGATGACGTCACTTCCGCCCCCACCGACCTCGCAACCTTCATGATCGCGGCCCAAACAACCGCCTCCAGGATCGCCGCACAGACAACCTGCTCTGCGATCGTCATGAAGACAATCGTCAACAGATTGGCGACCTCCGCGGCTATGGGGAAGAACTCTGTCTCCGTGGTCGCCGCAGCTACTTCCGCCCCCAGTGACGTCAGCAACCTACATTTGGACCACATCGCCGCATATGTCTTCGCCCCCCCCGCCGCGTTCCGTCACCACGCCTAACCCCGCCCCCCGCCGCATTCCGTCACCACGCCTAACCCCGCCCCCCCGCTGCGTTCCGTCACCGCGCCTAACTCCGCCCCCACGCCGCGTTCCGCCACCACGCCTAACTCTGCCCCCGGCCGAGTTCCGTCACCGCGCCTAACCCCGCCCCCCTGCCGGTCTCCATCACCATGTCCAACTCCGCCCCCAGGCCTAACCCCGCCCCCACATCCAGCTCCAGTCCCACACCAGGTCCTAGCTCCCCGCCCTGCCGTGTGTTCACCATCCCTCCAGACTTGCCCCTCTCTGAGGATGAAAGATCAGTCCTCAGCAGAGGTCTCACCTTCGTTCCCACACGATCTCGGGTCAATGAATTCAATACACGGAGTGACATCGAACAATTCTTCCGCCGCCTTCGCCTCCGTGCCTTCTTCTTCAATCAAGACTCTCGCCCACCCTCTGACGACCCCTTCTCCCGCCTCCAACACACCCCGTCCACCTGGACACACCGTGCTGGCCTCCTACCTGCCCTCGACCTCTTCATAGCAAACTGCCGCCGCGATATTAACCGCTACCTGAACTCCCACACCCCTCCCACCCACTCCAACCTCTCACCCTCGGAACGCGCAGCCCTCCACTCCCTCCGTTCCAACCCTAACCTCACCATCAAACCAGCTGACAAGGGAGGCGCAGTAGTAGTTTGGCGCACTGACCTTTACACCGCTGAGGCCAAACGCCAGCTCGCAGATACCTCCTCCTACCGTCCCCTTGACCATGACCCCACCCCCCACCACCAAACCATCATCTCCCAGACCATCCATAACCTCATCACCTCAGGGGACCTCCCATCCACCGCCTCCAACCTCATAGTCCCAAAACCCCGCACCGCCCGTTTCTACCTCCTGCCCAAAATCCACAAACCTGACTGCCCCGGACGACCCATCGTCTCAGCCTGCTCCTGCCCAACCGAACTCATCTCGGCATATCTCGACACGGTCCTGTCCCCATTAGTCCAAGAACTCCCCACCTACGTTCGTGACACCACCCACGCCCTCCACCTCCTCCAGGATTTCCGCTTCCCCGGTCCCCAATGCCTCATCTTCACCATGGACATCCAGTCCCTGTACACCTCCATCCCCCATCACGAAGGACTCAAAGCACTCCGCTTCTTCCTTTCCCGCCGTACCACCCAGTACCCTTCCACCGACACCCTCCTTCGACTGACCGAACTGGTCCTCACCCTGAACAACTTTTCTTTCCAATCCTCCCACTTTCTCCAAACGAAAGGAGTAGCCATGGGCACCCGCATGGGCCCCAGCTATGCCTGCCTCTTCGTAGGGTATGTGGAACAATCCATCTTCCGCAACTACACTGGCCCCACCCCCCATCTTTTCCTTCGCTACATTGATGACTGTATCGGTGCTACCTCGTGCTCCCACGAGGAGGTTGAACAGTTCATCCACTATACTAACACCTTCCACCCCGACCTCAAATTCACCTAGACAGTCTCGGACTCCTCCCTCCCCTTCCTAGACCTTTCTGTTTCTATCTCAGGCGACCGAATCAACACGGACATCTACTACAAACCAACCGACTCCCACAGCTACCTGGACTACACCTCCTCCCATCCTGCCCCCTGTAAAAACGCCATCCCATTCTCCCAATTCCTTCGTCTCCGCCGCATCTGCTCCCAGGAGGACCAGTTCAAAATACGTACAACACAGATGACCTCCTTCTTCAAGGACCGCAATTTCCCCCCCGACGTGGTCGACGGTGCCCTCCACCGCATCTCCTCCACTTCCCGCTCCTCCGCCCTTGAGCCCCGCCCCTCCAACCGCCACCAGGACAGAACCCCACTGGTCCTCACCTACCACCCCACCAATCTCCATGTACAGCGCATCATCCGCCGTCACTTCCGCCACCTCCAAACAGACCCCAGCACCAAGGATATATTTCCCTCCCCTCCCATATCAGCTTTCCGTAGAGACCACTCCCTCCGCGACTCCCTTGTCAGATCCACACCCCCCACCGACCCAACCTCCACTCCCGGCACCTTCCCTTGCAACCGCAGGAGGTGCAACACTTGCGCCCACACCTCCCCCCTCACTTCTCTCCAAGGCCCCAAAGGAAACTTCCATATCCGCCACAGATTCACCTGCACCTCCACCCACATCATCTACTGCATCCGCTGCAGCCGGTGTGGCCTCCTCTATATTGGGGAGACAGGCCGCCTACTTGCGGAGCGATTCAGAGAGCACCTCTGGGCCTCCCGGACGAACCAACCCAACCACCCTGTAGCACAGCATTTCAACTCCCCCTCCCACTCCACCGAGGATATGCAGGTCATTGGACTCATCCACCGCCAAACCACAACAACGCGACGGTCGGAGGAGGAGCGTCTTATCTTCCGACTGGGAACCCTCCAACCACAGGGGATGAACTTGGACTTCACCAGTTTCTTCATCCCCCCTCCCCCCACCTTGTCTCAGCCGAATCCCTCCAGCCCGGCACCGCCTTCCTGACCTGCAGTCTTCTTCTTGACCTCTCCGCCTCCATCCTACTCCGACCTATCACCCTCACCTTGACCTCTTTCCACCTATCACATTTCCAACGCCCCTCCTCCAAGTCCCTCCTCCCTACCTTTTATCTTCTCCTGCTGAACACTCTCTGCTCATTCCTGAAGAAGGGCCTGTGCCCGAAACGTCGAATCTCCTGTTCCCTGGATGCTGCCTGACCTGCTGTGCTGTTCCAGCAATAAAGTTTCAACCCAAATTGGCCTTACTCTAATTGAGAATTTCAACTTTTAGATGAAGTGTATCCTTTTCCATAACAATTTAAAAAATAATAGAATTATGACCACTTGCCCCAAAGTGTTCTCCAATTGACAAATTGGTCATTTGTCCTGCCTTATTTCCCAAGAGAAGGTCAAGTTTTGCTCCATCTCTAGTAAATGCATGCACTTACTGAATAAGATAATTTTCTTGTACACACTTCCTCTCCATACAAGCCCTTAACACTATGGCAGTCCCAGTTTATGTGTGTAAGTTAAAATCCCCGACCATTACAACCCTGTGTAGATATCTGAGATTTCCTTACATATTTGCTTCTCAATTTCCTGCTGACTATTAAGAGGATTATTACTTGAATGATAAAAATTGCAACACCCTGCTGTGCAGAGGGACTTGTGCATGAATCACAGAAGGTTGGTCTGCAGGTGCAATTGGTAATTAAGAAGGCAAATGAAATTCATTGCTAAAGGGGTTGAATTTAAAAGCAAGAAGGTTATGTTGCAGATGTATAGAGTTCTAGTGAGGCCACACCTGAAGTACCGCTGTCGTTTTGGTCTCCTTACTTGAGAAAGGATGTACTGGCACTAGAGGGGGTGCAAAGGAGGTTCATTGGGTTGATTCCGGAGTTGAGAAGATTGGCTTATGAGGAGACACTGGGTAGAATAGGATTATATTCATTGGAATTTAAAAGAATAAGGGGGGATCTTGTAGAAACATATAAAATTATGAAGGGAATAGATAAGATGGAAGTAGAGGATGTTTCCATTGGCAGGTGAAACTGGGGCAAGCAATTACTGTGTTTTTCTCAGATGTCTAGCAGTTCTTTACTTATTGTAAGGTAATGTTGGCCCTTATTTCAAGGGGTTGAAGTAGAAAAATTAGGAAATCTTGCAGCAGCTGTACAAGGTGCATGAAGATTAAAACAGCTGTTATTCAAGCAAAGCTGTTATTTCATTGCAGGCAGTTTAGAGAAGGTTCACTAAGATGATTTCTGGTATAGAAGGAGCATCTTGTGAGCAAAGATTAAACAAGTTTGGACTCTATTCTTTGGAGTTCTGAAGAATGAGAGGTGATCTGATTGAAATATATAGGATTCATAAGGGGCTTGACAAGGTAAATGCTGAGAGGATGTTTCTCTTCACGGGAGAATTTAAGACCAGAAGGTATGATCTCAGAATAAAGGGGTACAGATTTAACACTGAGATGAGGAGGAATTTCTCCTCTCAAGAGGGTGATGAGTCTTTGTAACTCCCTATCCCAGAGATCTGTCAGGACAGAGTCCTTGTGTAATCTAAGACTGAGATTAATCAGTGAGGGAATCAAGGGTTATGGGGAAAGGTCAAGAAAGTGGATTTGAGGTATGTCGATCCATTCATGATCCTATTGAATAGCTGAGCAGGCTAGATAGGCCAAATATCATATTTCTTAAGGTCTTATGAATAATTGAGGTCAGCCTTCTAACCTGCCCTCCTTTGTCCTCATCTGCACGACTAATGCAGTCCAACATACTGGCACTGGAACGTGTCCAGCGGAGATTCACACGGATGATCCCTGGAATGACAGGTCTAACATATGAGGAACGGCTGAGGATACTGGGATTGTATTCGTTGGAGTTTAGAAGATTAAGGGGAGACTTAATAGAGACGTACAAAATAATACATGGCTTGGAAAAGGTGGATGCTAGGAAATTGTTTCAGCTAAACGAGGAGACTAGGACCCGTGGACACAGCCTTAGAATTAGAGGGGGTCATTTCAGAACAGAAATGCGGAGACATTTCTTCAGCCAGAGAGTGGTGGGCCTGTGGAATTCATTGCCACGGAGTGCAGTGGAAGCCGGGACGCTAAATGTCTTCAAGGCCGAGATTGATAGATTCTTGTTGTCTCGAGGAATTAAGGGCTACGGGGAGAACGCTGGTAAGTGGAGCTGAAATGCGCATCAGCCATGATTGAATGGCGGAGTGGACTCGATGGGCCGAATGGCCTTACTTCCACTCCTATGTCTTATGGTCTTATGGTCTTATGGTCTAACATGGCTTGAAACTGCACTGCGAACTTGAATCTATTGTGAAAATCAAGAATGAAATGTGAAGTGATGAAGTTAGAGGGCTTTGAAGATAGGGTTAGCCTGTGGAACTAGCTGCGTAGTTCTTTTGGGAGCTGGTACAGACACAATGGGTTGAATGGCCTCCTGCACTGTAAACTATTATAATTTTACGATGCCGTAAGTTACACATGTGCAGTCTCTGCGTCTTGTGGAAATACACCAGTTGGGTTTTTTGAAGCCCCAAGGAAGATTTAGCCCTAATATTTCATTTAAATCATAGCTTCTTCTATAGATGCACGTGATTAAGAGGTGATGGCCTAGTGATGTTATCACTAGACTATTAATCCAGAAACTCAGCTACTCTTCTGGGGACTGAGGTTTGAATTCTGCAATGGCAGATGGTGGTATTTGAATTCAACAAAAATCTGGAATTAAGGATCTAATGATAACCATGATTGTCAGAAAAACTAATTTGGTTCACTAATGCCCTTTAGGAAGGAAACTGCCACCCTTACCCTTACGTGTAACTCCAGACTCATTAAATACTGGCACAGCCAGTGATACCTGCATCCCTTGAGTGAACTTAAAAAAATATAATTTTGGCAATGTATGCAGTGAAGCAGTTACTATCGAAGAAATAGAGTTGTTTTCTATGTTTGCTGCTTTCATTTACTGCATGTCTTTAAATCCAATAGAACTTTTGTTTTGTTCTTTCACAGGTATTTGTTGACCCTCTGCTTTTGACAATTGGTATATCACACACCATCCTGATTGAGAAATATACCATATTCTCTGTTAATGTGTTAAAATCTTGGAACAATTCCTTAATAATACTGTGGGTGTGATCTGCATCACATGGACTATAGTAGTTTAAGAAGGCACCAACCATGTAAGAACAATTAAGGATCAGAATCATAGAATCCCTACACAATGGAAGCAAGCCATTTGACCCATCGAGTCCACACCTCCCAGTCCTATCCGTGTAACATTGCATTTCTCATGGTTAATCTACCTAGCCTGCACATCACTTGACACTATGCAATTTAGCATAACCAATTCCACCTAGCCTACACATTTTTGGACTCTAAGATGAAACCAGAGTACCCTAAGGAAATCCACGTATACACAGGGAGAATGTGCAAGTTCCATGCTGACAGTCACCCATGAGTTGAATCAAACCCGAGTCTCTGGCACTAATCACAGAACCACCATGCCTTGTCAGTGCCCTTGCCTCCTAAATGAATAAAGAATAACATTTCTAGTTTCACCAAATTGCAATACTGGTTATTGACTTGCATGTTTAGTTGATTGTTTGACAAGATTGTGAAGTTTGCAACAGATAACAAAGGCTAGTTGCCTTATCAGTCCAGTTGCATAAATTTATTTTACAAGAATATGAATATTAAGTTTTGTAATTTTAAATATATTAGAGCTTTATTAAGCTGTAATTTGTTTATGACTGGTATATACACAGTGTTCATTTGTAACTAAATTCAACTTTTCATTCCATTCATCGCTATCACAAGTGATAGGTTTCAAATGAAATCATTATCCAAACTTGCAGAGAAACTGAAATTGTTGTGCTGTTTTACTGGTTGTATATGGTGTGATGTATGCATTACCTACAGCATTACAGGGCACGTTCCTCAAACATGCATAAGCACGACAAGTTAATTACATGATTTTGAAGCACTTAGTTTTTTGTCCTCTAGATTTCATGTGATGAAATTTGATGAGTGTCAGATCATTGCTTCTAATACCCAGTATTGCTACATAGAGCTGGAGAGATGTACAGCACGGAAACAGACCCTTCGATCCAACTCATCCATGCCGACCAGATATCCCAACCCAATCTAGTCCCACCTGCCAGCACCTGGCCCATATCCCTCCAAACCTTTCTATTCATATACCCAGGAGAAAGTGAGGTCTGCAGATGCTGGAGATCAAAGTTGAAACTTTATTGCTGGAACAGCACAGCAGGTCAGGCAGCATCCAGGGAACAGGAGATTCGACGTTTCGGGCACAGGCCCTTCTTCAGGAATGAGCAGAGAGTGTTCAGCAGGAGAAGATAAAAGGTAGGGAGGAGGGACTTGGAGGAGGGGAGTTGGAAATGTGATAGGTGGAAAGAGGTCAAGGTGAGGGTGATAGGTCGGAGTAGGGTGGAGGCGGAGAGGTCAAGAAGAAGACTGCAGGTCAGGAAGGCGGTGCCGGGCTGGAAGGATCCGGCTGAGACAAGGTGGGGGGATGAAGAAACTGGTGAAGTCCAAGTTCATCCCCTGCGGTTGGAGGGTTCCCAGTCGGAAGATAAGACGCTCCTCCTCCGACCGTCGGGTTGTTGTGGTTTGGCGGTGGATGAGTCCAATGACCTGCATATCCTCGGTGGAGTGGGAGGGGGAGTTGAAATGCTGTGCCACAGGTTGGTTGGGTTGGTTCGTCCGGGTGGCCCAGAGGTGCTCCCTGAATCGCTCCGCAAGTAGGCGGCCTGTCTCCCCAATATAGAGGAGGCCACACCGGCTGCAGCGGATGCAGTAGATGATGTGGGTGGAGGTGCAGGTGAATCTGTGGCGGATATGGAAGTTTCCCTTGGGGCCTTGGAGAGAAGTGAGGGGGGAGGTGTGGGCGCAAGTGTTGCACCTCCTGCGGTTGCAAGGGAAGGTGCCGGGAGTGGTGGTTGGGTCGGTGGGGGGTGTGGATCTGACAAGGGAGTCGCGGAGGGAGTGGTCTCTACGGAAAGCTGATAGGGGAGGGGAGGGAAATATATCCTTGGTGCTGGGGTCTGTTTGGAGGTGGCGGAAGTGACGGCGGATGATGCGCTGTACATGGAGATTGGTGGGGTGGTAGGTGAGGACCAGTGGGGTTCTGTCCTGGTGGCGGTTGGAGGGGCGGGGCTCAAGGGCGGAGGAGCGGGAAGTGGAGGAGATGCGGTGGAGGGCACCGTCGACCACGTCGGGGGGGAAATTGCGGTCCTTGAAGAAGGAGGTCATCTGTGTTGTACGTATTTTGAACTGGTCCTCCTGGGAGCAGATGCGGCGGAGACGAAGGAATTGGGAGAATGGGATGGCGTTTTTACAGGGGGCAGGATGGGAGGAGGTGTAGTCCAGGTAGCTGTGGGAGTCGGTAGGTTTGTAGTAGATGTCCGTGTTGATTCGGTCGCCTGAGATAGAAACAGAAAGGTCTAGGAAGGGGAGGGAGGAGTCCGAGACTGGCGGGAGGAGACCCGCCCCTCCAACCGCCACCAGGACAGAACCCCACTGGTCCTCACCTACCACCCCACCAATCTCCATGTACAGCGCATCATCCGCCGTCACTTCCGCCACCTCCAAACAGACCCCAGCACCAAGGATATATTTCCCTCCCCTCCCCTATCAGCTTTCCGTAGAGACCACTCCCTCCGCGACTCCCTTGTCAGATCCACACCCCCCACCGACCCAACCACCACTCCCGGCACCTTCCCTTGCAACCGCAGGAGGTGCAACACTTGCGCCCACACCTCCCCCCTCACTTCTCTCCAAGGCCCCAAGGGAAACTTCCATATCCGCCACAGATTCACCTGCACCTCCACCCACATCATCTACTGCATCCGCTGCAGCCGGTGTGGCCTCCTCTATATTGGGGAGACAGGCCGCCTACTTGCGGAGCGATTCAGGGAGCACCTCTGGGCCACCCGGACGAACCAACCCAACCAACCTGTGGCACAGCATTTCAACTCCCCCTCCCACTCCACCGAGGATATGCAGGTCATTGGACTCATCCACCGCCAAACCACAACAACCCGACGGTCGGAGGAGGAGCGTCTTATCTTCCGACTGGGAACCCTCCAACCGCAGGGGATGAACTTGGACTTCACCAGTTTCTTCATCCCCCCTCCCCCCACCTTGTCTCAGCCGGATCCTTCCAGCCCGGCACCGCCTTCCTGACCTGCAGTCTTCTTCTTGACCTCTCCGCCTCCACCCTACTCCGACCTATCACCCTCACCTTGACCTCTTTCCACCTATCACATTTCCAACTCCCCTCCTCCAAGTCCCTCCTCCCTACCTTTTATCTTCTCCTGCTGAACACTCTCTGCTCATTCCTGAAGAAGGGCCTGTGCCCGAAACGTCGAATCTCCTGTTCCCTGGATGCTGCCTGACCTGCTGTGCTGTTCCAGCAATAAAGTTTCAACCTATTCATATACCCATCCAGATGTCTTTTAAATGTTGCAATTGTACTTGGTTCCACTGCTTCATCTGGCAGCTCAATCCATACACGTACCACCCTCTGTGTGAAAATGTTTCCCCTTAGGTCTCTTTTATATCTTTCCCCTCTCACCCTAAACCTATGCCGTCTGGTTCTGGACTCCCCCATCCCAGGGAAAAGGCTTTGTCTATTTATCCTATCCATGCCCTTCTTGATCTTATAAACCTCTATGAAGTCGCCCCTCAGTCTCTGTTGCTCCAGGGAAAACAACCCTAAATTATTCAACCTCTCCCTATAACTCAAATCCTCCAACCCTGGCAACATCCTTGTAAATCTTTTCTGAACCCTTTCAAGTTTCACAACATCTTTCCGATAGGAGGACCAGAATTGCATGCAATATTCCAACAGTGGCCTTACCACTGTCCTGTACAGCCGCAACATGTCCTCCTAACTCCTGTACTCAATATTCTGACCAATAAAGGAAAGCATATCAAACGCCTTCTTCACTATCCTATCTACCTGGGACTCCACTTTCAAGGAGCTATGAACCTGCGCTCCAAAGTCTCTTTGTTCAGCAACACTCCCTAGGACCTTACCATTAAGTGTATAAGTCCTGGTAAGATTTGGTTGGCCAAAATGCAGCACCTCACATTTACCTAAATTAAACTCCATTGCCACTTCTCAGTCCATTGGCCCATCTGATCAAGATCCCATTGTAATCTGAGATAACCTTCTTCGCTGTCCACTACACCTCTAATTTTGGTGTCATCTGCAAACTTACTAACTATACCTCTTATACTCACATCCAAATCATTTATATAAATGATGAAAAGTAGTGGACCCAGCACCGATCCTTGTGGCACTCCACTGGTCACAGGCCTCCAGTCTGAAAAACATCCCTCCACCACCAACTCTGTTTTCTACCTTTGAGCCAGTTCTGTATCCAAACGGCTAGTTCTCCCTGTATTCCATGAGATCTAACCTTGCTAACCAGTCTCCCATGGGGAACCTTGTCAAATGCTTTACTGAAGTCCAGATAGATCACGTCTACTGCTCTGCCCTCATCAATCCTCTCTGTTACTTCTTCAAAAACTCAATCAAGTTTGTGAGACATGATTTCCTACTCACAAAGCCATGTTGACTATCCCTAATCAGTCCTTGCCTTTCCAAATTCATGTACATCCTGTCCCTCAGGATTTTCTCCAACAACTTGCCCACCACCAATGTCAGGTTCACTGGTCTATAGTTCCCTGGCTTGTCCTTACCACCTTTCTTAAACAGTGGCATGACGTTAGCCAAACTCCAGTCTTCTGGCATCTCACCTGTGACTATCGATACAAATATCTCAGCAAGAGGTCCAGCAATCATCTCCCTAGCTTCCCATAGAGTTCTAGGGTACACCTGATCAGGGTCTGGGGATTTTTCCATGTTTGTGCATTTCAAGACATCCAGCACTTCCTCCTCTGTGATGTGGACATTTTTCAAATGTCACCATCTATTTCCCTACATTCTATATCATCCATATCCTTTTTCCACAGTAAATACTGATGCAAAATACAAAAGGCCACCTTGCTTATCTTTGAGGGGCCCTATTCTCTCCCTAGTTTCCCAATTAGTGATGCTGGAAGAGCACAGCAGTTCAGGCAGCATCCGAGGAGCAGTAAAATCGACGTTTCGGGCAAAAGCCTTTGTTGAATGTGTACAAGAAAATTTTCTGATTCAGTATGTGGATGCACCGACTGCAGAAGGTGCAAACCTTGACCTACTCTTGGGAAATAAGGCGGGGCAGGTGACTGAGGTGTCACTGGGAGAGCACTTTGGGGCCAGTGACCATAACTCTATTAGTTTTAAAATAATGATGGAAAAGGATAGACCAGATCTTAAAGTTGAAGTTCTAAAGTTGAAGTTCTAAATTGCAGTCGGTGCATCCACACACTGAATCAGAAAATTTTCTTGTACACATTTAACAAATTCCTCTCCGTCTAAACCCTTAACACTATGGCAGTCCCTGTCTATGTTTCGAAAGTTAAAATACCCTATCATAACCACCCCATTATTCTTAAAGATAACTGCGATCTCCTTACAATTTTGATTCTCAATTTCCCTCTGATTATTAGGAAGACTTCAAGACAGACAATCCCAATAAGGTGATCATCCCTTTCTTATTTCTCAGTTCCACCCAAATAACTTCCCTGGATGTATTTCCAGGAATATCCTCCCTCAGTATAGCTGTAATGCTATCCCTTATCAAAAATGCCACTCCCCCTCTTCTCTTGCGTCCCTTTCTGTCTTTCCTGTAGCATTTGTATCCTGGAACATTAAGCTGCCAGTCCTATCCATCCCTAACCCATGTTTCTGTAATTGCTATGATATCCCAGTCCCATGTTCCTAACCATGCCCTGAGTTCATCTGCCTTCCCTGTTAGGCCCCTCACATTGAAATAAATGCAGTTTAGTTTATCAGTCCCACCTTGTTCTCTGCTTTTTCCCTGCCTGCCCTGAGTGTTTGACTCACTGCTGTTCTCAACTGTGCAAGTCTCAGATTGATCTCCTTCCGCACTATCTCCCTAGGTCCCTCCTCCAACCCCCGCTTTACTGGTTTAAAACTGTCCAAATGCATTATATCAGTCACATTTACCATATTGCAGTTTCGCCAGCATCTGTCACCTTTACAAATACTTCGCTCGTGGAATCAGCTGCCTCCATTTTGCAGCAACAGTGGGAGTGGTGAGAGCGAGGAGCTGAGTGGGAGTGGTCGACTTGCAGTCTGGAAAGGTGAGTGAACTGATATATTTGGGCAGTGGCTGAACCCGAGATGCTATCCATGTAGTGTGTCCCACCTGCCCTCCTCCTCTAACCAAAAAAAACTCTCTGTGGTGTGTTGATCAGATGAGGTTTCTCTTTTTCTTTTTTATCATGTGCTGGAAAGTAGTGTGATTGATTTTTTAAAATTTCATTTATCCAATATTTGATACTATAGTTGGATGAAGTTAAGCTTAAGAGTAAAAATGACAGGAGATCCCAGACCTGTGTTATCTCTTCTTGCTCAATGTTGCACCTCAGGGATGCGGCTGATGTCCCTGACTCCTTCATGTGCAGGAAGTGTGTCCAGCTGCAACTCTTGTTAGACAACATGACAGCTCTGGAGCTATGGATGGACTCACTTTGGAGCATCCGCGATGTTGAGGAGGTCATGAATAGCAAGTTTAACGAATTGGTCACATCGCAGATTAGGATTGCTGAGGGAGAAATGGAATGGGTGACCAAAAGGCAGAGAGAGAGCAGAATGCAGTGCAGATGTCCCCTGCGGTCATCTCCCTCCAAAACAGATATACTGTTTGGATACTGTTAGGGGAGATGGTTCACCAGGGAAGGCAGCAGTAGCCAGGTTCATGGCACCGTGGCTGGCTCTGCTGTACAGAAGAGTGGGAAAAAGAGTGGAAGGGCTATAGTCATAGGGGATTCAAATGTAAGGAGAGTAGATGTGTGGTTCTATGGTCAAAAATGAGACTCCTGAATGGTTTAGATTAGATTAGGTTCCCTACAGTGTAGAATCAGGCTCTTCGGCCCAACAAGTCCACACCGCCCCTCCGAAGAGTAACCACCCAGACTCATTTCTTTCTGACTAATACACCTAACACTATGATAAATTTAAAATGGACAATTCACCTGACCTGCACATCTTTGGACTGTGGGAGGAAACCAGAGCACCCGGAGGAAACCCACACAGACATGGGGAGAATATGTAAACTCCACACAGACAGTCACCCAAGGTTGGAATCGAACCTGGGTCCCTGACGCATACCATACCCTTGAATGGTATGTTGCCTCCCAGTGCACGGGTGAGGGATTTCTCAGATTGGTTGCAGGACATTCTGAAGTGGGAGGATAAACAGCCAACTGTTGTGATGCATAAAAGCACCAATGATATAGGTAATAAATGGGATGAGGTTCTCCAAGCAGAATTGAGGGAGTTAGGAGCCAATCTCAGGAAGGTAGCAATCTCAGGATTGTTACCAGTGCTACACGCTAGACAGAGTAGAAATGAAAGAATAGGCAGGACGAACGAGTGGAGAGTGTTATGTTACATCCCGACCTGGAGGATGTAAAAGGTTTGGAAGGAGAAAGTGTTGAGAGTGAGGACCAGTTCAGCCAGTCGAATCAGAGTGTCAGTGGTAGGGTACTGGTTGGTTCGGTGTAACAGGGAGAAATGGAGGGCTAAGAGGCCTTCGTCATGGTGGATAGCTGTGTACATGGATGTCCATGGTGAAGATAAGGTGTTTGGACCGGGGAAACGAAAGTCATGGAGGAGGTGGAGGGCGTGGAAGGTGTCCTGAATGTAGGTGGGGAGTTCCTGGACTAAGGGTAACAGGACGGTATTAAGATATGCAGAGATAAGTTTGGTAGATCAGGAGCAGGCTGAGATAATGGTTCAACTGGGGCGGTCAGGTTTGTGAATTTTGGGTAGGTGTAGAACTGGAGTTCCCAGACTATGAAGTTGGAGGCTGTGGATGGGAGATGATGGTTTGGTGATGGGAGGTAAGGTTGTTGTCGCGGGGACAGTAGAAGGTGGTGTCCACAAGTTGGTGCCTGGCTTCAGCTGTATAGAGGTTGGTACACCAAACTACCACAGTGTCCCCCTTGTCTACTGATTTGATGGTGATGTTGAGGCTTGAGCAGAGGGAATGGAAGGCTGTGCATTGCAAGGGTGCGAGGTTGAAGTGGGTGAGGGAGATGGACAGATTGAAGCTGTCTATGTCACAACGTCAGTTGGAAATTAAGAGATTAAGGGCAAGTAACAGACCAGCATGGGCCAGGTGAATGGGGTGTGTTGCAGGTGCAAGAAGGGGTCCTCGGAGGGTGGGCGGGAGTCTTAATGGAAAAAGTAAGCCTAGAGGCAGAGGCAGCGTAAGAAATATTCAATGTCGCAACACGTATCAAACTCATGGATCCGAGATCGTAGTGGGATGAAAGTGAGGCCGTTACACAGTGAGAGAGAGGTCTGGGGGAATGGTGAAAACATGGCAGGGCCGGGAGATAGGACCTGGTGTGGGGCTGGAGCTGGGAGTGGGGACGGAGACTCTCACAGGAGTAGGTGTGGATATTGGATCATGAGTGACGTCACTAACAGATGTGACGCTTGCCATTGGGCTCAGGCACGCAGAAGTGTGGCCTTCTGTGGTATCCATGGGGGCAGAAGTGACTTAATGTGTGACATAAGCGATGTCACCAGCTGGACTCCAGTTGGTGGGGGCAGAAATGACGTGACACGTGATGTTGGCGATGACCTCGTTGGTATTCAGGTGAGTGACATCACTGGGGTGGAAGTGGCTGTGGCGATGGCAACTGTGGGGGCGGAAGTGACGTACAGAGTAGGCTTCACATTGGTTCCGGCGGCAGTGAATCTTGTGGTGGTGGATCTTGCAGTGCTCATGAGATGGTTGTCTTGCTGGTGTTCGCGGAAGTGGTTATCTTGGCGGTGATCTTCGGTCTGTGGGGCAGTGGGGGTGGAAGTGACGTCATCATTCGCCATGGCGGAGGTAGCTGGGGTGGTCGCATGGCTAATGGCATCCGAGCAGTTCTGGATGTCAGAACAAGCTTCTGGAATGGTCGAGGAATCCCAAATTGAGGTATTGAGGTAGGTAAAATGAAAGTTTATTGTACTTTAATGCCCGATATGGTGTAGAAAAAGCTTCTAAGGATGCTTAGAACTGCAAGATCTGGGAGACTGTGGCCCTGAGCAGTGGCAGGGCTGACTGCAGGGAAAGTAGATGGTGGCGCATGGCTGTGAGTGTGGAGCGGAGGATATGGAAGGACAACCGCTTCTGGAGGCTTTGGATTTGTTCTCTGTATTGGTTGTCCTGTTCGGGTCCAAATTGTGATGGTCTGAATGTAGTCCGGGGTCCCTGCGGCAGGCAGACACTGAAGAAGAAGATATGACTGTGGTAGTGAGTCTGCTTCAGGACGTGGTTGAAGAGCTTCAGGGCCGAGGAGATGACCTGGGGGATGCAGTGAGAGAGAGACTCACAGAGATCCTTGTAGAGGGAAGAGGAGAACTTCTTCAAGGTAGGCATCCTTGGAAGATTCACAGTAAGATTATAATCAACATAGGACTCTGCAACCACACCAGATCAATGTGGATTTCACCAGTTTCCCCATTTCCCCTCCCCCATTTTAATGCATGTTGGCAGTGTGGAGGAACAGAGAGGTCCATGTCCATAGATCCTTCAAAGTTGCCACCTAAGTTGACAGGATTGTTAAGAAGGTATATGGTGTGTTTGCTTTCATGAGCAGGGGCATTGAGTTTAAGACCAACAAGGTTTATGCTGCAGCTCTAAAAGGCCCTGGTTAGACCACACTTGGAATATTGTGTTCAGTTCTGGTTGCCTCATTACAGGAAAGATATGGAAGCTTTAGAGAGGGTGCAGAGGAGATTTACCAGAATGCTGCCTGGACTCGAGGGCATATCCTATGAGGAAAGGATGAGATGTGACTTGATAGAGGTGTACAAGATGTTGAGAAGCATAGATAGAGTGGATAACCAGAGATCTTTTCCGCATGGCAGAAATGTCTATCACGAAGGGGGATAATTTCAAGGTAATTGGAGGAAGGTTTGGGGAAATGTCAGAGGTAGGTTCTTTACGCAGAGAGTGGTGGATGCATGGAATGTATTGCCAGCAGTGGTAGTAGATTCAGATACGTTGGGGCATTTAAGTCATAGGCACATGGAAGATAGTACAATGAAGAGTATATAGGTTAGTCTGATCTTAAAGTAGGATAAAAGGCTGGAACAGCATCGAGGGCTGAAAGGCCTGTACTGTGCTATTCTGTTCTGTGTTCTATGTTCTGTAATGCCTGATTAATAGCATTTAGTTCCGGTTCTGCTGACAAACGACATTTTCACAAATTTCACTTCGTACTGAGGTTCTATCTGTATGCAGTACTGCGAAGGATGGGGCTGAACTCATTGCCTTGGAATGCTGCAAATTGCTGAACCTTTATGTGACACCTGTTCTTTGTTGGAGTTGTTTGCAAAGAAAAAAACCTCTGCCCACATGTCCATCAGGAAGGATCAGCATGCAGCGTCCTTGAGACCCTCCGGATAAAGGAAAGGATAGATTCCCTATGTGATTCCCTGAGCAGAGTGTCAGTCATTTGGCAGAATGCCTCATCACCAGAACTTTCTCACAAACATCAAGACATCATTTGGTTGGTGGTAAGAAGAGCACTACCTGTGAAATCCTTTTCGTATGTGAGGTCTGTCTGCACCTCCGCACTGTCTGGAGAAAGATGCAGTGGTTTTTGTTGAGGTTCATCACAAGCACCTCTGTAACACAGGACTCTGCAATCTATGGTCTGTTTCCTGGGATGCACATCAAGATAAATCTTGACTGTACTTCACTTCGGTGAAAGGCACTGTTTGGTCTGCCTGAATGTTACAGTCTGGCATATTCCATGGTCCAGGACTACGTGGTGAGGGACGCAGTAAAGTGTGAGGAAAAACCATTGTCCGAGGTCTTTCTGGGGGGTGTCTGCTCAGTTATTGAACCCTCCCAGTATCCCAAATAAATGTAAATATATTTGCAGAAGTAACACATGCCTTTGGTGTGTTTGTTGGATAGAGTCAAACTCCAGTGCTTTGTTTTTTCTTCATTGTGCTACTGTACAGACCCAAACCACTTTTGCAATTGTGTATTTATATATTTTTTATTAATAAAGTATATGTTTGAAATAAAAATAAGTCATTTTCACACTGTTAATATTCATGTTTTGATATGTATTCCCGTAAGATTTCACATCCATTGACTTGCTATTTTCTGAACAGCATGTATAAAATTGAGTAAAACCAAACTGAGGCATCACAAAAAGGCCATGAGCTAACTGGCTTTCAAATAACGGCAGAGAGTTAGGTGCAACAATAGCAGACTGGAAGATATTCAGAACGTCAGGGGGAAACATATTGAGTGCTTGGTATGGGGCCCATCAGGTGTAGAGAGACAGGTGTGGCAGCATTCTGGGGCATTCGATTATGTAGGAGTTTCACTGCTGATGTGATGCCAGGTATGCAGACTATATGTCCTTTATCAGCATTTCATACCCATCCCTTTATTTCTCAGTCATCCTGTCTGGGTGGGCTTGTTTATTGCTCCCTGTCTTGCTGGGTGGGCTAGATTTCTCACTCCCCCCACTTTCTCAATGTGGGGTGGGGGGGGGATTTAGGTTTTGTATTTATCCTGCTGATTACAAAACAGAAATCTTTGATTATATGTCTCGATTTTCTGCAAAATTCAAGTTCTAATGCACCAAACAAACTGAAGGTTTATTAATTAAAAGTAGCGGATGGCACAGGGGCTCATTGTTAGTACCGCTGTCTCACAGCACCAGGTACCTAGGTTTGATTCCACCCTCATGTGACCAACCGTGTGGAACTTGCATATTCTCCCCATCATTTATCTCTTCACCCTTCAGGCACTCTGCCTGTATTCCTGATGAAGGGCTTTTGCCCAAAACGTCAATTTTACTACTTCTCGGATGCTGCCTGAACTGCTGTGCTCTTCCAGTACCTCTAATCCATATTCTCCCCATGTCTGTGTGGGTTTCCTCCCACTGTCCAAAAATGTGCAGATTAGGTGGATTGCCAGAGGAATGTGTAGGCTAGGTGAATTAGCAATTGGAAATGTAGGGTTCTAGGGATTAGGTAATGGTGTGTCTGGTGGGATGCTCTTCAGCGGGCCTAAAAAATGCATGGTTCTGGATTAGTGGTGCTGGAAGAGCACAGCAGTTCAGGCAGCATCCAAGGAGCTTCAAAATCGACGTTTTGGGCAAAAGCCCTTCATCAGGAATAATGGCCTGGATTACACCTCTTCCCACCCTACCTCTTGAAAAAATGCCATCCTGTATTCCCAATTCCTCCGCCTCTGCCGTATCTGCTCCCAGGAGGACCAGTTCCACCACAGAACACACCAGATTGCCTCCTTCTTTAGAGACCGCAATTTCCCTTCCCACGTGTTTAAAGATGCCCTCCAACGCATCTCGTCCACATCCCGCATCTCCGCCCTCAGACCCCACCCCTCCAACAGTAACAAGGACAGAACGCCCCTGGTGCTCACCTTCCACCCTACCAACCTTCGCATAAACCAAATCATTCACCAACATTTCCGCCACCTCCAAACAGACCCCACCACCAGGGATATATTTCCCTCCCCACCCCTCTCCACTTTCCGCAAAGACCGTTCCCTCCGTGACTACCTGGTCAGGTCCACGGCCCCCTACAACCCACCCTCCTGTCCTGGCACCTTCCCTTGCCACTGCAGGAACTGTAAAACCTGCGCCCACACCTCCTCCCTCACCTCTATCTAAGGCCCTAAAGGAGCCTTCCACATCCATCAACGTTTTACTTGCACATCCACTAATATCATTTATTGTATCCGTTGCTCCCGATGCGGTCTCCTCTACATTGGGGAGACTGGGCGCCTCCTAGCAGAGCGCTTTAGGGAACATCTCCGGGACACCCGCACCAATTAACCACACCGCCCCGTGGCCCAACATTTCAACTCCCCCTTCCGCTCTGCCGAGGACATGAAGGTCCTGGGCCTCCTTCACCGCTGCTCCCTCACCACCAGATGCCTGGAGGAAGAACGCCTCATCTTCCGCCTCAGAACACTTCAACCCCAGGGCTTCAATGTGGACTTCAACAGTTTCCTCATTTCCCCTTCCCCCCACCTCATCCTAGTTCCAAACTTCCAGCTCAGCACTGTCCCCATAACTTGTCCGGACTGGTCCTACCTGCCTATCTCCTTTTCCACCTATCCACTCCACCCTCTCCTCCCTGACCTATCACCTTTATCCCCTCTCCCACTCACCCATTGTACTCTACGCTACTTTCTCCACACCCCCACCCTCCTCTAGCTTATCTCTCCACACTTCAGGCTCACTGCCTTTATTCCTGATGAAGGGCTTTTGCCCAAAACGTCGATTTCAAAGCTCCTTGGATGCTACCTGAACTGCTGTGCTTTTCCAGCACCACTAATCCAGAATCAATTCACAGAATTCTGTTGATGGGTGCACTCAGGGCCTTTTTGGTATGAAAGCAGGTCTCGCACATGGCCTTTACCAATCGAGTATTCGCTAAGGGAACGTTTGGCAAGTGTCCCTTCTTATCCCCCCTTTCAGGGCCCTTCTGGAATCTTCTCTGACTTCAGCCAATAGGGCCACAGGATAGGGATCCCAGGGCCCAATGAATTTAGGACATCTTAGGTGTACATCCCTTTTCCAAGATATAATTACTCCATGGTGCAGTGGATCTGGCTGAAAATGGGAAATATGCAAACGTAATATCCCTCCCAATTGTTCTGGCTGAGTACTTCTTAATGAGTTTCACGGACTACTGATCAATACAAAAGACAGATCTGGGCTGGTCCTTATTTGCCTATGATCTGTGGTGACTTTGGTCTCTTTACATTCCATCAGATCTTGCTTGCAGAAACTGTTTAGCCACTTTTATGTCAGTTCTAGTTCTTTAGGCTTTTGGGTATTTTCAAAATTCATTTATGAGATTTAGACTTTACTGACTAGGCCAACATTCATAGAGCACTTAAGAGTCAACCACATTGCTGTATGTTTGGAGTCACTTGCAGCCAGATGACATTTCCTACCCTGAAGGACATTAGTGAACCAGATGGGTTTTTCCAGTAGTCAACAATGGGTTCATGGTCATCAATAAACACTTAATTCCAGATTTTTTGTTGAGTTCAAATTCTGAATTTGAACCTGAGTCCCCAGAACGAGCTGACTTTCTGTTTTAACAATCCAGCAATAATACCAAACTATGTTATCCTTTGCTCCTTCCTTAAACAACAGTATCACAATTATAAATTCTCCAGTTCCCCCAGGACTAATCCTGTGTTCAGAGAGGCCTGGAAAAAATTTCTGTCATGGTTCTGCAAATTGCTCTCTTAAGTCTTTCATCAGTGTCAGATGCATCCTGACTGGGCCTAGCAACTTCCATACCTGAAATAATGCCATACTTTTTTAGCACCTCTTCTTTATCTGTCATTATATTGTTCAGCTGTTCAACATGTACAGTTTCAACTGGTTATTATGACCATTTTCTAATTTGTTAAAGACAGAAGTAAAGTACTAATTTAATATCTCTTGCCATTCCTTTTGCTTCTGTGAGCAGCTTACCCTGCTTGTTCATTATGGGCCTCAATCTATCCTTCACTAATCTTTTACTGTTAATATAAAAATTTACAAGGATGTTGCCAGGGTTGGAGGATTTGAGCTATAGGGAGAGGTTGAATATGCTAGGACTGTTTTCCCTGGAGCGTCGGAGGCTGAGGGGTGACCTTATAGAGTTTACAAAATCATGACGGGCATGGATAGGATAAATAGACAAAGTTTTTTCCTTGGGGTGGGGGAGTTCAGAACTAGAGGGCATAGATTTTGGGTGAGAGGGGAAAGATGTAAACTTTTTCACACAGAGGGTGGTATGTGTATGGAATGAGCTGCCAGAGGAAGTGGTGGAGGCTAGTACAATTGCAACATTTAAATGGCATCTGGATGGGTATATGAATAGGAAGGGTTTGGAGGGATATGGGCCGGGTGCTAGCAGGTGGAACTAGATTGGGTTGGGATATCTGGTCGGCATGGACTGGTTGGACTGAAGGGTCTGTTTCCGTGCTGTACATCTCTATGACTACTTGTTTTAGCGCAGCCTGCCAACCTTTCCTCATGCTTCCTCTTAGTCTTCCTTATTGCAAGCTTAGATTCTCTCCTGCATTTGAAATCCTCCACCTGATATCTATGCTATTATTATTCTGATATGCATTAGATGCCTGCTTTTACTTCATTATTTTCTCATCAATATCCTTAGTCATCAGGGTAGTCTAGCTTTGGATACTCCGTATTTAATTTTCATGGGACTGTACCTACCTTGCAACCTATTCACCAAATTCAAGCAAACTGAGTATTCAATCAATTTGCTCCAGTTCAACTTTTAGACCAGTTGGAGGGGATCCTGAGGAACAGGATTCATATGTGTTGGGAAGGGGAAGGACTGATTAAGGGTAGTCAACATGGCTTTATGCATGGAAAATGTGTCTCACTAACTTGATTGAGTTTTTTGAACTTGTAAAGAGGAGGACTGATGAGGGCAGAGTGGCAGGCATCATCCAAATGGACTTCAATAAGGCATTCTATGAGGTTCCTCATGGTAGACTGATTAGCAAGGTTAGATCACATGGAATACCGAGAGAACTAGCCACTTGGATACAGAACTGGCTCGCAGGTAGAAGACAGAGGGTGGTGGTAGAGGGTTGCTTTTCAGACTGGAGGTTTGTGACCAATGGTGTGCCACAAGGATTGGTGCTGGATCTACTGCTCTTCATCATTTATATAAATGATTTGGATGTGAACATAGGAGGTACGGTCAGTAGGTTTGCAAATGACACCAAAATTGAAGGTGTAATGGACAGCGAATAAGGTTATCTCAGAGTACAGTGTGGCCTTCATCTGATAGGCAGATGGGCCATGGAGTGGCAGATAGAGTTTAATTTAGGTAAATGTGAGGTGCAAATCAGGGCAGGACTTACTCACAAAATAGTATGGTCCCAGGGAGTGTTGCTGAACAAAGATCTTGGAGTGCAGGTTCATAGTTCCTTGAAAGTGGAGTCACAGGTAGACAGAATAGTGAAGAAGGCATTTGGTATGCTTGCCTTTATTGGTTGGTGCATTGAGTATAGGAGTTGGGAGGTCATGTTGCAGCTATACGGGACAGTTGTTAGGCCACTATTTGAATATAGAGCATAGAAAAGTACAGCACAGTACAGGTCTTTCGGCCCATGATGTTGTGCCGAGGATAACCTGAATCTAAAATGAAATAATCAAACCTAGTTCCCTCAATTCACTGCTGCCCATGTGCATATCCAGCAGTCACTTAAATGTACCTAATGATTCTGCTTCTACTACTACTGCTGGCAACGCATTCCATGTGCTCACAACTCTCTGCGTAAAGAACCTACCTCTGATGCCTCCTCTATACATTCCTCCTAACACCTTAAAACCATAACCCCTCATGGCAGTCAGTCCTGCCCTGGGGAAAAGTCTCTGGCTATTGGCTCTATCCATGCCTCTCATTATCTTGTACTACTCGATCAGGTCACCTCTCTTCCTCCTTTTCTCCAGAGAGGAAAATCCGAGCTCAGTCAATCCCTCCTTGTAAGACAAGACCTCCAGCCCAGGCAACATCCTGGTAAACCTTCTTTGCACCCTCTCCAAAGCCTCTACATCTTTCCTATAATAGGGCGACCAGAACTAGACACAATATTCCAAGTGTGGTCTCACTGGAGTTTTGTGCAGCTGTAGCAAAACCTCGCGGCTCTTAAACTCGATTCCCCTGTTAATAAAAGCCAAAATACCATATGCATTCTTAACAACCCTATCCACCTGGGTGGTAACTTTGAGGGATCTATGCACTTGAACACCAAGATCCTGCTGTTCCTCCACACTGCCAAGAATCCTGTCTTTAATCCTACATTCAGCGTTCAAGTTCGACCTTCCAAAATGCATCACTTCGCATTTATCCAGGTTGAACTTCATCTGCCATTTCTCAGCTCAGCTCTGCATCCTGTCAATGTCGTACTGCAGCCTGAAATAGCCCTCGATACTGTCAATGGCACCTCCAATCTTTGTGTCATTGGCAAATTTACTAACCCACCCCTCAACCTCCTCATCCAAGTCATTTATAAAAGCTACAAAGAGCAGAGGCCAAGAACAGAGCCACTCACCACTGATCTCCAGGCAGAATACTTTGCGTTTACAACCACTCTCTTCCTTCTGACTGCCAACCAATTCTGAATCCAGACAGCCAAATCTCCCTGTATCCCATACCTCCTGACTTTACGATTGAGCCTACTGTGGGGAATAAATGCTTTGCTGAAGTCCATGTACACAACATCCACTGCTCAACCTTTGTCAACCTATCTCGTCACCTCCTCAAAGAACTCCTTAAGATTTGTGAGGCATGAACTGCCCCTCACAAAGCCATGCTGACTGCCCTTATTCACTCTGTGCTTTTTCAAATAGTCATAAATCCTATCCCTCAGAATTCTTTCCAATTCATGCTGACCACAGATGTAAGACTGACTGTTCTGTAATTGCTAGGGATTTCCCTATTACCCTTCTTGAAAAGAGGAACAACATTCATTTCTCTCCAATCCTCCGGTTCGACTCCCATAGAGAGTGAGGAAGCAAAGGCCTTCACCAACGGCTTAGCAACCTCCTTTCTTGCTTCCTGGAGCAGCCCTGAGGACTTATCAATCTTAAAGTTAGCCAAAATTTCCTGCACTTCAACTTCATCTATATCGATCTGTTCAAGCCTGGTTCCATTCACAACAAGGTCCCTTTCCTTAGTTAAAACCAAAGCAAAATAACTCATTTAGGGCTTCCTCTATCTGCTCAGACTCCACGCACAAGTCCCCTTCACTATCCCTGGTCAGCTCTACCTTCTCCCTGAACATTCTCTTTTTCCTCATATATGAGTAAAATGCCTTTGGATTCTCCCTAATCCTTCCTGCTTTTTCGTGCCCCCTCCTGGCTGTCCTCAGTTCATTTTTGAGCTCCTTCCTAACAAGCCTTTAATCCTCTAAAGCTGTTCTAGACCCTTGCTTCCTCCAACTTATGTAAGCTGCCTTCTTCCTTTTGATGAGAAGCTCCTCTGTTCTCGTCATCCAAGGCTCCTTAATCTTACCCCTTCTTGCCTGACTCACAGGAGCGAAGTTTTGCATCACTCGCAATAACTGATCCTTAAACAGTCCCCACATGTCTGTTGTACCCTTTCTGTGGAACAATTGCTACCAATCTGTACTTCCCAACTCCTGTCTTATGACATCATAATTTCCTTTTCCCCAATTAAATATTTTCCCATGGTAACTGCTCCTTTTCCTCTCCATGGCTATGGTAAACGTGAGGCAGCTGTGCTCATTGTCACCAAAGTGTTCTCCCACCACGAGATCTGATACCTGTCCTGGCTCATTGCCGAGCACCAAATCCAAAATGGCCTCTCCCCTCGTCTGCCTGTCTACATACTGAGTAAGGAAACCCTCCTAAACACCTGACGAAAACGGCTCCATCCAAACCATCTGCACTAAGGAGATTCCGATCACTGTGGGGTAACTTGAAGTCATTTACAACAACAATCCTGATACGTCTGCACTTTTCCAAAATCTGCCGACCTATGAGTTCTTCTATCTCCCTACTGCTGTTAGGGGGTCGGTAGAAGGTGACTGCTCCCTTGCTGTTCCTAACTTCCACCCATACTGACTCAGAAGACAAACCTTCCTCGCAACCTTCATTTCTGTAGCTGTGATGCACTCTCTGATTAGCAATGCTACACTCCATACTCTTTTTCCATTCTCCCTGTTCTTTTTAAATGTTCAAAACCCTGGAATATCTTGCAACAATTCCTGTCCCTGTGAAGCCCACATTTCTGTTATGGCCACAACATCATAGTCCCAAGTACTGATCCATGATCTAAGTCCATCACTCTTATTTCTGACACTCCTTGCGTTAAGTTAAAAATCACACAACACCAGGTTATAGTCCAACCGGTTTAATTGGAAGCACACTAGCAATTAAACCTGTTGGACTATAACCTGGTGTTGTGTGATTTTTAACTTTGTACACCCCAGTCCAACACCGGCATCTCCAAATCATCCTTGCGTTAAAGCAGACATACTTTAACCGATCCCTTTGTTCCATCACATGAAAAGCTTTCCTGATAGATTCACTACATCCTGTCACTGCCTCACCTACAACTTGCCCCCCCTCAGATCCGTTGCTCTGGTTCCCGCCCCCCTACCAAACCACTCAAGCAAATTTCCCACCCAGAATACTTGTGCCTCTCCAGTTCAGGTGCAACCTGTTCTTCATGTACAGGTCCCACCTTCCCCAGAAGGCATCCCAATGGTCTAGGTATCTGAAGCCCTCCCTACTGCACCAGCCTCACAGCCACATGTTAAGCTGCATTTGCTGACTGTTCCTTACCTCACTGTCTCGTGGCACCAGGAGCAAACCTAAGAACACTTCACCACTCGTCCTGCTCTTCAGCTTCCATCCTAGCTCTCTGTAGTCACTTTTCAGATCCTCAATCCCTTTCCTGTCTATATCATTGGTGCCAGTATGTACCACGATTTCTGGTTGCTCACCCTCCCCCTTCAGAATCCTGCAAACCCAATCGGCGACATCCCGGACCCTGGCACCTGGGAGGCAACATACCTTCCGTGAGTCCCATTCATGACTACAAAATCTCCTGTCAATCTATTTAACTATTGAGTCCCCTACCACTGGCACTTTTCTATTCTCCCCCCTTCCCTTCTGAGCCTCAGTGCCAGAGACCTGACAACTATGGCTTCCCCTGTTAGGCTTCCCCACCAGCAGTATCTAAAACGGTATACTTATTGCTGAGGGGAACAGCCACAGGGGATCCCAGCTCTATCTGTCAGTTCCCTTTTTGCTCCCTTACTGTAACCCAGCTGTCCTTATCCTGTGCCTGAATAGTGACCACCTCCCTGTATCCTCTCAATTTCCCCCTCAGCCTCCCAGATGATCTGCAGTTCATCCAGCTCCAGCTTCAGTTCCCTAACTGGGTTTTTGAGGAGCTGGAGTTGGGTGCACTTTCAGTGGATGTGGTCAGTGGAGACATGTGTCATGTCTCCCACCTGCCACTTTCTGCAGGAGGAACATGCAACTGCCCTACCATCCATACTTCGCTAATTTGAAAGCCCACACAGTACTAAACAAGGAAGCGGAAATAAAAGAGAAAATGTGAAAAACTTACCAAGTGCACAGACTTTTATTAAGGTTAAATGAGGTGGGTGAGAGGGAGGCCCTACAGTTTAGGGTCTCGGGTCTAGATCGCACCCACTTAAAAAAAAAACAATCACTTACCTTCCCAGCAGGGTCCACTTCTTCCGCCGTCTGCTCCCACCGCCCAAACACGAAAAGGCCGCTGGCACGCGAAGGTAAGTCCCTTTATCAAAACCCTTACCTTCCCAGCAGGCTCCGCTTCTTCTGCTCTCTGCTCCCGCCACCCAAACTCGAATACTCCGTGCAATTCTGATCTCCCTGGTTTAGGAAGGATGTTGTGAAACTTGAAAGTGACCAGAAAAGATTTACAAGCATGTTGTCAGGGTTGGAGGGTTTGAGCTCTAGGAAAAGGCTGATTAGACTATTTTCCCTGGAGCATCGGAGGCTGAAGGGTGACTTTATAGAGGTTTATAAAACCATGAAGCGCATGGATAGGGTAAATAGACAGCGTCTTTTCTTCCATTGTGTGAGAGTCCGAAACTAGAGGCATAGGTTTAAAGTAAGGGGGAAATGATTTAAAAGGGAGCCTAGGGGCAGCTTTTTCAGCAGAGGCTAATGCGTGTCTAGAATGAACTGCCAGGAGAAATAGTGGAGGGTGATACAATTACAACATTTAAAAGGATGGGTATATAAATAGGAAGGGTTTTGAGGGATGTCGGCCAAATGCTGGCAAATGGGACTAGTTTGATTTAGGATATCTGGTCAGTGTGGACAAATTGGATTGAAGGGTATGTTTTCGTGCTGCATATCTCTGTGACTCTAAATTTGTCCTTTTTCAATTCGGGATCCGAATCTTTAACTGATTTTTATCCTTTACCAACTTAATATTGAACCTTACTATATCATGATTGCTACCTCCCAAATGCTCCCTCACTCCGACATTCCCCATTTCACCATTCTCACTTCCTCGAGCCAGATTCAGCACAGCTGCCTCCCTGGTAGGATTGGAAATGTACTCTTCCAGAAAGTTCTCTTGCATACATTCCAAGAATGTCTCCCCTTCTGTACTTCAAACTCTGCCTTTTTCCCAGTCTACCCTTACATAATTGAAATCGCCAACTATTGCAACTCTATTTGACCAATACAACTACATCACCTCCCTTTTTAACCCACCCTGTTTTTACCAAAAACTCATAACCCAGAATGTTAAGTATTCAGTCCTGTTCTAGCTTGAGCAACGTTTCTGTCAATGCTATTATTCTATTTCCCCCAGAGTCTTTTCTGTTTCTAGTTTCCCAACTTTTTTCACTGTACTTGCATTTCCATGCATACAATTTCAGCTTTCCCTTATCTTTTCTTTTGACCATTTGATGACTGTTTTTTTGTTCACTGTCAACACTCAAGTTTGTTCTCACCTTCCTTTACCCTGTTACCCATCTTGTCTCTTTTAACCTCACTGGTTCTTTCAAAAATTAGCCCGTTCGTCAATTCATCCCACTGTTTTATGAATTTAAATCCACCCCTATACCATTTACTCTGTCAGCTGGAAGATTAGTTCAGCAGGGGTCACATGAAACCTATCTCTTCCGAACAGCTTTCTCCTTTTCCAAAAGTGATCCCAATGTCTAAAAAATCTAAACCCCTCCTTCTGCACCATCTCTCATGCCAAGCATGTCCTTCCCTGATCTGCCTTTGCCTAAATGATGACATTTGTGGTACAGGTATATTTCTGAGATTACTGCCCTGGAGGTCCTGCATCTCAACCTACTTTGCTAATTCCTGAAAATAATCCGACAATATCCAAACTTCTTGTCTCACCTGGACAAGAAAGATGGGTTGCGCCTTTCAAGGACCAGGGAGAATATCCTCAGAGAAATTTGTTTATACTGTTGGGGAGGGCTCAAACCTGACTGGTATAGGAGCACATAAGAAACAGACCTAACTAGACAAAAGCAAAATTAGGAGACAGCGAAAACAAATGCAATCATCAAAGGGGATCACAATACAGAATATTGCTTCAGGAAATAAATTTAAACGCACAGTAAGGTTACAATGAAATCATCCACAATTTTAGGAAATGGTAGAACAAGGCCAAGTAGTTGAACAATAACTCTTGCTTCTTCTTCATCAACTTGTTTGATTCAACCACAGAAATGGAACCGAATATTCAGGGATATTTGTGATTAAGGTAAGATTGGTAGTGGGGTAAATGAAGTGGAATAGCGATGTTAATAAAGGACTCCATCATAGAGTCACAGAGTTATAGAGGTGTACGGTATGGAAACAGACCTTCAGTCCAACTCGTCCATGCCGACCAAATATCCCAACCCAATCTAGTCGCACCTGCCAATACCCAGCCCATACCCCGCCCAAACCTTCCTTTCCATATACCCATCCAGATGCTTTTTAAATGTTGCAACTATACTAGCCTCCACCACTTCCTCTGACAGGTCATTCCATACATGTACCGCCCTGTACATGAAAGAGTTGCCCCTTAGGTCTCTTTTATATCGTTCCCCTCTCACCCGAAACCAATGCCCTTTGGTTCTGGACTCCCCCACCCCAGGGAAAATACTTTGTCTATTTATCCTCTCCATGCCCCTTATGATTTGTAAACCTCTATAAGGTCACCCCTCAGTCTCCGCTGCTCCAAGGAAAACAACCCCAGCGTATTCAACCTCTACCTATAGCTCAAATCCTCCAACCCTGGTAACATCCTTGTTAACCTTTCTGAACCCTTTCAAGTTTCACAACATCTTTCAGATAGGAAGGAGACCAGGATTGCACGCAATATTCCAAAAGAGGCCTAACCAATGTCTTGTACAGCCGGAACATGACCTCCAAACTCCTGTACTCAATACTCTGACCAATAAAGGAAAACATACCAAACACCTTCTTGACTATCCTATTTACCTGCAACTCTACTTTCAAGGAGCTATGAACTTCACTCCAAGGTCTCTTGTTCAGCAACACTCTCCAGGACCTTACCATAATTATATAAGTCCTGCTCTGATTTACTTTTCCAAAATGCAGCACCATGCACTTATCTAAATTAAACTCCATCTGTCACTCCTCAGCCTACTGGCCGATCTGATCAAGATCTCGTTGTAATCTGAGGTAACCTTCTTTGCTGTCCACTACACTTATGTCTTTGGTTCCTACATCAGCCACAACCACTTGTTGTTCACTCTCCTTTTCCATAAGTTTATCGTAGAACATAGACAATGGAACAATACAGCGCAGAACAGGACCTTCGGCCCTCGATTTTGCGCCGACCTTGAACTAAGCCCATTCCCCTGCACTATTCCATCATCATCCATATGTTTATCCAAGGACTGTTTAAATGCCCCTATCCAGCCTTTCCATTATGTCCCAAACTCTTGCATCCAGGTTGCAAAAAACATATTCCATTTACAATCTCTGCTATGAGATAGATTGTCTCTCCCTTCAACTATTGAGTCATCCACTACTACCAGCTTTCCTCTTTTTTTGCAGGGTAGCCTGGGGCACTATGGTACAATGGTTTTTTTCCTCAGGTCATCGACTACTGCCTCAGTCTAAAGTGGGCATCTAAAATTTCATATCTTTTAGACAGATCCAAGGAGTCCTTGGTTTCCTGGACTGCGTCTCTTTTCCTTTTGGTGAATGATCAGTCATTCTCCAGCTATCTGTACACTCTTTCTTGCCTACCTACTATGATGTAGAATAACCACCTTCTGATATGACTGTTCTCGAAACTTTTTTCCTTGTATGGTGTGCAGTGAGGACAATTGCTGTTCCAAATTAGTCACATTTTGTACAAGGAATGCTACCCTCTGTCGTTTCATGCAGATGTGATTTTCCTGGCTGTCTTTTGGATCCAAAACCTAACACATTTGACATGCCACACTCATCACAAGCTTGTTGCTTACAGCTAGAGTCTAATTACTTGTAATAAATAGTAATTCATGCTAAGTATCGAAACTTCATCTCTGCTTTCTATCAATCTGTGTCTGAAAATCTGGTAAATTGCGATATTTTGTGCACTTATTTTAAAATCATTAACTTCTGTGATGACTTTGGAAATAGTGGGTCTTGACTTTTAGTGTGTTATCCTACTGAGTTGAGACAAAATGAATTCAGAGTAAGAAAGAAAGTGCTGAATTCTAAGATAGGGTTGCTATGTATATTTGTGAATACATATAGTGTGTTACGTGAAATTGGTGGGTTGCAGGCACAGATTGTAATGTGGAAATATGAAGTGTCTATAGTAGAGAGCTGTTTCATAGAAGGACAAGGCTGGAGATTAAATATTCCTGCATACAAGGTGTTCAGGAAAGATAGGAAAGAGGGAAAAGTGGCGTATTGATTGAGAAGAAAATTGCATTTCTGGAGAGACAGAATGTCCCATAGGTGTGAGAGACAGAATCCATTTGGCTAGAGCTACAGAAAAGTGTAATTACATTGCTCAATGTGGTCTGGAGGCCACCAACTTGTGGGAAAAATGAAGGAGAATAAGGTTTTAAGGAAATTTCAGAAAGACGCAAGATGCATTGAGTAGTTATAATGGACAATTTTAGTTATCTATGTAGAGATTGGGATGCTAATAGTGTAGAGGGCATAGAACCATAGAATATAGGAACATGAGAGCAGGAGGAGGCCATTCAGTCTCTCGATGCACTTCAAATGCTAGGTCATGAGTGATCATCTACATCGATGTATTTATCGGTGATATCCGATGATCACTCAAAATTTTATCACTGTCTTGAACATACTCAGTGACTGAACTTTCACATTTCTTTTATATAGAGAAATCTGAAGATTCTGAGTGAAGAGTTTCCTCCTCACCTCAGTCTTAAATAGTTTATTCTTTAAACTGAGACTCTGTTCCTTGTTCTAAATGCCCAAACTTCCCCCACCACCCACGCACCAAGATAGGGGAAACATAAAGGTTCCATAAGTGTTTACAGTATTTGGGTTGAGGTCTCACCAACTGCCCTGAAACCCTTTGTGATCAAAATTAATATGCCATTGGCCTTCTCAATTGTTTGATGGACGTAGGACTCAAGAACACTGACACCCAGGTCCCTTTGGGTTGCACACCATTGAAGTAATATTCTGTCTTTTTTGTTTCTTTTCTACAATAGTGAATAACTTTAGACATATTCACATTATATGCCATCTGCCACGTTCCAGTCTGCCTCTGTCATCCGGAAGCTTCTACATTCTCTGCACTGTATATTTTCACCTGGTTGTGAATTTTCCACAAATGGTCCCCATATCAAATAATTTCTATATATTTTGAACAGCCATAGAGCTAGCATTGATGTTTGTAGCAACCCAGTAGTAGCATTAAGCTATTCTGAGAATGATTTTGTTTTGTTTATTTTACACTCTGCTTTCTGTCTGTTAACCAATTCTCCATTCATTCTTGTATATTTCCCACAATCTTATGTGCTCTGTGAGGAGCCTAACTAAAAGCCTTCTAAAATTCCAAATACACTGTATCTACTGATTCTGCTTTATCAATGCTGCAAATAATATTGCCAAGTTCATCAAACATTATTTCTCTTTCATAAATCATGGATAACTCTGCACAATGTGACCATTCTTTTTGAAATGGGCATTTATCATAGCTTTTTTAATAATTCTGCCATGCTCCGCTATTCACTTCAAGCTACATTTTCTGTAGCTCTTCATTCTCCCTCTTCATTTTTAAATAATGGGGTTATTTTTAATACTTTCTACTCCTAAGAAATCTTTCCAGAATATGTAGAATTTTGAAAGATAACCACCAAGGCACCCAACATGTCTCTAGTCACCTCAATCAACCCTCAGAAGATAAAATTCATCTGATCCAGGGATTTTTCAATTTGATTATTGCGAACAAGGTCCAATAGTCAAAGTTTTTAATCTTGCATTCATCAGGGCATTTTGCAAGAATACAAATTCAGAAGAAAAGCCAGCAGGTATACTGCATGTGAAGATCGTGCTGATTGTTTGGCAAGTGGAGTCAAGCACAAGCAAGATATTGACTTTACCCGACCAGTCAGTATTTACAAAACTCGCAACATACTGTCTGACATTTAATGTGATGTGTCAATTGAGCAACATTTGTGAGATAATGTTTGGTATGAGAAAAATTGTGACGGTAATCAATTTAGCATTGTCAGTTGGGCTTGCAGTGCTGGACACTGTCGATTGTAATGCACAGAGCCTTTCCTTTGTCAATATAAAGGACATGTACACACTGTGCTTGTTTCACTTCAACACAATAGCTACAGCCATTCAATGCTTCTTGTCTTAAAGCAATGCCCTGAAAAATCAGTGGGTAAGTTTGCTGATGCAATTCCTCAGATACTGAAGCCGCAAGACCTGAGCAATACCCAGGTTTGAGCTGATGAATCGCAAGTAACATTTATGCCACACAAGTGCCAGGCAATGACTATTTTTAACAAGAGTAAATCTAACCATTGTTCCTTGACATTCAGTACATTACCTTTGCTTAATCACCCACTATCAATGTCCTGGGGGCAGTGAGGGGGATGGGGAGGGGAGGTGTGGTGGAGGTAGATACCATTGATCAGAAACTCAACCAATGTTCCACATAAATACTGTGTCTACAGGTGCAGGTCAAAGATTAAGAATTCTGCAGCAACTCAGTCACCTCCTTACTCCCCAGCTCATTCCAAACTCACAGCCACTGACACTAAGAAGGAAAATGGCAGCAGATGCACGGGAACAATACAACTTACAAGTTTCCCTTAACCAGTCACTACCCTAAATTAGAAACATATCATTGTTCCTTCAGTGTCCCTGTGTAAAAATCATGGAACTCCCTCCCTAATGGCATTGTGTAAACCACTGGCCTATTGTGGTTAAAGAAGGTAGCTAACAATTGTCTTCTCCATGGAAACTGGTGATGGACAATAAATGCTGGTCCATGAATAAAAAAGTTATTCTGTCGTGGTGGTCAGTACTTCTTGGATTGCTGACAGAATCTCATGCATTTTTGTCTACTTAATTAGATTAATGCTTCCATTGATAATCAACAGAATGCTGAGAGGCTCGGCTCTTAAATCTGGCCATAAAGATCGTACCTCTTTATTTTTCTGGATCTTTGAAATGTCAAAAAGACTATTTTAAAAATGAAAGATTGTGGCAGGGACTATTGCACTTTATAAAAGCAAGTTTTCTGACAGCCGTTGTCAGTGGTTTTTACACTGTTGCTTGTTCAAGCAGTGTGGTGAGGTCTGCGGTTGTCTCATCACACAATACCCTAAACCTGCTTTTTCCTCATTTTCCTTGGTCCCTTTAGCTCTAAGAACTATATCTAACTACGTTTTGAAAATATTCAATGTCTTGGCTACAAAAACTTTTCTGTGGCAGAGAATTCCACAAGCTCACGTCTCGCGGTGAAAAAAGGTGATGTTGAGCTGCCTTCTTGAACTGCTGTAATTCATTTGGTGTATACTCTCCACAATGCTGTTAGGGATGGAGTTCCAGTATTTCGACCCAATGGCAGGAGTATCTCTGAGGACTGTGTGAAAATCGTATGGAGTCTAAATGCAGTGTTGGTTGGGTTGGACATTATTCCTTTCCGATACAGATTTGGTTTCTCATGTCTTTTACAGTTCTTTCAGCTTAAGCATATGAACTGTTTTGTGAATTGAATGATGCAGGCAAGAGATTCTCACTCCTGACAGAATGAACCGAGGTCTGACTTATAAACAAGTTTACCTCAGGAAACTATTTAAGCAAGTTATTTTCCAGTTTGCCAAATCCAGCAAGAGGACATGATGATTTCAACCAATGATCATCTTTTTTATCAATAATACAGACCCATCCAGTGGTATCAAATATCTGGATCAGACTCGTAGCATTGCTAAACCCATGAGTTATTTTGCTAGAAAATATAATAATCAAGACCTGCAAAATAAAACTTCATAGAACCATGTTAGAACTCCCAAAATATAATACAATGAAATTCAGTTCCACTGTAAATCAATAGTCCTGTAGATACACTGTGTGGCACATTTTTATTATTTATTCTTGGCATGTGGGTGACACTTAAAAAGCAACATATATCATCCATCTTCAGAAAGGCTGAGGGACTTGAGGCTGTTTTCATTAGAGAGAAGAAGGTGGAGAGGTGACTTAATAGAGACATATGAGATAATCAGAGGGTTAGATAGGGTGGACAGGGAGAGCCTTTTTCCAAGAATGGTGATGGCGAGCATGAGGGGGCATAGCTTTAAATTGAGGGGTGATCGATATAGGACAGATATCAGAGATAGTTTCTTTACTCAGAGAGTAGCAAGGGTATGGAATTCTTTGCCAGCAACGTTAGTAGATTCGCCAACTTTAAGTACATTTAAGTCGTCATTGGACAAGCATATGGACATACATGGAGTAGTGTAGGTTAGATGGGCTTCAGATTGGTATGACAGGTCGATGCAACATCGAGGGCCAAAGGGCCTGTACTGCGCTGTAATGTTCTATGTTCTATGTTCTATTTTGGTCACGATAGTAGCACATTATTGACTGAGTTCTATTAAAATCATCATTATACTAGAATAATTATAACGTCATTAAATTTAGGTTTATGTGATCTGTAGGGATCACCAGAATTTTACAAGATAATTTTGGACAAAGAAAGCCATCTGTCTCTTTTGATTAATTTATGTGGCAATTTTAATGTCCCCTTTTGCTTCTTAAATGATGCCAGAGATTTTACTTACATTACTCTGTGTGGAATTTTATTTGACAAGTTAATTATTTTCTACATAGAAGTATATACTAACATCTGTCCTTTTATATTTTGAATCTATTTCCCTGGTTTAATTTAAAGTAATAATTAGTTTTTGTTCCTGCATCTCTATCCTTAAGATTACCAATCAAATACCTCATACAAGCAAATGAACAAGAGTAGGCCACTCAGCCCTTTGTAGCTACTCTGCCATTCAGTAAGATAATGGTTGATTTGATTTTAACCACAACTTTACATACCCTCTGCATACTCCTGGTAATTTTTCATCAATTTGCTGATCAAGAATCTATCTACCTCTGCCTTAAAGATATTGGAATATTCTGCATCCACTGCCTTTTAAGGAAGGAAATTCCAAAGACTTCCAACTTTCTGAGAGAACAAAGAAATTCCTCATGTCTGTCTTAAATAGGTGATCCTTATTTTTAAACTATGACCTCTAGTTCTCAATTGTCCCACAAGATAAAATATCCTTTCAACATCAACACACTCAAGTACCCTCAGGATCTTATATGTTTCAATTCAGTTATACCTGTCTCTCCTAAACTCCTAAAAACAGGTCTAACCTGTTTTACCTTTACTCATGAAGCAGTCTGCTCATTCAAAGTATTTGTCTTGTAAAGTAAAGGCAAAATACTGAGGATATGGGAAATTTGAAACAAACACAGAGACGACTCGAGAAACTCTGAACAGACCTGAGAAAATTTGTTGAGAAACAGAACTAACAATTTGAATCCAATATGACTTTTCTTCAGAACAGATTCTGGAGTTCTTCAGATCTGAAGAAGAATCTGTCTCTTTTGATTAATTTATGTGGCAATTTTAATGTCCCCTTTTGCTTCTTAAATGATGCCAGAGATTTTACTTACATTACTCTGTGTGGAATTTTATTTGACAAGTTAATTATTTTCTACATAGAAGTATATACTAACATCTGTCCTTTTATATTTTGAATCTATTTCCCTGGTTTAATTTAAAGTAATAATTAGTTTTTGTTCCTGCATCTCTATCCTTAAGATTACCAATCAAATACCTCATACAAGCAAATGAACAAGAGTAGGCCACTCAGCCCTTTGTAGCTACTCTGCCATTCAGTAAGATAATGGTTGATTTGATTTTAACCACAACTTTACATACCCTCTGCATACTCCTGGTAATTTTTCATCAATTTGCTGATCAAGAATCTATCTACCTCTGCCTTAAAGATATTGGAATATTCTGCATCCACTGCCTTTTAAGGAAGGAAATTCCAAAGACTTCCAACTTTCTGAGAGAACAAAGAAATTCCTCATGTCTGTCTTAAATAGGTGATCCTTATTTTTAAACTATGACCTCTAGTTCTCAATTGTCCCACAAGATAAAATATCCTTTCAACATCAACACACTCAAGTACCCTCAGGATCTTATATGTTTCAATTCAGTTATACCTGTCTCTCCTAAACTCCTAAAAACAGGTCTAACCTGTTTTACCTTTACTCATGAAGCAGTCTGCTCATTCAAAGTATTTGTCTTGTAAAGTAAAGGCAAAATACTGAGGATATGGGAAATTTGAAACAAACACAGAGACGACTCGAGAAACTCTGAACAGACCTGAGAAAATTTGTTGAGAAACAGAACTAACAATTTGAATCCAATATGACTTTTCTTCAGAACAGATTCTGGAGTTCTTCAGATCTGAAGAAGAATAACTTTGGACTTGAAAAGTTAGTTCTTTTTCTATCTCCAGACACTTTCCTCTTTTTAGGAACGACCCCATCTGTTTTGAATAAAGAAGTTTAATTAGCTAAACCTCCATTGTAATAACAACAACTTGCAATTATGCAATGCATTTTTTAAAAATAAGCATTTATCTTTAATATTTTGAAGGATTGTGAAGATATTTAGATTTTGTTTAAGTCAGTGTAAAGGCAGTGGAACATTTTTATGTAGGGCATTTTGTGGAAACCCTTTTCCCCACATCATTGATGATCTTAGTTGCTTGAGACACCACGACACACTGACACTATGCTGTAGTACAATAGGTTTATTTAAAATCACAAGCTTTTGGAGCGCTACTGTTTCATCATTTCTGACTTTGCCCACCCCAGTCCAACTGCCAGCAGCTCCACATCATGGCTTGACACACCAGAGAAAACATGAATGAATGATTTAATGTCACATATATCTAGGGAGATACAATGAAAAGTGTTCTGTCCCAAGCATGGCTCCAGGAATTCTGGAAGGTCCCTATTCCAGGCTACCGTAGCCAGGAGGTCCTGCTGCAGACACTGATACCTCCGCAGTTGATGACACCCCACTGCCGAAAGAGTCTGTATTCTGGGCCTGAAGTAGCTCCACAGTGGCTGGTATCTCATCACCGAGTCACCTTTTATTTACACATGGAGACTCAGAGTCCTACAGCATGGAAACAGATCCTTTGGCCTAACTAGTCCATGTTGGCCATGTTCCCAAACTAAAGTAGTTCCTTCTTGCCCATATCCATCGAAATCTTTCCTATTCATGTACTTATCCAAATGTCTTTTCAATATTGTAGCTATACCTACATCCACCACTTCCTCTAGCCGTTCATTCCACAAGTGAACCACAATCTTTGGAAAAATGTTTTCCCTCTTTTGAAACTTTCTCCTCTCACCTGTACTCAAAAGTCTGAGCAATGAAGGCATGTGTGCTAAACACCTTCTTAAGCACTCTGTCCACCTGTGATGCAAATTTCAAAGAATTGTGTACCTAAAACCATAGGTCTCCCCGTTCTACAGTACTGCCCAAGGCCATATTAATAACCGTATAAGTTATGACCTTGTTTGTTTTACCAAAATGCAATGCCTTGCATTTAACTATATAATGATCTCCTCAGAAGACAGACACGGGACAAGTTCAATATAGTACCCTTCATTGTCCAGTACTTCCCCGGAGCGGTAAAACTAATCTGTGTTCTTCTCAGCTTTTAACATGTCATCTGTGACAATGAACATCTCGCCAAGGCTACCCCTCAATACGTACATGGTCAACATTGTCTACCTTATACGCTACAGAAAAGGATGTTCCAAGGCATGGTGTATCAATGAGACCATGCAAATGCTACATCAACAGATGAATGGACACCACACAACAATTGCCAAGCAGGAATATTCCCCCCCATTGGGGAACACTTCAGTGGTCAAGGCCATTCAGTGTTCTCCAAGGTGGTCTCAGAGATACACAACCATGCAGAATCGCCGAGCAAAAACTGAGAGTCCAGTTCCAAACCCAGAAGAATGGCCTCAACCATGATCTTGGGTTCATGTCATGCTTCATGTAACCCCACCATACTGTTCTGTGTTTGTAAAATGTGCCTTACTGTACTGTTTTGACACCATCATTTTGATAACTTGTTATTGTCTCTCTACCTTAATTAGTTTATACAGTTTTGGATCACTTGTTACTTTGGTTAGACTCTCATCATGTGACTCTTACACCTATGATGTTATTCACACCATCTGGTTTGTCTTTAGCACTGTTTTTTTTATTTTTTGTAATTATCTCTCTGCCTTAATTAATCAGATCATAGGTCATCCCTTCACTTGACATTCAGCTATTGACACTTTGCTCACATCATTTGACATTTTTGATCACCTTCAAAGACTTGTTATTCAGCTTGTTGATAATCCACTTGCACAATTTGTACTTATCTTTTGACATTCTTAATTATCTGGAATTATCTTGCCATATCTCTCTGCCTGTAAATTCTGTGCCTGTGCTTTTCCCTCCACTTCACCTGAGGAAGGAACAGGGCTCCGAAAGCTTGAGATTTCAAATAAACCTTTTGGATTATGACCTGGTGTCGTGTGACTTCTGACTTTGAAAAATATTTGTGCAGGTTTTCTACTGTCATCCTTGTGTTTGACAAATGAACTCTGTGCACTTTGAGTGGGTATCCACACTGACTAAGAACGTTGAGCTTATAAAAAGACCTGCATAGTCGACGTGTAATCGAGCCCAGGGTTTTTCCAGCCATTTGCAAGAATGTGGGTGAACTGCTGGCAGTAATCTTTGTCCTTGTTGGCATTCTGGACATTGCTTCATTAATGTGGCTATGACTGAATCCAGTCCTGGCCACCAGACATAACATCTCGCCAACATATTAATTTTGGAAACCCCTGAATGACCCTGGTGGAGTCAAGCCAGTGTCTAGCAGTGACCTTTGCTCAGGATAATCACTCTTGCCCCTTGTGATAATATGCCATCCTCTGCTGTATGGTCTCTATGGTCCATTAAGGTTTCAATTATGGTTGTAATGGCCCGTTGGTTTCCCCCATCAGCACCAGCTGTTTGTTTTGCCAGCACTGGACCTTTCTGCTTTAAATGTTTGATGTTGTCAACTGTGACTGGAACTGTATCCAGAAAATTTAAAACTGCTATGGACCTTTTGAGCAGCAGTACCATCATTGGTGTATTTGCCAGAAAGAGGCAGTATGAATTCAGCCTGGGGTTCTAATACGAAGTATGTGCAATTACATGTTGGAACACAGTTGGGGAGGCTAAGTAACAAATGCAGATGCACTAAACTGCCTTATCCTCTTTAAGTAGACCTAGCAAGGGTTTGTGGTCCATTAATATTACAAGTGTAAAGGTATAGGAGAAACTTCCTGACTCCAAATATGACCAGCAAACCTTCTTTCTCTATCTGAGCGTAATTACAGACTCCATTAGCCAACGCCCTGCATGCATACACGATCGGGCGTTCCTCTCCATTGGGCAACCTATGAGCTAATAGTACCCTGATGCTGTACAGGTGGACATTACATGTCAGTACTAGATCTTGCTTGGGATCATAGTGTGCCAACAGCACAGTAGATGATGACTGTTTCTTCACTTCCCTGAAAGCTATGGCTTGGCTACATGACCATTTCCAAAGCTGGCCCTGTTTAAAAGGTTGATGCAAAAATGCCAGGGTCAGGTTATGTATAAAGTTTCTGTAATAATTTGCCAGCTGAAGGAAAGACTGAAGCTCCCATATAAACATGGGAGCTGGGGTACCTTTGATGACCCTCACTTGCAAAAAGTGGTTTAGCATTTGTTTAAAATCCCCACTGAACCTGCTGCTTTTCATAAGAGATTGGAACTGAAGTTGTACCCTTAATCAATAAAGGGTCCTGGGTATAGATTCTTCGTCCAGTTGTGGTGTTGCGTGAACTTTAAGGTTGGAGTCTGGAGTGAATTTTGTTATTCTTAACTGGGAAATCAGGAGGGCAAAAAGGGGACGTGAGATAGCTTTGGCAAATAGAGTTAAGGAAAATCTGAAGGGTTTTTACAAATGCATTAAAGACAAATGGGTAACTAGGGAGAGAATAGGGCCCTCAAAGATCAACAAGGCGGTCTTTGTGTGGAGCCGCAGGAAATGGGGGAGATACTAAATGAGTATTTTGCATCAGTATTTAAAATAGAAAAGGATATGGAAGATATAGAATATAGGGAAATAGATGGTGACAACTTGCAAAATGTCCAGATGACAGAGGAGGAAGTGCTGGATGTCTTGAAATGCATAAAGGTGGATAAATCCCCAGAACCTGATCAGTGTACCCTAGAACTCTGTGGGAGCTAGAGAAGTGATTGCTGGGCTTTCTGCTGAGATATTTGTATCATCAATAGTCAAAGGTGAGGTGCCAGAAGACTGGAGGTTGGCGAACGTGGTGCCACTGTTTAAGGAGGGTGATAAGGACAGGCCAGGGAACTTTAGAGTAGTGAGCCTGACGTTGGTGGTGGGCAAGTTGTTGGAGGGAATTCTGAGGGACAGGATGTACATGTACTTGGAAAGGCAAGGACTGATTAGGGATAGTCAACATGACTTTGTGCATGGGAAATCATGTCCCACAAACTTGATTGAGTTTTTTGAAGAAGTAACAAAGAGGATTGATGAGGGCAGAGCGGTAGATGTGATCTATAGCGACTTCAGTAAGGCGTTCGACAAGGTTTCCCATGGGAGACTGGTTAGCAAGATTAGATCTCATGGAATACAGGGAGAACTAGCCGTTTGGATACAGAACTGGCTCAAAGATAGAAAACAGAGGGTGGTGGTGGAGGGATGTTTTTCAGACTGGAGGCCTGTGACCAGTGGAGTGCCACAAGGATCAGTGCTGGGTCCACTACCTTTCATCATTTATATAAATGATTTGGATGTGAGCATAAGAGGGACGGACAGTTAGTAAGTTTGCAGATGACACCAAAATTGGAGGTATAGTGGACAGCGAAGAAGATTACCTCAGATTACAACAGGATCTTGACCAGATGGGCCAATGGGCTGAGAAGTGGCAGATGGAGTTTAATTCAGATAAATGTGAAGTGCTGCATTTTGGCAAAGCAAATCTTGGCAGGACTGAAACACTTAATGGTACAGTCCTAGGGAGTGTTGCTGAATAAAGAGACCTTGGAGTGCAGGTTCATAGCTCCTTGAAAGTGGACTCGCAGGTAGAGAGAATAGTGAAGAAGGCGTATTGGTCAGAGTATTGAGTACAGGAGTTGGGAGGTCATGTTGCGGCTGTACAGGACGTTGGTTAGGCCACTAATATGTTGGAATATTGCGTGCAATCCTGGTCTTCCTATCGGAAAGATGTTGTGAAACTTGAAAGGGTTCAGAAAAGATCTACAAGGATGTTGCCAGGTTTGGAGGATTTGAGCTATAGGGAGAGGCTGAACAGACTGGAGCTATTTTCCCTGGAGTGTCGGAGGCTGAAGGGTGACCTTATAGACCCAAGGGGCAACTTTTTCACACAGAGGATGGTATATGTATGGAATGAGCTGCCAGAGGAAGTGGTGGAGGCTGGTACAATTGCAACATTTAAAACGCATTTGAATGGGTATATGAATAGGAAGGGTTTGGAGGGATATGGGCCAGGTGCTGGCAGGTGGGACTAGATTGGGTTGGGATATCTGGTCGGCATGGACGGGTTGGACCGAAGGGTCTATTTCCATGCTGTACATCTCTATGACTCTATGAGATTGGTTCTGTGATCATTGAAACTATCATGCCGGTATCAACCTCCATTGGAACCAGGTGACCATTTCACTAGGTAATTATCTTGATTGGTTCTGATTTGGATGTTGCTAAACAATTCAACTGTTCCAAACCAGCTGTAGGTGGACTTTCCAGGGATGCACTCTCCTGGATACTGGCCTACGGGTTCTCTTACTCCTTTTAAAGTCTTGTGGCACTCTTTTCTTGAGTCTGCATACTGTCAGTAACTACAATGACTTGCTGGCCTGGATCCGGAAGAAAATTTTGAACGTTTGGCTGAGACTTGGCTTTGTTTTGGTGTTTTGCCATGGGCTGATCGAGATTCTTTCTATTTAGATGATATCCTGAGTTACGCTGTGCAATTGGCTTCACTCAAGTGGTGTTCCCTAAACTTAGTCGACCTGGCAAGGGTATCCACTTTCATTGGAATACCCTGTCACTCATCTGCTCCACTTGCTGCATTTTCCAATGATGAAGCCCATTGTGGATTCTGTTTGAAGTCTAGTTGGGCTTCAGCTTGTAGGAGAAAGTGAGGACTGCAGATGCTGGAGATCAGAGCTGAAAACTGTGTTGAGGAAGGTGTGCCAAGCAGGCTAAGATAAAAGGTAGGGAGGAGGGACTTGGGGGAGGGGTGTTGGGAATGTGATAGGTGGAAAGAGATTAAGGTGAGGGTGATAGGCCGGAGAGGGGGTGGGGGCGGAGAGGTCGGGAAGAAGACTGCAGGTCAAGAAGGCAGTGCTGAGTCCAAGGGTTGGGACTGAGATAAGGTGGAAGGAGGGGAAATGAGGAAGCTGGAGAAATCTGCATTCATCCCTTGTGGTTGGAGGGTCCTAGGCAGAAGATGAGGCGCTCTTCCTCCAGGCATTGTGTTGCCATGGTCTTCAGCTAGTAGGTGCATTTGCATAGTTACATCATTAATGCCACATACCAAACTGTCTCTCAGCATCTCATTTAGGATTAAACAAAAGTCATTTGTCTCTCTTGGATCAAATTACTGCGGATGCTGGAATCTGCCTAACAACAAAAAATGCTGCAAATCACGGCAGATCAGACAGCATCCATGGAGAGACAGCAAGCTAACATTTCAAGTCTCGATGACTAAATCAAAGTCGGAATTCAGCAGCCAGAACTCACTATTCCTTTATGACAATCTGACTTTGCCTTTCACTGAAATGCAATGCAATGCCACATAACTGAGACATATAACCACCTTCTTTCACCCTAGTTGCTACTTAACCATAAAACCACACATTGATCTGTCCTTAGCTATGAGCTGTGTAAACTCGCACTCTGAGTCAAGATTATTCTGTGCCCAGTTCCCACTGAAGAACTATAGCTTGTCAATGTCTAGGAGAGGAACGCCATATACAAGTAAGCAATTGAATATTTCCAAACATGAGCTTTTATTTACAGTCAGTAAAAATTTACAGAAACAAAACAATTTAGATGCTGTACTTCACCATCACAATAATTGGTGACATTATGACCAATGACAATTTTACATTCTATGATGGTCTGCTGCACCCAGCTATCATTTGCTGGGACTGGGTGTCAAACAGATCCTATATCTAGCCTGCAGCACCTGAAGCAGCTGAGCTCTGAAATACACTGGGGAGCTTTCCCCTCCCTAGTGTCTCAATTGTACTCCTCCAAAGGCATTTCCTGTTCCAGATCCTCAAGATCCAACATTTAGCCTGATTTCCCATTCAAATCATGCCCTGAGATGCTGTTGTGTGGTGAGCAAGGTGAAGTCTCTTCCCAGCCAGTAGCGAACTCATTACCAGGTACCCACTTTGACTTCCATATCACGAATTCTCAGCTTTTTGTTTGTTAAGCATGTTTGGTAAGATAGGAACCTGCATATCAATGAGGCAAGACTTGCACTTAATCAAACGTACGAGATAACTTAATGCTGCCTAGCAAGAAACCTGTCTTAATACCTGGCAGATGCATAAAAGATGGAGCACGTTACTCCTGATGTCGAGATAAGACATTTGACTTGCTCAATTTTGCGACAAATCTCAGCATAGCCAATTTCATTCAGATTTCTGTATGATTCTACCTGTAAAAAAATAAGAGCTGGAGTCGGTATTTGGTCCCTTCAGCCTGCATCACCATTCAAGATGATCCTCTACCTCTACATCATATTCCTATGCTGTCCTCATACCTTGACACCTTTAGCCTCCACAAACTAACTATTTCTTTCTTAAATATTTCTTTCATTGAATTGAACTCTGCTGGTTTGTGGTAAAGCATTCCATAGGTTCAACAACATTTCTCCTCATCTCAGTATGAAATAGTCTACCTCGTTTAATGACACTGTGACCCCCTTGCTCTGGACCCCATTCCTTTCTTGGCCAGGGGACACATCATCCTTGTATCCATTCTGTTCAGCCTTGCCAGAATTTTACGTGTTTCATTGTGAACCCCTATCAATTATTCTAAACTGCAGTGAATACAAGCCCAATTGACTCAATCCTTCCTCATCCATCACATTTGCCAGTTCAGAAATCAGACAGGTGAACTTTTCTTGCACTCTCTTCTGGCATGTATAACTTTCCTTAGGCAAGGAGACCAAAACTGCACACAGCACTCTCCAGGTGTAGTCTCAACAAGACCCTGTAAAATTGCAATAAGATTTCCTATCTTCTGTACAAACCTCATTCAAATAACGCAAACATACCATTTGCTTTCCTAACTGCACTTACATGGTTGCTTTCGGTGACTGTGGTTCAATAACACTCAGGTTCCTTTGCACATCAGCATAGCTTCATGAAAGGGAAATAATGTCTAATTTATTACAATTTTCAAGGAAGTCTCAACCTTAGTGGAGAGAGGGAAACCAGTAGATGTGTTATATTTGGGCTTACAGAAGGCACTCGCCAAGATATCTCATAAAAGGCTAAATCAGAAGATAAGAGCCCACTGTGTTGGACATAGAATATGGGCATGGATAGAGAATTGGTTAATGGGAAGAAATGTCAAGTGAGGCTGGGAGTTTTCTTTTTCCACGTTGATGGCATGTGACCAGTCGGGTTCTGAGGGATCAATGTTGCAACTACAGCTGTTTACAATATATATAATAACTTGGAGGAAAGAAGCAAAAGTAGCCAAATTTGTAGATACATAAACAGAGGGAAAGGCAGGTTGTGAAAGTGACACAAACAGTTCAGGGAGAGACATTGATGGGGTAAGTAAGTGGGCAAAATGTTGGCCAGTGGAGTATACCATGGGAAAATGTGAAGTTGTTCATTTTGGAACAGAGTAAACAAGAACAGTATTATTTAAATGGAGAAAAACTGCAAACAGCTGTAACACAAAGGGACTTTGGGGTACTTGTGCATGAAACACAGAATGCTAGTACACAGATGCAGCAAGTAATCAGGAAGGTCTACCTTATTTTAAGGGAGTTGGAATATAAGAGTGGGGAAGTCTTACGACATCTATGCAAGGTGCTAGTGAGGCCACATCTGGATTATTGTGAGCAGTTTTTGGTTCTCTTATCTAAGAAAAGGTATTATTTCATTGGAGACAGTTAAGAGAAGGTTCACTGGAATGATCTTGGTATGGAGGGACTGGCCAATGAACAAAGGTTAAATAATTTGGGACTCTTCTCATTGGAATTGAGAAGAATGTGAGGTAATCTCATTGGAGGATATAAAATTCTGAAGGGGTTTGACATGGTAATTGCTGAGAGGATGTTTCCCCTCTGGGAGATTCTGGGACGAGAGGGCATAATCTCAGAACTGGCTGTGGTGTTCCGAAACTCCTTGCCACAGAGAGGGATTGCATATATTCAAAACTGAGAACATAGAATTCCTACAGTGTGGAAACAGGCATTTAGCCCAACAAGTCCACATCAACCCTCTGAAGAGTAACCCATTCCCCCGACATTTATCCCTGGCTAATGACCTAACTGACACATCCCTGAACACTATGGGCAATTTAGCTTGGCTACTTCACCTAATCTTCACATCTTTGGATTGTGGGAGGAAACCAGAGCATCTGGAAGAAATTCACACATACACGGGGAGAATGTACAAACTCCAGACAGTTGCCTGAGGCTGGAATTGAAGCCAAGACGCTGGTGCTGTGAGGTAGGAGTGCTAACCACTGAGTCACTGTGTCACCCAAATAGACAGAGATAAATTCTTCATCAGAAGGAAATCTGGGGTTATGGGGAATAGACAGGAAAATAAATGTGAGGAGTGCCTGATCACCCATCCTTCTAAGAATGGCGGAGTAAACTCAAGGGGCTAAATGGCATAATACTTATCCTGTTTCTTCTGGTTATGATCCTATAACAACCCTTCTGAATCGATCACCATTTAAGTAATACTCTGCCACTCCTTTTTGCTACCAAAGTGGATAAGTGCATTATTATTTACATTATATTGCATCTCCCATGAATATTCTCACCTATTCAACTCATCTAAATTGCCTTGAAATCTCTTTATAATCTCCTTATCATTCACAGTTCCATCCAGTTCTGTATCATCATAAAAACCTTAAATATTCTACTTGATACCTTCATCCGAATCATTGATATATCTAGGCGAATAGCTGTGGCCCAAGTACTGAGCCCCGTAGTAGTCCACTTTTTACCACCTTCTACTAGAAATAGGGGGCATAGCCTCAAAGTAAAGGGGAGCAGATTTAGGTCTGAGTTGAGGAGGAACTTCTTCATATAAGATTAGATTCCCTACAGTGTGGAAACAGGCCCTTTGGCCCAACAAGTCCACACCGATCCTCCGAAGAGTAGCCCACCCAGACCCATTTCCCTCTGACTAATGCACCTAACACTATGGGCAATTTAGCATGGCCAATTCACCTGACCTGCACATCTTTGGACTGTGGGAGGAAACAGGAGAAAACCCATGCAGACACGGGAAGAACATGCAAACTCCACACAGACAGTCATCTGAGGCTGGAATCGAACCTGGGACCCTGGTATTGTGAGGCAGCACTGCTAACCACTGAGCCACTGTGCCACCCTAAAGGGTTGTGAATCTGGAATTCCCTACCCAGTGAAACAGTTGAGACTGCCTTGCTGAATGTTTTTAAGACAAAAGGTAGATCGACCTTTGAATAGTAAAGAAATTAAGGATTATGGTGAACCGCAGGTAAGTGGAGCTGAGTCCATGAAAAGATCAGCCATGGTCTTATTGAATGGCAGAGCATGCTCAGTGGGCCAGAAGGCTTACTCCTGCTTTTATTTCTTGTGTTCTTAAGTTTTTTGTTCCATTCTGAAACAGACCCATTTATTCCTACTTTGCGGATCCTGCCTGCTTGTCAATTCTCAATCAATGCTGCAGTATATTACCACCAATACCTTGTGCCATGACTTTTTACACTTATCTTTTCTGTGGGAATTAATTGTAAGCTTTCTTAAAATTTTTGAAATACAGCATGTCAATGATTCTAAACCATTCATTCTACAAGTTGCGTGCTCAGAAAACTACATTAGGTTTGTCAAACAGGTTTTACTTACATAATTCCTTTCTGGCACTGTGCAATCCTGTTAATATTTTCTCAGTATACCATTATCAGATATTTTAGAATAGACTCCAATATTTTCAGTATGACTGATGTTATGGACCAGACCAAACCTGAAAATATATTAAGAAGATAGACTAGACCCTAACTTTTTCTTATTTCTAAGGCAGGTTCCAGGTGTTGTGTTCCAGATGCAATATGCTTAGTCAAACAAACAAACCGGTATTGTAACAGACACACTTAATTCATACACTATCGTTAAAATACAAGAAAAGAAAGAACTCTGTTGGAAAACTTAATAGAATAATAGATTATTTAACTACTAAACAGTAACTGTTCCAATGTAGTAACATCCCTTAAACACACCCTTGGCAAAGGCAAATTCAGTAAAATAGATTGTTTCACAGGCAATTCTCCAATCCAGGAGGAAAAAACATTAAGAGAAACTTTGAGAGAGAGCAGGTAGCAGGGAGAGATGTACTACAGTTTCCAAACCCAGCTTCAAGATCCCAGCTACTAAAAAACTAAAATTTCTGGCTCTGGGGAACTTGACCCCATACATTGAGGCAGCTTCTATTGTTCCAACTTTAAAAGAAAAACCAAAGCCTCACAAGCTGTTTACTTCATTGGATTCAAATTGACAGCTTTTCACCCCTATCTTAAATTCTGTTTTTTTTTAAAAAAGCTAGGACAAGATAGACCTCCAAAAGCCATGGTATTGTCACACTTGACCTCTTAGAAGAATGAACCATCAACAAACACAGATAGCTTCATTTTAAAAAAAACCTTTGGACTTATGCTATTAGTAAACTGCAATACATATACATGGACTCTAAGCCTGCAAACATTCATCAAGCATACAAAATACAAGTGGGTAATCCTGAAATGACTTTATTGGGTAGTCTTTGGATTGTGGCGAGCACATGTTTTATACCAAATGGCATGCCTTTAAACTGGGACAGCCCATTTAATGTCACAAAAGCCAAAATTTCCTTTCCTCATTTGGATAATGGTACCTGCCAATATCCTCTGAGCTTGTCCCACCTTCTCAATACAGTCTTCCAAACATGGAACAGGAAATGAATCAGATTTTATTACTGCATTGACTTTGCAATAGTTCACACATAATTATTGGAAACCATCTGGTTTTGGTTTCATTACTATAGATGACCTCCAGTTGCTGCAACTCACTTCAATTATTTTGTCTTTGATCAGCCGCTTAATCTCTTTTTGCACCTGTGCCAACTTTAGAGGATTAAGTCTATAAGGATGTTGTTTAATTGGAACAGCATTTTCTATATGTAACTCATGCATAATTAGATTAGTACTTCCCAGCTTATCCCCAAATATCTCCCCATGTGTTTGAAATAACGCTTTTGATTTTCCTCTGGAAGGTAACTCAATAATTTATCCCAATTTTTAAGAACTTCCTCAATGTCCAAATTAATTTGCAGAATATCCAATTCAGAATCATTTGAAGTTGGTTCTTCACTCTGTGTGTTGTAACCAGTAATGCATTCTCCTTTTGCTTTCTTTCCCTATCAAAACAATATAACATTTTGAATATATTCACATGATACACTCTGAGATTTCTTTCTATCTGATGTTATTAAATAGTTCACCTCTCTCAATTTCCCTTTGATTTGAAAAGGCCTTCTAATCTTACCTTTAAAGGTTTATCCACCGTTGGAAGTAACACTAACACTTTATCTCTGCTGTCAAAACTACGATTTTTTTATTTCTTGTCTGCTTACTGTTTCATCACATGCTGCGCTACTGTTAAATGCTGCCCAGCCAACTCACCTGCTCTATTTAATCTTTCCCTAAAATTTGACACTTACTCCAAATGCGTGGTCTCTGAACTCTGACTTACCAATTTCTCCTTAATTAATTTCAGTGGTTCTCTAACCTCATGGCCAAAAACTAATTCAAATGGACTGAATTTTATTGATTCATTAGGTGCATCCTTAATTGTATAACATATAGATGGAAATCCTTTATCCCAATCATCTGGATTGTTTTGATTGTAAGCCCTTAACATAGTCTTTAAAGTTTGATGCAGCCATTTTAATGCTCCCTGTGATTCTAGATGGTATGCAGTGAAGTTGAATTGTTTTATTTCTAAGCTATCCATAACTCCCTTGAATAATTTTGATCTGATCGTATCTCTGTGGGTAGACTGTATCTAATGAAAGATTTGAGTAACTCTTCAACAATCCTTTTATCTGTGATATTGCATCATGGAACATCTTCTGGAAATCTATTGGACACATCTATTATTGTCAACAAATACTGATTCCACTCTTTGTTTTAGGTAGAGGTCCTACTCAATCAATTAACACGCTTGTAAAAGATTCCAGGAATGCAGGACTGGGTTTTAAAGGTGCTGGTTTTCTAATTATATGACATGTATGACATGTCTGGCAAAATCTAACCACACCCTTACACAATCCAGGTCAATGAAATGTTTTTGTATTTTGGTTTGAAATGACTGTGAAATGACTTGCTACTGGTAATTCATGTGCTACCTGCAAAACCTCCTTTCTGTAACCACTAGTAATCCAACTTGATGAACCTATGCCAATTTCTCAACTGCCTGAATATGTGATAGTCTGTATTTCCTCATCAAGATGTAATTTTAAGATTGTAACGTTCTGGGATACACTCAGATTCTTCTGTGTATGCTTATCGAGACAACTGCTTTAGTTTTTCATCTTTCTGTTGTAATTCAGGTAATTTATCTGAACTAAAAATATCCACTTTGTCCTCCACCTGTTCTTGTTTTTTTTCTCAACTAATAGATCAGACATAGTCTCTGATAATTGAACTTCAATTTCCTTATCTTTATTCTTCGATTTCTCCTCCTGTTTCTACCTGTGGTTTTGTGACCTTGTTACCATCCAGTCATGAAAAATCCCAGGATATACTTTCTGTAACACCTCAGTTGCCTGATTTTCCATTGGTTTTTCAACCACATTAGGAATCACTCCCATCTGTGATCCAGTTATGTTGTTACCAAGGATAAACTATGTACCTGGAACCGAGAATTTTTCTATTACTCCCACCACCACTTCACTGGACTCTCCAACCTCACTTTATATAATGGCACACTGCTCTTCTCACATATTACCACAGATGCAATTTGATTGGTCAAACTACCCGTCTTGAAGCAAAACACACTTTATTCAGACATAATATTAAAATGCAACAAAAGAACAAAGAAATTGGAATAAGTTAACTCTATTGGAAAACTTAACAAAATAATAGATTATTTAACTACTAAGCAGTAATTGTTCCATGTAGTAATATCCCATAAACACACTCTTGGTAAAGGCAAAATAGGTTATTTCACAGGCAGTTCTCCAGTCCGGGAGGAAAAACATTAAGAGGAAACTCTGCGAAAGGGAATGTAGTAAGAAGAGATGTACTGTAGCTTCCAAACCCAGCTTCAAGACCCCAGCAACTACTACTGAAAAAGTAAACTAAAAATACTGGCTCACACGGAGCTTGACCTCACCCGTTCACACTGCTTCTGTTGTTCCAACTTTCAAAAAAATTCACAAGGTCTTACAAGGTGTTTACTTTGTTGGATTCAAATCGACAGTTCTTCACCCCGTGTTAAATCTTCTCCTTAAAACAAGATAGGACAAAAATGCCTCTTAAAGCCATAGTATCATCACATTGATGTTAGGTTAACCGGTGTTTAATTCCCTGTTTTGTTCTCTCCCTCCTTTTTTAAATAGTAGGGCCATATTTGCTACTTTCCAGTCTGGTGTTACTGTTTTTGAATCTACAGAATTTTAGTAGAAACATAGAACATAGAAAATAGGTGCAGGAGTAAGCCATTCGGACCTTGGAGCCGGTGGCAGCATTCAATATGAACATGGCTGATCATGCAATCTCAGTGTCCCATTCTGGCTTTCTCTCCATGTCCTTTGAACTCTTTAGCCCAAGGGCCATGTCCAGCTCCATCTTGAATATAAGACCATAAGACATAGGAGCAGAAATTAGGCTATTGGGCCCATTGAATCATTCAGCCATTCAATCATGGTTGATAAGTTTCTCAGCCCCATACTCCTGCTTTCTCCCCATAACCCATGATACTCAAAAATAAAACTAATAAGACCATAAGACACAAGAGTGGATGTGAGGCCATTTGCCCCATAAATCAAGGCTGATGGGCATTTCAAATCCACTTACTTGCACTCTCCCCATAGCCCTTAATCCCTTGCAAGATCAAAAATTTATCAATCTCTGCCTTGAAGACATTTAATGTCCCGGCCTCCACTGTGCTCTGTGGCAATGAATTCCACAGGCCCACCACTCTGTGGCTGAAGAACATCTTCCCATGTAAGAGAATTTCACAGGTTCACAACTCTCTGAGTGAAAAAATTCTTCTGTATTTCAGTCCTGAAAGACTTACCCTTTATTCTTAGACTGTGACCTCTAGTTCTGGACTTACCCAACATTGGGAACATTTCTCCCGCATATAACCTGTCCAGCCCCATCAAGATTTTATAATTTCCAATGAGAACCCCCTCATTATTTTAAATTTGAGTGAGTATAAGCCCAGTTAATCCAGTCTTTCCTCATATGTCAGTCCTACCATCCCAAGAATCAGTCTAGCGAATCGTCGCTAAACTTCCTCAAATGCGAGAATGTCCTTCCTCAGAGTAAGAGACCAAAACTGCATATAATACTCAAGGTGTGACCTAACCAAGGCCCTATATCACTGCTGCAAGACATCCTTACTCCGATATTTAAATCCTCTTGCTATGAAGGCCAGCATGCCATTCATTAGCTTTCATCACTGCCTGCTTCACCTGCATGCCAGTCTTCAGCAACTGTTCCAATGACACCCAGGTCTCGTTGCACCTCACCTTTTCCTAAACTGCCACCATACAGATAATAATCTGCCTTCCTATTTTTGTGAACAAAATGGATAATCTCACATGTATCCACATTATATTGCATTTTGCCAAGTACTTGCCCACTCAGCCAGTCTGTCCAAGCCACCCCGCAGCCTCTTAGCATCCTCCTCAAAGCACACACTGCCAGCCAGCTTATGCCATCTCCAAATTTGGAAAAATTGCATTCAACTCTTTTGTCCAAATCATAAATGTATATTGTGAATAGCTGAACCCGCGGTACTCCACTCATCACTTGTCGTAGGTGACAACCAAAGTATCACCTATTTCCGTGGCCATCACGTTTCGTATCCAGGGACATAGACTTAGGATTTATCAGCTTTGAGGACCATTAGCTTCTTTTGCAGATATTTTAACCAATGCTACTTTCAGAAGCAGCTTCATAAAGAACAGGAGTTACTGCTTTCAACCTCGTCTCTACCCAAGTGCATTGTGACAGGACAATAGATAGGTCATCGATGGGTAATTTCTGCTGTGCTTCTTTTGATTGGCCAAGGGGTTTGAATTAGGAGACATGGCTGCAGCTGAAGAGTAGGTGTTTAGAAATTAATTTTTAAAATACTTAACATCCAAATTAATTAATTAAATTCATGCCACAAAATTAGTGCCACAAAGCCAGTCTAACATCTAAAAGACACAAGTCAGGAGTGTGATAGAATACTCCCAACTTGCCTGGATAGGACACGGACCAGCCGGTTTCGAAACAGTTTCTACCCTACTGTTGCTAGAATACTGAATGGACTCACAAACTCTGCGCATTCGCCTGCACCTATGTGTTTTGTTTTTACCGCTGTTTACTTAATAGGGGCGGCACGGTTGTTCAGTGGTTAACACTGCTGCCTCACAGCACCAGGGTCCCAGGTTCAATTCCAGCCTCAGGAGATTGTCTGTGTGGAGTTTGTACATTCTCCCTGTGTCTGCATGGGTTTTCTCCTGTTTCCTCCCACAGTCCAAAGATGTGCAGTTTAGGTCAATTGACCATGCTAAATTGCCCATAGTGTTAGGTGCATTCGTAAGAGGGAAATGGGTCTGGTTGGGTTATTCTTCAGAGGGTCGGTGTGGACTTGTTGGGCCAAAGGGCCTGTTTCCACACTGTAGGGAATCTAATCGTATTTGCTTATCTTTGCTTTTTAACTATGTGATCTGCCTGTATTGCTCTCAAGACAAAGCTTTTCACTGTGCCTCGGTGCATGTGACAATAAATTAAATTCTAATTCATTCTCCACCAACACATGAGAAGCTTGAGACCATCCAGGACAAAAAAGTCCACAAACAGCCACTGCTTCCACCACTGAAACTCAGTAGCAGCAGTGCATACTATCTACAAGATGCACAGTAGAGTTTCATCAAAGATTCTAGACGTCACCTTCCAAACCCACAACACTTTCCACCTAGAAGGACAAAGACGACATATACAAGGGAACACCGCCACCTCGAAGATCTCCTCCAAGGCACTCACCATCTGACTTGGAAATATATTTTTATTCCTTCACTGTCGCTGGGTCAAAATCCTAGTATTCCTTTCCTAAGGCTACTGTGGGGCCGCTGTTGCAAAGTTGGGTTGATTATTTGATAGAAGGAAGAGTGTGGTCCTTTTAAAAGTTGATGTGTTTTTTTTCTGTGCTTAATGATTTGAAATGAGTGTCTGGGGGCAGCCGCTTGCTTGTTGCAGGTGTTCGAATTGAAACATTTGTATCAAAGGCTATAGCAGCATTTTTGCCAAGAAAACAGATTTTTAAATTTAGCCAATTAATTTAAACCAGACATTTGGAGACTAAAGACCAATTAAATTTAAATCTGATGGTTTTGACAACCTAGAACCAATCCGAATGTAAAGAAATTAATAGGTCATCAAGATTATGAAAGAAGAGGGCACTTGAAAATTGAGGGAGGGCAAACTGCCATCTGAAAAGATTAGGTCTTTCAGCTCTTAGAGTAACCATCATCTGACTAATGGTACAGTGGCACTCTTAGCAAAACTTTCTGACAGCTGAATTCGACGGAGAAAGGCATTCCTGATGTAACAATTCAAAGGAGGACGTGTTCCGGACAAAAGATCAAAGAAGAAGACACAGAAAGGTCCAGAAGCATAACCTGGCTGTAATTTTGAGAGGCAAATTTTATTTTTTTTTAATATAAATGGGACTTGTATTTTATTGGAACAGCGTACCATTAGAGTTTTGTTTTAATCGGGAATAGTTAGCAGTTAGAGGGGTTAGAGCAGTTCAGTTTGTTGGTGATTCTGTTAATTTGTTCACTGTTGGAGTTAGATAAATAACTTGTTACTTGTTAGTCATACAGTGAGTGAAAGAATTTCATGTCATTTGACCACTTCTTTATAACAGATTTGGGGAATGCGAGGAAGGTTATACCACTTATCACACTTCTTTTGACAGATTATGAAGTGAGGCAAACCTCTCTGGATGTTTCGGTTTTAGTTGTCAGAGGGGGAGTCGATTTCCGCTTCATAACAGATTGGGGGAACACCCAGAATCTGGACGGTTTGTGTACTGGATCTGAACAGATCTGAATGGATTTGAACAGATTCGGTGTACGAAAGGTCCCAACCAAATTAAACAAACTTGGAGATTAGTCTCCTAGATCTTTAAATAAACCTAAGGTGAGAAGTGGAAAATCTGTTTAATTTTGGTTACTTGTGTTTGGTTAAATCAAAAGTAGGGGAAATGGCTCTTAATATTGCTAAAGAGGTTCTAGGATGTGAAGACGCTTCCCAAATTTGCCAAGAAAGTTTAGGAAGACAGACAAAGACACACTTTTAAAATTAGCAATCAGGCTATAATTGGGCTTAACTAGAAATAAGAGGAAAGCTGAAATTGTAATGGAGTTGGTCAGTGTTTAGATATATCAGAGAAACAGTATATCAGAGACACAGGCAAGTGTAGTGCAGTTAGAAAAAAATTAAATTACAAAAAAGACAACTGGAGTTGGAGGACAAAGAAAGGGAAAGGGAACTGAAACAGTTTTACTTATGGTTACAAGCAGAGGAAAAAGAAAAAGAGAGAGAAGAAAGGGAGAAAGACAAAATATTTGAACTTTGGAAGTTGGCGATTAGACAGGAAAGTCAACGTTACAGAATGGAGGTGAATGTAGAAGGTAGGTTTAGTTAGAGGGATTGTAATGATGAGCAAACCATTGTAGCCAAAGGCCTGGTAGGGATATATATACAAATATGTCAAAACATTGCCAAAATTCGATGTAAAAGATGTAGAAGCCTTTTTAATTTCTTTTGAGAAATTAGTTAAACAGATGAAGTGGCCAGAGACTGTGTGAGTAATGTTAATTCAGACCAGGTTAGTAGTCAGGGCTAGTGAGGTATTTGCAAGGCTGACAGGGGAAGTGTCAGGAGAATATGAAGAGGTAAAAAAGATTGTTTTGAGTGCATTCATTTTGATACCAGAAACAAGTGGACAACTGTTCAGAAATGTAAGAAAGGAACCGGGTCAGATTTTAATCAAGTTTGAAAGAATTAAACAGAAAACTTTGAGAGATGGATGAGAGCATTAAAGATAGAAAAGACACATAAGGCTCTTTGAGATGTTATTCTGCTGGAGGAGTTTAAAACTCACTTCCAGAAGTGATAAGAACTCATGTTGAGGAACAGCCAGTTAAAACAGCAAGTAGTGGGTGGCACGGTGGCACAGAGACCCGGGTTCAATTCCCGCCTCAGGCGACTGACTGTGAGGAGTTTGCACGTTCTCCCCGTGTCTGCGTGGGTTTCCTCCGGGTGCTCCGGTTTCCTCCCACAGTCCAAAGATGTGCCGGGCCAGGTGAATTGGCCTTACTAAATTGCCCGTAGTGTTAGGTAAGGGGTAAATGTAGGGGTATGGGTGGGTTTCGCTTCGGTGGGTCGGTGTGGACTTGTTGGGCCGAAGGGCCTGTTTCCACACTGTAATGTAATCTAAAAAGAGCTATAGAGATGGCAGATGAACACGTATTTCTGCATTAATTGAAAAGTAGCTTCTAACAGCAATTTCATTCCATGAGGGATATAAATTAGAAAAGAAGGAGATCCTTCAATGAAAAACAAAAAAAAAAAGACCACACTAGAACAGTGTACCACAGGTAAGAAAGAAAGTCCAAGCGGGTGGAAAAGTGGTGAAAGACCTCAGGTGTTTTCACTGTTATAAAATGAGACACACAAAGTCACAGTGCTGGTGGTTTAAGAAAGGCACTGGAAAAAAGGATGTAGGAAAAGAGGCTAAACCAGTGGGATTAGTTGAGGTAGTGAAGAAAATCCCAAGAGAAATTGAGGAGCTGCAGGAGAGTGCACAGCCGAGTCAGGGACTGAATAATAAGAAAGCGCTTGATCTATTCAAAGACTTCACTTGTATGGGTAAGATTTACTCAGGTAGAACAGGGAACGTAGGCAATGAAGTTGAAATATTTAGAGATATGGGAGCTAGTCAGTCTCTAATAGTAAGAGATGAAAATATTTGCACTTCTTCTGAAATCATACCAGGAGAGTGATAATCTGTGAATAAATGGAGAGAGATTTAGTGTTCCCCTGTGTAAAATAAGGCTAGCAAGTTCAGTCAAGACTGGGGAAGTGACAGTGAGGGTGATTGAAAAAATGGCTACTCCAGGAATACAGTTTGTTCTTGGAAATTATATAGCTGGATCAAAGGTGGCAGTGATCCCATTGTAGTGGAGAAGCCAAAAGGAAACCAGGGAACTGAGGAGTTAAAAGGAGAAGTTCCTGGAATTTTTCCAGATTATATCGTGACAAGATCCCACAGTCAAAAGTTAAAGCAAGAAGGAAAACCAAAGGGAAAAATGAAGGAGTTGAGATCCAGGAAGCAGACACCTTGTTTGATGAAATGTAAAAAGAAGAACCTGAGCAGGTAGAGGATCAGGCAGAGGTGTTTAGTTCTGAAAGATTAATGGAGTTATGACAAAAAGATGAGGCAATAAAAGATTTATATCACAAAGCCTACTCTGAAAAGGAATCAGAATGTATTCCAAGATATTATTGCCTTAAGGATAAAATCTTAAGGTAGAAATGGAGACTTTGGCAGGTGAATGCAGATGAGACATGGACAGAAAGTCACCAGATAGCATACAGACAGGAAGTAACGCGGGTAGCACACAAATTACTTGTAGGATGTCATCACGGAGTGAGGAAAACTCAGGCTAAGATACAGAAGCAATTCCAATTACAAGGATTACATAAAGCTGTGGTTGAATTTTGCCATACCTGTCATATGTGTCAAATGGTGGGAAAGCCACAGACAGCCATCAAACCAGTGCCTTTGATGCCGATTCCCTCATACAAAGGATGTATGGGTTATGATTGATTGTGTGGGTCCCCTCCCTAAAACTAAAAGTTGGAATAAGTATTTACTAACCATGATGGACGTGTCTTCCGGGTTTCCAGAGACAATTCAATTATGGACTGTTAAGGCAAAAAGGATTGTGGAGGAGTTGCTTGTTTTCTTTACCCATTGTGGACTACCTAGGGAGATTCAGTCAGACCAATGGGTCCATTTTTGCCGCCAGATTATTTAAGGTGGTGATGGATAGTTTAGGCATTAAATACTTTACATCAAATGCGTAACATCCTGAATCCCAGGGAGCGTTGTAAAGGTGGCATCAGATTTTAAAGACCATGTTGTGGGCTTACTGCCAGAATTACTCAAACGATTGGGATGAGGGTACCCCATTTATATTATTTGCTATCAGAGATGTTGCAAATGAATCGACATAGTTTAAGCCATTTGAATTGATATTTGGACACAAAGTAAGAGGGCCTTCACAATTAATTAAGGAAAAGTTGATATGGCTGAAATCCAAGATTTCACAGTTAGATTATGCATCTGAGGTAAGAGAAAGGTTAAACAAAGTAGCTAGACAGCATTTAAAGGTATTGTAGTTCATAATGAAGCAAGAGACAGATAAGAAATCTAAAAAAATCATAAGTTTGCCCATTGGGATAAAGTATTGGTGCTGTTACCAGTGTTAGGAAATCCCTTCAAAGCGTGTTTAACTGGTTCCAATCAGATTGAGAAGAAGTTAAGTCAGCTGAATTATCTGGTAAAGATTCCAGATAGGAAAAAAATGTATTGGGTTTGTCATATGAACATGCTGAAACAGTATTATGACAGAGAAAGGGAACTGGAGAAACAGGTATTAGCTATTGGCACTTAGGGTGAAGAATCAAATCCAGAGGTTTGGATTTTGATGTGCCTCAGAACAGATTGACTAATTTGGAAGTCCTTAAAGAATGGGATAGTGTGTTAAGCTATCTATGTCGAAGAGTGCGGTGCTGGAAAAGCCCAGCCGGTCAGGTAGTATCTGAGGAGCAGGAGAGTCGACATTTCAAGCATAAGCTCTTCATCAGGAATGAGATGGTGATCCAAGGGGACTGAGAGATAAATAGGAAGGGGGTGGGGCTGGGGGGAATTAGTTCGGAATGCAATATATAGACGAAGTGGGGGTGAAGGTGATAGTTCGGAGAGGAGGGTGAGCAGGTAGGTGGGAAAGAAGAGGGCGGTGCCGAGTTAGAAGGTCGGATCTGGGATAAGGTAGGGGGTGGGAAATGAGGAAACTGGTGAAATCCACATTGATCCTGTGTGGTTGGAGGGTCCCAAGGTGGAAGATGAGGCGTTCTTCCTCCAGGCATCTGGGGGTAAGGGTTTGGCGGTTGAGGAGGCCCAGGACCTGCATATCCTTGGCAAAGTGGGAAGGGGAGTTAAAGTGTTCGGCCACAAGGAGGCAGGGTTGTTTGGTCTATGTGTCCTGGAGTTATTCCCTGAAGCGTTCTGCAAATAGGTGTCCTGTCTCCCCAGTGTAGAGGAGACCACATCGGGAGCAACAGATACAGTAGATGACATATGTGGAAGTGCAGGTAAATCTCTAACAGATGTGGAAGGCTCCTTTGGGGCCTTGGATGGAGGTAAGGGAGGAGTTGTGGATGCAGGTTTTGCAATTCTTCCGGTGGCAGGGGAAGGTGCTGGGAGGGGAGGGTGGGTTGGTTGGGCTGTGGACCTAACAAGAGAGTTGTGGAGGGAATGGTCTTTACAGAATGCAGATAGGAGTGGGGAGGGAAATATCCCCCTGGTAGTGGTGCCTGTTGTAGGTGGCGGAAATGGCAGAGGTTGATGCAATGTATCTGGAGGATGACAGGGTGGAAGATGAGGACCAGGGATGTTTGTCCTTGTTGTGATTGGAGGGGTGGAGTTCAAGGACGAAGGTGCAGGAAGCGCATGAGATGCACTGGAGGACCCTACGTCGATTCTCCTTGTCACAAAGCTAGTCCCCTTTTCTTTCTAAAACCTGTTCCTTGGCTCAAGGAGACTCTGTCCTTTAGTTTTATTTTGAGGGGTAATAAACCGGGCCAGGCTCTGATCAATCTGGTTTGGTACAGAGATAAAAAGGATTTTGTGGCCTTTTGTTTATTTGTAAACAGATAGACTTCAGGCCAAAGTGGTCATGTTTTAGAAGTGACCGTGTAATTGGATTAGACTACTTACAGTGTGGAAACAGGCCCTTCGGCCCAACAAGTCCACACCAACCCGCCGAAGCACAATGCACCCATGTCCCTACACCTACCACTACCACTACGGGCAATTTAGCATGACCAATTCACCTGACCTGCACATCTTTGGACTGTGGGAGGAAACCCACGCAGACACAGAGAGAATGTGCAAACTCCACACAGTCAGTCGCCTGAGGTGGGAATTGAACCAGGGTCTCTGGCGCTGTGAGGCAGCAGTGCTAACCACTGTGCCACCATGCCACCCATAATGAAAGGGGAGTGGTCAGCTCTCTAACTGAACTGAGCAGTTTTAGTTCAGTCTTGAACTGGTTGGAAGTTTAACAGGGAACTGTGTGGAAACTTGTCTCTTTTCTGCCCTACAACTTCAACCAATTATACTGGGTTTTAAAGTGAGTTTGCTTTTTGGGACTGTTGTGTGTATTCGGAACAGCATAATTAAATCTAGTTGAATAGGTTGAGTTCATTAGGTTGAGTTCCTGAAGAAGGGCTAATGCCCGAAACGTCGATTCTCCTGTTCCCTAGATGCTGCCTGACCTGCTGCGCTTTTCCAGCAACACATTTCCATCTCTGATCTCCAGCATCTGCAGACCTCACTTTCTCCTCAATGAGTTCATTAGGGGTTCTTTATTCTGTTCTTTGTATTTCATTGTGTAATCTTGTGAATAAATCTTTGTCTGTTTCAAAATCTAGTGAACCTAATCCGGGTAATTTTCACTGTACATTTACCAAAACAAATTGCAAAGTTATGGTCTGAGATGCCTGCTTAAGAATGTTTTAAATGGTCTGGCTTAGTCTATAACATCCTGCTCCTCAGATGCTGCCTGACCCCTGACTTTTCCAGCATTTACAGTGCTCACTTTTTTCCCTGTTAAGCTATCAATATTCGCTAGAAAAAATATTCAACCGTTGAAAAAGAACTATTGAGAACCAAATCGATTCTAAAAAAATTAGTAGGTCATCAAGGGTATAAAAGAAGAGGGCATTTGAAATTCAGAGGAGAGCAAACTGCCATCTGAAGAAATTAGCTCTTTCAGTTCTCAGAGTAACCATCATCTGACTAAAAGTACAGCAGCACTCTTAGCTAAACTTCCTGACACCTGAATTCGGCAGAGAGAGGTGTTCCCGATGCAACAATTTGAAGGAGGAGGTGTTCCTGAAATAGGGTCAACAGAGCAGTCGCAGAAAGGTTCAGAAGGCATAACCTGGCAGTAATGTTGAGAGTCTAAATTTGTATTGTTTTTTTATACAAGTGGGACTAATGTTTTATTGGAACAGCATACCATTAGAGTTTTGTTTTAATCAGGAACAGTTAGCAGTTAGAGGTGAGTTGTTCAGTTTATTAATGGTTCTGGCAATTTGTTCACTGTTGGAGTTCAATAAATAAATCGTTACTTGTTGATTATTCAGTGAGTGAAAGGATTTCATTTCATTTAATGACTCCTTTATAACAGATTGCGGGGGGGGGGGGGTGTTAGAGTTAGGTGATACCACATGTCATACTTCTTTTAACAGATTATGAAGTGAGGCAAGTTTCTCTGGATGTTTCGGTTTTAGTTGTCAGAGGGGGGGTGGTCGACATCTGCTTCATAACATTACGTATAGCCCACAGGGACTGCACTGGTTCAAGAAGGCAGCTCACCAACACTTTCTGAAAAGCAAGAGAAAGGGGCAAAAAATACTGGCCAACCAGCAACAACCACATCCCACAAACTATTTTTTAAAAATTTGAATGGTGATTGCTGGGTGGGTAATATGTTGCAGCTGTAGCATATGAGAGCTGGTGGATGGCATTGCAAACCATGTTGACCACACCTACCACGAGTGTTAGCTTCTCGTAGAATTTTGACTCACAGTTGATAAAGTGGAGTCTGAGCTTGGGACACTGCAACACATTGAGGTGGAGTTAGAGATAGTTGGACACTGTTTCAGGAGACAGTCACACCCTTACATTGATTGCATCAAATTTTGTCAGGAATACAATGGTATGACTGTGAATGAGACTGGAATGGGGATCCAAAATTTAGACTTGGAGGAGCCTCTGCCAATATGTACGAGGTTCTTGCTGCCATGTGGATGAGGGCACATGAGGGAGGATGAGTAAACTGACAACACTGCTGTGGTCCTGAGCCCCAGTCAAAATTGGGAGAGAAAAGAGAAATATAGTAGCAACTGGAAATAATGGTTATAGGAATAGATACTGTACATGAAAAGGTTGTATTGCCTATCAGATGCCAAAGTTAAGGAACTCTCTCCTGGGCTGGTGAGGAGCATGGAATTGGAGGGGAAAGATCCAGTTGTTATGTTCACATAGGTACCATTGACATATATCATAGTCAGAAAGAGGTTCTGCTGAGAGGTAATAAGCAATTCAAGATTAAATTAAAAAGCAGAACTCCAAATTTATTAATCACTGTATTACTACGAGTAGAAATTGGCAGAGGGTTAAAAAAGATTAGAGAGGTAAATGTATGGTTCAGATGTTGATGTAGGAGAAGTGGGCTCTGATTCACAGGGGTTTGGCAACTCTGGGGAAAGAGAGCTGTTCTGCTGGGATGAGCTTTAATTTAATCATGCTGTCACTAACATCCTGGTGAATCATATAACTAGAAATTTAGATAATATTTTAAATTGATTAGTTCCAGGGAGGATTCAATTGAAGGAGACTTTAAAATTTCAAAAACTGACGAGTGAACAGAAGTGTAAGGTAGTGAGGAGGTGAACAACAGACATGAGTGGCAATTATCTGTAGGCCTCCGAAGAATTGCTACACTATCAGGCAAACTTAGACAAGCTGAATCAGTGGGCACATGCATGGAAAATGAAGTATGATGTGGATAAATGTGATGTTATCCACTTTGGTAGCAAAAACAGGAAGGCAGATTATTATCTGAATGGCGAAAGATTGGAAAAATGGAAAGTGCTACGAGACTGAGGTGTCTTTCTATACCAGTTGCTGAAAGTAAACATCTCGGTGCAAAATTGGTGAAGAAGGCAAATGATATGCTATCGTTCACAGCAAGATGATTTGAGTACGGAAACAGGGATGTCTTGCTACAGGTTGCTGTGATCACCTCTGGAGTTTTGTGTGCAGTTTTGGTCTCCTTATCAGAGGAAGGATTTTCTAGTTATGGAGGGAGTGTAACAAAGGTTTACCAGATTAATTCTTGGAGTGATGTATGAAGAGAGACTTGGTGGTTAGGATTATTTCCACTAAAGTTTTGAAGAATGAGTGTGGGGGTGGGGTATATCTCTCAGAAATCTATTGAATTCAAGCAGGACTAATCAGGGTAAGTACAGGAGTAAAAGCAAATTACTGTGAATGCTGGAATCTGAAACCAAAAGAGAAAATGCTGGAAAATCTCAGCAGGTCTGGCAGCATCTGTAAGGAGAGAAAAGAGCTGACGTTTCGAGTCTACCTGACCCTTTTGACAAAGGGTCAATTAGACTCGAAACATCAGCTCTTTTCTCTCCTTACAGATGCTGCCAGACCTGCTGAGATTTTCCAGCATTTTCTCTTTTGGTTGAAGTACAGGAGTGATGTTCCCAATGAATAGGGAGTCCAGAACCATGGGTCAGGGGTCACAGTTTAAGGATACCTGATGACCATTTAGGACAGAGATGAGAAACATTTTCATTCAGAAATCGTGAGCCCGTGGAATTCACTGCCAAAGAATGCATTTGAAGCCACAACATTCAATGTTTTCACAAAAGAATTCGATCTAGTTCTAAGAGTTAAAGCTATCAAAGAGTGTGAGGAGAAAACAGGATCAGACTAGTCAGTTCTTCTATAACGCGATGGTTGAGTTGTTGTGCAATCCCGTGTTATAGAAAAATCGGGCTTTAGAAACTGCACTTAAAGTGTTGTCGCTGTAATTGTATTACAGCCAACACATGTTTTAAAAGTTTGTGCATAGAAACAGTATCCCCAGTTCGTCAATCACATCACAGCAAATTCACGTTGACAAAATGCACGTTATAACAGAATGACCTGGACTGAGTTGGACGGTCAGCTATGACCCAATTGAATGATGGAGCAGGCTTGAAGAGCTAAATGATCTCTCTCTGCTCCTATTTTTTACAATTCTATCAATATGTTTCTATGGAAACAATGAAAGCATATAACAATTATTGTGATTGATTTTAATCTGCATATTGACTGGACAAATCAGAAAGGCAACATAGAAGGTAAATTTGCAGAGTGCCTCAGAGAATGTTTCTGAAGATTTTTTGTTTTGTTTCTTATGTGCATGTTGCAAAACCTCAGAAGCAAGCTATTTCAGATCTAGTAATATGTAATGAGTTAGGTTTAATAGGCAGTCTTATACTTAAGGATCTTCTCGGGAGTAGCAATCACAACATAGTAGAATTTCAAATTCAGTTTGAGGAAAAACAACTTGAATGTCTCAAACCAGTATCCTAAAGTTAAATAATAGATGTGCAATGAAAGGGGTATCTAAAAGAGGCTGGGAAAGTAGACTAAGAGTAAAGTCAGTGGATAACTAATGGTAGACTGTAAGCAGATATTTCATAATGCTCAACAAAAATTTATTCCAATTATAGAAAAGGATTCAATGAGAAGGATCATTGTTAAAGGCAGTCAAGAAGACTATCCAGTCAAATATTAAGGAAAACAAAGTGGAAAAAGTTAAAGGTAGGACAAAGGATTAGAAATTCATTAAGAACCAGTAGTGGATGACTGAAAAGCTGCTGAAGAGGGAGAAAATTGATTCTGAAAATAAATTGGCAGGAAAGATAAAGGAAACAGTAAGAGCCTCTGTGGTTATATCAAAAGAGATCAGCTAAAGTCAGTGAGGAACCCTTGGAGGACAGAACTGGAGAATAAATAACAGGGAGTAGAATAATACCATAATTTATAAGACCGTAAGACCATAAGACATAGGAGTGGAAGTAAGGCCATTCGGCCCATCGAGTCCACACTCCGCCATTCAACCATGGCTGATGCGCATTTCAGGAGAAAGTGAGGTCTGCAGATGCTGGAGATCAAAGTTGAAACTTTATTGCTGGAACAGCACAGCAGGTCAGGCAGCATCCAGGGAACAGGAGATTCGACGTTTCGGGCACAGGCCCTTCTTCAGGAATGAGCAGAGAGTGTTCCGCAGGAGAAGATAAAAGGTAGGGAGGAGGGACTTGGAGGAGGGGCGTTGGAAATGTGATAGGTGGAAAGAGGTCAAGGTGAGGGTGATAGGTCGGAGTAGGATGGAGGCGGAGAGGTCAAGAAGAAGACTGCAGGTCAGGAAGGCGGTGCTGGGCTGGAGGGATTCGGCTGAGACAAGGTGGGGGGAGGGGGGATGAAGAAACTGGTGAAGTCCAAGTTCATCCCCTGTGGTTAGAGGGTTCCCAGTCGGAAGATAAGACGCTCCTCCTCCGACCGTCGCGTTGTTGTGGTTTGGCGGTGGATGAGTCCAATGACCTGCATATCCTCGGTGGAGTGGGAGGGGGAGTTGAAATGCTGTGCTACAGGGTGGTTGGGTTGGTTCGTCCGGGTGGCCCAGAGGTGCTCTCTGAATCGCTCCGCAAGTAGGCGGCCTGTCTCCCCAATATAGAGGAGGCCACACCGGCTGCAGCAGATGCAGTAGATGATGTGGGTGGAGGTGCAGGTGAATCTGTGGCGGATATGGAAGTTTCCTTTGGGGCCTTGGAGAGATCTGGAGTCCATGGGGGATCAGTCGGTTCCGTAGGCAGGTGCTGAGAAAGGAGATATGGCTGTGGTAACGAGTCTGCTTCAGAATGTGGCTGAAGAGCTTCTGTGCAGAGGAGATGACCTGGGGTGTGCAGTGAGAGAGGGACTCACTGAAATCTTTGGAGAGAGAGGCAGAGAGCTTCTTCAAGGAAGGCATCCTTGTAAGAGGATTCGCAGTAGGTTGAAATCTTCGAGGAGAAAGTGAGGTCTGCAGATGCTGGAGATCAAAGTTGAAACTTTATTGCTGGAACAGCACAGCAGGTCAGGCAGCATCCAGGGAACAGGAGATTCGACGTTTCGGGCACAGGCCCTTCTTCAGGAATGAGCAGAGAGTGTTCAGCAGGAGAAGATAAAAGGTAGGGAGGAGGGACTTGGAGGAGGGGCGTTGGAAATGTGATAGGTGGAAAGAGGTCAAGGTGAGGGTGATAGGTCGGAGTAGGATGGAGGCGGAGAGGTCAAGAAGAAGACTGCAGGTCAGGAAGGCGGTGCCGGGCTGGAGGGATTCGGCTGAGACAAGGTGGGGGGAGGGGGGAATGAAGAAACTGGTGAAGTCCAAGTTCATCCCCTGTGGTTGGAAGGTTCCCAGTCGGAAGATAAGACGCTCCTCCTCCGACCGTCGCATTGTTGTGGTTTGGCGGTGGATGAGTCCAATGACCTGCATATCCTCGGTGGAGTGGGAGGGGGAGTTGAAATGCTGTGCTACAAGGTGGTTGGGTTGGTTCGTCCGGGTGGCCCAGAGGTGCTCTCTGAATCGCTCCGCAAGTAGGCGGCCTGTCTCCCCAATATAGAGATGCGCATTTCAGCTCCACTTACCAGCGTTCTCCCCGTAGCCCTTAATTCCTCTAGACAACAAAAATCTATCAATCTCGGCCTTGAAGACATTTAGCGTCCCGGCTCCGTGGCAATGAATTCCACAGGTCCACCACTCTCTGGCTGAAGAAATGTCTCCGCATTTCTGTTCTGAAATGACCCCCTCTAATTCTAAGGCTGTGTCCACGGGTCCTAGTCTCCTCGTCTAACGGAAACAATTTCCTAGCATCCACCTTTTCCAAGCCATGTATTATTTTGTACGTCTCTATTAAGTCTCCCCTTAATCTTCTAAACTCCAACGAATACAATCCCAGTATCCTCAGCCGTTCCTCATATGTTAGACCTGTCATTCCAGGGATCATCCGTGTGAATCTCCGCTGGACACGTTCCAGTGCCAGTATGTCCTTCCTGAGGTGTGGGGACCAAAACTGGACACAGTACTCCAAATGGGACCTAACCAGAGCTTTATAAAGTCTTAGTAGTACATCTCTGCTTTTATATTCCAACCCTCTTGAGATAAGAGACAACATTGCATTCGCTTTCTTAATCACGGACTCAACCTGCATGTTTACCTTTAGAGAATCCTCGACTAGCACTCCCAGACCCCTTTGTACTTTGGCTTTATTAATTTTCTCACCATTTAGAAAGTAGTCTATGCTTTTATTCTTTTTGCCAAAGTGCAAGACCTCGCACTTGCTCACGTTAAATTCCATCAGCCATTTCCTGGACCACTCTCCCAACCTGTCTAGATCCTTCTGTAGCCTCCCCACTTCCTCAGTACTACCTGCCTGTCCACCTAACTTCGTATCATCGGCAAACTTCGCTAGAATGCCCCCGGTTCCCTCATCCAAATCATTAATATATAATGCGAACAGCTGTGGCCCCAGCACCGAACCCTGCGGGACACCGCTCGTCACCGGCTGCCATTCTGAAAAAGTACCTTTTATCCCAACTCTCTGCCTTCTGTTAGACAGCCAATCCTCAATCCATCCCAGCAGCTCACCTCGAACACCATGGGCTCTCACCTTGCTCAGTAGCCTCCCGTGTGGCACCTTATCAAAGGCCTTTTGAAAGTCTAGATAGACCGCATCCACTGGGTTTCCCTGGTCTAACCTACTTGTTACCTCCTCAAAAAATTCCAACAGGTTTGTCAGGCATGACCTCCCTTTCCTAAATCCATGTTGACTTGTTCTAATCAGACTCTGCTCTTCCAAGAATTTAGAAACCTCATCCTGAATGATGGATTCTAGAATTTTACCAACAACCGAGGTTAAGCTGATTGGCCTATAATTTTCCATCTTTTGCCTTGATCCTTTCTTGAACAAGGGGGTTACAACAGCCATCTTCCAATCATCCGGGACCTTTCCTGACTCCAGTGACTCTTGAAAGATCTCAACCAATGCCTCTGCTATTTCCTCAGCCACCTCTCTCAGAACTCTAGGGTGTATCCCATCGGGGCCAGGAGATTTATCAATTTTAAGACTTTTTAACTTTTCTAGCACTATCTCTTTCGTAATGGCAACCATACTCAACTCAGCCCCGTGACACCCTTTGATTTTTGGGATATTACTCGTGTCTTCCACTGTGAAAACTGACGCAAAGTACTTGTTAAGTTCTCCTGCTATTTCCTTATCTCCCATCACTAGGCTTCCTGCATCAGTTTGAAGTGGCCCAATGTCTACTTTTGCCTGTCGTTTGTTTCTTATGTACTGAAAGAAACTTTTACTATTATTTCTAATATTACTGGCTAGCCTACCTTCATATTTGATCCTCTCATTTCTTATTACACTCTTTGTTATCCTCTGTTTGCTTTTGTATCCTTCCCAATCTTCTGATTTCCCACTGTTCTTAGCCACTTTATAGGATCTCTCTTTTTCTTTAATACATTTCCTGACTTCCTTTGTCAGCCAAGGTTGTCTAGTCCCTTCCCGGTTAATCTTTCTTTTCTTGGGAATGAACCTCTGTACAGTGTCCTCAATTATACCTACAAACTCCTGCCATTTTTGCTCTACTGTCTTCCCGATTAGCCTCTGCTTCCAGTCTATTTTAGTCAGTTCCTCTCTCATGCCCTCATAATTACCTTTATTCAACTGTAACACCATTACATCCAATTTTGCCTTCTCCCTTTCAAACTCCAGACTGAACTCTACCATATTATGGTCGCTACTTCCTCAGGGTTCCCTTACTTAAAGATCTTTTATAGAGTCTGGTTCATTGCAAAGCACTAGGTCCAGAATAGCCTGCTCTCTTGTGGGCTCCATGACAAGCTGTTCCAAAAAGCCATCCTGTAAGCATTCCATGAATTCCCTTTCTTTAGATCCACTAGCAACATTATTTACCCAGTCCACCTGCATATTGAAGTCTCCCATGATCAATGTAACCTTGCCTTTCTGACATGCCTTCTCTATTTCCCGGTACATGTTGCGTCCCTGGTCCTGACCACTGTTAGGAGGTCTATACACAACTCCAATTATGTTTTTTGTGCCTTTGTGGTTCCTCAATTCCACCCACACAGACTCCACATCATCCGACGCTATGTCATTCAATACCATAGATTTAATTTTGTTCTTAACTAACAAGGCAACCCCACCCTCTCTGCCCACCTCTCTGTCTTTTCGATAAGTTGAAAAACCATGGAGGTTTATGCCAGTCCTGACCCCCCTGTAACCAAGTCTCTGTGATGCCTACTACATCATAATCATTCACTATTATCTGTGCCATTAGTTCATCGGCTTTGTTATGAATGCTACGAGCATTCAGGTAAAGTGCCTTAATGCTAACTTCCTTATCATTAGAGATGTTGGAAGTCATATGTCCTAAGTTATCCTTGCTTTTTACTGCATTCTCAGTCTGCCTCAATTTTAAATCTGCCTGGAAACATGCTATCCTGCTGCTTATCTTGCCATTTACCTCCATACTCCCTGTCGCTTTCACTTTCCCTTCCCCCCAACTCAGAAGTTTAAAGTCCTACTGACCACCCTATTTATCCTCTTCGCTAGAACATTGGTACCTGATCGGTTCAGGTGGAGACCGTCCCAACGGTACAGATCCCCCGTGTTCCAAAACTCATGCCAATGCCCCATGAAGTGGAATCCCTCTTTCCCACATCAATCCCTTAGCCACGTGTTTACTTGCCTAATTTTCTTATCCCTATGCCAATTGGCACGTGGCTCGGGCAGTAATCCGGAGATTATGACCCTTGACGACCTGTGCTTCAATTTCCTGCCTCGTGCTTCGTAATGCCCAAACAGGTCCTCCACCCTAGTCTTGCCTATGTTGTTGGTACCAACGTGGACCACAACAACTGGATCCTCCCCCTCCCGCTCCAATATCCTTTCAAGCCGGTCGGAGATGTCTCGCATCCTGGCACTGGGCAGGCAACGCACCATGCGAGACTCCCGATCCGGCTTGCAAAGGATACTATCTGTCCCCCTAATTATAGAATCCCCTATAACCACTACTTGTCTGTTAGCTCCCCCCTCTTGAATGGCCTTCTGCACCATGGTGCCTTGGTCAGTTGGCTCATCCTGTCCAGAGCCCTTTTCCTCATCCGAACAGGGAGCAAGAATCTCGTACCTGTTGGACAAGGTCAAGGGCTGAGGCTCCTCCACTCCTGAACTCCGGTTCCCCCTACCTGCCTCCGGTTCCCCCTACCTGCCTCACTTACAGTCACACTCTTTTGTGCCTGATCACTAGCTGAATGCAATTTAAACCAATATTTTGCATACGAGTTCACAGTGGAGGACACAATGAACATCCCGAAGATAACAGATAACAAGGTGCTAATGGGAGGAAAGATCTTGCAATAAACCTCATCATGAGGGACAAAGTATTTGACAAACTAGTGAAACTAAAGGCAGACAAATTGACAGATCCTGCTGGCCTGCATGCAAGGGCTTTTAAATAAATGACTGCAGAGATAGTAGAGGCAAAAGTTGAAATACTCCCGTACCCACTGGATTCCAGGAACATTCTAGCAGATTGGAAACCCACTACTATGATACCCCAATTCAAAAATCGAGGGAGACAGAAAGCTGGAAACTATAGACCAGTTAGTCTAACATTTGTCATTGGAGAAATGTTAAAATCCATGAATAAGGAAAAGCTTGGATGATTATTTAAATAGAATAGCCTCCTTCTGCACGGTAACAATTCTGTGATTCTGAGCTTGCCACCATTCATTCATAATAGCAACAACTAGTCCATAAAGCTGCAATATTTTTTGTATTGTTACCACTTACTGATGAGACAGAGCATGAACAGTGAAGGAAGGAATAGAAAGCAAATTCTGCATACTGGATCTAATTATCTCATGGGCTGTCATAGAATCAAAGCTCTATGAGTCAAAAATTGGTTTGATCATTCACATGGATATTCACCTGTGACTTTGAGTAGATGTCATTCTCAAGTCAAGTGATAGCTGATGATAAATATACACCTTTATAACTTACTTAGTTTTCAGTTTATTTTGAGGCAAATTGTTTTTGTCTTTTAAACCTGAATTACATCATCCCTTTCTTGTGTGTGACAGCATCTTTGATCAATTTTATTAGATTAGTCATTATCTGTTAAATGGGATGAATTAATCTAACAGTATATTTATCTCAGTTAAAGTCCTAAAGGGACTAATTTGTCTGTTAATACAGTTCCCAGTTCTAAATGAGTTTTGCAATATCAAAATCATATTTAGTTTGACTTTAATAAACTGAGAATAATTAATAAAGGTGAAACATTTGGATGTCCCTGCTCCCTTGTGGCTATTTTTAATTTATTTTTTGTTATGCTTTTTTAAAGAAGTTATGAATACTATGTTAGATGTAACTGATCAGATGGATTTAGCCTCTTGTATATGTTTTGCCAGTGTGTTTCTTCTGCCAAATACTATGTCAGTTCTGGGGTAGTTATTATGGTGAGTGTCCTTTCTAAGTTGCGTGAGTCTGTAGCTATTCAGCAATTAGCACTGTGCTGCATATTGGCAGAGGTATAGAATATAAAAACAAAATCATAAATTACTGGAAAAACTCAGCTGCGTGGGAAATCATGTCTCACAAACTTGATTGAGTTTTGTGAAGATGTAACAAAGAGGATTGATGAGGGCAGAGTAGTAGATGTGATCTATTTGGACTTCAGTAAGACGTTCAACAAGGTTCCCCATGGGAGACTGATGAGTAAGGTTAGATCTCATGGAATACAGGGAGAATTTGCCATTTGGATACAGCACTGACTCAAAGGTAGACGACAGAGGGTGGTGGTGGAAGGTTGTTTTACAGACTGGAGGCCTGTGACCAGTCAATTGCCACAAGGATCAGTGCTGGGTCCACCATTTTTCATCATTTATATAAATGGTTTGGATGTGAGCATAAGAAGTATAGTTAGTAAGTTTGCTCTTGACTCCAAAATTTGAGGTGTAGTGGACAGTGAAGAAGGTTACCTCAGATTACAACAGGATCTTGACCAGGTGGGCCAATTGGCTGAGAAATGGTAGATGGAGTTTAATTTAGATAAATGTGAGGTGCTGCATTTTGGGAAAGCAAATCTTACCAGGACTTATACACTTAATGGTGAGGTCCTGGGGAGTGTTGCTGGGCAAAGAGACCCAGGAGTACAGGTTCATAGCTCCTTGAAAGTAGAGTCGCAGGTAGATAGGATAGTGAAGAAGACGATTGGTATGCTTTCCTTTATTGGTCAGAGTATTGAGCACAAGAGTTGAGAGGTCATGTTACGCCTGTATATGACATTGGTTAGGCCACTGTTGGAATATTGCATGCAATTCAGGTCTCCTTCCTATCGGAAAGATGTTGTGAAACTTGAAAAGATTCAGAAAAGATTTACAAGGGTGTTGCCAGGGTTGGAGGATTTGAGCGACAGGGAGAGGCAGAACAGGTTTGGGCTGTTTTCGCTGGCGCATCGGAGGCTGAGGGGTGACCTTATAGATGTTTATAAAATAAAAGTCTCTTCTCTGGGTTGGGAGAGTTCAGAACTAGAAGGCATAGGTTTAGGGTGAGAGGGGAAAGATATAAAAGGGGCAACTTTTTCACATAGAGGGTGGTACGTGTATGGAATGAGCTGCCAGAGGAAGTGGTGGAGGCTGGTACAATTGCAATATTTAAAAGGCATCTGGATGGGTATATAGAGAACATAGAACATAGAAGAATACAGCGCAGTACAGGCCCTTCGGCCCTCGATGTTGCGCCGATCCAAGCCCACCTAACCTACATTAGCCCACTATCCTCCATATGCCTATCCAATGCCCGCTTAAATGCCCATAATGAGGGAGAGTCCACCACTGCTACTGGCAGGGCATTCCATGAACTCACGACTCGCTGAGTAAAGAACCTACCCCTAACATCTGTCCTATACCTACCCCCCCTTAATTTAAATCTATGCCCCCTTGTAATAGCTGACTCCATACGTGGAAAAAGATTCTCACTGTCGACCCTATCGAAACCCCTAATCATCTTGTACACCTCTATCAAGTCACCCCTAAACCTTCTTTTCTCCAATGAAAACAACCCCAAGTGCCTCAGCCTTTCCTCATACGATCTTTCTACCATACCAGGCAACATCCTGGTAAACCTCCTCTGCACCCGTTCCAGTGCTTCCACATCCTTCCTATGACGACCAAAACTGCACACAATACCCCAGATGCGGCCGCACCAGAGTCTTATACAACTGCAACATGACCTCAGGACTCCGGAACTCAATTCCTCTACCAATAAAAGCCATTATGCCATATGCCTTCTTCACCGCACTATTCACCTGGGTGGCAACTTTCAAAGATCTGTGTACATGGACACCAAGATCCCTCTGCTCATCCACACTACCAAGTATCTGTCCATTAGCCCAGTACCCCATCTTTTTATTACTCTTACCAAAGTGAATCACCTCACACTTAGCTACATTGAACTCCATTTGCCACCTTTCTGCCCAGTTCTGCAGCTTATCTATATCCCGCTGTAACCTGCCACATCCTTCCTCACTGTCTACAACTCCTCCGACTTTCGTATCATCCGCAAACTTGCTCACCCAACTTTCTAACCCCTCCTCCAGGTCATTTATAAAAATGACAAACAGCAATGGTCCCAAAACAGATCCTTGCGGAACACCGCGAGTGACGGCACTCCAAGATGAACCTTTGCCATCAACTACTACCCTCTGTCTTCTTCCAGCCAGCCAACACCTAATCCAAACCTCCAACTCACCCTCAATGCCATACCTCCGTATTTTTTGCAGTAGTCTACCATGGGGAACCTTAGCAAACGCCTTACTAAAATCCATATACACCACATCTACCGCTTTCCCCTCGTCCACCTCCTTAGTCACCTTCTCAAAGAATTCAATAAGGTTTGTGAGGCACGACCTGCCCTTCACAAAACCATGCTGACTATCCTTGATCACATTATTCCTATCCAGATGTTCATAAATCCTATCCCTTACAATTCTCTCTAAGATTTTGCCCACAACAGAAGTGAGACTCACCGGCCTATAGTTACTAGGGTTATCCCTACTCCCCTTTTTGAACAAGGGAACCACATTTGCTAGCCTCCAATCTTCTGGCACTACTCCTGTAGACAACGAGGACATAAAAATCAAGGCCAATGGCTCTGCAATCTCCTCCCTTGCTTCCCAGAGAATCCTAGGATAAATGCCATCAGGCCCAGGGGACTTATCTATTTTCACCCTTTCCAGAATTTCCAACACCACTTCTCTACATACCTCAAAGCCATCCATTCTACTTAATTGTGACTCAGTACTCACATTGACAACAATGTCCTGTTCCTGATTGAATACTGATGAAAAGTATTCATTCAATGTCTCCCCAATCTCTTCAGCCTCCACACGCAACTTCCCACTACTATCCTTGACTGGACCTATTCCTACCCTAGTCATTCTTTTATTCCTGACATACCTATAGAAAGCCTTAGGGTTTTCCCTAATCCTACCAACTAAGGACCTTTCATGTCCCCTCCTTGCTGCTCTTAGCTCTCTCTTCAGGTCCTTCCTGGCTACCTTATAACTCTCAATCGCCCCAATTGAACCTTCACGCCTCATCTTTACATAGGCCGCCCTCTTCCATTTAACAAGGGATTCCAATTCCTTATTAAACCACGGCTCCCTCACACGACCCTTTCCTCCCTGCCTGACGGGTACATACTTATCAAGGACACTCAATAGTTGCTCCTTGAACAAGCTCCACATATCAATTACGCCCTTGCCTTGAAGCTTACTTTTCCAAGCCACACATCCTAAGTCATGCCTCACCGCATCATAATTTCCCTCCCCCAGCTATAACTCTTGCCCTGTAGTGCACACTTATCCCTCTCCATCACTAGAGTAAAAGTCACCGAATTGTGGTCACTGTCCCCAAAGTGCTCACCTACCTCTAATTCTAACACCTGGCCTGGTTCAAATCCAGTATGGCCTCATCTCTTGGTGGCCTATCTACATATTGTGTCAGGAAACCCTCCTGCACAGATTGGACAAACACTGACCCATCTTATGAACTTGAGCTATAGCTTTCCCAATCAACATCAGAAAAGTTAAAGTCCCCCATAACAACCACCCTATTACTTTCACTCTTCTCTTGAATCATCCTCGCAATCCTTTCTTCTACGTTTCTAGGACTATTAGGAGGCCTGTAAAAAACTCCTAACAGGGTGAGCTCACCTTTCCTATTCCTAACCTCAACCCAAACTACCTCAGATGGCGAGTCTTCATCCATCGTCCTTTCCACAGCTGTAATACTATCTTTGACAAGCAATGCCACACCTCCCCCTCTTTTACCCCCACCTCTGACCCTACTAAAACATTTAAACCCTGGGACCTGCAACAGCCAATCCTGTCCCTGTTCTACCCATGTCTCTGTAATAGCCACAACATCGAAGTCCCAGGTACCAACCCACGCTGCAAGTTCACCTACCTTATTTCGTATACTTCTTGCATTGAAGTATACACACTTCAAGCCACTTTCCTGTTTACAGGCACCCTCCTTTGAAATTGATGCCATGTTCCTAACCTCCCTACACTCCAGGTCCTGCACCCTAAAGCTACAGTCTGGGTTCCCATGCCCCTGCAAAGTTAGTTTAAACCCCCCCCAAGAGCACTAGCAAACCTCCCACCAAGGATACTGGTGCCCCTCAGGTTCAGGTGCAGACCATCCTGTTTATAGAGGTCCCACCTTCCCCAGAAAGAACCCCAGTTATCCAAATACCGGAATCCCTCCCTCCTGCACCATCCCTGTAGCCACGCATTTAACTGTTTTCTCTCCCTATTCCTCGACTCTCTATCACGTGGCACGGGTAACAAACCAGAGACAACAACTCTGTTCGTTCTAACTTTGAGCTTCCAACCTAGCTCCCTGAAAGCCTGCCTAACATCCTCAGTGCTCCTCCTACCTATGTCATTGGTGCCAATGTGGACCACGACTTCGGGCTGCTCCCCCTCCCCCTTAAGGACCCGGAAAACACGATCAGAGACATCACGTACCCTTGCACCTGGGAGGCAACATACCAAACGTGAGTCTCTCTCGTTCCCACAAAACCGCCTATCTGTGCCCCGAACTAGCGAGTCCCCAATTACTATTGCTCTGCTCTTCTCCACCCTTCCCTTCTGAGTAACGGGGACAGGCTCCGTGCCAGAGGCCTGAGCCTGTCCTGCGTGCTTTTAAAGGGAAAAAAAAACCTACCCGGCTGCCCCTCTGGTCTTCGTCACTTCCCCCTGCTGCTCCCGCTCTTTCTGTAAAGAGAGAAAAAAACACCGCTGCCCGCTACCGGTAAGTAATTTTAAAACAAACTGTCTTACCTTAGCTGCTGCTCGCACCCAAAGTGACCGTTGGCGTCGAAGGGTGAGTATTTATACTCACTGCTTTCCTTCCCGGCTGCCCCTCTGGTCTTCGTCACTTCCCCCTGCTGCTCCCGCTCTTTCTGTAAAGAGAGAAAAAAAACACCGCTGCCCGCTACCGGTAAGTAATTTTAAAACAAACTGTCTTACCTTAGGTGCTGCTCGCACTCAAAGTGACCGTTGGCGTCGAAGGGTGAGTATTTATACTCACTGCTTTCCTTCCCGGCTGCCCCTCTGGTCTTCGTCACTTCCCCCTGCTGCTCTCGCTCTTTCTGTAAAGAGAGAAAAAAATCACCGCTGCCCGCTACCGGTAAGTAATTTTAAAACAAACTGTCTTACCTTAGCTGCTGCTCGCACTCAAAGTGACCGTTGGCGTCGAGGGGTGAGTATTTATACTCACTGCTTTCCTTCCCGGCTGCCCCTCTGGTCTTCGTCACTTCTCCCTGCTGCTCCCGCTCTTTCTGTAAAGAGAGAAAAAAACACCGCTGCCCGCTACCGGTAAGTAATTTTAAAACAAACTGTCTTACCTTAGCTGCTGCTCGCACCCAAAGTGACCGTTGGCGTCGAAGGGTGAGTATTTATACTCACTGCTTTCCTTCCCGGCTGCCCCTCTGGTCTTCGTCACTTCCCCCTGCTGCTCCCGCTCTTTCTGTAAAGAGAGAAAAAAAACACCGCTGCCCGCTACCGGTAAGTAATTTTAAAACAAACTGTCTTACCTTAGGTGCTGCTCGCACTCAAAGTGACCGTTGGCGTCGAAGGGTGAGTATTTATACTCACTGCTTTCCTTCCCGGCTGCCCCTCTGGTCTTCGTCACTTCCCCCTGCTGCTCTCGCTCTTTCTGTAAAGAGAGAAAAAAATCACCGCTGCCCGCTACCGGTAAGTAATTTTAAAACAAACTGTCTTACCTTAGCTGCTGCTCGCACTCAAAGTGACCGTTGGCGTCGAGGGGTGAGTATTTATACTCACTGCTTTCCTTCCCGGCTGCCCCTCTGGTCTTCGTCACTTCTCCCTGCTGCTCCCGCTCTTTCTGTAAAGAGAGAAAAAAACACCGCTGCCCGCTACTGGTAAGTAATTTTAAAACAAACTGTCTTACCTTAGCTGCTGCTTGCACTCAAAGATATGAATAGGAAGGATTTGGAGGGATATGGCCAGGTGCTGGCAGGTGGGACTAGATTGGGTTGGGATATCTGGTCGGCATGGATGAGTTGGACCAAAGGGTCTGTTTCCATGTTGTACATCTCTATGACTCCATGACTCTATCTAGCATCAACTGTGGAGATAAAGCAGAGCCAATATTCCTTCAGAACACATGGATGTAGAATATAAATGTAGGGATATAAAGATGAAATTGTGATAGTCACTTGTGAGGCCACGAGTGGAGTATTATGTGCAGTTCTGGTCACCACATCACAGGATGAATGTACTTGCTTTGAAGAAAATGCAGAGAAGATTTTTGACCATGATGCCCGGCTAGAGAATTGTTGCTAAGAGAAAAGTTTGGAGAAGTTGGGATTGTTTGCCTAGGAACAGAGAAGGCTGAGGGATGACATGATTCAGGTATACTGTAAAAAATTGTGAGGGCAAGAGGTAGAGTAGACAGGAGGAACCTGTATCTTTTGGCAAGGAGTTCAAAAGCCAGGGGTGATAGATTCAAGCTATGTGACAGAAAGATTAAAGAGGCATTCAAGATAATTATTTAAAAGCTGCAGGGTTGCAGGCAAATGACAGGAGATTGACACTCAGTTAAAAAAACTCAGACAGCTGGTGCAGACAGCATGAGTGGAATCTTATAGGTGCCTGAACAACGGGGCTTGGCAAGAAATATGGCAGAATTGCATGAGAAGTCCAGCAAGGCCTGTCTCGACATCAATGTGAGATTCTTGCTCAGCAGTGGCAAACTGCTGATTAAGGGACAGTTTTGCTTGTTGGTGATCTTATTAACAGCACATCTCATTGCACTAATATACAGCATTCTGTCATACCATCTGCTGTAAACAAAACAGGCACCGAAAATTCTTGATGTGGAAGTCAGTGTGGATAACTGATTACTTCAGATTGTCGCTTGGTCTGAAGATTTTCCATGTTGGACAACCAGGCACCAGCATCTCAGAATCCATGCCCCATGGACACCAGCATGCACACCCCATGTCTACCACCATTGTCATCTAATATGTGCCAGCCTCTAAGAACCCTAAAGGCACATCTTAAATCCACTTATAGTATAATAATACAATCAAAATACTGCAGATGCCAGAACTCTAAATTTAAACAGAAACTGCTAGAGAAACTCAGCACGTCTAGCGACATCTGTGAAGAGTGAAACAGGGTTAATCTTTCAAATCCAGTATAACTGTTCATAATTAAAGTGTACACTTCTGCACTGAATACTGCTCCTTGGAGCACAACTACAATTATTATTGTAATGCTTCAGCAAGGACACTTTTGAGTTCAAGGATATACACCTAGCACATAGCCTGGACCAGGCTGCACCTCTAGCCTGCTGGTTTGCACTTGTAGCATTCACTTACTTTTAACCTACTTGGAGCATCTCTGCCTTGCCTTGAGTTACCTTGCCTTTTTTCTGTCTTGCCTCTCAGCTAGAGATGTCAGAATCACAATATTGCTGTATTGTGTTTAGCACATACAGAAAGCCAGGAAGCTTGTCATAGTTGTCAGCATTCCTCATACAAGTCAAGAGAGATAGCCTTTGAATAAAGGCAGTTTCTCATACCAGCCCAGGGTCTTTGACATGGTCAGTTGGCTGAGCAGAGTTCTAAATGTCAGAAAACTGTCCTCATAAGTGTTGGGAATCCAAATGTCCACAACTTTTCTTGACTTTTGTCTGTCCTGTTGTGTATTGTTTTCCTCTTGGAATGAGACACAGGCAGATATTAAGGAGGATGAAAGTGCATAGCACAGCTTTTTGGAGCAGATAGAGAGGTGTCTGAATTGAGTGAGAAGTTTGTACAGTTTAGAGGTGTTGCAGGTTGGGGTAGGTGACAGCGAGTAAGAGAAATTGTGGCAAAAATGAGAATTGGAGAGTAGGAGCCTTTGTGACAAATGACTACAATAGCAGAGCTGGTGTGAGTGTGAAGTATCAGAGACAAGATGATGGGACTTTACAGTGGTGGAGTTTTTCACCTTCTCCCTACAGTGTTGTTTATTCCTCCAAATGGCTGAGACTGCACTAACAATTTGGCATTCAGGGACCAGGCTAGCAGGGCCTACCCGTCCTTGGGGAAGGGTATGTTCCACTTCTGCACCACCCTGTCCAGCAGATCCTTCAAAACAGGGCAGCATTTTTTTCTTCTTTGCCATGAGCAGAGCAAAAGTCAGGAAGTGTACAGGGCAGCTCTGGACTGATTGTGCAATTGGACAAGCACTATGGCCTTTTAAAAATAGTGTGGTTTCCAGATGCTGGTCCATTCTAGCATTTTCCAACAAAGGAAAGTTGTTCTGGGTACAAGTTGTACAATGGAATTTGAATCAGGTGAGAGGGGCTCCACAGGGGCAGGGTATTTAGCTGATAAGGTGAGATTGGTAAGTTGCAGTTAGAAAACTCACTAGGGCCTGTGGAGGGAAATCTGCCATGAAATTGAATGAAGCCGACACTCCATCACATTCTGTGGTGTTGTGATTTATTTACATACCCTAACTCGCACCAGATGCCATCACCACTGTGCTTTCTGACCTACATTGGCTTCTGGTTAAACAACTTATCACTTTTTAAAAATTATCAGCTTGTTTTTAAATCCCTGCATTGCCTTTCTCTACGTCTGAAATCTCTTTTGGTCTCAAAACCTCTCCAATTCTTGCCTCTTGCGCATCAATTTTTGATGCTCCATCATTGTTGGGTGTTCCATCTGTTGCTAAAGTCTTAAGCTCTGGAATTCCTCTAAGCCTTGAGGCCTCTATGCCTTACTTGCTCCCTTTAAGGTGCTGTTAAAACTACATATTTGAGAAAGTTGGACTTCTTATGTGGCTTGGTATCACATTTTCACCTTATAAAGTGTTAATATAAACTGTAAACAATATAAATACTACTAGTGCAGGAGGAAATAGTGGAGCAGTGGTGCTGTCACTGGACTAGTAATCCAGGGGAAAGCAAAGTATTGCAGGTAATGGAAACCAGGGAAAAATAGAAAAAGCTGGAGAAACTCAGCAGGTCATGCCACATCTGTAGAAGATAATCCGTGTCAATTTTTTGAGCCCAATGACCTTAATACTCTTCTTTGGAACTGATGTCAGATGAAATGAGGAGTGAAATTGTAAATATAATTATAATTAATTATATTATAATTATGACAGCTTGAAGTGTGCTTGTTGAGAGAGAAGTCAAGAATGTGCATATGATATACATGGCACTGAGTGTGAATCTCAGGATGCTGAAAGAATAACTCTCTGACAGCATGATATGTCATGGAGGAAATAACTCCACAAAGGCCAGTATCACGTCACCAAGTCACCCGTCATTTACATGTGCACAGTATATGCGACTACTCCAGCTATCTCAGAGCCAGATCCTAGAGTGAACAATACCCTGACACTCCTGTTCATATCTGTCAGCCAGAAATTCCTGATCAGACTAGGTTAACAGCCCCAATCAGGAAACTCATATTCTATGAAGTTCACCTGGCCAACCACTACAATGGAGATAAGTGTAAATTTGAGTGGATTTGAATCAAGAAGGACGGATCTTCAATTGGAATTGAAGAAGAGTCTTTGGACTCAAAACATTAACTCTTTCTGTCTCCAGTGATGCTGCCAGACCTGCTGAGTTTGTCCAGCATTTTCTGTTTTTTTTGTTAGTAATCCAGAGACTCAGACTAATAGTCTGGAGACTTGGGATCAAATTTGACACAACAACTTGCTTGGAATTAAAATTCCATTGATAAAATTTAATTGGAAGATAGTCTAAGTCATGGTGACTATGGAACTATTGTAGAAACCCATCTGGTTCACGAATGCCTTTAGATAAGGAAATCTCTAGTTCTTTCCTGGTCTGTTCAGATTCTTGATCCACTACAGTATAGCTGACTCTTGATATGGTCTAGCAGTTAATCAATTCATGTTGTAATGAAGGAAGAGAAGAACATCAAATGCTTGCCTTGTTGTTGACATCAATACTGAAAATGTGTTGCTGGAAAAGCGCAGCAGGTCAGGCAGCATCCAGGGAACAGGAGAATCGACGTTTCGGGCATAAGCCCTTCTTCAGGTGACATCAATATCCCATGAAAGATTATTATTTTTAAAAAGTAGTGCCTTTGGAGAAAACTAAAAATGTAGCAACTGACGATAGAGAAAATGCAATGAAGCTCAAGTCCCAGTACTTCACAAGTCACAACATTTAGAAAAATTCCTTTCCCAGTTACTAAAATGGCCAATTAAATACCTGACTTATATCAAAATTTAAACATAAAATGTATCAACCAGCTTATTGATTTATTCGAATAAAACCTATTCAATGAAGATACAATAAGTGTGCAACATACACAGTCAGGAATATAAAAATGTTGATGCTTGTCCTTCTAAATATCCACAAAATACAAATGTCAAAACACTTACACTTCCAGAAAATAAAAAGGATTTTGGAAATTGGCTTGCTCAATAAAACATCTTGGTTAATGGATTATTCTTGAAGGAAAAATAAAGTGGTCAATGTTCTCCAGTCTGTTCCTATGAAATTCTGGAATGTGGGCCAAGACTTTAATCTCATGCAGTTACCTATGAATTTCTTTCAAAAAGAACTTCCTCAGGGAATTCAATATTGAGAAATTCCTCCAATTACTCTTTCAGAAAGCAAAGTTTCAGCTTGAAATGTCATCTTCCAGAAAATGGTGAGACTGTGGACTTCTCTGCCACAGAAAGAGGTTGAGGCTAAGTATTGAATGTTTTCAAGAAGGATCTAGTTTTTAGAGCTAAAGGGATCAAAAGGCATGGTGAGAAATTGGGAACAGGGGATTGAGTTGTATAGTTATCTATTATCATATTGAATGGCAGAGTAGGTTTGAAGGGCTAAATGGCCTACTGCTGCTCCATTTTATGTTTCTATGTTAACTTAATGAGGTTTCTTTCTGAAAAATGATGGATCAGCTGTGCAGCCCTTTGTCACAGGCGTCTCGTCCCAAACTGATTCCAGATACCAAATCACTCTGTTCAAACCAGTCACTGTTCAAACAGCCCCACCAGGAATCGACGGCAAGGCAAACAATTATCAGCTACATGTGATTTACATGTGTACACATGAATTAGAAGCAGAAGCAGACCACTTGGACCTTCAAGCTTATTCTTATTAAGATCATGACTGAAGTGTTTGATTTCCAACTTTAACAGTACTCCCCACACCCTCCGATAATTTTTGAATCCTTTGCTTAACAAGAATCAATATGCACGTTAAAAATATTCAATAATCTTATCTCTACTACCTTTTGAGGCAGAGAGTTCCAAAGTCTCGTAATCCTTTGAGAGAAAGAAATTTCCCTCATCTCTGCCCTGTAATGGTGACCTCTAATTTTAAAATAGTTTTGGCTGAAAAAGCTGTGGATGGTGTAAACCAGAAACAAACACAGAAATTGTTGGAAATTGCAGGAGTCGGTTCTGAGGCAGGGTCACTCGACCTGAAAGGTGAACTCCTATTTCTCTCCACAAATGCTGCCAAACCTATTCAGCATTTTCAACAATTTCTGTTTTTGTGTCCCCTTGATTTTGGACTCATCCATAGGAGGGTACGTCCTTTCCACATCACATTGTCAAGACAAATTCAGGATCATGCAAGTTTCAATTAAGTCACCCCTTTTTCTTCCAAATTCCAGTAGAAAGAAGCCTAGTGTCTCCAATGTTTCTTCATGAGACAGCTGCTTATTCCAGGTATTAAAACTAGTGAACATCCATTAAGTCACCTCCAATACAATTTGAGATACTCTGTACAACAGAAGTATAATCTCCTTATTTTTATGTTCAATCCCTCTCATAACAAAGGACAACATTTCAAAAGCCATCTTAATCGCTTGCTGTATTGGCATATTGTCATGACTCAGTTGCAAAGAGTGCATTGACAATAATGCCCCACTGTTCCGCAAACTGTCCCTGCAAATATAAATGGATAAAGTAACATTAGCTTGTCTAAAAATGAGAGAGAGAGAGAGAGAAATTAATTTTCTGTTTGCAGGCTAGATGTTTCTTACTCTCTGCTGCTCTTGGACCTTGTGGCTAAATTAATCATCGGCTGTTGGCAGGCAGAATTTCCTTAACTCAAAATATTCTCCGTGCCAATTAGCCTTGAATATTCCCTCTTAGTGCTTTCAAAAAGCACCATTGTTTTGCACAACTCAACAATATTCAATACTCGATTTTCCAAGTTGCAAAGTCTTTCTTTTAGTTAAAAATCACACAACACAGGTTATATCCAACAGGTTTATTTGGAAGCACTGCTCCATCAGGTGTTTGTGGAGTATAAGATCATAAGACATAGAAGTTATAGCAAAAGTTTACAGTGTGATGCAACTAAAATTATATATTGTAAAAAATCATGGATTGTTTGTTATGTCTCTCATCTTTTAGAATGACCATGTTGGTTTCAGTTCTTTCTTATCCCAGAGCCTTTTTTGATGTTACTTTCTCAAGTGAACTTTAATAATAGATGCAATGTCAGCTCAGATAATGCACTGAAAGTGTGAGGTGCCATGTGTGAGGCTGTCTGTGCCCCAATGTTCAGACTGATTCTATTTCTAAAAAAGGGATTTTTTTTAGGGTATCCTTCATTGTCCAGTTCTTCCCAGGAGCCGAAAAACTACACCATGTTTTTCGCAGCCTGCAACACATTATCAATGAGGATGAGCACCTTGCCAAGACCTTCCCTACGCCTCCACTTCTCACCTTTAAACAACCACCAAACATCAAACAGATGATTGTTTGCAGCAAATTGCCTGGCTTTCAGGACCAAACAACTCTGTTATGGCGGATGCTGCAAGACGTGTCAGAATGTCAACCCGGATACCACCATTACACGTGGGGACACCACCCACCACGTACGTGACAGGTATTCATGTGACTCGGCCAATGCTGTCTATCTCATACACTGCAGGCAAGGATGCACTGAAGCATGGTACATTTGTGAGACCGAGCAGAGGCTACTGCAATGGATGAATGGACACTGCACAACAATCAACAAACAAGAGTGTTCCCTCCCAGTCAGAGAACACTTCAGCAGTCTGGGACATTTGACCTCAGACCTTCGGGTGACCATCCTCCAAGGCAGACTTCGGAACAGGCAATTAGCCAAGTTTGGTACCCATGGGGATGGCCTCAACCGGGACCTTGGGTTCATGTCACACAACAAGTGACCCCACTGCATTACACTCTCTCTCTTTCACACACACACACAAGCATACATTCATGCAGAGCCTCTCTCATATACAAACTCTCTCTCACATTCTCACACACTCACACCCACACACACCTTCTCACAGACTTATACCCCTTTACACTCACAGACATACACATACACACACTCTCTCACAGACACTCACCTCCCCCCTCCCTTCCCATACACACACATACACATGCATGCACACACACATACACACACATGTAAGTTTGTGGGGTGAATTGCAGAATTACATTTCATTTTGTTCAAAAACTGCATAACAAACAATCCAGGTCTTTTTCAATATATAATTTCAGTTACATCACACTGTAAACTTTTGCTATAAATTCTGTGTCTTACGATCTTTTATTCCACAACCACCTGATGAAGAAGCAGCTCCCCGAAAGCTAGTGCTTCCAAATAAACTTGTTGGACTATAACCTGGTGTTGCATAATTTTTAACTTTGTACAACCCAGTCCAACACTGGCAGCTCCAAACCAAATTTTTTTTTAGTTATAGCAGGCCAGCATTTCAGTTTGTAGTTCCAGAAAATTAAAAATATGTCATCTCTTAACAATGTTAATTTTCATGCCTTGTGTATTGCTGAAAAAAAAACTGTCAAGCAGCATTAATGGGCACATTCTCCATTAGAACACAACTACCAGATTCACTTGCCAACCAATCATCACTTCCTTCTCGTGCATTTGAAATGTTGGTTCTCCTCTTCACTTGGTACTCTTGGGAATTGTTCTGATGAATGCTATATTCACATTCTGTACTATCTAATGACAATTTTTATGTCGCATACACTAGTACACTTAAATCCTTCTGCACTTTCAATTTCTGCCATAGTTCCTATCCTGCTTTTTTATTCCTCATGCCACATCAAACAACTTAACATTTTCCCATGTTAAATTTCATCAGCCAGGTGCTTGCTCACTTACCTTTTCCATGTTAGTCTACATTCCTGTTATAGACTACAACATACTTTCTTTCCTATCGTTATGTCTGTAAATTTAGTCATTCGTTCTTTCATTGAAGCCTTTGCTGTAAATTATAAAGAGTTGAGGGTCCAGCACAGACCTCTGAAAGACCACACTGTAAAAGACTCATTTAGACTTACTCTCTATTTTCTGTCAGCAAGTTGCTATATTGCGCAATTACCTTTTAAGTAGAACTTTGTCAATTTGTTAAACACTATTTCCCATTTTCAAAACCATGCTGATTCTTCCTGATTACCTTGAGTTTTTACAAGTTCCCTGTTATAACCTCCTTAATGGTAGATTCAAACACCTTCCCCACTGCAGACATGAAGTTAACTAATGTATAGCTTACTGTTTTCAGTCTCCCTTCATTCTTGAATAGACTGGGTATGTTTGCTACTTGCAACATTTCCAGAATTTACAAATTTTTGGAAACTGAACACCAACTCTTTCTGTACAGTAAACTTGGTTTTAATGAGCACCTTATGACTGGCACTCTCAATAAACCAGGAAAAAAAAAGCATGGTGGCTCAGTGGTTAGCACTGCTGCCTTACAGCACCAGAGACCCAGGTTCAATCCCACCCTTGGGCAACTATCTGACTAGAGTTCCTCTCTGAGGAAGGAGCATGCGGTGTCCACCAACACCCTGGAATTGTTCAGGTAGAGGTGGGCACCGTAAGGAGTGGAGTGCATTATCTCCCCCTCCAACTTTATTTTGATTTAATCCCCTTCACTGTTTGATCACGCAGCATTACCCTTTGGTGTGAAGGGCACTGCTTGTCACTGGCCACTCGGGTGTTTCTTTGCTTCCTGTTGGGGGAAACTGAATAAAGATTTGTGTCTTTCACTGTGTCTCACACCTGCACACACACAACATGGGTGTTGGGGAAAAAGATAAGCACTACCGCAGTTAGGCGGTAGTGTGGGGGTAATAGGAAAAAAGAAAAAAATAATAAACTGGCAAAAAAATTATGTACCTGAAATACAGGGAGTTTACTGTATCATCACGATCTTCATGATATCTGAGTGGTCAGGGAGAAAGTGAGAACTACAGATGCTCAAGATCAGAGTCGAAAGGTGTGACACTGGAAACGACCAGCAGGTCAGGCAGCATCTCAAAAGCAAGAGAATCGACGTTTCAGGCATAAGCCATTCATCAGGAATGTTTTGGGTGGTGGGGGTTGGGAGAGGGGGGAAGCGGGGCTGGGGCAGGGGGCTGAAAGATAAATAGGAGACAGGGTGCGAGTGGGCGGAAGGTAACTAGGAAGGCAATAGGCAGATAGGTAGATGCAGGTGGAGGGTGATGACTAGAGGATAGAGTGGATGGGGGAAGGCAGATGGACAGGTGGGACAGTTCCAGAGGATGATGCCAAGTTGGACGGTTGGATCTGGGATGAGGTCAGGGGAGGGGAGATGAGAAAACTTGACATTGATGCTGTGTGGTTGGGGGGGTCCCAAGGTGGAAGATGAGACATTTTTCCTCCAGGTATCAATTAGCTAGGATTTAGCGGTGGAGGATGCTCAGGACTTGCATGTCCTTGGCAGAGTGGGAGGGGGAGTTGAAGTGGTTGGCCACAGGGCGGTGGGTTGTTTAGTGCCTGTGTCCCAGAGATGATCTCCGAAATATTCCGTGAGTTGGCGTGCTGTCCCCCTAATGTACTGGAGACCGTATCGAGAGCAGAGGACACAGCAGATGAGGTGTTTTTATGTGCAGGAGCATCTCTGCAGGATGTGGAAGGATCCTTTGAGGCCATGGATGGAGGTGAGGGGGTAAGTGTGGACACAGGTTCCACACCTCTTGCAGAGGCAAGGGAAGGTGCCAGGCATGGAGGGTGGTTTGGTGGAGGGCATCGACCTAACAAGGGAGTTGTGAAGGGAATGCTGGTAGGGTTGCGGAGGGAAATATATCTCTGGTGGCGGGGTCTGACTATAAATGGTGGAACTGGTGGAGGATGATGTGCTGTATCCAGAGAATGATGGGGTGGAAGGTGAGGACCAGGGGTGTTCTATCCTTGTTGCAGTTGGAGGGGTAGGGTTCAAGGGTGGAGGCATGGGAAGTGGAAGAGATGCGCTGGAGGTTGTATGAGTAGCCAGTTGAGGGTGCAAGTGAAAAGGTGCTCTGTTTAAGACAAAATTGCATTATAATTTCAGTGATTTATGCTATAAATAAAGTATAACAATGATACGTATAGTGTGTTTTTACATTGATTATATTGACCACTTGATCAACCGGAATATTTGATCTGGCACATTCCTGGTCCCATAGGTGCCAGTGATAAAAAGTTTTCTATATCTCATTAGCCACATCTTTTATGACCTGACTGTGAATTGCATCAGGACCCAGAGGCTATCAACCTGCAGTTCTGTCATTTACTGAATACTGCTTCCCTAGTGATTATAATTTCACAAAGTTGCTCTCATCTCTCCAGATTTATTATCTATGATGAAGGCAGAAGCAAAGCATTTATTCATTCCATCTGCCATTTCTTTATTGTCTACCATTATCTGCCCATTTTCACTCTCCACAAGACCAACACTCTTGTTTTCTACTCTTCTCCTTTTTCGATAATATAAATTCTTGCTATCTATTTTTCCATTTCTAGCCAGCTTTCACTCATATTCCAATTTATTTATTTTGATTGATAATTTAGTCAATTTCTGCTGTTCTTTGCATTCTAACAAGTCATCTCATTTGCCACTCAGCTTTGCACATTTATATGCTTTTTCCCAAAGTTTGATTCTTTCCTTGGCTTCTTCAGTTGAGCATGGATTGTAAGTCTTCTTCTTGGAGCTTTTTCTTTGAGCAGGAATATATTTATTCTTAATATTCTGAAATATCCCTTTAAATATCTTCTCTACTGATCTATCCCCGAGACTAATGTCCTAGTTCACGAGGGAAGCTTTCACTATTTGTTTGAAAAATACTCCAATCTTCCAGGATTCAAGACTCTTGAACAGTCCCTGCAGATTTGAGGGTAACTAATGTCACTTCAGTATTTAAAAAGGGAGGGAAAGAGAAAACAGTGAAGTATAAACTAACATCGGTAGTGGGGGAAATTCTTGAATCCATTATCAAGTACTTTATAGCATAGGATTTAGAAAACAGTGGCAGGATCAGACAGAGACAGCATGGGTTTATGAAAAGGAAATCATGCTTGACAAATCTGTTGGAATTCTATGAAGATGTAGCTAGTAGAGTTGACAAGGGGAGCCTGCTGATGTAGTATATTTGGACTTTCAGAAAGCGTTTGACAAAGTCCCGTTTGACAGAAGCTCCTTCACCTCCATCCAAGGCTCCAAAGGGTCCTTCCACATTAGGCAGGGATTTTCCTGCACATCCAAACACCTCATCAACTGTGTCCATTGTTCCTGATGTGGTCTCCTCTGCACTGGGGAGACAGGACGCCAACTTGCGTCAATTTCAGAGAACATCTCCAGGACACATGCACTAAACAACCACACCGACCTGTAGCCAACCACTTCAAATCCCCCTCCCACTCTTCCAAGGACTTGCAAGTCCTGGTGCTCCTCCATCGCCAAAGCTTAGCCACCCGATCCCTGGAGGAAAAACACCTCATCTTCCACGTTGGGACCCTCCAACCTCACTGAATCAATGTTAATTTCACCAGTTTCTTCATCTCCTCTCCTCCCACCTTATCCCAGATCCAATCCTCCAAGTTGGCACTGCCCTCTTGAACTGTCATACCTATCCATCTTCCTTCTCAATTATCCACTCCACCTCCGCTCTGACCTTTCACCATCACACCCCCCCCCCCCCCCAGCTGCATCTACCTATCGCCTTCCTTGCTGCTTTCCCCCCAACCCCACTCCACTCCCATTTATCTCTCAGCCCCCTTGGGCTCCCCTCTCACATTTCTGATGAAGGGCTTATGCCTGAAATTTCAACTCACCTTCTCGGATGCTGTCTGACCTGCTGTGCTTTTCCGGAGCCACACGTTTCGACTCTGATCTCCAGCATCTGCAGTCCTCACTTTCTCCTTGGTGAGGTCGCACCTTGAATATTATGTCTGGTTTTGGTCTCCTTTTCTGAGGAAGGATGCTCTTGCTCTCGAGGGAGTACAGTGAAGGTTACCAGGCTGATTCTGAGGTTGCTGGAACTGGTGTATGAGGAAAGATTGACTAGGTAAGGATTGTTTTTGTTGGAGTTCAGATGATTGGGGCAGATCTCACAGAAACTTATAAAATTCTAAAAGGATTAGATAGGGTAGATGCACGGAGGCTGTTCCCAATGGTGAGTGTGTCCAGAACCAGGGGTCACCAGAGGATTCAGGGTAAACCAGGACAGAGATGAGGACACATTTCTTCACCCAAAGAGTGCTCAGCCCGTGGAATTCATTACCACAGGAAGTAGTTGATGCCAAAATATTGAATGTATTCAAGAGGCAGCTAGATAAAACACTTGGGGCAAATGGGATCAAATGTAATGGGGAGAAAGCAGGATTAGGTTATTGAATTGGATGATCAGCCATGATTGTCTTGAATGGTGGAGCAGGCTCGAAGGCCCAAATGGCCTCCTCCTGCTCCTATCTTCTATGTTTCTGTGTTCACAATGACCTTTCAACAACCTCTCCAGGTATTTCCTTAAAAGTTAAAATAAATAATTTTTCAAAAGTTAAGTCCTCCAAGCAGTATTAAATATGAAGCATCTTATATTTCCTACAGTATAGAAACAGGCCCTTCAGCCCGCACCAACCCTCTGAAGGGTAACCCACTCCTCTATATTTCCCCCTGACTAATGCACCTAACACTATGGGCAATTTAGCATGGCCAATTCACCTGACATGCACATCTTTGTATTGTGGGAGGAAACCCACACAGACACAGGGAGAATGTACAAACTCCACACAAACAGTTACTCAAGGTAGGAATAGAATCCAGGTCCCTGATGCTGTGAGGCAGCAGTGCTAACCACTGAGCTACCATGCTGCCCATATTTCATTACAATGGTTAGATGTATAGAGGTGATCAAATGTAGTTGATCCTAAAGAAGAATTTGCTTAAGATTGATCTGGTTGAATGTCTTGTGCAGTGGTCATTCACTCCTTCTCTTCTGAGGAGATTAAGCAAAATTGCTCAACCTTTTTGTACTGCAAATTTGACGTGACTTTTTATTGAAAAATAACTTAGTAAAATGACTTTGTCTTATTTTGTTCTATATGTTTTCAAGAGGCTTTTCAGTGCATTCTAATTATCTGTTCTAAATGCATACATGTAAATGTTTTTGTTCCAGTGCACTTGTGAAGAATTGTGCTGAGTTAATTAGATTTCTTCTTTGTTTGTAAACCCATGAAGCACAGCCTGGATTTAAACTGAATAGCTGACTAACACATCCTCAAGGTTTGCTTGTAAATTGTAAACTTGTCTACATCCAATGCTATAACTAGTACTGTAACTGGCTTTCAGTTTCCACATATGAAATTCTGGCAAAACGTTACATATTTCCATGAGGGGGAGAAAATTGGAACGAAATGTGCCAATTACTTTAAGTTATGCAGCAAAGCTGACATTCAATATCTCTTTTAAAAATGCTTGACTTCAGAATATGTATTGCTGACCTTATGAATCTATTAAAAAATATATTGCTGTAACTTTTTAGTGAAATGCATAGCTGTACTCCTGCTCAATATCAGTGGCAGTTACGACAAAACTAAACCATTAATCTTGCTATTAATAATTCTGATTAGTTAACAAAGTGGATTTATACACTCAACAATCATTCAAAGCAACAGAATCAGAAATATTTTGTGTTCTTCAGCCTTCCATATCTCTTTTCAAATATAATCTTCGTGCTTTGATAACTTTCAGGTCACCTAAGGCAATAGCTTAAATTGGATTCAACTCAATTTATTTACTAATTGTTTCTTTTTCATGATGAAAAATGACCTGTTCTCCACTAGAAAACAATTTAAGCAAACTATTTTAAGGCATTAGCTACAATAATCATTATCACCCTTTCAATGCATCTTTCTGGTATCATCTTTCACCAAGTTGACGATCCTCCAGCAGCAGTTTATATTTGTCTCGTTGTGCAAGCCTTGGAATACTCAGTTGAACAGAATCCTCTGCCACACAATTGCTTAGGATGACCTTTGATTAAAAAAAACACTGCATCTCTTTATGGACCTTCTTTGCATGTTCACTATTCAGAAGGAGATGCCCACTACAAAGGCAGCTTGTGGTGCTGCTGACTCTGGGAATGCCCTTCTCACCACACAAACTTTGCTTAAAATTTCTGGCAATGAAGTATTCTGTCATATGATTTTGACTGATCAGAGAGCCATCTGGCAGGGTCACCATCTCCTTTTCCCTTAAAGCCTTGAGTATGTTACATGCAGATCACTGGAATTATGATTGAAAGTGTTTTTCTGCACAGGGAACAGGAGATATGGCACGGTTCAACTGCCTGCAACATTCCGTGGCAACATGGCCAAACCCATCCTTTGCAATAGTGGGGGCAGGTAGAATCTCACCACGTTTTGATAACTCAGCCTACAGAATTCCCACCTCTGCAAATTCAACCATTAAAAATTGCTGCTGCCACTTCCCACGTTCGAAGTTGGACAGTAGGTTGGATTGTAGGTCAGGGCACTCCACTATTCACATTTTGCCATCCTAAAAATGTGCTCCTTATCCCAAATCTTTAGATTAGATTACATTACAGTGTGGAAACAGGCCCTTCGGCCCAACAAGTCCACACCGACCCGCCGAAGCGCAACCCACCCATACCCCTACACTTACCCCTTCACCTAACACTACGGGCAATTTAGCATGGCCAATTCACCTGACCTGCACATCTTTGGACTGTGGGAGGAAACTGGAGCACCCGGAGGAAACCCACGCAGACACGGGGAGAACGTGCAAACTCCACACAGTCAGTCGCCTGAGGCGGGAAATGAACCCGGGTCTCCGGCGCTGTGAGGCAACAGTGCTAACCACTGTGCCACCGTGCCGCCCCAATCTCTGCCTGGTATTAGAACAATTCTTCAGCCATGCTAATATATGACCTATAACACCATGGGATCTTATCTAATTAAGCCCTTTGATAGAATCATTGTTGACCTGGCTTTCCTCATGCCAACTTTCCTGCTTTTTCCCTTGAATCCCCGATTGAGCAAGAATCCATCTATCTCAGCCTTAAATATACACAAGGAAACATAGACACAGTGTGTGTTCTGAGCCAGAACAAACTGCAGCACCCAGGAACCACGAGCAGCAGAAGAAAATGTCTATACAATGTATTCAAGAACAATGGGTATCAGATAAGCACAGTCCGCAGATTCTTAAACAACAAACCCAAACAAGGAGACACAACACATCCAGAGATTCTAGTCACACTACCATTCATCAAAGACATCTCAGAGATGACGACCAGATTACTCTGACCCCTTGGCATCATGGTAACCCACAAACCTACCAACAGACTGAAACAGTTACTGATGAAACTAAAGGACCCTGTATCAACAGCCAGCAAAAGAAATGTCATATACAAAATACCCTGCAAGGACTGCAACAAACACTACGTCAGACAGTCAGGCAGGAAACTAGCCACCAGGATACACAAGCACCAACTAGCCATCAAAAGACATGACCAACTATCACTCGACACTCAGATGAAGAATGACATCACTTCAACTGGGACAACACATCCATCCTAGGACAAGGCTAAACAAAGACACACACGAGAATTCCTAGAGGTGTGGCATTCAGACCAGAACTCCATCAATAAACGCATTGATTTGGACCCCATTTACCAACCTCTATAAAGAAGAACCGGAAATGATATTACCCACCATAACAGACCAAGACACATAAATAAGAAGCGGGACAGAACACCAGTGTTTCACTCGAGGCTCAGTGATGATGTTACCTAGCATGGTGACAAAACGTCTGAGAACAAACCTACCAGCTCAGCAAGGCAAACCTACAGCCTGAACCTCAACCTGAGCTACAAATCTCCTCAAAAATCACATAACCTTTCTGATTATCTAATGCACCTGTGTGCTAGTTTTCTATGTTTCATGCAGAAGTACACCCAAGTCTCTTCATGTTGTAGCATTCTGAAGCTTTTCTCCATTCAATAAATACTCTGTTCTTTTGTTTTCTGTTCCAAAATGAACAATTTCACATTTGCCTACATTATACTTTTCATCAGTATTCAATCAGGAACAGGACATTGTTGTCAATGTGAGTACTGAGTCACAATTAAGTAGAATGGATGGCTTTGAGGTATGTAGAGAAGTGGTGTTGGAAATTCTGGAAAGGGTGAAAATAGATAAGTCCCCTGGGCCTGATGGCATTTATCCTAGGATTCTCTGGGAAGCAAGGGAGGAGATTGCAGAGCCATTGGCCTTGATTTTTATGTCCTCGTTGTCTACAGGAGTAGTGCCAGAAGATTGGAGGCTAGCAAATGTGGTTCCCTTGTTCAAGAAGGGGAGTAGGGATGACCCTAGTAAGTATAGGCCGGTGAGTCTCACTTCTGTTGTGGGCAAAATCTTAGAGAGAATTGTAAGGGATAGGATTTATGAACATCTGAATAGGAATAATGTGATCAAGGATAGTCAGCATGGTTTTGTGAAGGGCAGGTCGTGCCTCACAAACCTTATTGAATTCTTTGAGAAGGTGACTAAGGAGGTGGACGAGGGGAAAGCGGTAGATGTGGTGTATATGGATTTTAGTAAGGCGTTTGATAAGGTTCCCCATGGTAGACTACTGCAAAACATAGGGAGGTATGGCATTGAGGGTGAGTTGGAGGTTTGGATTAGGTGTTGGTTGGCTGGAAGAAGACAGAGGGTGGTAGTTGATGGCAAAGGTTCGTATTGGAGTGCCGTCACTAGCGGTGTTCCGCAAGGATCTGTTTTGGGACCATTGCTGTTTGTCATTTTTATAAATGACCTGGAGGAGGGGTTAGAAAGTTGGGTGAGCAAGTTTGCGGATGATAGGAAAGTCGGAGGAGTTGTAGACAGTGAGGAAGGATGTGGCAGGTTACAGCGGGATATAGATATGCTGCAGAACTGGGCAGAAAGGTGGCAAATGGAGTTCAATGTAGCTAAGTGTGAGGTGATTCACTTTGGTAAGAGTAATAAAAAGATGGGGTACTGGGCTAACGGTCGGATACTTGGTAGTGTGGATGAGCAGAGGGATCTTGGTGTCCATGTACACAAATCTTTGAAAGTTGCCACCCAGGTAAATAGTGCGGTGAAGAAGGCATATGGCGTACTGGCTTTTATTGGTAGAGGAATTGAGTTCCGGAGTACTGAGGTCATGTTGCAGTTGTATAAGACTCTGGTGCGGCCACATCTGGAGTATTGTGTGCAGTTTTGGTCGCCATACTATAGGAAGGATGTGGAGGCACTGGAACGGGTGCAGAGGAGGTTTACCAGGATGTTGCCTGGTATGGTAGAAAGATCGTATGAGGAAAGGCTGAGGCACTTGGGGTTGTTTTCATTGGAGAAAAGAAGGTTTAGGGGTGACTTGATAGAGGTGTATAAGATGATTAGGGGTTTAGATAGGGTCGACAGTGAGAATCTTTTTCCTCGTATGGAGTCAGCTATTACAAGGGGGCATAGCTTTAAATTAAGGGGGGGGTAGGTATAGGACAGATGTTAGGGGTAGGTTCTTTACTCAGCGAGTCGTGAGTTCATGGAATGCCCTGCCAGTAGCAGTGGTGGACTCTCTCTCATTATGGGCATTTAAGCGGGCATTGGATAGGCATATGGAGGATAGTGGGCTAGTGTAGGTTAGGTGGGCTTGGATCGGCGCAACATCGAGGGCCGAAGGGCCTGTACTGCGCTGTATTCTTCTATGTTCTATGTTCTATAAATAAAAAGCAGGAATTTTCAGCATTGCTTCGCCTGAGGCCCACTGAAGATGTTACCTAGTAAGGTAACGAAACTTCTGGAAATGAACCTTGCAGCTCAGCGAGCAAACCTACATCCAAGTTCATGAACAGTTTACTGGACTAGTACTGGACTAATACCTCGAATGAAAGGGTTGTCTGTTAAAGAAACATTGAGCTGGATATGCTTATATCCTTATTATAAGACAAATGTGACTTTGATTGAAGCGTATTAGATCCTAAGTGGTCTTGACTGAAAGGACACTTCCTCTTGCGGGAGACTCTAGAATAAAGGTCAGTGTTTAAAAATTTATGACAGAAATGAAGAGACTGTGATGAGTCTTTAGAACTAAGGCAGTGGAATCCTTGAATATTCTTAAGACAGAGGTAAATTACCAAGAATCCAAGTAAGGGATGAACAATTATCATGGACAGGTGGGTGGGAATGTGGAAAAGTCAGATCAGCCATGATTTTAATGAATGTTGAAGCATTCCCATGAGGCTGAGTGACCTACTCCTGCTCATAATATGTGTGTTCATGCATAAATGTACAGAATGAACTTCTGGTGGGGGACATAAATGTCCATCAAACATTGCTTTGGTAGCACCACTACTGACTGAAGATTATAACTACCAGACTGGGCCTGCAGAAGGTAGTGAAGGAACCAACAGATGGGGAAAAGTATGTCTACTCATTAAACTGCCTGTACCAGGTACATCTGTTAATGACAACACACGTAGGAGTGACTATCACGCATTCTTTTTGGAGATTTGACTTCCCACTGAGGATACCCTTGATTATGTTGCTTGGTACAACTACAATGCTGAATGGACTAGGTTCAAACAGATATTGTAACTTAAATTTGTGCATCCATGAGATACTGCAGCCATCAGCACAGAAGAATTATATTAATCACAATCTGTTAACCTCCTGTTCTAGACTGTTGTATGTACTGTGTTCGATAAATATCTGCAAACTGATTGACTGTTAAGAACCAGCTTATTTAAGTTTCAAGGAGGAGAAAGTGAGGTCTGCAGATGCTGGAGATCAGAGATGGAAATGTGTTGCTGGAAAAGCGCAGCAGGTCAGGCAGCATCTAGGGAACAGGAGAATCGACGTTTCGGGCATTAGCCCTTCTTCAGGAAGAAGGGCTAATGCCCGAAACGTCGATTCTCCTGTTCCCTAGATGCTGCCTGACCTGCTGCGCTTTTCCAGCAACACATTTCCATCTCTTATTTAAGTTTCAAACCAGGCATGTTGATTTTGATTAGTGAGGCCTAACTAGTCAGCATTAATGGGTGAATTCTCCATAGCAACACTCTATATCTCAGAGTCTGCTTGCCAACACTCTCCTCTTGTATAGTACAAATATTAGATTTCCCCATGAATCGGTAGTCTTGCAGATGAAAAGCTTTGACAAATTGTGCATTTTTTTCAGTAATACTTATGGACAAATTAACTGAACTCAAAAAGGGGACTGAGGAAAACAATTCATGTCACAATAGCAGCATTTAACCAAGTGTCACATCAAAGACGCCGAACAAAACTGGAATGTCCCCTATTCAGAGTCATACCAAGCACAAAAAAAAAGTTGTGATTGTTTGAGGTCATGCATCTCATTGCAGGAGCTTCTGCAAGTAATTTCCTCGATCAAATCATCTTCAATTGATTCAAAGATTTTCCTTTTATCGTGTGGAAGAAGTGGGGATGTTCTCTGATGACTGCAATGACCTGCTTATTGAAGCTTAGTTTGATTTCCACCAGGGTCACTCAGGTCCTGATTTTGCTACTGCTTTTGTCTAAAGATAGATGAAAGATCTGAACTCCAGAGATGAGGAGAGAGTCACCAGCCTTGACAAGAATTCATAAAATGACATGAATCTGCTACTATTCTTTACTTTTGGAGTTACCATTATTTGGAAACTGCACTGGACTATCCATCTAAATATGGTGGCTCGTAGAGAAGATTAGAGACTGAGAATCTTGCAATGAATAATTCACGTCTTGACTCCCAAACCCTGTCCACCATCTATAATGTTTCTCGAAGAGAAAAAGGCAAGGGCATCAGTTCTAGGAAATCTTGGATGTCAAGGGATTGAGAGTTTTGTGAAAAAAAGAGTAAGGAAGCAAAAATATCGAGAGTGTAGGAGATTGCTTAAAAAGGAAATTAGGAGGGCAAAGAGGGGCCATGAAATGCTGTTGGCAGATGGTATCAAGGAAAGACCCCAAGGCTTTTAATAACTATATTACGACAAAGAAGATTACCAGGGAAAGGATGGGACCATTAGGGACAAAAGGGACAACATGTGCATGGAGCCAGTAGATGTGAGTGAAGTCTTATATGAACACTCAAATGAATTCTCTTGGGTTGGTGAGGTTTTAGAACACATTAAGATTAATAAGGAGACAGTATTAGATCTTTTAATGAGCATAAACGTGCACAAATCCTCAAGGCCTGATGAGCTGTATCTCAGGCTGCTGTGGAAGGCAAGGGAAGAAATTGCTGGAGCCCTGGCGGCGATATTTAATATCTCACCGGTGACAGGTGTAAGTGCCAGATGACTGCAGGATAGCTAATGTGATTCCTTTGTACATGAAGGGCAGCGTCGATAGGCCAAGTAATTACAGATAAGTTAGTTTGATGTCAGTGGTAGGGAAATTATTGGAGAAATGTCTTAAGGACAGCTTGGAAAGGCATGGACTGATCAAAGATAGTCAGTATGGATTTGTTAAAAGGAGATCCGATGACTAACTTATTTGAACTTTTTGAAAGTATGATGTGATGCATTTTGCAAGGTCTGGTAATGGAAGAACATAGGTAAAAGCAATGACTGCAGATGCTGGAAACCAGATTCCAGAATAGAGTGGTGCTGGAAAAGCACAGCAGTTCAGGCAGCATCCAAGGAGCAGGAACACCGACGTTTCGGGCAAAAGCCCTTCATCAGGAATAGAGGCAGAGTGCCTGCAGGGTGGAGAGATAAATGAGAGGAGGGTGGTGGTGGGGAGAAAGTAGCATAGAGTACAATAGGTGAGTGGGGGTGGGGATGAAAGAGATAGGTCAGGGAGGAGGGTGGGGGAAGGTAGCAAAGAGTACAATGGGTGGATGGGGGTGGGATGAAGGTGATAGGTCAGAGAGGAGGGTGGAGTGGATAGGTGGAAAAGAAGATAGGTAGGTAGGACAAGTCATAGGGATAGTGCTGAGCTGGAAGTTTGGAACTGGGGTGAGGTGGGGGAAGGGGAAATGAGGAAACTGTTGAAGTCCACATTGATGCCCTGGGGTTGAAGTGTTCCGTGGCGGAAGATGAGGCGTTCTAACTCCAGGCGTTTGGTGGTGAGGGAGCGGTGGTGAAGGAGGCCCAGGACCTCTATGTCCTCGGCTGAGTGGGAGGGGGAGTTGAAATGTTGGGCCACAGGGCAGTGTGGTTGATTGGTGCGGGTGTCCTCGAGATGTTCCCTAAAGCGCTCTGCTAGGAGGCGTCCAGTCTCCCCAATGTAGAGGAGACTGCATCGGGAGCAACGGATACAATAAATGATATTGGTGGATGTGCAGGTAAAACCGGTGTTGGACTGGGGTGTACAAAGTTAAAAATCACACAACACCAGGTTATAGTCCAACAGGTTTAATTGGAAGCACACTAGCTTTTGGAGCTCCTTCATCAGGTGATTGTCGCTCCAAAAGCTAGTGTGCTTCCAATTAAACCTGTTGGACTATAACCTGGTGTTGTGTGATTTTTAGCTTTGTACACCCCAGTCCAACACCGGTATCTCCAAATCATGACTACTTTGATGGATGTGGAAAGCTCCTTTAGGACCTTGGATGGAGGTGAGGGAGGAGGAGGGTGGGCGCAGGTTTTGCAATTCCTGCGGTGGCAGTGGAAGGTGCTAGGATGGGAGGGTGGGTTGATGAGGGGTGTGGACCTGACCAGATAGTCATGGAGGGAGCGGTCTTTGCGGAAGGCGGAAAGGGGTGGGGAGGGAAATATATCCCTGGTGGTGGGGTCCATTTGGAGGTGGTGGAAATGTCGGTGGATGATTTGGTTTATGCGAAGGTTGGTAGGGTGAAGGTGAGCACCAGGGGGGTTCTGTCCTTGTTACGGTTGGAGGGGTGGGGTCTGAGGGAGGAGGTGCGGGATGTGGACAAGATGCGCTGGAGGGCATCTTTAACCACGTGGGAAGGGAAATTGCAGTCTCTAACGAAGGAGGCCATCTGGTGTGTTCTGTGATAGAACTGATCCTCCTTTGAGCAGATACAACGGAGGTGGAGGAATTGGGAATACGGGATGGCACAGAAGAACATGTGTAATAAAAGATAGGTCTCTGGTGAGTTCTGAGGAAAAAAGGGACATTGGTGTACAAGAACATCGATCCTTGAAGATATCAGCACAGATAGACAGGATGGTGAAGAAAGTATTAGCCAGGGCATAGAATATAGGAGCAAGGAAGTCTTACTACAACTTCATAATACATTGGTTAGGCACAGATGGAATACTGTATGAAATTCTAGTTGCCACACTATTGAAAGGATGTGATTGCATAAGCTGGGTTTGTTTTTCTTGGAGTAGAGGAGGCTTAAGGGGGTATCTGATTGAAGTATACAAAACTATGAGAGGTACATAACGTTAGAATGTAAGACCTAGGAGCAGGAGTAGGCCATCTGCCCCTTCGTACCTGCTCTGCCATTCAGGAAGATCATGGCTAATAATCCTTTTGTGGACTCAGCTCCATTTATCCACCCTCTTACCGTATCCCTTAATTCCTTTAGTGTTCAAAAAAAAATCTACTTTAGCTTTAAAAACATTTACTGAAGTAGCACCAACTATTTCACTGGGCAAGGAATTCCATAGATTCACAACCCTCTGGATGAAGAAGTTCCTTCTCAATTCAGACCTAAATCTGATTTTGAGGGTGTGCCCTCTTGACCTAGTTTGACCTGCCAGTGGAAGCATCCTTTTTACTCAGTCTCTCCTGGTAAGCCAACCCCCTCAACTCTGGAATTAACCTAGTGAACCTCCTTTGCACCTCGTCCAGTGCCAGTACATCCTTTCTCAAATAAGGAGACCAAAACTACAGCAGTACTTCAGGTGTGGCCTCACCAGTACCCTGTACAGCTGCAGCACAACCATCTATGCTACTTTCTCCCCACCCCCACCCTCCTCTCATTTATCTCTCCACCCTGCAGGCACTCTGCCTCTATTCCTGATGAAGGGCTTTTGCCCGAAACGTCGATTTTCCTGCTCCTCGGATGCTGCCTGAACTGCTGTGCTTTTCCAGCACACCTCTAATCTAGAATCTGGTTTCCAGCATCTGCAGTCATTGTTTTTATTTGCAACATAACCTTCCCATTTTTAAACTCAATCTCTATTGGTAATGAAGGACAAAATTCCATTTGTCTTCCTAATTACTTGTTGTACCTGCAGAACAACCCTCTGTGATTCATGCACAAGGACACCCAGGTACTTCTGCATAGCAGCATGCTGTAACTTTTTACCATTCAAGTGATAATCCTTTTAACTGTTACTCCTACCAAAATGGATGACTTCACATTTATTAATATTGTATTCCATCTGCCAGACCTTAACTCACTTCTGTGAGCAGTTTTGGACACTGCAAGGATGTGCTGGCCTTGGAGGGAGTCCAGAGGAAGTTAATAACAATGATCTCCGGAATTAAGGGCTTGTCATATGAGGAGTGATTGGGTGTGCTGGGTCTATACTCAATAGTGTTTAGAGGGATGAGGGGGATGTCATGGAAACTTACAGACTACATGGAGGCGTGGATACAATGGGCATGGCAAAGATGTTTTCACTGCTGAGAGAGAGACCAGGACCCAAGGCACTGTCTCAGAGTGAAGGGAAGACCATTTAGAATTGAAATAAGAAGGATTCAGCTAAAGGGTGGTGAAGCTGTGTAATTTGCTGTAGAAGGCTGTGGAGGCCACTTCATTGAGTGTCTTTCAGATAGAGATAGATAAATTCTTGATTAGTAAGGGGACCAAGGGTTACAGGGAGAAATGAGGAGCATGGGTTGTGAAACATACCAACCATGGTTGAATGGTGGGCTGCAGATCTATTTCTATTCCTTTATTTTATGCTCTTGTGGATATATTGCACTTAGATATCCAGAAGGTGATATCTAATGAGGTGCCACATCAAAGTTCATTGTAGAAAATAAAAGCCCATGGTGTAGGGATAATATTTTGGCATAGATAGAAGGTTGGCTGGTTGACAGACAAAAAAGAGGTAAAATAATGGGTTTCTTTCAGGCTAGCAAGATGTCACGATTGCTGTTCCACAGATATTAGTGTTGGGGTCTCAACTCTTTACAGTTTATCTCAATGACTTGGATAAAGGGATCAAAAGTATGGTTGCTAAATTTGCTGTTGACACAAAGATAGGTAGGAAAATGTGAAAAGGTTATAAGAAGCCTATGAAGACATACAGATAGGTTAAATCAGCAAACAAAGATCTGACAAATGGAATACAATGTAGCAAAGTGTGAAATTGTCGATTTTGGGAGAGAAAAGAATAAATGTATTATCTAAATGGTGAGATGCTCCAGAGCTTTGAGCTTCTGCAGAGCTTAGAGATGCAGAGTGATCTGAGTCTCCTAGTGCCTAAATCACAGAAAATTAGACACAAAAATAATCAAGAAAGCTGATAGATTGTTGTTGTTAAATGTAAGTGAAATTGAATGCAAGAGGGAGGTTATGCTTCAGTGATGCAGGGTATTGGCAAGACCATATCCGAAGTACTGTAGAAAAAGAAGGTTAAGTTAAAGCTGCCATAATCCCAGAGGATCATAAGACTGCTCTCTGATTAGAGAGAGATGACTGGTGGTATGCTTAACCAAAGGATCACCACTGTGACAGAACTATCCCTTTAAGAGATGTATTTTGTTCTGTTCCTCTTGTAGAGGGCTTTTGTCAGTGTGGTGCTGAAGTATTTCTTTCATCAGGCAGTTTCTAAGTAGCCTTTGGGTTTATCCCTGGGTGTTGTTTTTAGAGTGAGACAAAAGAATCATGAGTGGGCAGGGTGAGGGTCACACAGACATAGAAGACTTTGGTTTTGTTTTCAGTTGATTTTTGTTAGTTAGCGAGAATTCTCTTTCCTGAGGACTTAGACGGAGAGTTTTCCTCTTAGACATTAGAAGGGGCAGATTGTTTCTTCCAGTGTTTCTTTCTATTGGACTGGAGAGAGATAGTACAAGAGAAGAATAAAAACCGGAAGAACTGTGGGTGCTGTAAATTGGAAACAAAAACAGAAATTGCTGGAAAACCTCAGCGTGTCTGGCAGCATCCGTGGAGAGAAATCAGAATTAACGTTTCAGGTGGAGTGACCTTCCTCAGAACTGGTGGTAGCCAGGAAAATGTTGGTTTATATTCAAAAGATAGGATGGGGGGAGGGTGTAAGGAGTGAACGATAGATGCGAATAGAGCCTAAAGAGCGGGAAGAACAGTTGGACAGACAAAAGACTGGATAACAATCCAGCTAGGAGGGTGAATAGCGATTAATGTTAGTGGCTAACAGTGGGTTGTGTGTTACAGTAGACTGTGATAACAAGGCCTGGTGTGTGGGGGTTGGGGTAGGAAAATGGGAGAGCTCAAGCTCTGAAGTCATTGTACTTGATATTGATTCCAGAAGGCTGCAGGGTCCCAAGCAGAAAGTGAGGTGCTGTTCTTCTAGCTTGAGTCAGCAGGCCTAAGACAGAGATGTTGGCCAGGGAACAGGATGGTGTGTTGTTGTGGCAGACAACTGGAAGCTCCGGATCTTTTTTGCAGACAGAATGTAGGTGTTCTGTGAAGCAGTCACTCAGTCTATGCTTCATTTCCCCAGTATAGAGGAGACCACATTGTGTGCAGCGAATGTAGAAGCCCAGATTGTGTGAGGTGCAGATAAAGTGTTGGTTCACCTGGAAGGTGTGTTTGGGCCCTTGTATACCAAGGATGGAGAAGGTAAATGAACAAGTGTTACCCTTTCTGCAGTTACAGGGAAACGTGCTGTGGGGCTTTGGGGGTGTTGTTGGGAGGGAACGGTCCATGCAGAAGGCTGATAAGGGAGGGGAAGGGAGTATTGTGAGAATAATAACTGTTTTATTGCATTGCATTTTTGCCAAAGGGTGTGTTTATGTGATGCTGCCTTTCTTGGTGATTCACAGTTAAATAATACAGTTTTTTAAGTATGTCAGTTGAGTAAAGTTATACCAATTCTTCATTTTGTTGCATTTCAATTGCATCATAAGTATAAAGTGTGTTTTGATTAAAGCTTAGTGGTGAACCAATTGAATCAATCTGGAACACAGCGCCTCTACACTTGCTTTTGAGATAAAAGTAAGGGTCTAGGCTATTTTGATAAAACATTTTGTGGGAGGCTGGTCTTCTCACTTACACCACACTTCAGGTGATGGGCAAGGCTGAGAATGCAGAACTTTCATGGTAACCTCAACTGGTGGTATCAGTCTGCATCACAAACCAGTGTCCAGCCAACTGAGCAGTACTGTTTACCATATTTATGGAAGGATACTAATGTGTTGGGAGCAGTTCAGAGAAGGTTTACTATACTAAAACCTGGAATGAACAGATTGCCTTATAAGAAAATGTTAGAGAGCCTGGGGTCTGTACCATCTAGAGTTTAGAAGAGACAAATGTGACTTAATTCCAACACATTGCAACCTTAATTCCTGAGGGAATTTGACTGCATAGATGTTGAAAGAATGTTTCCTGTTGTGCAAGAATCTAGAACTAGTGTTATAGTTTAGAAATAAGGGGGCACCCATTTAAAACAGGAATGATTTTTTTCTCTCAGAGGGTTGTGAATCATTAGAATTCCCTTCCTCAAAAGGAAGAATCTTTAAATATTTTTACGGCAGAGGTAGGTAACTTCTTTTCACTGAGGTGATGAAAGATTATTGCTGATGAAAGATTATCAAGGATGTGCAGGAAAGAAGCGTTCAGGTGAAAATCAATCCATAATCTGATTGAATGGCCGAGCAGGTTCGAATGGCTGATGGCCTACTCTTGTTCCTTATTTGTATATTCCATTAGTTAGCCAGTCCTGTATCCATATCACCATGAACACTTATCTTAGGACAGCCTAAGTGTCTGGAACAAAATTAAATTATCCCTCCTGTCCGCAGTTGCTGCCACTATGTTTGCTCACACTGTACCACTGTCCAAATAAAGTAGACTGCACACATTTAGTTCCATTCATACTTAGCTTTTCACTCGAGTACCATTACCGCTGATATTGCTCAATGATCTGTACTTGTCCTTGAGTTGACTCCACAAAATAGACTGTGTGCAGCTTTTTGCAGGTACTTACAGGTGTAAAAAAGAAAATCATCGGCCCCTGTGGTTCTTTTGCCAATTACCATAAGTCAATCTCCTCAGGTTCCTGACCAAACTGCCAATGGAAATAGTTTATTCCTATTTACACTGTCAAAACCCCTCCATTCGGTTTTTGTATAACTCAAGCAAATCTCTTCTTGGCTTTCTCTAGTTTTGATGTGGCAGCATTGTAGAAATTTGTTCTGATTAGTTAGTTTTTGAATTGTATAGCTCTGTATTTAGCATGTTTTACCATACAGATAGTCATATGTTGTAGTTTCACTCAGTTGATCATTCATTTATGGATACAACTGGTGCTCCCCAAACACCCCCCCCCTCCCCCCCCCCCCCCCGCCGAAGCATCTTCTCTTATGATCTTCACAATATTTTTGCAAAATCAGAGTAGTTTGGATCCTGGAAATTTAAAATAAAACAAAAAAATTATAGTAAGATTTCACAGATCAACTGGCATCTGTGGAGGTCTGTGACTTATTATCAGACTGAGAAAAAAACTAAAAATACAATTGGTTCTGAGACACAACTACTGGGAAGAAGATCAAAAGGATAAGCCTGTATTTGGATGGAGAGAAAATGGGATTAAATACAAACAACTTAAATTGCAAGGTCAAAGAGAGAAAGAAAAAAGATCTCTCCAGGGAAGGTATAAATGGTAGAATTCTGAATAGCAGATGCCTAAAAGCAAAGAACAGAGAAAAATTGCCGACATTTGAAATGTTCATTGTATAGAAATGAACAGTTGTAGAAAATGGGTATGCTTTGCTGAGATCCAATCAATGCAAACAAGACATAGTGAGGGACATTGGATATCTCGGGTGGAGAAAGACTTAATCAAAGTGGAGGACAGTGTTCATGCTCTGAAGTTGTTGAACTGAATTTTGATCCTGAAAAATCGTGAAGTTCCTAAGCGGAAAAGGAGATTTTTTTGTCCAGCTCAGATTGGGCTTCTCTGTAGTACTGCAGCTTGCCTAGCTAGAAATGTTAGCATGAGAGCAAGATGATGCGTTGAAATGTCAAGAGGAGAAAGGTATAAAAGGGGCATAAGAGGCAACCTTTTCAGAGGGTGGCGCATGTATGGAATGACCTGCCAGAGGAAGTGGTGGAGGCTAGTAAAATTATAACATTTAAAAGTTATCTGAATCGATATATGAACAGGTTTAGAGGGATATGGGCCAAGTGCTGGCAAATGAAACTAGATTAGTTTAGGCATGGATGAGTTGGATGAAAGTGTCTGTTTCCATGCTGTACATCTCTATGACTCCAGTACTGAAGGGCTGCTGCATCTCGTCCACATCCCGCACCTCCGCCCTCAGACCCCACCACTCCAACCGTAACAAGGACAGAACGTCCCTGGTGCTCACCTTCCACCCTACCAACCTTCGCATAAACCAAATCATCCGCCGACATTTCCACCACCTCCAAACAGACCCCACCACCAGGAATATATTTCCCTCCCCACCCCTTTCCGCCTTCTGCAAAGACCGTTCCCTCCATGACTACCTGGTCAGGTCCACGGCCCCCTACAACCCACCCTCCCATCCTGGCACTTTCCCCTGCCACTGCAAGAACTGTAAAACCTGCGCCCACACCTCCTCCCTCACCTCTATCCAAGGCCCTAAAGGAGCCTTCCACATCCATCAAAGTTTTACTTGCACGTCCACTAATATCATTTATTGTATCCGTTGCTCCCGATGCGGTCTCCTCTACATTGGGGAGACTGGGCACCTCCTAGCAGAGCGCTTTAGGGAACATCTCCGGGACACCCACACCAATCAACCACACCGCCCCGTGGCCCAACATTTCAACTCCCCCTCCCACCCTGCCGAGGACATGGAGGTCCTGGGCCTCCTTCACCGCCGCTCCATCACCACCAGACGCCTGGAGGAAGAACGCCTCATCTTCCGCCTCAGAACACTTCAACCCCAGGGCATCAATGTGGACTTCAACAGTTTCCTCATTTCCCCTTCCCCCACCTCACCCTAGTTCCAAACTTCCAGCTCAGCATTGTCCCCATGACTTGTCCAGACTTGTCCTACCTGCCTATCTGCTTTTCCACCTATCCACTCCACCCTCTCCTCCCTGACCTATCACCTTCATCCCCTCCCCCACTCATCCATTGTACTCTATGCTACCTTCTCCCCACCCCCATCCTCCTCTAGCTTATCTCTCCACACTTCAGGCTCACTGCCTTTATTCCTGATGAAGGGCTTTTGCCCGAAACATCGATTTCGAAGCTCCTTGGATGCTACCTGAACTGCTGTGCTCTTCCAGCACCACTAATCCAGAATCTGTACAGAACAGCTGAGTACTCTGTCCCCCAATATCAATTTCTGTCTTTAAATAGAGATGAGGACAATTTAGTAAGTTGTTGCTGAAGAGAATTGAGCTTCAAAATGCAGGGCTAAGTTAGTGAACCAGCACTTGTCTTTTGTTAGAAGTGTTCTCAAGAAGATGGAAGCATGGATAACAGAGGAATGATTTCGCTGTTGTTTGTACTTATGTATGCTTTGGAGTTTTTTTTAGGAAAACATTATAACTCGGGCAGCATTAATGATAGAATAGCTAATTATACAATTATACCACTTACACTGCCTCTTTTATGTTTGTTTTCTTTACAAATGTTCTCGTTGACTGATTTTTATGACTTTTTAAAGGTTCAGTGCTGAATTGCAGAGGCATGACAAGAGTGACTGTCTTGACATTGAGACACCATTTGATTTAATTTTAGTTTCAAGGATCATGAACAAAATTGAAGTCACTGGGAATCACGTGGAAAACACCACTGGTTGGGGTCCTACCGAGCGTGAAGAAAGGTCATGTAGTTGTTACAGGGCAATGCTATACATGGTCATCAAGGTACTGCCTGAGACTAACTGTCTAAATTGGAAGTTTACTGCTGTTTCTTCATTAATACTGGTCAAAATCGTGGAACTCCCTTCTTAAATACCACTGTGGGTGAAGTGGTTCAACAGGCAGTTCACCACTGATTTCAAAAGGACAATTTGCAATGGGCAATAAATGCTGACCAAGCCAGCAAAACCCACACCCCCCAAAACAAAACAATACAAAAAAAAGCTTTTTCATCAATTATCTTCCTTTAATATCTCCTGATATACTTAAGCAATCACACCTGCATGTAGCAAGACTTTGAAGCTTGGGCTGATAGATAACAAGTGACTTTTGCACTGAACAAGTATATACAGAGGGATCTTGGAGTCCAAGTCCATAGCTCCCCGAAAATGGCAACGTAAGTGGATAAGGTGGTAAAGAATGCAAATGGATGCTTGATTTCCTCGGTTGGGGAACTGAGTAAAAAGTTGGCAAGTCGTGTTACATCTGTGTCAGATTTGAGCTAGGTCACATTTCGAATATTGTGTGCAGTTCTGGTTGCCATACTGGAAGAAGGATATGGAGATTTTGGAAAAGGTTCAGAAGATGTTTGCTATGACGTTGCATGGATTACATAGAACATAGAACAGTACAGCACAGAACAGGCCATTCAGCCCACGATATTGTGCCGACCACTGATCCTCATGTATGCACCCTCAAATTTCTGTGACCATATGCTTGTCCAGGAGTCTCTTAAATGTCCCCAATGACCCTGCCTCCACAACTGCTGCTGGCAACGCATTCCATGCTCTCACAACTCTCTGTGTAAAGAACCCGCCTCTAACATCCCCTCTATACTTTCCTCCAACCAGCTTAAAACTATGACTCCTTGTGTTAGTCATTTCTCCGCTGGGAAATAGTCTCTGGCTATCGACTCTATCTATGCCTCTCATTATCTTGTATACCTCAATTAGGTCCCCTCTTCTCTTCCTTTTCTCCAATGAAAAAAGTCCGAGCTCAGTCAACCTCTCCTCTTAAGATAAGCCCTCCAGTCCAGGCAGCATCTTGGTAAACCTCCTCTGAACCCTCTCCAAAGCATCCACATCTTTCTTATAATAGGGCGACCAGAACTGGACGCAGTATTCCAAGTGTGGTCTAACCAAAGTTTTATAGAGTTGCAACAAGATCTCATGACTCTTAAACTCAATACCCCTGTTAATGAAAGCCAAAACACCATATGCTTTCTTAACAATCCTGTCCACTTGGGTGGCCATTTTAAGGGATCTATGTACCTGCACCCCAAGATCCCTCCACACTGCCAAGAATCCTATCCTTAATCCTGTACTCAGCTTTCAAATTCAATCTTCCAAAATGCATCACCTCGCATTTATCCAGGTTGAACTCCATCTGCCACCTCTCTGCCCATCTCTGCATCCTGTCAATGTCCCACTGCAGCCTACAACAGCCCTCTATACTGTCAAAGGACCTCCAAACTTTGTGTCATCTGCAAACTTGCTGACTCAACCTTCAATCCCCTCATCCAAGTATCCAAGTCATTAATAAAAATTACAAACAATAGAGGCCCAAGGACAGAGCCCTGTGGAAGACCACTCACCACAGACGTCCAGGCAGAATATTTTCCTTCTACTACCACTGGCTGTCTTCTGTTGGCCAGCCAATTCTGTATCCAGACAGCTATGTTCCCCTGAATCCCATTCCTCCTGACCTTCTGAATGAGCCTATCATGGGGAACCTTATCAAATGCCTTGCTGAAGTCCATATACACCACATCCACAGTTCGACCCTCATCAACTTTTCTCATCACATCCTCAAAGAACTCTATAAGGTTTGTGAGGCATGACCTGCCCCTCACAGAGCCGTGTTGACTGCATTTAATCAAGCCATGCTCTTCCAGATGGTAATAAATTCTATCCCTCAGAATCCTTTCTAACACCTTGCAGACGACAGACGTGAGACTTACTGGTCTGTAATTGCCGGGGATTTCCCTATTTTCTTTCTTGAAGAGAGGAATTACATTTGCCTCTCTCCAGTCCTCAGGTACGACTCCAGTAGAGAGCGAGGATGAAAAGATCTTCGCAAGTGGTGAAGCAATTGCATTTCTCGTTTCCCAAAGCAGCCGAGGACAAATCTGGTCTGGGCCTGGCGACTTGTCAATCTCAATGTTTGACAAAATTTTCAGCACATCAGCTTCCTCTATCTCTATCCATTTCAGCATGCACACCTGCTCTTCAAAGGTTTATTCACTACAAAGTTCGTTTCTTTCATAAAGACAGAAGCAAATAACTCATTCAGGGCTTCCCTTACCTCCTCAGACTCCACACACAAGTTCCCTATGCTATCCCTGATTGGCCCTACTCTCTCTTTGACCATTCCCTTATTCCTCACATAAGTGTAAAATGCCTTTGTGTTCTCCCTAATCCGTTCTGCCAAGCCTTTCTCGTGCCCCCTCCTGGCTCTCCTCAGACCATTTTTAAGCTCCTTCCTCGCCTGCCTGTAATCCTGTAGAGCTGAGCTTGACCCTAGCTTCCTCCACCTTATGTAAGCTACGTTTTTCCTTTTGACGAGAAGCTCCACCGCTCTCGTCATCCAAGGTTCCTTTATCTTACCACTTCTTGCCTGTCTCAGAGAGACATATTTATTCATCACTTGCAACAAATGTTCCTTAAACAGTCTCCACATGTCTATAGTGCCTTTACCATGGAACAATTGCTCCCAATCCATGCTTCCTAATTCATGTATAATCGCATTAGAACATCAAAGGCTGAGGGGCGACCTTATAGAATCATAGAATCCTTGCAGTGTGGAAGCAGGCCATTCGGCCCATCAAGTCGACACCATGCTTCTGAAGAGCATCCCATTCACTCCCCCATAACCCTGCATTTCCCATAATCCATTTAGCCTGCATGTCGCTGGACGCTATGGGCAGGTTGAGCATGGTGAATCCACCTAATGTAGGTAAAAACAATGACTGCAGGTGCTGGAATAGAGACCTCTATTCCTGATGAAGGGCTTTTGCCCGAAACATCGATTTTCCTGCTCCTCAGATGCTGCCTGAACTGCTCTGCTTTTCCAGCACCACTCTAATCCAGAATCCACCTAATCTGCACATCTTTGAACTGTAGGAGGAAACCAGGGCACTTGTAGCAAATATGCACAGACACAGGGAGAATGTGCAAACTCCACACACAGTTGCCCGAGTCTGGAATTGAACCTGGGTCCCTGGAGCTGTGTGGCCAGTGCTGACCACTGAGCCATCGTGCCACATACAGGTAGAATAGTCAGAATCTTCTTCTCAAATACTAGAGTTAGTAGGTGCCTAGAACGTGCTGCCAGGAGAGGTGGTGGAAGCAGATAACTAGCAAAGTGCTAATGTACAGTGTGACATTTCCATTTGTCCCATTTCTTTTAGAATAATATGAGTAAGATTGCTAATTTACTAACCAAAGGCACCATTTTTATTTGTGTTTACAAAATTTAAAATTACATTAAAGGGATGTAGATTGTGTAAAAAAAACTTTAGGTTAAATCTAAAGTCTAACTTTCCCTTGTTACTTAGATATGATTTTTTAAAAATTCTGAAGATTTAAATTTATGTAAAATAATTTATCGCTAGGAATATATTAAAAAAAGATTGGCTGAAGGGCCTTTTTCTGCACTGTAGATACCTGTAATTCTATGAAATGGGGTTGATCATATTTGCATACTCCAATTTTAAAAATCAGAATGAGGATTATACAAGTGGGGTTGCACGTGAAAGACCTGCAAACTCACCAGTGACTGCCATAATTTATTAGGTCATCTTTACTTGTGGGAATCTGAAATAAAATTTATTCTGCAGTGAACCCTCTATCAAGACTTCAAATTAAAGTTAGAGGAGAGCCTTTTTTTTGGTTTGTCAAAATGAGAGGTGCCATTGTTCAGAATATTCTTTATTTCCATTATTTGCATCCAGTTTTAGGACGTGATATTTTCTGGTTATATGACCAGTTCATATGCTGTCTCAGGAACATAGGAAGAAGGAGCAGGAGCAGGCCATTCATCCTCGTGAGCCAGTCACAGCATTCATTTAGATTATGGCTGAATATCTTCCCCTGCACCATATTCCTCATTATCTCCATATTAATTCACATCATTAGTATCTGGAAATCTATTGATTTTTGACTGGAACATGTTCAATGATTTAGCTTCCACAGCCCATTGAATCAAGAATTCCAATGATTGACCACCCTCTGAGAGAAATGAAACAGAAACAGAAATTGCTTTACAGACTCACCATGTGTGGCAACATCTGTGGAGAGAAAACAGAGTTAATAGAGTCAGAGTCCTACAGCATGGAGACAGGCCTTTTAACCCAAACTGGTTCAGACCGACCAAAATATCCAACCATGCTAACCTCATTTCCCTGCACTTGGCCCATATCCTTCTAATTCTTTCCTGTCCATGTATTTGTCCAAAGCCTTTTAAATGTTGTTAACATACGCCTCAACCACTTCTGCCAGCAGCTCATTCTATATGCATACCACCTTCTGAATAAAAAGGTTGCTCCTCAGGTTCCCTTTTATTCTTTCCCCTCTCATTTTAACCGATGCCCTCTAGTCTTCGATTCCCCAACCCTGGGAAAAAGACTGAATGCATTCACCTTACCATGCATCTCATGATCTTATACATTTCTGTAATATCCCCCTCAGTCTCCTACACTCTAAAGAAAAATGCTGAAAATGTGTTGCTGGAAAAGCACAGCAGGTCAGGTAGCATCCAGGGAACAGGAGAATCGACGTTCCTGAAGAAGGGTTTATGCCCGAAACGTCAATTCTCCTGTTCCCTGGATGCTGCCTGACCTGCTGCGCTTTTCCAGCAACACATTTTCAGCTCTGATCTCCAGCATCTGCAGACCTCACTTTCTCCTCTAAAGAAAAATGTCCTAGCTTGACCAAACTCTCTTGACAACTCAGATCATTGAGTCCAGGCAAAATCCTTGTAAATTTCTGCTGCAATCTTTCCAGTTAAATAACACCCTACCCATAACAAGGTGACCAAAATTGAACATAGTACCCTAAGTGCGGCCTCACCAATACCCTGTATGACTGTAATATAACTTCCCAACTTCTGTACTCAATGCCCCGACTGATGAAAGCCAGTGTGCCAAAAACCTTCTTCACTGCCCTGTCTGCATGTGACTCCACTTTCAGAGAACTGTGAACCTGAACTCTAAGATTCCTCCGTTCCACTACACTACCTTTCACCACGAAACACCATGAAACCATGTTTCAGGTCTTTCTTCAGAACTGATTGGAGCTAGATGAAGGTACTATATGTGCTGAAGGTGGGGGTTTGCTGATGATACAGGAAGAAAGGATACATGGAACTGGAGCCCAAAGAGACAAAACAGCAATCAGGCAGACAAAGGGGTGGATAATGTTGAGCTGGACAGAAAGAAAAGCTGATAAGGGACTATTAGTCAGTGAAAATGGGTTGACTGTGATGACAGGGCTAGGGATGTGGGGGTGGGTAAAGATGTGGAATGTAATGTTCAGGCTCTAAAATCATTGAATTCAATATTGGGTCCTCAATATTCATCTGTAAACTCTTTATCTCCTTATCACAGCCTGCTTTCCCTTCTATTTTAGTATCATCCATGAATTTTGCTTTGTTACATTCTTTCACTGTTTGAGATCATTTATATAGATTGCAAATAGCTGAAGTTTGAGAACTGAACCCTGTGGCACCCCACAAGTTACAGTACGGCATCCAGAGAAGAACCTTTTTGTCCCGACTCTCTGTTTTCTGTCAGTCAGCCAATCCTCTATCCAAGTCAGTACTCCATCTCTCGTCCCCTGGGATCTAACCTTCTGGGTTAGTCTTTTATGCAGCACTTTGTCAAATGCCTTCTGGAAGTCTCAATATATCACATCCACCAGATCTTCATTATCCACCTTGCTTGTTACATCTTCAAAGAACTCCAGCAGATTTGTCAAATATGATTTCCACTTCATGAAACAGTGCTGATACTGGTGAATTGAGCTTTGTTTTTCCAAGTGTTCAGCTATCTATTCTTGTATGATTGATTCTAGCAACTTCCCCACTACAGAGGTCAAACTAACTGCTCTACAGTTTCCCACTTTTTGCTCATCTCCCTTTTTCAATAAGGGTGTTGCATTAGCGTGTTTCCAATCCACTGGTACTTTCCCAGAATCTAGTGAATTTTGGAATATCTTAAGTAATACATCCAGTGAAGACGAGAAGATCATTGCCAACGGTACTGCAATTTCCTCTCTTGCTTCCCACATAATCCTAGGATATATCCCGTCAGGCCCGGGGGACTTGTCTATCCTCAAGTTGTTCAAAATATCCAACAGATCTTCCTTCCTAACAAGTATCTCCTCTAGCTTACCAGTCCATTTCACACTCTCCTCTTCTACAATACGGTCCCTCTCGTTAGTAAATACTGAAGAGAAGTACTTGTTCAAGACCTCTCCTATCTCTTCCAACTCAATACACAGTCTCCCACTACTGTCCTTGATCGGACCTACCCTCGTTCTCGTCATTCTCAGGTTTCTCACATACGCATAAAATGCCTTGGGGTTAGCCTTGATCCTATCCGCCAACGATTTTTCATGCCCTCTCTTAGCTCTCCTAATCCCTTTCTTCAGGTCCCTTCTGGCTATCCTGTATCCCTCCACCGCTCTGTCTGAATCCTGTTTCCTCAACCTTATGTAAGCCTCCTTCTTCCTCTTTACCAGACATTCAACCTCTCTCGTCAACCAAGGCTCCCTCACACGACCATTTCTTTCCTGCCTGATAGGTACATACATATCATGGACACGTCGTATCTGCTCTTTGAAAAAGTTCCACATTTCCACCACATCCTTCCCTGACAGCCTATGCTCCCAACGTATGCTCCTCAAATCCTGCCTTACAGCATCGTAATTTCCCTTCCCCCAATTATAAAATCTACCTTGTTGTGCGCACCTATCTCTCTCCATAACCAAGGTGAAAGTCACAGAATTGTGGTCACCATCACCAAAATGTTCACCCACTAACAAGCCCACCACTTGTCCCGGTTCATTACCGAGTACCAAATCCAATATGGCCTCCCCTCTGGTTGGACAATCTACATACTGCGTTATGTAGATTGGTACCAGGGGTGGTACCAGGGGACTGGAGAGTAGTGAATGTTGTGCCCCTGTTCAAAAAAGGGAATAGGGATAACCCCGGGAATTACAGGCCTGTTAGTCTTACTTCTGTGGTAGGCAAAGTAATGGAAAGGGTACTGAGGGATAGGATTTATGAGTATCTGGAAAGACACTGCTTGATTAGGGACAGCCAGCACGGATTTGTGAAGGGTAGGTCTTGCCTTACAAGTCTTATTGAATTCTTCGAGGAGGTGACCAAGCATGTGGATGAGGGTAGAGCAGTGGATGTAGTGTAAATGGATTTTAGTAAGGCATTTGATAAGGTTCCCCATGGTAGGCTTATGCGGAAAGTCAGGAGGCATGGGATAGAGGGAAATTTGGCCAATTGGATAGAAAACTGGCTAACCGGTCGAAGGCAGAGAGTGGTGGTAGATGGTAAATATTCAGCCTGGAGCCCAGTTACAAGTGGAGTTCCGCAGGGATCAGTTCTGGGTCCTCTGCTGTTTGTAATTTTTATTAATGACTTAGATGAGGGAGTCGAAGGGTGGGTCAGTAAATTTGCAGATGATACGAAGATAGGTGGAGTTGTGGACAGTGAGGAGGGCTGTTGTCGGCTGCAGAGGGACTTAGATATGATGCAGAGCTGGGCTGAGGAGTGGCAGATGGAGTTCAACCCTGCCAAGTGTGAGGTTGTCCATTTTGGAAGAACAAATAAGAATGCGGAATACAGGGTTAATGGTAGGGTTCTTAGTCAGGTGGAGGAACAGAGGGATCTTGGGGTCTATTTACATAGATCTTTGAAGGTTGCCACTCAGGTGGATAGAGTTTGTAAGAAGGCCTATGGAGTATTATCGTTCATTAGCAGAGGGATTGAATTCAAGTGTCGTGAAGTGATGTTGCAGCTGTACAGGACTTTGGTTAGGCCACAGTTGGAGTACTGTGTGCAGTTCTGGTCGCCTCACTTTAGGAAAGATGTGGAAGCTTTGGAGAGGGTGCAGAGAAGATTTACCAGGATGTTGCCTGGAATGGAGAGGAAGTCGTACGAGGATAGGTTGAGAGTTCTCGGCCTTTTCTCGTTGGAACGGCGAAGGATGAGGGGTGACTTGATAGAGGTTTATAAGATGATCAGAGGAATAGATAGAGTAGACAGTCAGAAACTTTTTCCCCGGGTACAACAGAGTGTTACAAGGGGACATAAATTTAAGGTGAAGGGTGGAAGGTATAGGGGAGATGTCAGGGGTGGGTTCTTTACCCAGAGAGTGGTGGGGGCATGGAAGGCGCTGCCCGTGGGAGTGGTAGAGTCGGAATCATTGGCGACCTTTAAGCGGCATTTGGATAGGTACATGGATGGGTACTTAATCTAGGTTAGAAGTTCGGCACAACATCGTGGGCCGAAGGGCCTGTTCTGTGCTGTATTGTTCTATGTTCTATGTTCTATGTTCTACATCCACTTTCTCTGCTGCCACCTCCTTTAATAACCTCAGGTGCAGGCCATCAGGTCTGGGACTTATCTACCTTCAACATTATCAGTTTACTTAATCTCCTTTCCCTAGTTATAGTGCCAAGTTCCTTTGTAGTAACTGCTGTTTGTTGGGAAGAAATTATTATCTTCACCTGTGAAAACAGAAACAAATATTGGGTTAATCATTCTGCCATTTCTGAGTTTCCCATTATTACCTTGCAATTTTCGTCCTCTAAAGGGCCAACATTTACTTTCACTATTCTCTTTCTTTTTATATACTTATAGAAGCTTTTGGTATCAGTCCTAATGCTTTATGGTAGTTTCCTTTTGTAGTTCACCTTAGCTCTTCTGATTTTGTTTTTAGTAACCCTTTGCCGATGTTTAAAGTTCTCCCAATCCTCCAGAGGTGCTAATATGCAGTATGGTATGCCCTAGTTTTTGCCTTTACTTCTTCATTAACAATTCCTCTTCCTCTCAGAAATATACTATAATTAATAAGCATTTTGTATCACCCTCAGCATTTACAACTGTTCATCAACTGTCTTGCCCTTTGCTTAACTCCTTCCTGAGGCCCATACGATTATCTTTGCTCAAAACTAAAACTCTGTATGTGACTCTGTCTTCAGTCTTTCAATCTTAATTCGAAACTCAGCATCTGGATGGGTATATGAATAGGAAGGATTTAAAAGGATATTGGCCAAATGCTGGTAAATGGGACGAGATTAATTTAGGATATCTGGTTGGCATGGACAAGTTGGACTTAAAGGTCTGTTTCTGTGCTGTACATCTCTATGACTCTGATTCCTTCCTAGAGGATCCTGAATGACGAGACCTTTATCAGTCCCCCTCATCACGTTGTACCAAATCTAATGTAGCAGTTCTCTAGTTGGATCCATGACATGTTGCTCTAAGAAACAATCTCTCATATACTCCATGAACATTTCCTCAAGATTAGTCTTGCCAAATTGATTAATCCAGTCAATACGCAACTAGAACAAACAGAATTGTTATCTCTAGTTTATTGCCCGTGCCACATGCTAGTAAAGTGAGGAACAGGGAGAAAGCAGAGCTGAACATGTGGCTGCAGGGATGGTGCAGGAGGGAGAGTTTTGGATTATTGGATAATTGGAGCTCTTTCTGGGGAAGGTGGGACTTCTATAAACAGGATGGACTTCACCTGAACCAGAGGGGTACAATATCTTGGGGGGAAAATTTGCTAGTGGTCTTCAGGAGGGGGGAGGATGAGTTAAACTAATGGGAACCTGAATTGTAGTTCCAGTGTACAGGAGGTTGAGGGTAGTGAGGTGAGGGATAGGTTTACACAGTCACAAGAGGGCACTGGCAATCAGGATATTGGTTTGAAAAGTGTGTACCTGAGTACAGGAGCAACCAGAATAAGATGGGTGAATGTGCAGCATGGGTTGGTACCTTTGATGTGGCCATTTCAAAGACATGGCTGGAGGATGGACAGGAATGGTTGTTGCAGATTCAGGGATTTAGATGTTTCAGCAAGAACAGAGAAGATGGTAAAAGAGGCAGGGGTGTGGCACTGTTAATCAAGGGTAGTTTACAGCAGCTGAGATGACGTTTAAGGACTCATCCACTGAGGTAGTTTGGGCTGAGGTTAGAAACAGGAAAGGAGAGGTCACCTTGTTGGGAGTGTTCTATAGGCCTCCAAATTGTTCCTTGGATGTAGAGGAAAGGATAGCAAAGATGATTCTCAGTAGGAGCGAAAATAACAGAGTAGTTGTTATGGGGGACTGGGAATACTATAGTTCAAGTAGTTTAGATGGCTCAGTTTTTGTCCAATGTGTGCAGGAGGATTTTCTGATATAGTATGTTGACAGGCCAACAAGGGGTGATGCCATATTGAATTTGGTACTGGTGGAATGAACCTGGCCATGTATTAGATTTGGAAGTAGGTGAGTACTTTGGTGATAGTGACCATAATTTGGTAATGTTTACAATAGCAATTGGCAGGAATAGGTATATACCGCAGAGAAAGAAGTATAACTGGGGGAAAGGCAATTATGATGTGATTGGACAACATTTAGGATGCATAGGATGGAGAAGGAAACTGCAGGGAATAGACACTCTTGAAATGTGGAACTTATTCAAGGAATAGCTCCTATGGGTCCTTGATAAGTGCATACCTATCAGGCAGGGAGGTAGTTCTCAAGAGAGGGAGCCATGGTTTACTAAAGAAGTTGTCGCTCTTGTCAAGAGGAAAAGGAAGGCTTATGTGAAGATAAGGCGTGAAGGCTCAGTTAGGAGGCTTGAGAGTTATAAGTTAGCCAGAAAAAATCTAAAAAGAGTGCTAAGAAGTGCCAGGAGGGGTCTTGAGAAGTTGTTGGCAAGAAGTTGAAAGGATCAAGGAAAACCCTCAGATCTTCTATAGGTATATCAGGAATAAAAGAATGACTAGAGTAAGATTAGGGCCAATCAAAGATAATAGTGGAAAGTTGTGTGTGGAATCTGAGGTCATAGGGGAATCACTTAATGAATACTTTTCGGCAGTATTCACATTGGAAAAGGGCAATGTGAGTGAGAATATGGAGATACAGGCTACAGGAGATACAGGTGGGATTGAGGTTGACAAAGAGGAGGTTTAGCAATTTTGCAAGATCTGAAAATAGATAAGACCCTTGGGCTGGATGGGATTTATCCTTGGATTCTCTGGGAAGCCAGGGAGGAGATTGCAGAGCCTTTGGCTTTGGTCTTTATGTCATCATTGTCACCAGGACTAGTGCCAGAAGACTGGAGGATAGCAAATGTTGTTCCCTTGTTTAAGAAGGGAATTGAGACAACCCTGGTAATTATAGGCCAGTGAGCCTTACTTCGGTTGTAAATAAGATGTTGGAAAAGGTTATAAGAGATGGGATTTATAATAATCTGGAAAGGAATAATGTGATTCGGGATAGTCAACACGGTTTTGTGATGGGTAGGTCATGCCTCAATAACCTTGTTGAGTTCTTCGAGAATTGAATTGAATTGAATTTATTGTCATGTGTACTGAGGCACAGTGAAAAGCTTTGTCTTGTGAGCAATACAGGCAGATCACAGAGTTAAGTCGCATAGATAAGTAAATAATAGATAAACAGCAGCAATAACAAAAACACAGGTATGTTATGAGTTTGTGAGTCCATTCAGTATTCTAACAACAGTAGGGTAGAAACTGTTACAAAACCGGCTGGTGCGTGTGTTCGGGTTTCTGTACCTTCTCTCCGATGGTAGAGGTTGTAGGAAAACATTGCCAGGATGGGATGGATCTTTGAGAATGCTGGCGGCCTTTCCTTGACAGCGGGGCTGGTCGATGGATTCTATAGATGGGTGGTTGGCCTTTGTGATTGTCCGGGCTGCGTTCACCATTGTCTGTAACCATCTCCAATCTTGAATGGTACAGTTGCCATACCAGGTAGTAATACATATAGACAGAATTCTGTCGATGGTGCACCCATGAAGATTTGCAAGGATATTCGCCGTAATGCCAAATTTCCTCAGCTGCCTGAGGAAGAAGAGACGTTTTTGGGCCTTTGTAACCAGTGCGTCCACATGAAGAGTCCAAGAAAGCTTTTGTGGATAACCACTCCCAGGAGCTTGACACTCTCCACTCGTTCCATCTCTGTGCTATTAATGTGTAAGGGGGCATGAGTAACAATCCACCGAAAAGTCAGTAATGAGTTCCTTGGTTTTGCCGGCATTGAGAGCTAGGTTGTTCTCAATGCACCATTTTTCCAGATGTTCCACCTCCCATCTGTAGCCTGTTTCGTTGCCATCTGAGATTCGACCAACCATGGTGGTGTGATCAGCGAACTTGTAAATGGCATTACTCTGGTATTTGGCAACGCAGTCTCGGGTATACAGTGAGTACAGTAGGGGGCTGAGTATGCACCCTTGGGGGGCTCTAGTGTTGAGTGTTAGTGAGGATAAAATAATGTCCCCAATCTTCACTGATTGTGGCCTGAGGGTCAGAAAACTGAGGATCCAGTTGCAGAGAGTAGGGCTTAGTCCGAGATCACTAATTTTAGTAATCAGTCTCGAGGGGATAATAGTGTTGAAGGTTGAACTTTAGTCAATGAGTAGGATTCTGACGTAGCTGTTCTTGGTGTCAAGATGTGTTCGGGAGGAGTGAAGGGCAAGTGATATGGCAACTGACGTGAATCTGTTGGTCCGATAGGCAAATTGGAATGGTCAAGAGTAGTGGGGAGGCTTTCAAAGCACTTCATGACCACCAGTTCGGGCCACTGGGTGGTAGTCATTGAGACATGCTGCATGAGTCCTCTTCGGCACAGGGATGATGTTGGCCCAGGCAGAGGCAGAGACAGTGACCTGCTGCAGGAAGAGGTTGAAGATGTCCAAGAAAACCTCTGCCAGTTGATCTATGCATGCTCTGAGTGCACGGCCTGGTACTCCATCTGGTCTTTGGATTCACACGAAGGAAAACTGATCTGACCTCTGATGTTGTGACTGTTGGGATACATTCGTCAGGACTTAATTGAATAATCAAAATTCTGCTCAATACAAGCATAGAAGGCGTTGAGATGATCTGGGAGGAATATGTCATTGTCTGCTATCATGCACTGTCTCTTTTTAGACCCTGTGATGTCATTCAGTCCTTGCCGTAGTCGTCGGGTGTCTGTCTGGGTCTCTAGTTTGGATTGGTATTGGTCCTTGGCTGTCTTAATGGCTCTACGAAGGTCATACTTGGATTCTTTTTATTTGAGTGTGTCTCCTGATCTGAAGGTCTCACGCCTGGTTCTTGGTAGGTTCTGTATGTCCTGATTTATCCAGGGTTTCCTGCTGGGGAATACCCGGATTGACTTCCTTGGTATGCCGTCTTCCACACACTTGCTGATAAAGTCTGTGACAGTGATGGCATACCCGTCCAACATTCCTGCGGACTGTTTGACTGTTTGAACACGGCCCAATCAGCCGCTACCAGGCAGCACTGGAGTTGATCCTCTGCCTCTTCCAACCAGCACTGGACCTGTTTCCGCGAGGGGGTCTCCTGCGTGAACTTTTGTCTATAAGCCAGGAGAAGAAGCACAGCATTGTGGTCGGAGTTCCCGAAATGAAGGCGGGGGATGGAGCGGTCGGCATCCTTCACGGGTGACAAAGCAGGTGGATGAAGATAACGTGGTTGATGTGGTGTATATGGACTTCACTAGGGCATTTGATAATGTGCTACATAGTAGGCTATTGCAAAAAATGAGTTTCGGGTTTGAAGGTGATTTAATATTTTGGATCAAAAATTGGCTTGCTGAAAGAAGACAGAGGGTGGTGGTTGATTGGAAGTGTTCATCCTGGAGGTCAGTTACCAGTGGCAAGGATCTGTTTTGGGGCCACTGCGGTTTTGTCATTTTTATAAATGATCTGGATGTGGGTGTGGAAAGATGGGTTAGTAAATTTGCAAATGACAGTAAGCTAGGCAGAGTTGTGGATATTGCCAAAGGATGCTGTGGGTTACAGAGGGACATAGAGCTGGGCTGAGAAGTGTCAAATGGAGTTTAATGCGGAAAAGTGTGAGGTAGTTCACTTTGGAAGAAGTGACAGGATTGCAGAGTACTGGGCTCATGGTAAAAGTCTTGCCAGTGTAGATGGACAGAGAGATCTCAGCGTCCAGGTGCATAAATCCCGGGACGTTGCCACCCAGGTTGACAGGGTTGTTAAGAAGGCATATGGCGTGTTGGCATTTATTGGTAGGGGGATTGAGTTTCAGAGCCATGAGGTCATGCTTCAGCTGTACAAGACACTGGTAAGGCCACACTTTGAGTATTGCGTGCAGTTCTGGTCACTGCATTGTAGGAAGGATATGGAAGCTTTGGAAAGGGTTCAGAGGAGATTTACTAGGATGTTGCCTGGTATGGAAGAAATGTCTCACAAGAAAGGCTGAGGGAACTGAGGCTGTTTTTGTTGGAGAGCAGAAGGTTGAGAGATGACTTAATCGAGACGTATAAGAACATTAGAGGGTTAGATAGGGTGGACAGTAAGAGCCTTTTTCCTCAGATGGTGAAGGCTAACATGAGCGGACATAGCTTTAAATTGAGGGATGATAGATTTAGGACAAATGTCAGAGGTAGTTATTTTACTCAGAGGCATGGAATGGCCTGCCTACAACAGTAGTAGACTCACTAACGTTAAGGGCATTTAAATGGGCATTGGACATACATATGGATAATAATAGAATGATGTAGGCTAGATGGGCATCAGATTAATTTCATAGGCTGGTGCAACATCAAGGGCCAAATGGCCTGCACTGTGCTGTAATGTTCTATGTTCTATACATGTTAAAAGCTCCCAAAATTACCATTGTGTCCTTCTCACAAAGCCTCATTATTTCCTTGTTTATCTATGCACTACTTCGGAAATATTGTTCAGGGCCCTATAAATTACTTCTACCAAGGGGTGACTTCCCTTGCATTTTATTTCCGCCCAGACTAATTCAACATTTTGATTCCTAGTGTCAATATCATTTCTTTAATGCAGCCTTGATGTCAACCTTAACCAATAAAGCAACTCCACCTCCTGCTCCCTCTTGTCTATCCTTTCAGAATACGGAGTACCCTTGGATATTTAATTCCAATCCTGATCATCTTGTAACCACATTTCAGTAATCCCATCAGGTTGTACTCATTTGTCTCCATTTGTGCCATCAGCTCATCCATCTCATCAACTATATTCCAAATACTGCACATGTTTAGGTTTTTAAATAAGCTCTATTGATTTGTTTTTCACTTTTAACATTTTCTTGTGCAATACGCTTTCTATCCTCTCCATGCTCTTTATTAATCGCTGATAATACTGATCTTTGACCACATTATTTATTTCCACTTTAAACTCACATTTTTATCTTATATGATTCCTTCTTTCACCATGGTTGTTCTTTTTCTTAGGGTGGGAGAGTCCAAAACTAGAGGGCACAGGTTGAAGGTGAGAGGGGAAATATTTAAAAAGGATTTGAATGATAACTTTTCATGCAGGGGTTAGTGCATGTATGGAACAAGCTGCCAGAGGAAGTGGTGGAGGCAGGTACAATTACAATATTTTTAAGGTATCTGAATGGATACATGAAATGGGAAGTGTTTAGAGGGATGTGGGCCAAATGCTGGCAAATGGGACTAGGGTCAGATTAGGGTGTCTGGTTGGTGCAGATGAGTTGGATCGAAGAGTCTGCTTTCATGCTGTAAGTCTCTGTGATTCTGTCTATGATTGTTCAACTGGCCTGTCTGTTTATCCCATTAACCTCTACCTTCAGGTCACATTCTGACCTGCTACTTTGGTTCTGACCCCTGCCTTATTTGTTTAAATCTACCCGTGTGGATAATGATGAAGCATGCTATACATCGCATACTTTTGTTTTGCAAGTTAGAGCCAGTGGGTCACATCATGGGGCTGATGCTGATGCATTATGAATGAGAAAAGACAATCTCATCCAAGAATCACTGACTGACCTGCTTTAACCACAACCATCTTCCTGTGTGCCAGGTATGACTCCAAATAGTAGAGAGTTTGCCCCCTGATTTCCATTGATTCTAGTTTTACTAGGCCTCCTTGACATCTCTCTCACTTCACCTCTGGAATTCAACTCTTCTGTCCGTGTTTGAACCATGGCTGTAATGAGGTCAAGAGCTGAGTGACTTGGTGGAACCCAAACTGGGAATCTATGAGCAGGGTTACTGCTGAGCAGGTGCTGCTTGATAACACTGCTGATGACACCTTTCATCACTTTACTGATGATCAAGATTAGATTGATTGCCAGGAATTGGTTGGATTGGATTTGTCCTGCTTTTTTGCACAGGGCATACCAGGGCAATTTTCCACATAGTCGGGGAGATACAAATGTTGTAACTATACTGGAAGAGTTTGGCTCGGGGAGTAGCTGAAGCCCAAGTCTTCAGTACTACTGCCAGAATGTTGTCAGGGCCCATGCCTTTGCAGCATCCAGTGCCTTCAGGTGTTTCTTGTATCACATGGAGTGAATTGAATTGGCTGAAGTTTGATATGTGTAGTGCTGAGGACTAATGGAGGAGGCCGAGATGGATCATCCTCTTGGCACTTTTAGCTGATGATTGTTGCTAACGGCTTAGCCTTATCTTTGCATTTGTTGGGTTCTTCCATTTTTGACTATGTGGATATTTTTGGAGCCTCCTGCTCTTGTGAATTATTTAAGTGTCCACCACCATTCACAAGTGGATGTGGCAGGAGTGCAGAGTTAGATCTGTCCATTGGTTGTGGGATGATTTAGCTCTGTCTATCACTTGCTGCTGATGTTCAGTCTTGAGTTGATAGATCTATTTAAAGTCTGTCCAATTTGGCACAATGCTAGTGTCACACAACACATGGAGCGTGTCACACAACACAATGGAGCGTATTCTCAATGTGAAGGTGGGGCTTCATCTCCATAATGACTATGCGGAGTCTCTCTTATCAATACTGTCATGGACAGAAGCATCTGGAGCTGGCAGATTGGTAAGGATGAGGTCAAGTACGTTTCCCCCCTTGTTTCACCACTCACTGCAGACTCAATCTCACAGCCTTGTCCTTTAGAATTCAACCAGCTCAATCAGTTGAATTACTGCTTAGCTACTCTTGATGGTGGACATTGAAATCCTCCACTCCTGCCAATCTCAGTAATTCCCCGAAGTGTTGTACAACATGGAGGAGTACTGGTTCACCAGCCGAGGGAGGATGGTACATGGTAATCAGCAGAGATTTCCTTGCCCATATTTAACCCAAAGCCATGAGATTTCATGGAACTGGAGTTCGCTTTGAAAACTCCCAGGCCAACTCCTTCCTGACTGTATACCACCATGCTGGCATCTCTGCTGGGTCTGCCCTGCCAGTGGGACCGGACATATCCAGGGATGGTGATGGTTGTATCTTGGATGATTATGTAAGTATGACCATATCAGATTGTTGCTTGATTAGTCTATGAGACAGCTCTCCCAATTTTGGCACGAGCTCCCCTCATGTTAGTCAGAGGACCTTGCAGGGTTGACAGGACTGTTTCTGCCATTGACTTAGAACATAGCACAATACAGGCCCTTCAGCCCATGATGTTGTGCCAAGCATTTGTCTGGTGCCTATGTCAATGCCAGGTGGTCTGTCCAGTTTTATTTCTTTGTTGAGATTTCATAGTAATTGATACAACTGAGTGGCTTGCTGGGCCATTTCAGAGGGTGGTTGAGAATCAACTACTTTGTTATGGGTCCAGAGTCACATGTAGGCCAGACCAGGTGGAGATGGCAGATTTCCTTCCCCAAGGCACATTAGTGAGTCATATTGGTTTATCTGACAATTGTCAATGATTTTATGGGCATTTGTAGATTCTTAATTCCAAATTTGGATTAATGAATGCAATTTTAACCACCTGGCTTAGAGAGATTAGAACCCGTGTGCCCAGAACATTAGCTGAATTTCTGGATTAATAGTTCAGTGGTAATACTGATCAGTGACCAGTGACCAATGATAATACATCACCTCCCTGGTGCTTTTAACTATGTTGCTTTAGAGATAAAGCAGGGTGAGTCAGATGTAATTTTACATCAATAATCTTAATTAGAAAATATCAATCCAATCATAAAAGGTCATGTCAAGTTTATAGAAATGTATATGTATACCTTTGTCTGTAAATAGATGTTTATTAATTTATTTTTCTTTAAAACTATCTAAAAAGTTTTGACTTGTAGTACACACTGGCTGTTGCTGAAACTGGTAACATTTTTTGCTTTATTCTTTAATGGAGTGTGGACATTGCTGATATTTATTATATATTTATTATCCATCTCTAACTGCATTTGAGAAGGTGGTGGTTAGCTGCCTTCTTGTATCACTGCAGTCCTTGTGGTTAGCTTTATCCACAGTACTACTGGGAAGGGGAGTTTCAGAACTTTTACTGAGTGACACCTGCTGTCCTTGTCCTTCTAGTTGGTAGAGGTCATGGAATTGGAAGATGCTGTTGAAGGAACCTTGATTAATTTTTTCTTACACCACACCATGTGGATGGTACACATTGCTGCTGCTGAGTTGGTGTTGGAGGGGGTGAATGTTGAAGGTAGTGGATAGGACGCCAGTCAAGTAGAGTATTTTGTCCTAAATGTTAAAGTCATCATATCAAAGCAGCACAGAAAAAGACATATTGGTCCATTGCATCCATACTGGTGAAAAAACAACCACCTAACTATCCTAATCCCATTTCCCAACGCTTGGCCCAAAGCCTTGTATACCTTGGCATCACGTGCACATCTAAATACTTACATTCTATGAGGGTTTCTGCCTTGATGAACCTGACAAGCAGTGGGTTCTATATTCCCACCAGGCTCTGGTGTAAAAGTGTTTCCTCATATCTCCTATAAGCATTTAGTCCCTTAACTGAAATCTATGTCCCCTGGTCATTGATCCCTCCAGCAAGGAAAAAGATTCTTTCTGTCTACCCTATTTATGCTCATCATAATTTTATGCATCTCAGTCACATTTCCTGTCAATCTCCTCAACTTTAAGGAAAACAACCTCATTCTGTCCAATTGCTCCTAATAACTGAAACTCTCCAGCCCAAGCAACATCCTGGTAAATTTCTTCAGCACCCTCTCCATGTTAGCATATTCCTCCTGTAATGCAGATTCCAGAACTGCATGCAATACTCTAGCTGTAACCTATCTAATGAATCATACAATTCCAACATAATTTCCGGGCTTATCTGCATTCCTTATCTTTCTCCGAAGTATATCATATGCCTTCTGTAATGATTAAAACCAGGTGGATCTTATTGATATGAGATCCTTTATTGGGATTGTTAACCTGGGACAATCAGGGAACCTTGGCTGACAGATATAAGTAGGGGATTCAGAGAGTCTCCTGACTTGAGGGACTGACTCTGAACTGCCTGGTAATAGTCAGTTTTCTGTGCACATGTATATAAAGGATAATTTTGTCATAGAATACCAGCCTCTGTGCAGTTTTTTCACCTTCTTAAACACTTATCCACTGGTTCCACTGCCTTAAGAGACCAATGTACACGCACAGCAAGATCTCTGTGATCCTCACTGCTTCCCACGGTCCTATTGTTCATCATGTATTCCCCTCCTCGTTGTCTTGCCCAAGCGCATCACCTCACATTTATCAGATTGGATTCCATTTGCAACTATTAAGCCCATCTTACCCTTCTTCTATCCTGTAACTCTATGGACAAATTATCACAGCGAAATTTAATGGGCCATACTCTTGTCTTCCATATCCTTTTACCCTTAATGTACCTGTAAAGCAACTCAGGATTTTACTTGCGGTATCCGTTCATATCCCCTATTAGCTCTCTTAATCTCTCTTCTGAGTTTCCTCTTGCTCATTCTTTGCTCCTCTAGGCTTTCTGCTATCTGGAGCCCTCAGTACCTGTCATGAGTTCCTTGAGTGTTGTTGGAACTGTACTAATATACGTAGGTGGAAAATATTCCATTGCACTCTTGGCTTGTGCCTTCTAAATGCTGTAAAGTCTTTGGGGTGTCAGAGGGTGAATTAGTCACCCTAGAATCCCCCTCAATCTTGAATGTGTTCTTATAGCCTCATATTTACATGGCTGCTCCAATAAATTTCTGGTTAATGGGAACTCCAGAGTGTTGATAGTGGGGTACTCAGCAATGGTAATGCCATTGAATGTTGGAGATCATCATTGCCTGGCACTTGTGCTGTGCAGATAGAATCATGGAGTCATACAACACAGAAACATACCTTCGGTCCAACTCACCCATGCCAAGTTTCCCAAACTAAACTAGTCCCACTTGTAACTAATCACATTAACCCAAATCTGGATTTTGCCCAGGTCTTGTTGAATTTCAGCAAGGAATGTTGCAGTATCTGAGATGCAGAGAATGGTACTGAGTATTAATGATTGCACAATGAGCATCAGCAGTTCTGACTTTTATGATGGAAGGAAAGTTTTTACTGATGAAGGAGACTAAGGTGGTTCAGCTTTGACACTACTCTGATGAATGGGGATGGTAAGCAAGTCCCAAGCTTTTGGGGTAAGAAGACATAGAAGACATTGATCACCCGAGGAAGGGTGCAAAGTAGGTGGACACGGGTGAGGTGGCAGTTCTGGAGGCCTGGTGAGGAGGAACAAAGAGGTAATGTCATCTTATGGTATGTCTCTGACATAGTCAATGTGCCTCTCTTGCTTCTAGCCTTTTCATTAAAAAGTTAATTGTAAGCCAATTGAGACCCTTAATTGCCACTAATTTGGGTCTCCACAGATCTATGTTGTCGTCCACATTTTAACATTCCCCCTCACAAAAACACTGAAATTCACAAAAATAATCACCAAAATTTTTAATAAAAAATCAGGAAAGTTTTTACTGATGAAGGAGACTAAGGTGGTTCAGCTTTGACACTACTCTGATGAATGGGGATGGTAAGCAAGTCCCAAGCTTTTGGGGTAAGAAGACATAGAAGACATTGATCACCCGAGGAAGGGTGCAAAGTAGGTGGACACGGGTGAGGTGGCAGTTCTGGAGGCCTGGTGAGGAGGAACAAAGAGGTAATGTCATCTTATGGTATGTCTCTGACATAGTCAATGTGCCTCTCTTGCTTCTAGCCTTTTCATTAAAAAGTTAATTGTAAGCCAATTGAGACCCTTAATTGCCACTAATTTGGGTCTCCACAGATCTATGTTGTCGTCCACATTTTAACATTCCCCCTCACAAAAACACTGAAATTCACAAAAATAATCACCAAAATTTTTAATAAAAACCAAAAGGACTGCAGATGCTAGAAATCAGAAACAAGAACAGAAATTGCTGGAGAAGTTCTGAGGAAGTGTCACTGAACCTGAAATGTTAACTCTGATTTCTCTCCACAGATGCTGCCAGACCTGCATTGAGGTAATTCAACCCACTGAGACTTCTCTGTCATTTAATGAGATCATGGTTCATATCATTAAAAATCATTGAAGGACATTTAGTGCACTGAGCCGTTAGTTTTGTGGAAGGTTTCTTGATGAATGAATGATTTATTGTCACATATATCTCGGGAGACAAAATGAAAAAAGTGTTCTGCACCATAATCTGGTGCCATTTTGAGGTACAAAAGAAAGTACTTAAATAGAGTTCATCTTCATCTTATGGGATCCCAAATTCAGCACCAGGACCTCTGCACGGTCCCCAGTCTGGGCCTATGACAGCCAAGAGCCCCTGCTCCAGGCAGTGACACCACTGCATTTGACGACTTGTTGTTGGTGATAGGCCTGGAGCGTGGAGTGTAACACACTTAAGAATTCCTGGTCTGCCAATGCTGCAGCCGATGCCCCAATGCCATTCCAGTAGTCCATGCATTGGGTCTACAAGCCAGGTGTCACTGCTGACACCATTCCGGCCTCCTCACGATGTCAGGAAGAAAACAAAAAACAATGAAAAAGAGAAGAAATGCTCCCTGCTTGGAGCAAATGAGGTCAGTCTGAACACTACCTACCGTGCTGGCACCACCATCTTGAATCTGGATCAAGACCTCATGGGTTTTCTCACTCTATATTACCAAACTCATTTCATTAATTGCACAACTGTTGTCACCCAAACATTGTCAGTCCAGGACTGTCCCATTCCGTTGCTTTTTTTTGCGCTGGACATGTAGAGAGAGATAATTCAACACTCTGCTTTGTGGAGAAAGTGAGGACTGCAGATGTTGGAGATCAGAGCTGAAAATGTGTTGCTGGAAAAGCCCTCATTCCTGAAGAAGGGCTTATGCCCGAAACGTCGATTCTCCTGTTCCTTGGATGCTGCCTGACTCTGCATTGTGGGCAAGTTTCTGGAAGGTCTGCTGAATGGGATCATGCCAACATGGGACTTCTCTTCCCCCAGTTGAGGCCATGACACCAGTTCATGCCAGTCTAATCCATCTGGCTTAAAACAATAATTTCGGGAATGCACAGCAATGTCGAAAGAAGATCAATGACCTCTTCATTCCATGGCAATAGGTGCTACCATCCTCTCTTATACTATTGCCTGAAACTTCTTCCCTGATGCGCTGTCACTAACCCCAACCCCCCACATTAATAACTCTGCATGCCCTCTATGCTGCTAAACTCACTTGCTCATGACACTTCCCCACACACACCAACAGCAAGGGCTGTGCCACCCATTTCTGTCTTCAATAATACCTATTTGTATGTATTTCCATGAGGAATACAACCCAAAATAAGGCACAAAGACTCAAAATGGTGTGCTGCCCATCATTTGGCTTATTGCTGTCGACTTTAACCACCCCAATCGCGTATTGGAGATTGCTTTTGACTAATTATGCCTGGAATCTCTGAGCATGGGCCTGCTGGTAACTATGTCAAGCTTCCTGGTTTTGTGTCTGCACTAAACAGCAAGATAAGATAGCAGCAGTATGAGGATGATAGATCTGTCTAAGGAGGGAAAGCACAAAAAGGCAATGCAGTGATGCTGTGAGCATTCTGGAAGGTTTAAAGTGAGTGAGCAAGGGTTAGGTGTATACCACTGGGCAAGAGTTACAGCTGGGGGAAAGGCAATTACGATGCGATTAGGTAAGATTTAGGAAGCATAGGATGGGGAAGGAAACTGCAGGGGATGGGCACATTAGAAATGTGGAGCTTATTCAAGGAAAAGGTCCTGAGTGTCCTAGATAAGTATGTACCTGTCAGGCAGGGAGGAAGCTGTAGAGCATGGGAGCCATGGTTTATAAAGGAAATGGAATCTCTGGTCAAGAGGAAGAAGAAGGCTTATGTTAGGATGAGATGTGAAGGCTCAGTTAGGGAACTTGAGGGTTACAAGGTAGTCAGGAAAGACCTAAAGAGAGCTCAGAAGAGCCAGGAGGAGACATGAGAAGTTGTTGGCGGATAGAATCAGGGTAAACCCTATGGCTTTCTGTAGTTACTTAAGGAATAAAAGAATGACGAGAGTAAGATTGGGTCAATCAAGGATAATAGTGGGAAGTTGTGTGTGGAGTCAGAGGAGATAGAGGAAGCAGTAAATTAATATTTTTTGACAGTATTCACTGTAGAAAATGTCAATGTTGTCGAGGGGAGTACTGAGATACAGCCTACTAGATGAGGTGTGATTGAGGTTCACAAGGAAGAGGTATTAGAAATCCTGCAGAGTGTGAAAATAGATAAGTCCCCTGGGCCGGATGGGATTTATCCTAGGATCGTCTGGGAAGCCAGGGACGAGATTGCCAAGCCTTTGACATTGATCTTTAAATCGTCATTGTCTACAAGAATAGTGCCAGAAGACTGAAGGATAGCAGTTTTATAAACGACCTGGATGAGGATGTAGAAGGGTGGGTTAGTAAATTTGCAGATGACACTAAGGTCGGTGGAGTTGTGAATAGTGACGAAGGATGTTATAGGTTACAGAGACATAGATAAGCTGAAATCCGTATACACCAGATCAACCACTTTACCCCTATCCACCTGTTTGGTCACCTTCTCAAAGAATTCAATAAAGATTTTGAGGCACGACCTGCCATTCACCAAACCGTGTTGATTTCCCTAATCAACTAATTCCCATCTAGATGATTATAAATCTTATCTCTTATAACCTTTTCCAACATTTTACCCACAACCAAGGCAAGGCTCACTGGTCTATAATACCAGGGTTGGCTCAACTCCCCTTCTTGAACAAGAGGTTCCGGCTAGGAACCCTCCAACCACAAGGGATGAACTCAGATTTCTTCAGTTTCCTCATTCTCCCTCCCCCCACCCTGTCTCAGTCCCAACCCTCGAACTCAGCACCACCTTCCTAATCTGCAATCTTCTTCCTGACCTCTCCACCCCCACCCCCACTCCGGCCTACCACACTCACCTTAACCTCCTTCCACCTATCGCATTTCCAACGCCCCTCCCCCAAGTCTCTCCTCCCTACCTTTTATCTTAGCCTGCTTGGCACACTTTCCTCATTCCTGAAGAAGGGCTCATGCCCAAAACGTCAATTCTCCTGCTCCTTGGATGCTGCCTGACCTACTGCGCTTTTCCAGCAACACATTTTCAGCTCTGTATCTCAGTATTGTCTTTTTCCAGTGTGAATACTGATGAAAATTATTCATTTAGGGCTTCCCCATCTCCCCGGACTCCACACACAACTTCCCACTACTATCCTTGACTGGCCCTAATCTTTCTCTAGTCATTCATTTATTCCTGATATACCTCTAGAAAGCTTTAGGGTTTTCCTTGATCCTACCTGCCAATCTTCTCATGTCCCCGCCTGGCTCTTCTTAGCTCTCTCTTTAGGTCTTTCCTGGCTAACTTGTAACTCGCACATGGCCTAACTGAGCTTTTACGTCTCATCCAAACATAAGCCTTCTTCTTCCTCCTCTTGACAAGAGATTCAACTTCTTCAATAAATCCCGGCCCCCTTGCTCAATCACTTCCTCCTTGCCTGACAGATACATTCTTATCAAGGACACGCAGTAGCTGTTCCTTGACTAAGCTCCACATTTTAATTGTGCCCATCCCCTGCAGTTTCCTTCCCCATCCTAAATCTTGCCAAATCGCATCATAATTGTCTTTCACCCAGCAATACCTCTTGCCCTGTGGTATGTACCAATCCCTTTCCATCACTAAAGTAAATATAAGTGAGTTGTGGTCACTATCACTAAAGTACTCACCTCCCTCCAAATCTAACACCTGGCCAGGTTCATTACCCAGTACCAAATCCAAAGTGGCACCGCCCCTTGTTGGCCTGTCTACATATTGTGTCAGGAAATCATCCTGCACACTTTGGATAAAAACTGACCCATCTAGAGTACTCGAACCGTAGTATTTCCAGTCAATATTTGGAAATTTAAAAGTCCTCCATAACAACTACCTTGTTACTCTCGCTCCTATCCAGAATTATCTTTGCAAACCTTTCTTATACATCTCTGGCACCATTCGGAGGCCTATGGAATTCTCCCAACAGAATGACCTCTCCTTTCCTGTTTCTCATCTCAGCCCATACTACCTCAGTAGACGAGTCCTCAAACATCCTTTCTGCCACCGTAACACTGTCCTTGACTGTCAATGCCACACCTCCTTTACCATCTTCTCTGTTCTTACTGAAACATCCATCTCCTGGAATCTGCAACAACCATTCTTGTACCAGCTCTATCCATGTCTTTCAACCCATGCTGCAAGTTCACCCACCTTATTCCGGATGCTCCTGGCATCGAAATAGACTTCAAACCACCTTCCTGCTTGCCAGTGAACTCTTGCAACATTCAAACCACATTTCTGACTTCACTACTCCCAATCTCCTGGACACTGGAACTACAATTAAGGTTCCCATCCTCCTGCTGAATTAGTTTAAACCCTCCGAAGAGCATTAGCAAATTTCCCATCCAGGATATTGATACCCCTCTGGTTTAGGTGTAGACCACCCTGGTCCCACCTCCCCCAGAATGAACCTCAATTATCAAGGTATCCAAAACCCTCCCTCCTGCACCAACCCTGTAGCCACATGTTCAACTCCTCTTTCCCCCTGTTCCTCACCTCACTAGCATATGGCACGGGCAACAAACCAGATATAATAACTCTGTTTGTTCTCGCACTAAACTTCCACCCTCGCTCCCTGTATTTCTGCCTTAAATCCCCATCCCTTTTCCTATGTCATTAGTACCTATGTGGACCACAACTTGGGGATGCTGTCCCTCCTCCTCAAGGATCTTGAAAACATCATGCAAGGCATGATGAACCCTGGCACCTGGGAGGCAACAGACCAACCGTAAGTCTCTCTTGTTCTCACGGAACGTCCTATCTGTCCCCCTAACTATGGAGACCCCAATGACTAATACACTGTACATCTCCCCCTTTCCCTTCTGAGCAACAGGAACAGACTCTGTGCCAGAGACCTGTACCCCATGGCTTACCCCTGGTAAGTCGTCCCCCTCAACAGTATCCAAATAGTATACTTGTTAATGACGAGATTGGCCACTGGGGTTCCCTGCATTGTCTGCCAGTTCACTTTCAGTCCCCTGATGGTAACCCATCTGCCTCTTTCTTGCACCTGAGGTGTGACTACCTCTCCGTAACTCCTCTCAATAACCCTGAGCACTTCCCGAATGCTCCAAAGTTCATCCAGTTCCAGTTCCCTAATGGGGTTTCCGAGGAGCTGGAGTTGGGTGCACTTCCCACAGATGAAGTAAGCAGGGACATGAGTGGTGACCCTTAATTCCTACATTCTGCAGGAGAAACATTCAACTGCCCTGACCGCCATTCCCACTATTCTGAATTCCGAAAATGACTGTGGAAATATAAAGAATTTTTAAAAAACTAGTTACCTTACCAATCCGGCGCACAGAACATTTTTTTTTGGTTAGAGGAGGAGGATGGGTGGGAGACACTATCTAAGTAGTGTTTTGGGTAACTTCACTTACTCAGCAGTCCCGTGTCCGCTCCTGTTCAGCGTGTGCTCCATGTATTCATAAGGTAAGCTTTGAAAGCAGCGATCCACCTACCCATGCTCTCGCTCTTCCTCCTGCTGAAACAAAAATGGAAGGCCCCAGTGCTCAAGGTAAGTTTTTAAAGCAGTGATTCATCTTCCTGTCAATCCCCTAGTTGATGTTCCCTCTCTTCCTGCTTCCTGTAAGCCCCGGTCGATACTCCCGCACTTCGTTCTGCTGAAGGAAAAAACTCCAGGTAGAGTCGGAACTTTTTCCAGGTGGCAGCCTGGAAAAAGTGGGATACTGAGGAGATCGGTGCTTAGACCCCAGCTGTTCACAATATGTATCAATGATTTAAATGAGGGAACTAAATGTGATATCTCCAAATTTTCAGATGACATAAAGCTATGAAGAAGATGCAGAGATGCCTCGGTGTGCTTTGGACAAATAGAGTGAGTGGGCAATTAATGGCAGATGCAATATAATGTGGATAAATGTGAGGTTATTCACTTTGGTAGCAAACACATGAGTACAGGTTATTATCTGAATGGCAATAGGTTTTAAAAGGGGCATTTGCAATGAAACCTGGTCGTCCTTGTAGACCATTTGCTACAATTACATGTGTATGTGTAGCAGGGGTGAAGAAGGCAAATGGTATGTTGGTCTTCATAGTGAGAGGATTCAAGTACAGCAGCAGGGATGTCTTGCTGCAACTCCACAGAACCTTGGTGAGACCACATTGAAATATTATGTGCAGTTTTGGTATCCTTATCTGGGAAGGATGTTTGAGCTCTGGTGGGAATGCAACAAAGGTTTACCAGTCTGATTCCTGGAATAACAAACTGATGTATGAAGAGAGACTGGATTGAACATATTTACTGGAGTTTAGAAGAATGGGTGGAGGGGGATCTCATAGAAATCTATGTAACTCTAACAGGGTTAGATTGGGTAAATGGCGGAAGGATGTTCCCAATGACTGGGGTGTCTCGAACCATGTGTCACAGTCAAAAGATATGAGGGTAGGCAATTCAAGATTGAGGTGAGGAGAAATTCCTCCACCCAGAGAGTGGTGAACCTGTAACATTTTCTGCCATAGAAAATGGTTCAGGCTAAAACATTAAATGTTTTCAAAAAGGAGTTGAAAATCACGCAACACCAGGTTTTAGTCCAACAGGTTTATTTGGAAGCACTAGTTTTCAGAGCGCTGCTCCTTCGTCAAATGGTTGTGGAGTATCTCCACAACCACCTAATGAAGGAGCAATGCTCCAAAAGCTATTCTTTCCAAAAAAACCTATTGGACTATAACCTGGTATTTTGTGATTTTTAACTTTATACACACCAGTCCAACACTGGCCCAACACCGGCACCTTCAAATCACAAAAAGGAGTTGGATATGGTCCTTCGGACGAAAAGGATCAAAGAATATGGGGAGAAAGCAGGAGCAGGGTGCTGAGTTGGATGCTGAACAATGATAACATTGAATGACAGAACAGGCCTGAAGGGCTGAAATGGCTACTCTTGCACCTATTTTCTATGTTTCCATATTACCTTTCAATATTTAGTTCCCAGCCTCAGCCATACTTCATTCAGGTTTCTTTATAACTGCTATATCATAGCAGTATCTTTCTATTTGCACTATCAATTGATCCATCTTGTTACAAATACTATGAGAATTCAGATAAAGATCCATTCAGAGTCATAAAGATGTACAGCACAGAAGCAGATCCTTTGGTCAACACATTCATGCCAACCAGATACCCGAACCTAATCTAGTCCCATTTGCCAGCACTTGACCCACATCCCTCTAAGCCCTTCTTATTCATGTACCCATCCGGATGTCTTTTAAATGCTGTAATTGTACCAGCCTCCACCATTTCCTCTGGCAGCTCATTCCATACATGCACCACCTTCTGCGTGCAAATGTTGCCCCTTAGGTCCCTTTTAGATCTTTCCCCTCTCACCCTAAACTATGCCCTTGAGTTCCGGACTCCCCCACCCCAGGGAAAAGACCTTGTCTATTTACTCAATCCATGTCTCTCATGATTTTAAAAACCTCTATAAGGTCACCCCTCAGCCTCCGACGCTCCTGGGAAAACAGCCCCAGCCTATTCAGCCTCTCCCAATAGCTCAAACCATCCAACCCTGGCAACATTCTTTAAAATCTTTTCTGAGCCCTTTTAAGTTTCACAACATCCTTCCTATAGGAGGGAGACCAGAAGTACGCACATTGTTTCAACAGTGGCCAAACCAATGTTCTGTACAGCCGCAACATGACTTCTCAACTCCTGTCTCAATGCTGTGACCAACACAGGCAAGCATACCTATCATGTTCTTCACTATCTACCCACCTGTGACTCCACTTTGCAAGGAACTATGAACCTGTACTCCAAAGGTCTCTGTTTAACAACACTCCCTCGAACCTTGCCAATAAGTGTATAAGTCTGCCCACACTTGAGCCTCCTCCTCTCATAGAACATAGAACATAGAAAAGTACAGTACAGAACAGGCCTTTTGTCCCATGATGTTGTCCCAAGGTTTAATCCTAATGTAAAGTATAACAACTTAATATATGCACCCCTCAACTCACTGCTATCCATGTGCATGTCCAGCAGTCGCTTAAGTGTCCCCAGTGACTCTGCTTCCACCACCACAGTTGGCAACGCATTCCATACATTCACAACTCTCTGCGTAAAGAACCTACCTCTGATGTCTTCTTTATACCTTCCTCCTAATATCTTCAAACTATGACTCCTCGTACCAGTCAATCCTGCCCTGGGGAAAAGTCTCTGGCTATTGACTCTATCTATTCCACTCATTATCTTGTATACATCAATCAGGTCTCCTCTCTTCCTCCTTCTCTCCAGAGAGAAAAGTCCAAGTTTATTCAACCTTTCTTCATAAGGCAAGCCCTCCAGTCCAGGCAGCATCCTGGTAAACCTTATTTGCACTGTCTCCGAAGTCTCTGTGTCTTTCCTTTAGTAGGGCGACCAGAACTAGACACAATATTCCAAGTGTGGTCTCACCAGGGACTTGTAGAGCTGCAGCAAAACCTTGTAGCTCTAAAACTCGATCCCCCTGTTAATGAAAGCCAAAACATCCCATATGCTTTCTTAACAACCCTATCCACTTGGGTGGCAACTTTGTGGGATTTATGTACTTGCACACCCAGATCCCTTTGTTCCTCCACACTTTCAAGAATCCTGTCTTTAATCCTATATTCAGCATTCGAGTTCGATCTTCCAACATGCATCACTTCACATTTATCCAGGTTGAACTCCATCTGCCATTTCTCAGTCCAGCTCTGCATCCTGTCCACGTCATGCTGCAGCCTGCAGTAGCCCTCTATACTATCGATGACACCTCCAACCTTTGTGTCACCTGCAAATTTACTAACCCACCCCTCAACTTCCTCATCCAAGTTATTTATAAAAACTACAAAGAGCAGAGGCCCAAGAACAGAGCCCTGTGGGACCCCAGTCAACACTGACCTCCAGGCAGAATACTTTCCATCTATAATCACTCTCGCCTTCTGTCAGCCAGCCAATTCTGAATCCAGATAGCCAAATCTCCCTGTATCCCATACTTCCTGACTTTATGATGAGCCTACCATGGGGAACCTTATCAAATGCCTTTCTGAAGAGCAAATACACCACATCCACTGCTCGACCTGTCTTGACACCCCCTCAAACAACTCAATAAGATTTGTGAAGCATGACTTGTCCCTCACAAAGCCATGCTGACTGCCTTTAATCACACTAGGCTTTGCCAAATAGTCATAAGTCCTATCTCTCAGAATTCTTTCCAAAACTTTGCTGACCACAGACGTAAGACTGACTGGTCTGTAATTGCCAGGGATTTCCCTATTACCCTTCTTGAAAAGAGGAACAACATTCGCCTCCTTCCAATCCTCCGGTACGACTCCTGTGGAGAATGAGGAGGCAAATATCCTTTCTCGCTTCCTGGAGCAGCCTAGGCTAAATCTGGTCTGGCCCTGGGGACTTATCAATCTTAATGTTTTTCAAATTTCCAGCACATCAACTTCATTAATCTTGATCTGGTCAAGACTGTATCCCAGCTCTTCAAAGTTTTCATTCACAACAAGTTCCCTTTCCTTGGTGAAAACCGAACCAATCTCACTATTTCACTTTAAAGTTGTCTCTAAAGTACCATTATGTAATTCAAGAGTATAGTTGTCCAAGCACAAGTCAGATGAAGACCTTCCCAATAGTACTTCTCCTTTATTGCCCCACCTATCAAAATCTATTTCTTTCATAGCACTGAGCCAAATATTCAACTCTGATTTTACTTAGCCAATGCGATCTTGCTCATATTCTTGTGACTAAATTTTTGGCTCTGCTTTTTAATTTAACTTCCAAATGTTTATACTCGCTTTGCAGAACCTGTCTCTTACTCCTACCTATATCATCGGCACGCATGTGAACCACAACTGTTGGTTTCTTACCTTCCAATTGCTAGTCCCTTTCTAGCCTAAAGGAATATCCTTTTTCTTGAACTGGATAGGCAAAGCAGACTTTAGGATACATATTCACTACTGCAGAGAACACTATCTATTCCCAGATCAAAGATCCTTTACTATAATTACATTCCTTTAAGCTCCCTCCACTTACCCACCCCCATAATTGAATGGCATCCTGCACCGCAATTCCTTCATCAGTCTGCTCATTCTCCCTGCAGATCCTGCTGTTGTCCAAAAGAACTGCCAGAGTATCAAAGCTGTTATACAATTGCAAGGATTAAACCTCCTCCTGTGTTTTCATTGGAGATATTTTCAACCAACCTGTTCAGACATGCTATGATACACCTCTGGGGCAGATGGGACTTCAATCCGAGGCTCCTGGTTCAGTGGTAGGGACATGATTACTGTGCCACAAGAGCCCTGTTTTGAGTGACCATATACAACTCATGTTTGTTCCTGTTTAGATTACAATATTTTCAAAACACCATGATTCAGTGATGTTATTACTTTTGGGAGCAGGTGAGTCTTGAACCCAGGCCTCCTGGTACAGACATAGAGACACTACCATTATATAATTAATGATTAAGTCGTCAATCCAACCATTCACTAAGTCAGTCCAAGCCTCACGTATATACATTTTTAGCCTCAACCACCTCACTCTTCTTTCAAAGTGACTTAGACAGCATCTTTTTCCTTGGCAAAGGCAGCTGCCAAGTATTTATTTGGTACCTAAGTTCAACGTATTTGAGTGCAGTTCAAAGGAGAGTTGATTGGGTGAGATTCAAGCGTAGTCTATCCTAGGAAAGAGATAGTTTACAACAACTAAGGGAGTAAATTACTTCAGTGAAAGAATTTAGCTTGTGAAACTTCCAGACCAAGTGCATTTCATCAGAAACATGCATTGGTTATTCAAAGCAGAGTTTGATAAGTAGTCAAGAGGGCTTTACAGCTCACAGGATAGGAACTGAGAATAAGCAGTTAAGTTAAACTTGCAGATTTAACAGGAAAATAAATTCCTCTAGATTTTGATTAACTGTAATGAGATGGGACTTTACTGCTTTTTTTGGAATATTTCAGGTATTGCTATATTTCTTGAAATAGATTTTTTTTCAATTCTTGTGTGCAATAAACTTCTGATTTATTGTTGTAAACAAATATGTAGTGTTGTTTGCTTATGTACCAGTGAAAGACCATCATGTTAAGCAAACCAAAAAAAAATCTATCAAGCCAGATTTCATTATTGAATCTGACTTGTCCAGTGATAACATCAGCTGGGGGCATAACAGTTTGCTTTTACTTTAAAGGTGTTACATAAATGTTATCTGCTATTTGTGTTTGTGTGTGTGAATATACATTATGTATTAGTTAAAGCATGGATGCTGTTGCTTAGGAATTCTTCATGTGGAATGTCTTACCTGTTGTGCTGAATGCAAAAGTGGAATTCGTTATACTATAAAACTGCCCTATGTGCTTAATATCTGTGATGGGAGAGAACGTGCAGTGGATTTTAATAGCTGTTTACGAGTTCACTTCACAGCTCTTTGCTACCATCTGCTATAACTATGCACTGTTTTTCATTACATAATATTTTGACAGTTGATGTATTTCTAATTTTATAGGCAAAATTATTTTGGTAAAAATGTGAATTACCAAAAGCAGAGATCTAAATAGTGTAACTTCTATACACAGAATGTGACCACTGTCATTGCTACAACAGCATTCTTTACAATTTTTAGTGAGATCTGAAAGGGAATCTTTCACTAGCATAGTTGCCAAGTTGTTTTGTGTGCTTGTGTTTTTTTAATCGCTTCAAATAATTTGCATATTGAGTAAATAATCAGCTTAATTATACAACAGAGGCTAGATATTGCAGATGTGGTGGAAGCGGGAAACAGATTAGATCATTTTGTTCTATTTTTCCTCTATTGTAAATTGAGGAAAAAGTAAAACATAAGGTAGGCTATTTCTTATTATTTCTGCTCCATTCCTAAAAGTGTAAATGTTAGGCAGAGTACCATAATTATGAGTTCAAATTTACTAATTTGACCTGCTATTAATTCAATAAATATAAGGTGATTTTAGTATTTCTATTGCCTTGTTTTTCAGTGAACTCAAAATTCAGAAAGATTTTTGTGTCCTCTTTCTGACTGAGGTCTTCAAAGTTACAAGCTGGACCTCTGTTGCTGAGTGAATGGAGAGAAGCCTTATTATGTTTTGTCCAAGAATTTGCAGAATCCACACACTCATTTAAACAGAACCAAGACTTAAAAATGAGAGTTTTCCATAAAATGTTAATGGTAAAATTAGTAGAATTGCCTTTTCAGATTTACACTAAGCATCAAAAATATTAAATATTATGTGCACTTTTATCATATGCACCTTCCCCCACCTACATCCTCCCACATGTATAGAATGATCTTTTGTTGGTTTAGCTGTGTAGTCTAGCCACTGGCTTTGCCAGTCAATCTCCCAGCTTCCTCCCCCATCTCGCAGTTTTTTTTCTTTAACTTGTATATTTTACTGGTTGCATATTGTTTTTCTTACTGTTTTTGAAAATATTGAGCAAGAGAATAACTCCAAAATTAGTCATGTAAAATTGTGTATTACTTAGGATTAACAAAATCTGAAAATGATTGTCAGTTGTGCAAAATATGCTTCTAATAAATGATCATCCTGATTCACACTGTACCTATTTTTTTTAATTGATCAATGAAAGAGCAAAGCAATCATAGTGTAAAATGAGTTATTGCTTTTTGTATTTTGCTACTGGAATAGACCCAAAATTTCAACTCCTATTGAAGGCAAATAAGTACATATAAAGTTGTCAGAATAAAAAAGGAGGGCAAAGGCAATTGTCTCAAAGATGCAAGGCTAACATTAATTATTGCTTTTTAGCCTCATACTTTCTCCTCTTCTCACTGAAAACTCACAACTCTTCCTTGGAATATAATTCCACAAGTAGCTGTAAAATATTTGACTCCATGAAATCGATGCTGATGGTGTGAGCTTGGATGTAAAGCACTTGGCTATTATTTGATCTGAGCCAAGTTTGTCCCTGTCTCTAACTGATGTCCACACATGAAGCAGGAATTTTCAGAAGAGAGGTATCCAATCAGGCCGCCCAAAGAGACATTTAATGTTCCATGGAGTGACAATTGCATGGATGCATTTTCACTTCTCATTCAGGAGTAAGTTCTGCCTCAGGCAGCCACTGGTCATCAACTTGGCCAGCAGTTCTGTCGTACCAGCTGCGCAACAGAGTGGTGGCCACAGCTGGGACTACAGATAATGCCAGAGCCACCACAACCAACAGAGGTACAGAGTCTCAGAAGAGGGCTGCGGAAAGCTGCCACTGTAAAATAATTTCTCTGAAGGTAACTATTTGAATAATATTGTCCTTCAAGCCAAGTAATTTTGTATTACTTAGTATGAGCCTCATGTAAGTGTTTTTCTGGTTGGCGATCAGTGACTACTGGTGTGATTCAGGCATCAATGTTGGGACTGCAATTATTCACAATTTACGCAGATGATTTGGAGTTGGGGACCATGTGCAGTGTGTCAAAGTTTGCAGATGACACTAAGATGAGTGGTAGACCAAAGTATGCAGAGGACTGTGAAACTTTTCAACTGGTCATAGATAGTTTAAGTGAGTAGGCAAAGATCTGACAGATGGAGTACAATGTTAATAAATTTGAAGTCATTCAGTTTGGAATTAAGGAATTAGGGGTTATGGTGAAACAGCAGGTAAGTGGAGCTGAGGCCACGTAAAGATCAGCCATGATCTTATTGAATAGCAGAGCAGGCTTGAAGGGCCAAATGGCCTACCCCTTCTCCGAGTTCTTATGTTTTTATGACTATTGGGAGGCCTATAGCATAATCCCAATAAGGTGATTATCCCTTTCTTATTTCTCAGTTCCACCCAAATAACTTCACTGAACTGTGTTTACTTTCTTCAGTGATCACACTTGTGATCCTGTTTGGTGCTGAAGGGTAACTTTCAAATACTAGTTTGATCGCAATGGCATCCATTGTGTCAACTGGCTCCCTTACAGCAATCCATGACTATCACAGGAGGTACCCTGGTTCTGCTTTGAACAAAAGTCCTTGTGGCAGCTGTGAGCACACACGAGAAGGGATTCCTCACATCCAGGATGACTAAAGTTTACAGCGGGCCAATAGTAGGTCAATTTTTTTCATTGGATAAACTCAGAACCATCCAGTGATGACAACATTGTCTGAGTCCTCTGAGAGTGACAAGATAAACTGTACACCTCCTCAAGAAATAGTGAGGAGATGACATGCCAGTGAGTCCAGCGAACCATCTAAATTTGGTTTTAACTTTTAAAAAAGGTGTTCTAAAATGTTAAACTTTTAAAAATGAAGGCTGCTTTAAGTTTTTAACTATATTTTTAATAAAAGCTAGTCCTCATTTTTCACTAAAAAAAATTAATGAATAGAATGGGTTGAGAGGGATGTGGGCCAAATGCTGGCAAACGGGATGAGATCAGTTTAAGTCTGGATGGGATGTTTTTCGGAAAGTCTGTGTGACTTGATAGCCTCTTTCTGCACTGTAGGGACTCTACAAATCTATGATATACGAACATAGTGGCTTTGGTGGTCTAAATTGTTACCTTCCTTTACTCCTTCTTTCAAAGCTATTGTTAATTTTGTGGAAAGTAAGTAATTGCCTTATCAACCATTTTATGAGGTCTTATGTTGCATGGGAAATACTGAAAAATTCAGTTTTAATGGGATCCTGATTTCCAGCTTAACTGTGCGTCCTGACAAGACATGTTCCTCAGCAAATAACACTCTATGATAAAACCTACAAGAATTGTCTCAGACTGTGAATTGGACCAGAGTTGAGAGTGCGATGCTGGAAAAGCACAGCAGATCATGCAGCATCCGAGGAGCAGGACAATCAACGTTTCGGGCATAAACCCTTCATCAGGAATGTTGCATTATGAAGGACATTATCAAAGGCTTTCCTAAAGTCCAAATAGACAACATCTACTGCTATGCCTCATAATCATCTTTGTCACTTCCTCAAAAATGTCAATCAAATTTGTGAGACAGGACTTTCCCTACACAAAGCCATGCTGACCGGCACTAATAAGTCCATATTTTTTCCATATGAGTAAATCCTATCCCTAGGAATCTTCTCCAATAATTTCCCTCCCTCTGATGTAAGGTTCACCAGCCTGTAATTTCACAGATTATACCTATTGCCTTCCTTAAACAAACAATCAACATCAGCTATTCCCCAGTCCTCTGGGACCTCTCCTGTGACTAAAGAGGATTCAGAGATTTCATATAATTTCCTCACCTGCCTACCTCAGTATTCTGGGATAGGTCCCTTCACTTCCTGGTAATATTCCAGCTGTGCTGAGGGAAGATATTCCTGGAAATACATCCAGGGAAGTTATTTGGGTAGAACTGAGAAATAAGAAAGGGATGAGCACCTTATTGGAATTGTATTATAGACCTCCTAATAGTCAGAGGGAAATTGAGAAACAAACTTGTAAGGAGATCTCAGCTATCTGTAAGAATAATAGGGTGGTTATGGTAGGGGATTTTAACTTTCCAAACATAGACTGGGACTGCCGTAGTGTTAAGAGTTTAGATGGAGACGAATTTGTTAAGTTTGTACAAGAAAATTTTCTAATTCAGTATGTGGATGTACCTACTAGAGAAGGTGCAAAACTTGACCGACTCTTAGGAAATAAGGCAGGGCAGATGACTGAAGTGTCAGTGGGAGAGCGACCATAATTCTGTTAGATTTAAAATAGAGATGGAAAAGGACAGACCAGATCTAAAAGTTGTGCGGGGGAGATCGTGCCTTGCCAACTTAATAGAGTTCTTTGAGGAAGTGACCAAGTTAATAGATGAAGGAAGGGCTGTTGATGTCATATACATGGACTTTAGTAAGGCGTTTCATAAGGTTCCCATGGTAGACTAATGGAGAAAGTGAAGTCACATGGTGTGCAGGGTGTTCTAGCTCAGTGGATAAAGAACTGGTTGAACAACAGGAGACAGAAAGTATTGGTAGAGAGAGTTTCTCGAAATGGAGAAAGATGACCATTGGTTTTCCACAGGGGTTAGTGTTGGGGCCACTGTTGTTTGTAATATACATAAATGATCTGGAAGAGGGCACTGTTGGTATGATCAGCAAGTTTGCAGATGACAAGAAGATTAGTGGAGTAGCAGAAAGCAAGAGGGACTGTCAGAGAATACAGGAGGATAGGGATAGACTGGAGAGTTGGGCGGAAAAGTGGCAGATAGTTTTCAATCCAGAAAAATATGAGGAAATGCATTTAGGCAAGACTAATTCTAGAGCGAATTATATAATGAACGGAAGAGTCTTGGGAAAAGTTGATGGGCAGAGAGATCTGGGAGTGCAGGTCCATTGTACCCTGAAGGGTGCTAAAAAGGTGGATAGAGTGGTCAAGAAGGCATAGAAAGAATGCTTGCTTTCATTGGATGAAGTATTGAGTATAAGACCTGGCAAGTCATGTTAAAATTTTACAAGACATTGGTTCGGCCGCATTTGGAATACTGTGTACAGTTCTGGTCGCCACATTACCAAAAGGATGTGGATGCTTTGGAGAGGGTGCAGAGAAGGTTTCCGAGGGTGTTGCCTGGTATGGAAGGTTCTAGCTATGAAGAAAGGTTGAGTAGGTTAGGTTTATTTTCATTAGAAAAATGGAGTTTGAGGGGGGACCTGATTGAGGTTTACAAAATCATGAAGGGTATAGACAGGGTGGATAGAGACAAGCTTTTTCCCAGGATGAAGGATTCAATACCAAGAGGTCACGCTTCCAAGGTGATAGGTGGAAAGTTTAAGGGGGATACAAGCAGTAAGTACTTCACACAGAGGGTGATGGGTATTTGGAATGCGTTGCCAGCAGAGGTGGTAGATTCATTGAAGATAGATCTGGACAAATGCATGAGTAAGTGGGGAGCAGAGCGATACAGATGCTTAGGAATTGACCGACAGGTTTAGACAGTACATTTGGATTGGTTCAGGCTTGGAGGGCCGAAGGTCCTGTTCCTGGGCTGAAAATTTTCTTTGTTCTTTGTTCTAAATTGGAGAAAGGCCAATTTTGACGGTATTAGGCAAGAACTTTCAAAAGCTGATATGGGGCAGATGTTCGCAGGTAAATGGACGGCTGGAAAATGGGAAGCCTTCAGAAATGGAATGACAAGAATCCAGAAAAAGTATATTCCTGCTAGGGTAAAAGGAAAGGATGGTAGGTATAGGGAATGCTGGATGACTAAAGAAATTGAGGGTTTGGTAAAGAAAAAGAAGGAAGCATATGTAAGGCATAGACAGGATAGATCGGGTGAATCCTTAGAAGAATATAAAGGCAGTAGGAGTGTACTTAAGAGGGAAATCAGGAGGACAAAAGGGGGATATGAGATAGCTTTGACAAATAGAATTAAGGAGAATCCAAAGAGTTTTTACAAATACATTAGGGACAAAAGAGTAACTAGGGAGAGAATAGGGCCCTTCAAAGATCAGCAAGGTGGGCTTTGTGTGAACCCACAGAAAATGGGGGAGATACTAAACAAGTATTTTGCATCAGTATTTACTGTGGAAAAAGATATGGAAGATATCGACTGTAGGAAAATAGATGGTGACACCTTGCAAAATGTCCACATCACAGTGGGGAAGTGCTGTGTGTCTTGAAATGCATAAAGGTGGATAAATCCCCAGGACCTGATCAGGTTAACCTAGAACTCTGTGGGAAGCTAGAGAAGTGATTGTTGGGCCTCTTGCTGAGATATTTGTATCATTGATAGTCACAGGTGAGGTGCCGGAAGACTGGAGGTTGGCTAACGTGGTGCCACTGTTTAAGAAATGTGGTAAGGACAAGCCAGGGAACAATAGAGCAGTGGGCCTGTCGTTGGTGGTGGGCAAGTTGTTAGAGGGAATCCGAAGGGACAGGATGCACATGTATTTGGAAAGGCAAGGACTGATTAGGGATAGTCAATACGGCTTGGTGTGTGGGAAATCATGTCTCACAAACTTGATTGAGTTTTTTGAAGAAGTAACAAAGAGGATTGATGAGGGCAAAGCTGTAGATGTGATCTATATGGACTTCAGTAAGGTATTCGACAAGGTTCCCCATGGGAAACCGGTTAGCAAGGTTAGATCTCATGGAATACAGGGAGAACCAGCCATTTGGATACAGAACTGGCTCAAAGGTAGAAGACAGAGGATGGTGGTGGAGGGTTGTTTTTCAGACTGGAGGCCTGTGACCAGTGGAGTGCCACAAGGATCGGTGCTGGGTCCTCTACTTTTTGTCATTTACATAAATGATTTGGATGCGAGCATAAGAGGTGCAGTTAGTAAGTTTGCAGATGACACCAAAATTGGAGGTGTAGTGGACAGCGAAGAGGGATACCTTAGATTACAACAGGATCTTGACCAGATAGGCCAATGGCTGAGAAGTGGCAGGTGGAGTTTAATTCAGATAAATGCGAGGTGCTGCATTTTGGGAAAGCAAATCTTAGCAGGACTTATACACTTAATCGTAAAGCTCCTAGGGAGTATTGCTGAACAAAGAGACCTTGGAGTGCAGGTTCATAGCTCCTTGAAAGTGGAGTTGCAGGTAGATAGTGAAGATGATGTTTGGTATGCTTTCTTTTAATGGTCAGAGTATTGAGTGCAGGAGTTGGGAGGTCATGTTGTGGCTGTACAGGACATTGGTGAGGCCACTTTGGGAATATTGTGTGCAATTCTGGTCTCCTTCCTATCGGAAGGATGTTATGAAACTTGAAAGGGTTCAGAAAAGACTTACAAGGATGTTGCCAGAGTTGGAGGATTTGAGCTATAAAGGGAGGCTGAAGAAGCTGGGGCTGTTTTCCCTGGAGCGTTGGAGGCTGAGGGGGTGACCTGATAGAAGTTTACAAAATTATGAGGCACGTGGATAGGGTAAATAGACAAAGTCTTTTCCCTGGGGTCGGGGAGTCCAGAACTAGAGGGCATAGATTTTGGATGAGAGGGGAAAGATCTAAAAGAGACTTAAGGGTCAACTTTTTCACACAGAGGGTGGCACGTGTATGGAATGAGCTGCCAGACGAAGTGGTGGAGGCTGGTACAATTGCAACATTTAAAAGGCATTTGGATGGGTATATGAATAGGAAGGTTTTGGAGGGATATGGGCCGGGTGCTGGCAGGTGGGACTAGATTGGGTTGGGATATCTGGTTGGCATGGACGGGTTGGACTGAAGGGTCTATTTCCATGCTGTACATCTCTGTGACTCTATATCTACCTTCATACTTTTCAAAACTCCGAAAAACTCCTCCATCTTTCCATTAACATGCCTTAGAATATCAACGTATCCCTCCTGAGCCGCACCATCTGTCATGTCCGTCTGTTTGTGAATACCATCTACATCCACTTCTTCTGGCTCACGCCTACGATCCCTCCTTTGTCCTTGAGTAGACCTACCATTCTCTGGCTATCCTCTCGCTCCTCATATACATATAAAACATATTGGAATTTTCCTTAATCCTGTTTGCCAAAGACATTTCATGGCACCTTTTAACCTGCGTAATTCTTCAGTTTCTTAAACCTTATTTATCCATTATTTTCCTTTTGACTAAGCTCTTAACTTTTCTTGTGATCCAAGTTTCCTAAATCTTGCTATCCTTAGCGTGGAAAGTTCTTTACACAGATGCTGGTGGGTGCCTGGAATGCAGAGGACATGGAAGAACCAGGCATGATAGCATCATTTAAGATTGTGGGCGGCACGGTGGCACAGTGGTTAGTACTGCTGCCTCACAGTGCCAGAGACCCGGGTTCAATTCCCGACTCAGGCAACTGACTGTGTGGAGTTTTGCACATTCTCCCCGTGTCTGTGTGGGTTTCCTCCGGGTGCTCCGGTTTCCTCCCACAGTCCAAAGATGTGCAGGTCAGGTGAATTGGCCATGCTAAATTGCCCGTGGTGTTAGGTAAAAGGGGTAAATGTAGGGGAATGGGTGGGTTGCGCTTCGGCGGGTCGGTGTGGACTTGTTGGGCCGAAGGGCCTGTTTCCACACTGTAAGTAATCTAATCTAATCTAATGTATCTGGACAGATATGTGAGTGGGCAGGGAGCAGAGGGATACAGATCCTTCGAAAATAGGCGACAGGTTTAGATAGAGGATCTGGATTGGCACAAGCTTGGAGAACTGAAGGGCCTGTTCCTGTGCTGTAATTTTCTTTGGTCTTTGTTCTTATCCTTCATTTTCACTGGAGTATGCTGGTCCTGAATTCTAATCAATTGGCCTTTAAAAGATGCCAGATGTGGATTTACCCTCAAACAGCTGTTCCTAATATGCATTCCCCAGTTTCTACCTAATATTATGGTAGTTAGCCTTCTCCCAATTTAATACTTTCACCTGAGGACTACTCTTGATCTTATTTATAAGTAACTTAAACTATGGCCACTTTTCCCGAAATGTTCTCCCAATCAAACTTCAATCATCTGGCCTTGCTCATTCTACATTCCTAGGTCTAGTGCAACCCTTTCCCTCGTTAAACTAATCACATTTTGTTTCAATAAACTATCCTGGACATGCCGAACAAATTCTCCCTATCCAAGTCTCTGGCACTAAGGTAGTCCCAGTCAATATGGGAGAAGTTAAAAACATAACAAACTGTGTTGTTTTCACATTTTTCCATAATCTATCCACATATCTGTCCCTCTATCATCCATTTGCTTTTGGAAACCTGTAGTACAATCCCAACAAAGTGGCTGCATCCTTCCTATTCCTGAGCTCTATCCATATGACCTCATTGGCTGAGCCCTCGAAAGTGCCCTCCCTCAGCACAGCTGAGGGACTTGATATATTAGTGTGTGTGTGTGTGTATACACGAGTGCATGTGAGAGTGAGAGAATCTATTTGCTTGATCCATTTCATCATTCAATATTCAACCTCAACCAGCCTTCCACACACGTACAATGTCACTGCACTTCACAAAATGTACACCCACATCAACTCACAATCCTCCAACCATGTTCTGAGCAACACAATATGGTAACACCATCATTGGGGTGGAAAACACAGCTTTCGCATTAACTTGACCATCGTGTGCAGTTCCCCTTTTATCAAGGCTTTGAAAACAATGGAGAAAGTGCAGGAGGGGTTAATGATCACATTTCCAGAGATGAGTTATTTCAATTACATGGATAGACTAGAGAAGGTGAAACTGGTCATCTTGGGAAAGAAAAGGTTGAGGAGATATGAATGAAGTGTTCAAATCATGAGGGATTTTGAGAGAAGTAATTGGGAGAAACTATTTCCATTGATGGTAGGATCAGAAACCAGAGGGCACAGATTGAAGGTGATCGGCAAAAGAAGCAATAAAGACACGAGGAACAACCTTCACACTCAATGAGTGGTTAGGATCTGGAATGCACTGCGTGAGTGCATTGAAAAGATTCAATCAATGGCTTTCAAAAGAGAAGGTTGTTATCTGAAAAGGTATAGCTTGCAGGTCAATGGGGCAAAGGTGGGGAGGTGCACTGGGTGTTACCTTCTTCTCAGAACTTGGAAACGGAGAAGCTCCCTAGTTTTCTCAGCAATCGCTTTATCATGTTCACTGTCAGCTTGCTGAAAAAAAGAACATTGTCACCATTTAGTCAGAGTGTTGGGTTCAGAACTAACAGCTAAACCCAAACATATAACATGGGATGGAATGTGTCATCAACAGTGATATCAAGCAGAACCTACTTAACAATAACCTGCGCAGTGATGTCGAGTTTGGGTTGCGCCAGACTGCTCAGCTGCTAACCTCATTACACCCTTGGTTCAAACATGGACATAAGGGCTGAATTCCAGAGCTGGGGTGAAAGTGACAGCCCTTAAAATCAAGGCTGCATTCAACCGAGTGTGGCATCAAGGACCTCCTGAAAAACTGGAATCAATGGGAATCCAAGGTCAAACTCTCCAGTGGTTGGAGGCATACCTGACACATAGGAAAATAGTTGTGGTTGTTAGAGATCACTCATCTCAACTTCAGAACATCTCTGCAGAAGTTTCATCAGGGTAGCGTCCTCAGCCCCACCATCTTCAATTGCTTCATCAATGACTTTCCCTCCATCATAAGGACAGAATCAGGGAGGTTCACTGATAATTGCATAATGTTCAGCGCCGTTTGCGACTTCTGAGATATTGAAGAGGTCCATGTCCAATTGCAACAAGATCTGTACAATAAACGGGCTTGGGCTAACAAGTGGCAAGTAACATTTGTGCCACACAAATGCCAGGCTATGATCATCATCAATAAGAGACAATCTAACCACCGCCTCTTAAAATTCAGCGGTGTTACCATCACTGAATCCCCCACTGTCAACATTCTGGTGGTTATTCTTGACCAGAAACACAACTGGACTTACCACATCAACACAAGAGCAGGTCAGAGGCTAGGAATACTGCAGCAAGTAACACACCTCCCAACTCCCCAAAGCCAATCCATCATCTACGAGGCACATGTCAGGAATATGATTGAATACTCCCCACTTGCCTAGATAAGTGCAGCTCCAACATCCAGGACAAAGCAGCCCACTTAATTTGCACGACATCCGCAAGCCTCCAGACCCATCACCACCAACACTCAGTAGCAGCAGTGTGTATTATCTGCAAGATGCACGCCAGAAGTTCACCAAAGATCCTCAGACAGCATCTTCCAAACCTACGATCATTTCCATCTAGAAGGACAAGGGCAGCAGACATATGGAAACACCACCACCTTTAAGTTCCTCTCCCAAGCCATTCGCCACTCTGAGTTAGAAATATATCGCCGTTTCTTCACTGTCACTGAGTTAAAATCTTGGAATTCCCTCCCTAACAGGAGGTGGACTGCAGCAGTTCAAGAAGGCAGCTCACCATGACATTCTCAAAGGCAATTAGGGATGGGCAATAAATGCTGGACAGATATCAATGCCCGCTCCTCACAAATGAATACATTTTTAAAAAGCCTCATGTTTTGTCGAGCTCCCCCTCAAGGAGCTTTCAGATATCCTGCCAACATTCCATCCTGCCATCAAAAGTAAGCATCTCTAATCAAATTTATTGTATGTGGGATCATTCTGTGTGCAAAATAACAAGAGCATTTTCCAGTAGTCGTTGCTTTGAAGTTGAAATCTCTTAATGATTAAGATTGAAGATTACTCACTCGTTTATCGCATACTTTCAAGGAACAGCTCCCAGCTTCACGCAGGATACGCTGAGGATGAGCATGGGATGAATACAAGAGTCCTGGAGCAAACTAGCAATAGTCTACATCTGCCAATGTTGATTCAACTCAGCATGCTTCTTGTCTTCCCTTTTTTATTTTATATTCTCGACAGCCTGGGTCTCCATGCTGGAGTTCAGTCATACTTACACACTACCCCCTTCTCTCCTGTTCTGAATACTTTATATTCCTTCAGATACATTTCCCATTGATTGGAATCATTCCACCCTGCCTCTGTGATACTAATGATGTCCAATCTATCAACCATTGCAAGACTTTTCAGGTCAGATGCCTTGCATTCAATGTGATCACAAGTCCAATACTTCATCCCTTTCTTGTTTACTTTATTAACTTTTTGACTTTATTTTGCCCCCACCAATTGTAACAAAACCTACAACACTTGGGTTTATGTTTTCACTCACACTGTGATTGCCCTCAATGTGTATTTGCTCTCTTACCACAATCACTCATGGTTTAAACCTAGTTTAAACATTCCCACCCTTCTACCTGTCCTTCCTCCGAACACTTTTTAACCTTCTGGTCTGTGTAAGTTTATGTTATATAAAAGGTGTCCTGTTTTGGGGAATCAACCCTGACTTCCAACCTACACAAAAACCATAGTCTGCATCGGATATCATTCCTTCCTGACATTATGAATACTCCAAAAGATAAATTGTCTAAAATCTATAAGCTGATCAGTTGGTGGTTTCTGCTCCATATTGCAGGAGGAGCATTCCTCTGAGCCAAGTTCTCCTGCCAAATCAAACCTTAAGAGCTACAGACAACAATTTGAATGCACAATCTAATTCATTAATCACTAAACTCATGTCTCCCATACCACTGTTTATTCCTAGCAGGCTACAACGACAAAAAGAAACACCATTATCTTTCTGCAGGCACTACTCATTCATTCAGTGTGCAACACTAGTTTCTGACCAGCCAAGCCTATGTCTTCAATCCCCTTCTCATTCGTGGTGACTGTGCTGATGTCTCCCAGAAACCTTTGTTTTCTCACTAGCTCTGTTGGATACTTTTCCTCTTGATGAATACTTGTCTTCTGCAATCCCTTTTTAGTCTTGGTGACTGAACTGACTTCTCCCAGAATCCTCCTCGGTCCTTTCTTACCAGCACCCTTTCTTCTAAGTCCAGTAGCCAGATAGAATCCCATTCATTGATTCTCCAAAGAAGTGCAGTCAGCATATTCAGAAGCCTTCAGCAGAATTGAAGGAGATGGAATGAAATGGTATAATTTGGAAGATCGATGATCACATAGAATAGTTTGGCTCCATTATGTCTATACTTAAGAAGTATGCCTAGACCAAGGCACCTCAACCTTTCACTTTAAAGCTGTCCATATAACACTATGACTTTGGAAGTATTCAATCCTAAATCATCTGAAATAAGGTTCTTTTCCAAGCAGGATGTGAAGCAGGGCTACTGAGCTGACCTTGGCTGGTCTGAATCCCAAGAATTCACAACATTTAGGATGCGAGCTCAATGGTGCTGCTTCCAATGGTTGCCATTTGGTCTGTCTTTCAGGCAACAGCACGGTATGACCATAATGTTCATCGTTTGATGGCAGAAATGCAATAACGTGGATTGGCAGTTATTGGAGTCTGTTAATCCAAGAGTTCTACCTTACCTTGAGCTGGTCTTTCTGATTGATAGTACAAAATACCACATCACATCAGCCAGAAAAATGTTTTCAGTTCCGACAGAGTCCATCCCAAAGCAAGCAAGATTGAGGATATAAAGCAGATGCCAACCCCACAAATAAAGAGGACCTGCAAAATTGCCTTAAGTTCCTTTTCCAAACTTTATATATTGCCAAATTCATAGAAAAGTTGTCTCCACTTGAGAAATGTGCTTGAGAAGGACATCCCCTATGTGTCACAAAATGATCAATGTCTTGCCTTAGGTCTTTGATTCAAAATTTATTTGATTCCTTCAAGCAGGTTTTGTTTGCAGAATCTTTCCTTCTGTGATATTTTGTCCCCAAGAAGGGTACACTTTTCAAGGTGAATCAACTGCTGACAGGCAAGATGAAAATCAATTGCTTTTGGTGTGAAAACTTTGCCACTTGCTCAACACAACACCTCAACGTTTAGCACAAGACATAGCTTTGGCATTTGGCATTTTGTGATTTTACACCGGATCTGAGGAACCTTGGTATGCATGTACACTGGTTTCCTTATGGTATCTGGACAAGTTAATAAAGTGGTTAAAATGGCAAATGGTATACTTATCTTTATTAATTGAGGTATAGCATTTAAGAACAGGGAGATTATGCTGGAATTGTATAAAGTTTTGGCTAAACCAGAGTTAGAGTCTTGTGTGCAGTTCTGGAATCCACTTTATAGGGGGAGGAGATGTGATAATACTGGAGAGGGTGCAGAGGAGGTTTATCAGGATGTTGCCTCAGCTAGGTAGATTCAGAAAGTTTGGACAGACTAGGATTGTTCCCCTTAGATTAGAGGAGATTGAGAGGGCACGTAATTAAGATGCACAAAATTGATGGACATAGATAAGGTACACATGAATAAACTCTTCCCCTTATGGAAGGATCAATAACCAGGGGCTGTAGATTTAGGGGAAGAAGCTGAAGGTTTAGGGGAGATGTGAGGAAAAATGTTTTCACCTGCAGAATAGTGAGAATCTAGAACTCACTACCTGTAACAGTGCTGGAGGCAGAATCCCTTATAACATTTAATAAGTAATTTGATAGTATTTGCAATGCCAAGGCATACAAAGCTATGAGCCAAGGGCTTGAATGTGGGATTAGAATAGTCAAATTGTCATTTTTGATTGAAGAAGATACGACAAGCTGATGGGTCTTTTCTGTGCTGTTAATCTCTATGATTCTAATCAAATAGTCTGATACTTGCACAGATTCTCATGTACATGTGAATGTAATGTTTGTATATAACAGTTTGCTATAAGAAATATCTCTTGGACTTCTCAGTGCCATGTTATCAATGTCTGGCTCTTGAGTTATGATAGATAAGATAAGAATTGCCAGTCCCACTTGACTAGAGGTATGTAATAACATCTGTGAAGAGGTTCATTAAGAAATAAAGAAAAATAATTGACACACCAGGTGAAATATTAGAGGCAAAAATATACATTCATGAACCCAAGTAAGTGGTGTCATTATTTTTCTGGGTGATAAAGATTGTGGATTTGGGAATGTGCAATGTAAGGAAGCTTTGTGAGTTGTTATAGAGCAGTAGATGGCATACATTACTGACACTGTGCATTGATGGTGGAGGAAGTGAATGTTAAATGTGTTAAACTATTAAGGAAGTAATAACAGGAAAATTGGAAAGTCAAAATGCAATCCATCAGAGTCAGCATGTTTTGATGAATGCTATGTAATACTTGACTTTTTTGAAGATGTAACAAGCAAAGTGGGTAATGGGAATCCTTCCAGGAGGCATTTAATCAGGTGGCCCACAAGAAGTTAATAAATAAATAAGATCACTAGGGGTTTGAGGTAATTTCATAGTTTGGGTGGAGGGATTGGCTAACCAACAGAAAGCAGAGAGTCAGGATAAATGGGACTTTTTCTGGTTGACCTGGATGCCACAGATCTTGGTCCTCGGCTTCAACTATTTACAGTCTATATTATTGACTTGAATGCAGAGATAGAACGTATTGCAGCCAAATTTTTGAATTAGTGGGAAAGTAAGTTGTAATGAACAAATAAATAATTTATAAATGGATGTAGATAAGTGAAGTGAATGGGCCACATTTTGGCCAATATCATTTTATGTGGATAAGTGTGAAATTATCCATTTTGGTTGGAGGAATAGAAAGGCATCTTATTATGTAAAAAGAGAGAAACTTGAGACTGCTTCAGTGCAGAGGGATCTGGGTATAACTGTGCATGAATCAGAAAACTGAAATGCAGGCACAGCTGGTAATAAGAAAGGCAAATGGATATTTGGCATTTTTTGCTAAAGTAGTGGAGTTTATAAGTAGGGAAGTGTTAATCAACTGCATAAGCCATTAATGAAACATCATCTGGAGCACTGCGTATAATTTTTGTCCCCGTACTTGAGGAGGGAATGTAGTCACATTGGAGGCAGTTCAGATGGGGATCTATCATCCAGAGATGTTTGTCTTATGAAGAGCGATTGAATAGTTTAGGCCGATACCGTCTGGGGTTCGGAGGCATTAAAGGAGATCTGATTGAATGAGGTTATAGTTTTAGGATAAGGGGTAGTAAATGTAGAATTGCCTCTTTCAAAGCATCATTTATCTGTGGAATTCATTACTCCAGTTTGAGGTGGACACCAGGACACTAAATCAATTTGAGGAAGAGATGGACAGATTATTAGTTAGTAATAGGTTAAAGGATTGTCAAGAGCAGGCAGGAAAATGGAGTTGAGGTGCAGGTGAGATCAACCATGATTGTATTAAAAGGTGGAGCAGGCACAAGGAACTGAATTGCCTAGTCCTCCTCCTAGTTCTTAAGTTAAATGGAATGCAAATCAAGTGGGCTGGTTTCTCCTGATGGTGCAGAACTTCTTGACTGTTGAGGGAAATGCACGCATCCAGGATAGTTAATGAGGTGGCATGGTAAGTGAAAGGAAAAGAATGTTGTTGGGTAGAAGTAGGCACTTAGTTGGTGAGAGGTATGAGAGGCCAGGGGGATTGGCAGAGGGAATTAGATTACATGAGATGAAATGGAAAGTGTAGTGGGTGTCAGGGTGAGTGCTGGAGAAATATTTTATATTTCCTCTTGAACCTGGTTCTAAGAAAATTTTGGTTGGAGGTAATATTGGGGATTGTGAAAAAGAGGAAAGTGAGGACTGTAGATGCTGGAGATCAGAGTCGAGAGTATGTTGCTGGAAAAGCACAGAAGGTCAGACAGCATCCATGGAGCAGAAGAATCAATGTTTCGGGCATAAGCTCTTCATCAGAAATGGTGGTGCTCGAAATGGCTTGTGCCTGAAGCACCGATTCTTCTGCTCCTCAGATGCTTCCTGACCTGCTGTGCTTTTCCAGCAACATACTCTTGACTCTGACCTCCAGCATCTGCAGTCCTCACTTTCTCCTAGTTTATTCTAACTGAACTGCAAAGCCTATTCCAAGGATGCCTACCTTGAAGAAGTTCTCCTCCTCTCTCTACAAAGATCTCAGTGAATCCCTCTCTCACTGTACCCCCACCCTCCCACCAAAGTTCTCTCCACTGCCCTGAAGCTCTTCAAACAAACTCGCGGTCACAGCCACATTTCATTCCTGATGAAGGGCTGGTGCCCGAAACAGCAATTCTTCTGCTCCTTGAATGCTGGAATGTCTTCCAGCAACACATTTTTGATTGTGAAAAAGGCATGCCTGTGCCTAATAAAATACGCAAACTCAACAGGACTTGCAAATTTTGTCATGGAAATGTCTAGAAAGAAGTGGAGTTAGACCATAAGACCATAAGACATAGGAGCGCAAGTAAGGCCATTCGGCCCATCGAGTCCACTCCGCCATTCAATCATGGCTGATGGGCATTTCAACTCCATTTACCCGCATTCTCCCCGTAGCCCTTAATTCCTTGTGACATCAAGAATTTATCAATTTCTGCCTTGAAGACATTTAGCGTCCCATGCCCCACTGCACTCTGTGGCAATGAATTCCACAGGCCCACCACTCTCTGGCTGAAGAAATGTCTCCGCATTTCTGTTCTGAATTTACCCCCCTCTAATTCTAAGGCTGTGTCCACGGGTCCTAGTCTCCTCGCCTAACGGAAACAATTTCCTAGCATCCACCCTCTCCAAGCCATGTATTATCTTGTAAGTTTCTATTAGATCTCCCATTAATCTTCTAAACTCCAATGAATATAATCCCAGGATCCTCAGCCATTCCTCATATGTTAGACCAACCATTCCAGGGATCATCCGTGTGAATCTCCGCTGGACACACTCAGTGCCAGTATGTCCTTCCTGAGGTGTGGGGACCAAAACTGGACACAGTACTCCAAATGGGGCCTAACCAGTGCTTTATAAAGTCTAAGGAGCACAACAGTGCTTTTATATTCCAACCCTCTTGAGATAATTGACAACATTGCATTCGCTTTCTTAATCACGGACTCAACCTGCATGTTTACTTTTAGAGAATCCTCAACTAGCACTCCCAGATCCCTCTGTACTTTGGCTTTATGAATTTTCTCACTCTTTAGAAAGTAATCCATGCTTCTATTCTTTTTTCCAAAGTGCAAGACCTCGCATTTGCTCACATTGAATTCCATCAGCCATTTCCTGGACCACTCCTCCAAACTGTCTCGATCCTTCTGCAGCCTCCCCACTTCCTCAGTACTACCTGCCTGTCCACCTAACTTTGTATCATCGGCAAACTTCTCTGGAATGCCCCCAGTCCCTTCATCCAGATCATTAATATATAATGTGAACAGCTGTGGCCCCAACACTGAACCCTGCGGGATACCACTTGTCACCGGCTGCCATTCCGAAAAAGAACCTTTTATCCCAACTCTCTGCCTTCTGTCAGACAGCCAATCCTCAATCCATACCAGTAGCTCACCTCGAACACCATGGGCCCTCACCTTGCTTAGCAGCCTCCCGCGTGGCACCTTATCAAAGGCCTTTTGGAAGTCTAGGTAGATAACATCCGCTGGGTTTCCTCGGTCTAACCTACTTGTCACCTCTTCAAAGAACTCCAACAGGTTTGTCAGGCACGACCTTTTTTTTTTCATAGAAGAATACAGCGCAGTACAGGCCCTTTGGCCCTCGATGTTGCGCCGATCCAAGCCCACCTAACCTATACTAACCCACTATCCTCCATATACCTATCCAATGCCCGCTTAAATGCCCATAAAGAGGGAGAGTCCACCACTGCTGCTGGCAGGGCATTCCATGAACTTACGACTCGCTGAGTGATGAACCTACCCCTAACTTCAGTCCTATATCTACCCCCCCTTAATTTAAAGCTATGCCCCCTTGTAATACCCGACTCCATACGCGGGAAAAGGTTCACACTGTCAACCCTATCTAACCCCCTAATCATCTTGTACACCTCAATCAAGTCACCCCTAAACCTTCTTTTCTCTAATGAAAACAGCCCCAAGTGTCTCAGTCTATCCTCATACGATCTTCCTTCCATACCAGGCAACATCCTGGTAAACCTCCTCTGCACCCGTTCCAGTACCTCCCCTTACTAAATCCATGTTGACTTGTTCTAATCCGACTCTGCTCTTCCAAGAACTTAGAAACCTCATCCTTAATGATGGATTCTAGAATTTTACCAACAACTGAGGTTAGGCTAATTGGCCTACAATTTTCCATCTTTTGCCTTGATCCTTTCTTGAACAAGTGAGTTACAACAGCGATCTTCCAATCATCCGGGACTTTCCCTGACTCCAGTGACTTTTGAAAGATCTCAACCAACGCCTCTGCTATTTCCTCAGCCACCTCCCTCAGAACTCAAGGATGTAACCCATCAGGGCCAGGAGATTTATCAATTTTAAGACCTTTTAGCTTTTCTAGTACTTTCTCTTTTGTAATGGCAACCATACTCAACTCAGCCCCCTGACTCCCTTTAATTGTTGGGATATTACTCATGTCTTCCACAGTGAAGACTGACGCAAAGTACTTATTAAGTTCTCCAGCTATTTCCTTATCTCTCATCACTAGATTTCCAGCATCAGTTTGAAGTGGCCCAATGTCTACTCTTGCCTGTCATTTGTTTCTTATGTATTGAAATAAACTTTTACTATCATTTCTAATATTACTGGCTAGCCTACCTTCATATTTGATCCTCTCCTTCCTTATTTCTCTCTTTGTTATCCTCTGTTTGTTTTTGTAGCCTTCCCAATCTTCTGATTTCCCAGTGCTCTTGGCCACTTTATAGGCTCTCTCTTTTTCTTTGATAGATTTCCGGACTTCCTTTGTCAGCCATGGCTGTCTAATCCCTCCCTGGATAATCTTTCTCTTCTTGGGGATGAACCTCTGCACAGTATCTTCAATTTTACCCACAAACCCCTGCCATTTTTGCTCTACTGTCTTCCCTGTTAGGCTCTGCTTCCAGTCTATTTTCGTCAGTTCCTCTCTCATGCCCTCATAATTTCCTTTATTTAACTGTAACACCATTACATCCGATTTTGCCTTCTCTCTTTCAAACTGCAGACTGAACTCTACCATATTATGATCGCTGCTTCCTAAGTGTTCCCTTACTTTAAGATTTTTTATAAAGTCTGGTTCATTACATAGCACTAGGTCCAGAATAGCCTGCTCCCTTGTGGGCTCCATGACAAGCTGTTCCAAAAAGCCATCCTGTAAGCATTCCATGAATTCCCTTTCTTTGGATCCACTGGCAACATTATTTCCCCAGTCCACCTGCATATTGAATTATTTAAAAACAAAACACTACTTTGCTTATTTGAGAATGCCCACCAATATAAAACTATTGTAGCATTTGCATTGCATGACAGATTGCTCAAACTATAGTCTACATAACATGTGCGTATTGATGGATAACTCTACCTGCTTATTAAGTGGAAATGTTTATTGGCTTAAGATGTTTGAGTACTTTGGGGAGATATTGATTGACATAAGGTGTTAAGGTAAGTAATTGAACATTTCAGTGAAATGTTTATTTTAATGAGGAATTTGAGCTTGCAATTTCACTGTATTGGATATTGTTTTGTATCTTTTTTTTCAATAGTGACATAACCAATGGGCTGAACTTTATTTTCTGTTCTAACGCCTCCCAATTAATACTGCAAGACAGGGAAAGACAAAGAACAAAAACTAACAAAGAACAATACAGCATGGGAACAGGCTTTTCAGCCCTTCAAATGACACATTTTGCCTTTCCCTACTAAAAAAAAGGCTTCATTTGCAAGATCTTTACCTCTATATTCCCTTTCTGTTCATGTATTCATCCAGTTGTTTCTTGAATGCTGCAAATCTGTCTGCTTCCACCACCACCTCTGGCAGAGTGTTCCAGGCACTCACCACTCTGTGTGAAATTCTTGCCTCGCACATCTCTTTTAAACTCCTCCACGCTCCCCAAACCCACACCACCCCTGCATCTTGAACCTGTGCCTCCTAATAATTGACTCCTCTACCCTGGGAAAAATCCTCATACTTTCTACTCTATCCATGCCATTCACAATATTATCAACTTCTATTAGGTCGCCCCTCAACCTCCTGCATTCTAGTGAAAACAAACCTATTCTATCAAACCTTTCTTCATAGCTCAAATCCACCATATGAGGCAACACCCTGGTAAACCCTTTCTGTACACTCTTCAAAGCATTCCCATCCTTCTGGTAGTGTGGTGACCAGATATGCATGCAATATTCTAAGTATGGTCTAACTAACATTCTATAAAGCTGCAGCATAACTTGCCTATCCTTATACTCAATGTCCCTTCCAATAAAGGCAATCCACCATATCTACCTGTACTGCCACCATCAGTGATCTGTGGACTAACACACCCAGATCCCTCTGCATATCAATACTCCCAAGGGCTCTGATATTCACTGTATAATTTCCACCTTTTAAAATGTATCACCTCACATTTATTTGGATCAAACTCCATATGCCATTTTTCTGCCCATGCCCCCAACAGATTGATATCCAGCTGTATCCTCTGACAATCCTCCCCGCTTTCCGTAACTCTGCCAACCTTTGCATCATCTGCAAACATACTAATTAGACCAGCTACATTTACCTCCAAATTATTTATGTAGACCATGAACAACAGAGGTCCCAGCATTGATCCCGGTGGAACATCACTCGTCACAACCCTCCATTCCGAAAAGCATCCCTCCACCATTACCCTCTGTCTCCGATGACTAAGCCAGTTCTGTATCTATTTTACCAGCTCATCCATGATACCATTTGACTTTACCTTGTCAAAGGCTTTACTGTGATCTATGTAGACAACATCAATCGTTTTCCCCTCATCAATCATCATCATCAACTCCTCAAGAAAATCAGTCAAGTTAGTGAGGCACATCCTCCCCCCGCACAAAACCATGCTGTCTATCGCTAACCAGTCTGTTTGCTTCTAAATGTGTATAGATTTTTCCCCTGAGAATATTTTCCAATAATTTCTCTACCACTGATGTGAGACTCACAGGCCTGTAATTTCCGGGATTATCCCTGCTACCCTTCTTAAACAGTGGAACAATATTGGCTATTCTCCAGTCCTCTGGGTCCTCACCTGTAGCCAAAAAGGATACAAGGATGTCTGTCAGTGCTCCAGCAATTTGTTCTCTTGCCTCCCTCAATATTTTGGGATAGATCCCATCAGGACCTGGGGACTTATCCACCTTAATACTTTTTAAGACACGCCACACCTCATCCTTTTTAATAGCAACTTGGCTTAGAAATTCAAAACTCCCTTCTATGAGATTATCTTCCACCAATTCGTTCTCTTTGGTGAAAACCAGCATAAAATATTATTTCAGATCTCACCTACCTCTTCTGATTCCATACATAGATTACCTGCTTTGCTCTTGAATGAGTCAATCCTTCCCCGGCCAGCCCCTTGCTTTTATATATGTATAAAAAACCTTGGGATTCTCCTTCATCCTGTTTGCTAACAACATTTCATGACCCCTTTTTGCCTTTTTAAATCCTTGTTTAGGTTCAATGGGTGACAGGTAACTTTGCACTTAGTTGGCAAACGGTCTGTAAAGGGTTATAGGAATATTTGAAGGCCCGTGCAGTATGAATGACCTTCAGATAAATCCAGCCATATCTAAAGGTCAGGACTGTAGAGTGAGAATTCCTCTCTACTCTGCAGCCTGACATAGGAACAAATAGCAGACCTTTCGCCTGATGTTAACTTTGCAATAATTTACTTTCTAATGCTTTTGTGCATGTCCTCTCAAGGAAGAATTCACTACCTGCACAACATGACAGTTAAACAATACTACAGGCAATTTGGCAGACAGAGCAGTAACATTGGAATAGTCAAGCTAAATCTACATTTGTACGGCCAAGATAAATCAATGTAAATTGCATGGTCCCTTTCCTGATCTGCCTCAATTCAAGCAAGTTGTAAGAGATTAGAACAAGCCAAAGAACAGGACAGCCTGACTTCTAAACTTATACATGTTTGTATTCAAAAGTGATTTAGGGAGAAAACACATTTAAGGGTCATGCCTGTTAAGATTTACCTTAAAGGTCTACCTTGTAAGAGTCAGACTCATAGAGAAAGGTTCTTTGGCTTAATGCATCTGCACCAGTCAAAAGCAACCATTTAACTATTCTTATTCAGTTTTCTAGCACTTGACCTTGTACATAGCCTTGTATATCTTGGCATCACAAGTACATATCTAAATACTACTGAAATGTGATGAGGGCTTCTGCCTCTGCCACCCTTCTGGAGAGAGCTTCAGATTCTCAGCATCCTTTGGATGAAAATGTTTTCTTCATCTCTGAAACTTCTTTCCCTTCCTTTAAACCTATGCCCCTGAGTTCTGAAGAAGAGTCACTGGACCCCACTGGTCCGTAGATGCTGCCAAATCTGTTTAATTTTTCCAGACATTTCTGATTTTGGCCCTCGCAATTGATTTCTCCATCAAAAGGAAAATTGCATTCTTATTTACCCTATCAATGCCCCTCATAATTGTGTGCATGTCAATCATGTCCCCTCGCAATCTTCTATTTTCCAAAGAAAATAACCCCAGTATGTCCAGCCTCTTTTCATAATTGAAACTGTCCAGTCTTCATCGTGGTAAATCTCTTCTGCACCTTATCCATTGCTAACATATCTCTTTATAATGTAGACTCCACATCTGCAAACAAGACAACAACTAATTCCTATTATTATAACCCTTGTTATAAAATCTTATTTAATTCCCTCTACAGTTTCCCCACTCACAAACAAAAACCGAATTTTTTTCTGTCTATTCATTTTTGTGGGATGTGGGCATCAATGGCTGATCAACATTTATTGCCCGTCCCTTGAGAAGATGGTGGTAAGCTGCCTCTTAAAACCGGTGCAGACCATCTGCTGTGGGTTGACCCGCAATGCCACTGGGGATGGAATTCCAGTATTCTGACTCAGCGACAGTGAAAGAAGGGCGATATATTCCTAGTCAGGACGGTGAGTGACTTGGAGGCGAACTGAAGATGGGGGTGTTCCAATATATTTACTACCCTTGTCCTTCTAGGTGGAAGTGCTCGTGGTTTTGGAAGATGCTGTTTGAGGTTCTTTGCTGAATTTCTGCAGTGCATTTTGAAGATAGTTAACACTGCTGGCTAATGAGCGTTGGTGGTGTAGGGAATAGAGGCTTGTGGATGTAGTGCCAAATTAGCGGGCTACTTTGTCCTGGCTGGTGTCAAGCTTCTTGAGTGTTTTTTGGGGCTTCACTCATCCAGGCAATGGGGGAATATTCCATCATATTTCTGACTTATGCCTTGTCTATGGTGGACAGGCTTTGAGGAGTCAGGAGGTGAGTTTCTCGCCGCAGTATTCTGAGAGTCTGACCTGCTCTTGTTGCCACTGCATTTATGTGGTGAGTGCAGTTGAGTTTCTGATCAATGATAACTCCTAGGATATTGCCTGAAACAGTGATTCTCCTGCTCCTCGGATGCTGCCTAACCTGCTGTGCTTTTCTGGCACCACACTCTCGACATGTATCACCAAGTCTACCTCCCAAAGTCGATCGAACAATTCTGATGAATGTTACAAATGTTCTTTTCATGTGTGACTAAAAATCACCAGGTCACCTATGTATACGGTACAATTGGGTAATCCAGAAATGACCTTATTGGCTAGTCTTAGGAAATGTGGCTGGCACATTTTTCATGTCAAATGGCATACCTTTACGTTGATACTGTCCATTTGGCATTACGAAAGCCGAAATTGTCTTTGCTGTTTCGGATAGAGGTAACTGCCAGTATCCTTTGACCAAGTCCAACTTAGAAATATGAGTTGCTTGTCCCACCTTTTCAACACAGTCTTCCAAACGTGGAATTGGATATGCATCAGTTTTTGTAACTGTATTGACTTTGCAATAGACCACACATAACCGTTGGATCATATCTGGTTTGGGCACTATTACTATGGGTGAGCTCCAGCCACTGTAAGTCACTTTAATTATGTTGTCTTGGAGCATGCATTCAATCTCCTTTTGAACCTGTGCCAACTTTAGAGGGTTATGCCTGTAAGGATGTTACTTAATCTGTAATTCCTCTCTCTACATCATGTATAATTAGGTTAGTACTTCCCAGCTTATTTCCACGTATCTCCTCATATGATAGCAGTAACTCTTTCAGGTCATTTCGATTTTCCTCTGGAAGGTAACGCAATAATTTATCCCAATTTTTGGAAACTTCCATATTGTCCAATTTGATTTGAGGAATGTCCAATTCAGAATCCTCTGAACTTGGTTCTTCACTCTATATTGCAAACAATAACACAGTCTCCTTTGGCTTTCCTTTTCCTCTCCAAATAACTTTTGAGCATATTCACATGACACACTTGGTGAGATTTCTTTCTATCTGGAGTCCTTATCAAATAGTTCACCTCACTCAATTTCCTTTCGATTTCATAAGGACCACTAACCCTTGCTTTTAAAGGTTCACCTATCACTGGAAGTAACAATAACACCTTATCCCTGATAACAAAATGGCAAGTTTCTTATTTCTTGTCTGCTTCCTGTTTCATTGTATGCTTTCATGCTTTTAAATGCTGTTGAGCCAACTCCCCCGCTGTATTTAATTGTTCCCAAAAATCTGACACTTGTCCAAATACAATCCAATCTCAATTATCCGAACGAGGTGGGCAGGGGGTATTTTGTTCGGTTAACTGATCGTTCAGATAACTGATCTGATCGTAAACAAGTGGTAATTTATGAATACCAGTTATCCGAACATGCCTCAGTTATCCAGCAATACACACCATAATGTTGTTTCACTGATAAGTGACTGATCGTAAACAAGCAGTAATTTGAGTGCCGGTTATCGAACATGCCTCAGTTATCTGGCATGCATGCCATCATGCCATCTAACTGATAACTGAATGCTAAGTTGCCTAATACTGTTTTTAAAGGACCTTGAGATCTTGTTCAAATAATAAGAAATTCGGATAATTGATGTTTGGGCAATCAAGGTTGCACTGTATGTGGTCTCTGAATTATAACTAACCAATTTATCCTTAATCAGTTTTAGTGGTCCTTCCACTTCATGCTGAAAAACTAATTGAAATGGACTGAAATTAGTCAATTACTTTGCTGCATCTCTGATCGCAAAAAGTACAAACAGAATTCCCTTATCCTAATCATCTCGATAGTCTTGACTATAAGCCCTCAATATGGTCTTTAATGTTTGATGCCACCTTTCTAGCACTCCCTACAACTCTGGATGGTAAGCAGTAGATTTGAGTTGCTTTATTCCTAAGCTGTCCATAACTTCCTTGAATAATTTTGATGTATCGTTTGACTCTTGATCTGATTGTTTCTGTGGGTAGTCCGTATCTAGTGAAAAATTTGTGTAATACCTCCTTTTATAACCCACTAGCAATATGACTTGATGAACTTTTACCCCTTTCTCATCTGCCTGAATATGTGATGGTCTCCATTTCCTCGTTAAGGCATCAATTTTAAGATAATCACACACCAGGATACATCTAGATTCTTCTTCCGTGTATGCTTTTTGATACAATTGGTTTAGTTTCTCATCTTTCTGCTGTAATTCAGTTCATTTCTCTGAACTAACGATGTCTATTGTGTCATCTATCAGTCTTGTTTTGTGTCAACCATTTGATTCAACAGTCTCTCTAGTAATTCCAATTCAACTTTTTTTATCTGTACTTTTTGATCTTTCCTGTTTTAACTGGTGACTTTGTGACCTCATTATCACACTGTTAAGGAAAATTCCAGTTTATGTGTCCTGCAATAGTTCAGTTGCCTGGGTTTCCACTGGCTTTTCAACCACAGTCAGCAGTACTCCTACCTGTGAACGAGGACAACTTGTATTCCTGGAACTGAGTGTTTGTCCAGTACTCCTACTATGACTTCTCCACTCTTCAGTGGACACTGTAACCTCACTTTACATAATTCAGCGCTTCTTGTCTCACCATGAATTCCCTTCCTCACATCTTTTCTGGCAGTAGTTCTTTAGAGGTACATAGTTCCTTATCTTTCAACATCAAAGATTGAGAGGATCCTATATTTGTTAATATTGTAACCTTTTTACCTGGTGCTCACCTGGCCCACGCGAGTAAATCTTACCTTTTCAGGTATATGGTTTAAGAAGATCTGGCACTTTTTACTTAACCAATTTCCAACAAGGTTGTACATTCTGGTGCAGCTTTTTAGCCTCCACTGTGCGTTCCATTACCACTCCAATAAAATTCACTGTTTTTCTACATCAGGCATTCCAGTGCTTTTCCTAACCCGCCAACACTGTGATTTCACATGGCCTACTTTATTGCAGTGAAAACAGCGGAGCTTTTTAACTTGTCTTTCCCCTTCAAGGGTTCCCTTTTTATTCTGTGGTAAGTTATCCTTATGATCTTCACCGAGATCTACCTTTTCCTTATTATGTGAGGATTTCTGTTTTCCTCAATTTCTGTCCCTTACGGTTTGAAACTGATGTTGAAAGCCATATTTTGATTTATGAACCAACTCATAATTATTAACCGTTTCAGCTGCTCAACTTGCCGTTCTAACTCTCTGCTCTTCCAGTTGAGTTCTCACAACTCTAGGAAGGAGATTTTTGGACCCCTGTCGAAGTTGCAACTTCTTAAATTCAAATTCTCTTGCTTTCTTCCTTTTCTGTCTCTTCTCTCTCTTTCTCTCTCTTCTCTTTCTGTCCATTTTTCTTTTTGTTCTGCTAAAGCAATGTGTTCTTTTTCTCTTTCCTCTGCTTTTAATCGTAATTGAAACAGTTTCATTTCTTTTGCCCTTTCCTTTTCATTTGCCTCTAACTCAAGTTGCTTTTCAATTAAATCTTAGGTATTTCCAAACATCTTGATGGTGTTTCCAACAAATTTCAATGTTGAGCTCTCGCTGTAATTATCCGTTCTTTCCTCACAGTAGGAGACAGCTCCAACTCCAGATTATCTGCTATTTCCAGCAGTTTGGGTTTATTCACTTTTTCTAAGGCCCTCAAAGTCACTTCTTCCACCCTTAGAAAAATCTTACTGACTGAAAGAGCCATTGTTATTCCAAGCACTCTACAAATGAACTGAAATCACCTCCAGGACAACATCTACTGCTTGCTGCCTTCGAGTCCAGTAACCCTAATCCCAAATCGGAACTATAGAATAAATACCGCAAAGAGCACCTAATCTGTTATGGACCAGGCCAGAATCCCTCAAAACATTTCAAGAAAATAGCCCGGACCTTAACTTGCTAGTTGTTTTAAGCAGGTGTACAGATGATATTCCACGGGTGATATAGCTCCTTTGGTGTCCCTGTGTCACAGTGAAACTATCCTTCATTCTCTGAGATGTTGACTCATCCTTGGCTAGTCATAATAGATAAAAATTACGCACAGGCTTAAAAAATTCTCCAGACCTTCATTCATCTGTACCCATTCTGTGGATATTTCTTATTACATAATTTCCCCAGCTCAGCTTAATTGTCCTCATCCAAAATTCACTTTACTTCAGTTTTTATCTCTAAGTTTCTCCATGGACCTTGATTATTTAAACTATGTTTTCCTGCTCTTTGGGCAACAGTATGTATTTTGTTAAGTAGATGTACACATATGGGTCTGTCTTTCAGTGTATTTTCACCTTTCCCTTACATCAGTTATGTCAGATCTAACAGTCACTTCTGGACACTCAGACTAGTGTCCCAAGATCATGCAACATATTTTTGATTTCCAGATGAGAACGCATGTGTATCCACTCTGCTTAGTCTCAATATTTTGGATGATGGCCAAATCATCCAATTCAGCTCTCTGAAAAAAATGTTCATGGGCAACGCTGCACATATCTCCAATGGAAAGCTGTCAATTTATTAATGTCATCTACACTTTCCTTTTACTTGACATATTCCAATTAACTTCACCTAAGATGTTATTACCATTTTGATTTTTCCCTGTCACTATTATTGTGAAGTTGATGTTTGTAAAGTGTTAAGGGGAAAGCATTGTGTAGTCTATTTAGAAGCTTTTTTTTTCAGAACTTAGAGACTTAAAAGTATATCTTTTAAGATAGAAGCAGCTTGGGCGTTTGGAGGTGCACAGAGGGGACCCGAACTGAAAGATTTGTATCGAAAGGCCGTATAGTTAGCAGGCCAAGCAGCAGCTTTTACCAAAACAACAGGTTTTTGAATTTTAGCTAATCGCAGACACTTAGATACCAAAAACCTATAAAATTCAAATCTGATGGTTTTGATGACATACGACCAATCCTGTGCGAGAAATATTATTATATCATCCTAGGTATATAAAAAGGGGTACTTGGACAAAAATCCCAGAGCTAACAACTATCTACCAGAGTGAACAGCCCTCAACTCTCTCTCTCTAGAGAGAGATAAATTGGCTCTCTTGTCATCTATGTATTAGAGAAAGCACCATTTAAATAATAATGGTACCAATGATGAAGAATTGGAGGAAAAGGTGTTCCTTCCAGAAGAATCGGAGCACGCGTTCCTGACAGAAGACTTGATGGAAGAAGACACAGAACATTCTGGAAAGCATGTAACCTAGCTGTAATTTCAAGAGACTAAATTCTATTTTTTTGTAATATGAGTGGAACAGCATACCATCAAAATCTTGTTTTATTCGGGAATAGTTAGTAGGAATTTATTTGGTTTGTTAATACTTTAGTTAATTTGTTCACTGTTAGAGTTAGATAAAATAAATTGTTACTTGTTGATTTTAAAGTGAGTGTCAGAGATTTATTTTATTTAACCACTGTAAATTGCTGAAAAGCTGGTTCCACCACTCTTTATACAGATTGTAGGGCGAGATGCTCTTCTTTGGGTGTTTTGGTTTTTGTTCTCAGATTGGGAGGGGTGTCAACCTCTGCTTTATAACACTATTCATTTACTTTCAATGGGGCATCCCATTAATTACCATTTTATCTGATTCAGGAGCTCCTGATAAACTTTACTCTCCAGTTAAAAAAACTGTTTTCAGAATATCTTTAAAACAGAAATCAACCATTACTATGTGGTTCCAGGTATTACCAGTTTTCTCTTTTTGTTCCTTATTAACTATGACTTTGATGTTCTCAAAGGCAATTTGCTAGATTATGGTTGTCTTTTCCTTTTTTAAACAATTATCTCAAATTCAAATACAGCAGCAAACAATCTTGAGTTTTTTTCATGTACAGTCTGAACAGTGATGCTGGTGAATGGGGTAAATGTATTTGTGGTAAATGTATTTATTTCCAAAACAATCTTTTTAATTTCTTCCAAATACAAATTAAAATTTAATCACTTACATTGCAAAAATAATTATGTCCAAACTTGGTGATTTTCTAATAAGATACCAAATGTCCTGTTAAGTTGAGACCCATTCTCTGAAAGGTACAGCCATTATTCCAAATTTGATGCCACAGGTGAGTTCTTGAACTTGTAAACTCCCGTTCTCTCCCTTTGGTATCAGTACTTACAGGAATTTTGAAAACCTATTAAAGAACACAAAATCAAAGTTCACTGTGGCTTTAGAAGCCTAATGGGTTAATAGTTTCTGATTGTTTCCGTAAATGTAAATCCAAAAGTTAATCCTGTCCAAAATGACATGTTAAACTGCATAGAAAGTGTAGTAAGATTTAAATGTTATCATCTGAAAGGGTTAACTCTCTAATGTTCTAAGGGGACAACATTCATCAAAGGATGTTGTGTCGTAATCCAATGTTCTTTGTTTTAGATCTTTCTCACTCATATTTCCTGTTTACAATCTTTTTCTCCTGGAAAATTGGAACAAATGCTGTTCAAATTGGATGCTTACCAAAATTCAACTGACCTGTATGTTTTGGGAACATATTGAATTTTTTCACAATAAGAAATTAACTTGTTTTGGAACACTTAGAAAAACACTTGTTAAACTTAGTTTCTTATTATTCCCAGAGTAATTCACTTTTTAAACTCTTGATAAAACCAGTTTTGAATCTGGGCTTTCAGATTACCCCTTGTTTTAATACTTATCTTCACTTGAATGTGAGGGATGGTCTTGTTATAAAATGAGGTGGAGGTGGAGGTGCTGGTGTTGGACAGAGGTAGACAAAGGCTGTAGGACACCCGCACCAACCAAACCCATCGCCCCGCAGCTGAACACTTCAATTCCCCCTCCCACTCTGCCAAGGACATGCAGGTCTTGGGCCTCCTCCCATCAGCAAACCCTAACACCCGACGCTTGGAGGAAGAACGCCTCATCTTCCACCTTGGGACCCTCCAAACACTCAGGATCAATACAGATTTCACCAGTTTCCTCGTTTCCCCTGCCCCCTCCTTATCCCAGATCCAACCTTCCAACTCAGCACCACCTCATGACCTGTCCTATCTGTCCATCTTCCTTCCCACCTATCCGCTCCATCCTCCTCACCATCACTATTGCCATTATCTCCACCTCCATCAGCTATCTTCCCCCCAGCCCCACCCCCCATCTCATTTATCTCTCAAATCCCCTTGGCTCACAAGCCTCATTCCTGATGAAGATATGAAGGACGATTCTCCTGCTCCTTGGATGCTGCCTGACCTGCTGTGCTTTTCTAGCACCACACTCTCGACTCTGATCTCTAGCATCTGCAATCCTCACTTGCTCCAAGTTATAGTCCAACAGGTCTATTTGGAAGTACAAGCTATTGGAGTGCTGCTCCTTCGTCAGGTAGCTAGTGGGACAGGATCATAGGACACAGAATTTATAGTCAAAGATCAAAGTGTCATACAACTGATGCGATGTATTGAACAATGTTGCTGCTTCTAAAATTCAGAATTAAACCTCAACTAGTGTGGGATCATCCCATTTCTTATCACACTTTTCAACACTTAAGCAATTTTTTGTAATAATGAGTGGTCTGGCCTAATCTGTGTAGTTTCAACTGCTGTTTGCACACAGATAACTGCTCGTCAGCACTGCTCTACACCTGCTCAACACCTCCTGTTCTAGTCCTCCCTTCATTATCTCATGATACTCGACTGGACTATTCTCAGATGGGGTAAATGCTGTCAGTGTAGGTGGTAATATAAAATATACCACTCATTTGCAAGACTGATCTGAGGATCTGATTCTTCTGTCCTGCTGACTACACCATTTTTGTAGTTAATCTCCTGCACAGAAGGATTCATGTATGTGGGTCAACTTTGCATTTATTCAAACGACCTCAGAAAGAGAGTTTGTCTTAGGCTGGCTAAACAGAACTCTGTCTAACACTGTCTGGCTCAAACCTACTTCTATCCAACACATACATAAAACAATCAACATTTATATCCTGCGATCAGATACATTACTTACATTTCATTCTTGTACAGTTGACAGAAATCTTCCAATAGTGATCTTTCTTTCATCCTGTCTGTAGTCAGTTCCCAAGATCTTAAGATGTACAAGTTCCTCTTCAATCATGTGAATCCTTAGGCTGTTCAAAATTGCATACCTGCTGAAATGTGCTTTATAGTACTAACTTGCAAGGTGTTATCTTACTTCTGTTTTATCCTTTTTTATATAACATCTTATCTAATTTCCATTACAAAGCAAACATGCAAATTGTGACGATTGGAGATAGCCTGCTAGATGGAGAGAGCACAGGAATTGTGAAGGAGAAGCAATTCAGCATTTCAGTGGGTTCAGAGCTTCGATACAGCATTGGAGGACTATGAGTTACTGCATGAGTAGGTGTTGTTAACATTCACAACCATGCTGGCTTCGACAGGGGAGCAGTGCAGCATGATGGTTGGCATGACTAAATTTTCAGGCCAAGGTTTAGGGGTAATGTTGACAGATGAAGTCATAAAGAGATGTGTGGAAACTCGGTACTGATGGGTTCAATAAGAAGTGCAAGGAGAAAAGGAACATTGAGATTCAGGGTAGCCATTTGATTATCATATTACGTTGGCAATCATTGTGGCAAGTACAATCTATGTTGCTTTCCATGCTCACATAAATCATGATGGCATAATGGAAAGGAACATCATTTTTTCTATGTGCACATGCACAGGCGCTCTGATGTTCCATAGGTGGTAATTGGCATGCTAACACACTCACTTCTGTGCAACACATGGACCTTGGGATCTGTGCAGAAGAAGAAAAAAAGAATTAAAATGCTGGTTACAACCACACCCAAAGTGGGGAGTAAATGTATTTTTCTCTGTCTGATAATGCAGGCTGTGAGCAATGTGAAACCCTTTAGGCAATTGCATTAATCAGGCACTTCCAGAACACAGTTAGAAGGAAGCAGTGATAGGAATTATTTCGACTAGGAATTCAGACTAATGTTCCAGGGAAATTAATTTGAATCCCACCACAGTGGAAATTTGAATTCAAGAAAAAATCTGGAGTTAAAACTAGCCTAATGGGGACCATATCATCACTACCATTTATAAAAAACTTATCTCATTCACTAATGTCCTTTAGGGAACAAAATCTGTCACCTTGCCTGCTCTGGACTACATTTGATTCCAGATTCACAGAAATGTGTTTGATGCTGAACTGTTCTCTGGGCAATTAGGGATACAATTATAGCATCTTTACAGAGCAGATAGAAGCCATTCGGCCAATTAAGTTAGCACCAACCCTTTGGAAAACATCGCACCCTATCCCACAATCTCACATTTACCACAGTTAGCCCACCTATTCTGCACATCCCTGGACACTGCAGGCAATTTAAAATGACTAATCCACCAAACCTACACATCTTTGGACTGCAAGACAAAACACGGACATGGGGAGAATGTGCAAACTCCACATGAAGGCTGTAATCGGACCCGGATCCCTGGTGCTGTGAGGCTGCAGTGCTAACCACTGAGCCATTGTGCCACCCAATTGCCAATAAATGCTGACCTAGACAGCAATTCCCAAATCACATGTATGTATTTAAAAGATTGAAGTAATCAATAATCATAGTACCATGCAAGTGAAATGCAAACAATGTCCATAACTGTGTGGGTTAAAAATCCTGGATGAAAGCAATCTGGACCGGTCACTGAGCAATATGGATTGATTGTACTCAACTATGTGAAACCAAAGTAATAACAAATGACACCTGCGGGCCATTATTCACTAAGTCTATCTAAGACCTCCCAAGATACGCAAGGCAATGGCGCTGATTTCCTCTCAGCTTGAACTATAAGTATGAGCCAACAGGCTCTCTGAGGCAATGCTGCCTTTCTTGGTTGATGTGAGGGAATGGAGATAGCATAGATATCTCCCATATTTTATTTGCTTCATGTGGCGTTTACTACATTCAACGGTAGCAAAACTCCACCTAGAGGCAATTCATTGGTGTCTTATTGCAGTCCTCCATTCCCCATTCAATGTAAAGTTATGCTAAATCATCCTTTCTGAACATTGTGAATGTTGATAGCTCACTTTACCTGTTCTGGTTCTGATATTCTCCATATTGGTTTATTGAGTAATGGCTTCCAACCTTGGCAGAAGTCATCATTGTTGCAACTGGAGATCTAAGAAAGCACAGAGAAATTAAGGAGCAACAGTCATGCCAGCAAACCCATGGCCAGCAACATATTCAGAGGCTGCCAAATAGCATCCACATGAAGAAATCGTATCTCTCATCCCTCAAGATGCAGAGGAGGACCAGAGACTACAATTCATAATACTATTTCATCCAGACATGTGAGGCATAGTTTTACCACAAAGTATGGATGTCCCAGGATTCTGACATAAAACTATGCCACACGCTGGAGTGAGGCTTTCAACCTATTGTTGATCACAAGACAACAGGGTTCTCTCTGTTCGCAGAAGCAAATGCAGATTTTCTTCATTTTTGCTTGCCTTTTTGTGGCATTTCAAAATTTTCCAAGTATATGATACTCCCACATTGAGCAATAAGAAGATGTTATGTTACAGTGGGCAATAAAAAAAGTGTAACATCCCTGAGGCAGGGTAGTAATCCTATCCTGGTGGCAATCAAGGTTACAACTGTGCTAAATTTCCATGCACTGGCTGATTCAAAGGATCCATTGGAGGCCTGTGTGGGATCTCACTACCCTTAGTCTCAAATTTATCAAGGCTATTATTGATCCAATTTGTGCCAGATCACTCTTCTTTGCCTTGTTTTTCTTGTGAGGAAATCAGTGCTGCAGACCAGTTAATAGACTTTGTCAACATAGCTGTCTTCTCCCAGGTGCAGGATGCTGTGAATATACATTGAGAAGGATTGGCCATATCATGACTGACTTCATTAATAGAAACTGTTCCATCCCATCAACTTGCAAGTCATCAGTGATCAGGGAAGGTGATGGCCCAGTGGTATTATCATTAGGCTACTAATCCAGAGACTCAGATAATGTTCTTGTGTATGAATCTTGCCACTGCAGATGCTGGAATTTGAATTCAGTAATAATCTGCGCGTAAGAGTCTGATGATGACCATGAAACTATTGTTGCTTCTGAGGAAAAGACCCATCTGGTTCACTAAAGTCCTATAGGGAATGAAATCTGCCACCTTTACCTGGTCTGACCTACATGTGACTCTAGACCACAGCAATGTGGTTCGCTCTTAACTGCCTTTTGGGCAATTAGGGATGGGCAATAAATGTCGGGCTAGTTAGTAATGCCAGCATCCCACGAATAGATTTTTTTTAAAATAGGAATTTTGACTGGCCAGATGGGATTTACCCTAGGATTGTGTGGGAAGTCAAGGAGGAGATTGCTGAGCCTTTGGCATTGATCTTTGTGTCGTCATTGTCTACAGGAATAGTGCCAGAAGACTGAAGGATAGCAAATGTTGTTCCCTTGTGCAAGAAGGGGAGCAGAGACAACCCTAGAAATTATAGGCATGTAAGCATTACTTTGGTTGTCGGTAAAGTGTTGGAAAGGGTTATAAGATTTAGGATTTATAATCATCTAGAGAGGAATAAGTTGATGAGGGATAGTTAACACGGTTTTGTGAAAGGTAGGTCATGCCTCATAAATCTTATTGAGTTCTTTGAGAAGGTGCCCAAACAGGTGGATGAGGGTATATGGATTTCAGTAACGCGTTTGATAAGGTTCCCCATGGTAGGCTATTGCAGAAGATACAGAGGCATGTGATTGAGGGTGATTTAGCAGTTTTAGTCAGAAATTGGCTAGCTGAAAAAAGACAGAGGGTGGTGGTTAATGGGAAATATTCATCCTGGAGTTCAGTTGCGAGTGGGGTACTGCAAGGATCTATTTTTGTGTCCACTGTTGTTTGTCACTTATATAAATGATCTGGATGAGGGCATAGAATGATGGATTAGTAAATTTGTGGATGATACTAAGGTCGGTAGAGTTGTGGATAGTGATGAAGGATGTTATAGGTTACAGAGAGATACAGATAAGCGACAGAGCTGGGCAGAGAGGTGGCAAATGGAGATTAATGCAGAAATGTGTGAGGTGATTCACTTTGGAAGTAGTAACAAGAATGCAGAGTACTGGGCTAATGATAAGATTATTGGTAGTGTAGATGAGCAGAGAGACCTCGGTATCCAGGTACATAGATCTTTGAAAGTTGCAACCCAGGTTATAGGGTTGTTAAGAAGGCATACAGTATGTTAGCTTTTATTGGTAGAGGGATTGGGTTTTGTAACCATGAGGTCGTGCTACAGCTGTACAAAATCTTGTGCAGCCGCACTTGGAGTATTGCATACAGTTTTGGGCACCGCATTACAGGAAGGATGTGGGAGCTTTGGAAAGGGTTCAGAGAAGATTTACTAGGATATTGGGGGTAGTAAAATGCAGAGGATGGGGATAATCGAAATGCGGAGCTGGTTTAAGGAACAGATATTGCGCGTCCTTGATAGGTATGTCCCTGTCAGGCAGGGAGGAAATGGTAAGGTAAGGAAACCGTGGTTTACTAAAGAAATTGCATCTCTTGTTAAGCAGAAGGAGGAGGCTTATGTGAAGTTGACACGAGATAATTCAGATGAGGCAATGGAGAGTTATAGATTAGTCACGAAGGATTTAAAGAGAGAGTTAAGAAGAGCAAGGAGAGGATATGAGCAGTCTTTGGCAGGTAGAATAAAGGAGAACCCTAAAGCTTTCTATAGATATGTGAGGAATAAAAGGATGACTGGAGCAGGAATAGGGCCAGTCAAAGGCAGAAGTGGGAAGTTGTGTGTGGAGCCTATGGAGATCGGAGAGGTACTAAATGAATATTTCTCATCTGTTTTCACTCAGGAAAAGGAGAATATTGTTGAAGAGAAGAATGAGATACGGGATATTAGACTTGAAAGGATCGAGGTTAGCAAAGAAGAGGTGTTATCAATTCCAGAAGGAGTGAAAGTAGGCAAGTCACCTTGGCCGGAAGGGATTTTTCCAAGGATTTTCTGGGAAGCTAGGGAGGAGATGGCAGAGCCTTTGGCCTTGATCTTTGAGTTGTCATTGTCTATAGATTTAGTACGAGAGGACAGGAGGATTGCAAATGTTGTGCCCTTGTTCAAGAAGATCAGCAGAGATGACCCATGTAATTAGAAACCAGTGAGCCTTATGTCTGTTGTAGGAAAAGTTTTGGAAAGGATTATAAGTGATAGGATTTATACTCATCGAGCAAACAACAATTTGATTGCAGATAGTCAACATGGTTTCATCAAGTGCAGGTCATGTCTCACAAACTTCATTGAGTTTTTTGACAATGTGACCAAGCATGTGGATGAGAGTAGGGCAGTTAACATGGTGTATATGGACTTCAGTAAAGCCTTTGATAAGGTTCCACATGGTAGACTTGAAGAAAATGCAGCGGCATGGGATTGACGGTGATTTAGCAGTTTAGATTAGAAACTGGCTTTCAGAAAGAAGGCAACGAGTGGTGGTTGATGGAAAATATTCATCTTAAGTTGGGTTACTCATGGTGTGCCACAAGGATCTGTTTTGGGACCACTGGTGCTTATCATTTTTATAAACGACTTGGACACAAGCATAGGTAGATGGGTCAGTAAGTTTGCAGATGACACTAAAATCGGTGGAGTAGTGGACAGTGTGGAAGACTGTTGCAGGTTGCAGGGGGACTTGGATAAAATGTAGAATTGGACTGAGAGGTGGCAAATGGAGTTCAATGCAGATAAGTGATAGAGAAGTGATTGCTGGGCCTCTTGCTGAGACGTTTGTATCATCGATAGTCTCAGGTGAGGTGCCGGAAGACTGGAGGTTGGCAAACATGGTGCCACTGCTTAAGATGGGTGGTAAGGACAAGCAAGGGAACTACAGACCAGTGAGCCTGACCTCGGTGGTGGGCAAGGTGTTGGAGGGAATCCTGAGGGACAGGATGTACATGTACTTGGAAAGGCAACAACTGATTAAGGATAGTCAGCATGGTTTTGTGTGTGGGAAATCATGTCTCACAAGCTTTATTGAGTTTTTTGAAGAAGTAACAAAGAGGATTGATGAGGGCAGAGCGGTAGATGTGATCTATATGGACTTCAGTAAGGCGTTCGACAAGGTTCCCCATGGGAGACTGATTAGCAAGGTTAGATCTCACGGAATACAGGGAGAACTAGTCATTTGGATACAGAATTGGCTCAAAGGTAGAAGACAGAGGATGGTGATGGAGGATAGGTTTTCAGACTGGAGGCCTGTGACCAGTGGAGTGCCACAAGGATCGATGCTGGGTCCGCTACATTTTGTCATTTACATAAATGATTTGGATGCGAGCATAAGAGGTACAGTTAGTAAGTTTGTAGCTGACACCAAAATTGGAGGTGTAATGGACAGCGAAGAGAGTAACCTTAGATTACAACAGGATCTTGACCAGACGGGCCAATGGGCTGAGAAGTGGCAGATGGAGTTTAATTCAGATAAATGCAAGGTGCTGCATTTTGGCAAAGCAAATCTGAGCAGGACTTATACACTTAATAGTAAGGTCCTAGGGAGTGTTGAAAATGTGGTGCTGGAAAAGCGCAGGAGGTCAGGCAGCATCCAAGGAACAGGAGAATCGATGTTTCGAGCATAAGCCCTTCCTAGGGAGTGTTGCTGAACAATGAGACCTTGGAGTGCAGTTCATGGCTCCTTGAAAGTGGAGTCGCAGGTAGCTAGGATAGTGAAGAAGGTATGCTTTCTTTTATTGGTCAGAATGTTGAGTGCAGGAGTTGGGAGGTCATGTTGTGGCTGTACAGGACATTGGTTAGGCCACTGTTGGAATATTGCGTGCAATTCTGGTCTCCCTCCTATCGGAAAGATGTTGTGAAACTTGAAAGGGTTCAGAAAAGATTTACAAGGATTTGCCAGAGTTGGAGGATTTGAGCTATAGGGAGAGCTGAACAGGCTGGGGCTGTTTTCCCTGGAGCTGAGGGGTAACCTTATAGAGGTTTACAAAATTATGAGGGGCATGGATAGGGTAAATAGGCAAAGTCTTTTCCCTGGGGTCGGGGAGTTTAGAACTAGAGGGCATAGGTTTAGGGTGAGAGATATAAAAGATATAAAAGAGTCCTTAGGGGTAATATTTCCACACAGAGGGTAGTACGGGTATGGAATGAGCTGCCAGAGGAAGTGGTGGAGGCTGGTACAATTGCAACATTTAAGAGGCATTTGGATGGGTATATGAATAGGAAGGGTTTGGAGGGATATGGGCCGGGTGCTGGCAGGTGGGACTAGATTGGGTTGGGATATCTGGTCAGCATGGACAGGTTGTACCAAAGGATCTGTTTCCATGCTCTACCTCTCTGTGACTCTATGACTCTATATGACAAAACATGTTGATGAAGGTGGAGTAGTGAAAGTGGTATACATGGATTTTGATAAGGTTCCCCATGGTAGGCTTATTCAGAAAGTAAGGAGGCATGTGCTACAGGGAAATCTGGCTGTTTGGACACAGAATTGGTTGTCTATAGAAGACAGAAGATAGTGGTAGATGGAAAGTATTCAGCCTGGAGCTCGGTGACCAGTGATATTCTGCAGGGATCGGTTCTGCGACCTCAGCTCTTTTTCATTTTTGAATGAGGATGAGGAAAGTGAAAAGGTGGGTTAGTCAGTTTGCCAATAACATGAGGGTCTGTGGAGTTGTGGATAGTGTGGAGGATTGTTGGAAGTTGCAACAGGACATTGACAGGATGCAGAACTGGGCTGGGAAGTGGCAGACGGAGTTCAACCTGGAAAAGTGTGAAGTGATTCACTTTGGAAGGTGCAATTTGATGCAGAATACAGGGTTAAAGACAGGATTTTTGGCAGTGTAGAGGAACAGAGGGATCTTAGGGTCTATGTCCATAGGTCCCTCAAAGTTGCCATCCAAATTGCTACAGTTGTTAAGACAGCATATGGTATGTTGGCTTTCATTAGCAGGGGATTGAGTCTAAGAGCCATGAGGTTATGCTGTAGCTCTTGGTATATTGTGTTCTGTTCTGGTCACCTCATTATAGGATGCTGCCTGGACTGGAGGGCATATCTTATGAAGAAAGGTTGAGAGGCTAGGGCATTTCTCTTTGGAGTGAAGAAGCATGAGCGGTAACTTGATAGAGGTGTACAAGATGTTGAAAGGAATAGATAGAGTAGATAGCCAGAGACCTTTTCCCAGGGCAGAAATGTCTATCACGTGGGGGTATAATTTTAAGGTGATTGGAGGAAGGTTTAGGGAGATGTCTGAGGCAGGTTCTTTATACAGAGAGTGGTGGGTTCATGGAATGCACTGCCAGCAGTGGTGGTAGAGTCAGATACATTAGGGACATTTAAGCAACTCTTGGATAGGCACATGGAAGATAGTACAAGGAAGGGTATGTACATTAGTCTGATCTTAGAGTAGGATAAAAGGTCGGCACAACATCAAGGTCCTGTACTGTGCTATACTAATCCCTGTTTGCTATGATCGACCTATACTGCTCGCAAAACAAAACTTTTCACTGTACTTAGGTACATGTGACAACAATAAACCAAATCAAATCAAATCAAAAGCTTTGCTTAACAGAAATTTATCAATCTCAGATTTAAAACTAACAACTGCTCCAGTATCACTGCCATTTGTGGAAGACAGTTCTAACCATCTACCACTCTATCTGCCAAACTGGTTTCTAATATCTCTCCTGAGTCTGGCTGTAATTCTCAGATTATGCCCCTTAGTTCTGGAATCCCCAGCCAGTGAAAATATTTTTTATGTTCCTTTTCCTGTTTAAACAAGATTTGGAGATGAAGGAGCATCGCTCCGAAAGCTGGTGTGCTTCCAATTAAATCTGTTGGACTATAACCTGGTGTTGTGTGATTTTTAATTGTTTAAACAAAATCTTGAAGACTCCTTAACCTTGTTAATTCTGGAGAAAACAGGCCTAATTTGCATAATCCCACCTCATAACTGAACCCCTGAAGTCCATCTATCACATTTCACATTGCCTTTCTCCCCAATTCAGTTTTTCACTTCCTCAAAATACATGTTTTTCAAAAGAACCTTTATTTCTGAAATGTGCAAGTGAATCTTCTTAATTTTTCTGCTTAGTGCGAGGTGCTGCATTTTGGAAAAGCAAATCAGTGCAGGACTTATACACTTAATGGTGAGGTCCTGGGGATTGTTGCTGAACAAAGAGACTAGAGTGCAGGTTCATAGTTCCTTGAAAGTAGAGTCGCAGGTAGATAGGATAGTGAAGAAAGCCTTTGGCATACTTTCCTTTGTTGGTCAGAGCATTGAGTATAGGAGTTGAGAGGTCATGTTGCCACTTTTGGAATATTGCATGCAGTTGTGGTCTCCTTCCTATCATAAGGATGTTGTGAAACTTGAAAGGGTTCAGAAAAGATTTACAAGGATTTTGCCAGGATTGGAGGATTTGCGCTGCAGTGAGAGACTGAATAGACTGGGGCTGTTTTCCCTGGAGTGGCAGAGGCTGAGGGGTGACGTTATATGAGGGGCATGGATAGGATAAATAGACAAGATCTTTTCCTTGGGGTGGGAGAATCCAGAACTAGAGGGCATAGGTTTAGGGTGAGATGGGAAAGACATAAAATGGACCTAAGGGGCATTTTTTTTCCCACAGAGTGGTGAATATATGGAATGAGCTGCCAGAGGAAGTAGTGGAGGCTAGTACAATTACAGCATTTAAAAGGCATCTGGATGGGTAGATGAATAGGAAACGTTTCGAGGGATATGGGCCAAGTGCAGGTAAATGGGATAGATTAGGATAGGTACAGAAGTGAAGTACAGTGGCTCAATACTTAGCACTGCTGCCTTACAGTGGCAGGGACCAGCATTCAATTCCAGCCTAGGGCAACTGAGTATGTGGAGTTTGCACATCCTCCCTGTGTCTGCGTGGGTTTCCTCTGAGTGCTCCGGTTTCCTCCCACAATCCAAAGATGTGCCGGTTAGGTGAACTGGCCTTGCTAAATTGCTCATAATATTAGGTGAAATAGTCAGGGGTAAATGTAGGACAGGGAAATGGGTCTGGGTGGGTTATTCTTTGGAGGGTCGGTGTGGACTTGTTGGGCTGAAGGGCCTGTTTCCATACTGTAGGTAATCTAATCTGGTCAGCATGGTTGAGTTGGACCAAAGGGTCTGTTTCCGTGCTGTACATCTCTGTGACTCTAATTTGCTTTTTAATTGAACGTTCCAAACTTTTCCCCCACAGTTAAACAAAATGGATGTCTGTGATGACTTCACCTGATGAAGGAGCAGCGCTCCGAAAGCTTGTAATTTCAAATAAACCTCTTGGACTATAACCTGATGTTGTGTGACTTCTCACTTTGTCCAACAATGGCACCTCCACATCAAATTAATGTTGTCCTTTTGAGAATAGTTATTACCAGGCTACTTTCTTTTGGATTGACAGCAGCATCTTTTTAGTTGAAAGTAGCACTCACCATTGTAGCAGCATGAAACGGTTTGCTAAACCTGTGGCTTTACTTATTGTGCAATTGAAAAACGTTGGGTATGAATTTCAGCTCAATGATAGGACTTACATCCCAATGACTAGCCGACTGAATCAAAAAGCATGTTCCTTCAGTTCTCTATAATAAACAGAGTTCAAACACTAATCAATGAACCGACATTTCGAAATCCCAAAGCAAAATGTCTTTGGTTGAATATGGTTCATTATTGGGGAACACTTGCTGAATAGTAGTGAGCACATTACCGGTTTGAATAGCAACCAAGATAATCAGTCAAGCTCGCAATGTGGTTTATTTATGTTTGCTTGTGGTGACGTCCATTCATACACAGCAATATGTTCTTGGTAAACAAAAGCACTATACTGTATTCAATAATAGCATCTCTTTTTAAATTATCCAGGAGCATGGCACAACCACAGCCATTCATGCCAGCTTATCAGCACCCATTACTCCTGTACAGTAGCATAAGTGGTTGTGATTGTTGAAATTTGGCATTCTTGCATTTGCTTGAATAACACATTTCTCTTTTTACAAGTTATTAAATGAAAACTGCATGATAACTCTTTTTGAACCTGGCTATTTATTCATATCCATGGCACATTCTCATTTGTAGCAACATCTCTTTACAACCTTTCACCGTCAAATACCTTGCTGAGGCTGAGTCATGTGGAGAATGCATTTTACAGTGAATGCTTTATTATAGATAGCTATGATTTAAAACAAAATAATTAAAATGATCACTTTGTGTCTTAAAGGCAAGTGCTGCCAGCATCATTTTTTAACTTGCAGGCAGGATTTTTACTTTGAAGTTTTATTGTTTTCCATTCACTATCTTCATGTCAGGAACACAACAAAGTCTTCTACTGAGGAAGGCAATAGAGTATGAAACTGCATGCCCTTGTCAGTTTGATAGAGTGAAGATGTTGAAAGAGATAATGGAAACTTTTTGTTTAGTGAGGACCAGAATAAAGGAATCATTTCTAGCCATTCATCAGCATTGATTGCTGTGATGCCTGAGGCAGGGATCACACTCTCACAATCTGTGAAAAGGAGCGTGTTTAAAATTAATGGGAACTTCTCTGGTAACTCTTATCACTTGTTGTCGCTTATGCTTTTGATACACTGAATAACCACTGACCTACTGAATTTTGCAAAGATAATAAGATATTAATGTCAGAATTTCCATTCATGACGCTCAGTCTCCAGTTGTGTTATTCTTAATTTTATGTCATATTTTAGGAGAAATTAGAGAGTATTTCATTTTCACGATATTTTTCAAAGTTATCATCTTTTGCTGTTCATGTTTCCCTGTCTAGACAAACAGATTTCCGATTCCTGTTCTATTGTTGTCTTTGAGAACTACTTTAGCTCTTAAATAGGTGACTTCTATTTTTAAACAGTGAACAGATTCTCCCATATCTACCCTGCTAAGACCACTCAATATCTTGCAAGTTTCAATCGGTTTGTTCTTACTCCTCTAAACTTCAGCAGATACAAGCCTGGTGTTTCCAAAATTTAGGTTTTGTCATCCCCATTGAAAATATATCCTATTCTTGGTTAAGCATGGGCTGTGTTCATGTGGCAGCTTCTGGAACTGTCTTGATATTTGAAATGGACAGTGTGGAACTGCTCAGATATCTAGCAAGACTTGGATAATCTTTCAATTGCAGTGCAGAAAATTTAGGATCTGGAAATGTCCAAATTATATCCTACTGTATTTGTGTAGAGGAAGTAGGGGAGGGAGGGTATGCCAGCTGTCAGATATTTCAAGAATGGAAAAAGCTTCCTTCTTCACAGGATCCACAAATACTTTTATTTTCTGACAGCAAGTTAAACATGTGAACTATTAACTGTTATTTTGGTTTAGCCCTTGTAAAAGGGCACTCTCTTCTTTAATTAACATTGTCTGAGAGTTTGGGCCAAACAATTCAAGAGAAATGTTCTCAAGTACTTCTACACACAAAGAATGTTGAGGACTCTTTTTTACAAACTGCAATGCATCAGCAATTGTTAATTTTAAATCTGAGATAGGTAATTTTTATTAAGGAAAGGTATGAAAGGATATGGGAGAAAGGCATGTGTATGGAGTTAGGCTACAGATCAGCCATGATCTCATTGAATGGTAGTGGTGATGTGGAGGTGCCGGTATTGGACTAGGGAGGACAAAGTTAAAAATCACATAACAACAGGTTATAGGCCAACACGTTTATTTGGAAAGACTAGAGTTCGGAGCGCTGCTCCTTCATCAGGTAGCTGTGGAGCAGGACCAAACGATACAGAATTTGTAGCAAAAGATTACAGTGTCATGCAATTGAAAAAATATATTGAACAAACCTAGATTGCTGTTAAGTCTTTCATCCTTTAGAATGGGTTGCAGGTTTCAGTTCATTAATATGTAAATCCCAGAACGTCTCTCAAGTCACATTCTCGAGATAACAACATTTCATAAAAAAAGGTGACATCTCAGCTCAGACAATACATTAAAGGTGTGAGGTTAGAATCTGTCTGCATCCCAATCTTGAGTCAGACGAGTTCTATTTCCAATGGAGGAACTTATAAAATGTTACATGGATTGACTGCCTGAAGATTGTGTGCTTTTTGAACAAAATAGAATGTACCTGCAATTCTGACGTTTTGGGATTTATATTAGGCTAGAATAAGGAAAGGAGAGATCACCCTGTTGGGATTTTTCTATAGGCCTCCGACTGGTTCTCAAGATATACAGGAAAGAATGGCCAAGATGATCCTCGATAGGAGCGAGAGTGACAGGGTACTTGTTATGGGGGCTTTAACTTTCCAAATATTGACTAGGAAATACTGTAGTTCAAGTAGTTTAGATGGGTCAGTTTTTGTCTAATACGTACAGGAGGGTTTTCTGACACAGTATGTAGACAGGCCAACAAGGGGCGAGGCCACATTAGATTTGGTACCGGATAATGAACCCGGCTACGTGTTAGATTTGGAGGTAGGTGAGCACTTTGGTGATAATGACAACAATTTAGTTTTAGTTACTTTAGTGTTGGAAAGAAATAAGTATATACCGCAGAGCAACAGTTATAGCTGGGGGAAAGGCAATTACGATGTGCTTAGGCAAGATTTAGGATGCATAGGATGGGGAAGTAAACTTCAGGGGATGGGCACAATTGAAATGTGAAGCTTATTCAAGGAACAGCCACTGTGGATCCTTTGTAAGTATGTACTTGTCAGGCAGAGAGGAAGTTGGCAAGCGTGGAAGATGTAGTTTACTAAAGAAGTTGAATCTCTTGTCAAGAGGAAGAAGAAGACTTCTGTAAGGATGAGATGTGGTGGCTCAGTTAGGGCACTTGAGAGTTAAAAGTTATCCAGGAAAGAGCTAAAGAGAGAGTCAAGAAGAGCCAGGAGGAGACATATCGCGGCACGGTGGAACAGTGGTTAGCACTGCTGCCTCACAGCGCCAGAGACCCGGGTTCAATTCCACCTCAGGCGACAGACTGTGTGGAGTTTGCACATTCTCCCCGTGTCTGTGTGGGTTTGCTCCGGTTTCCTCCCACAGTCCAAATGGGTCTGGGTGGGTTGCGCTTTGGCGGGTCAGTGTGGACTTGTTGGGCCGAAGGGCCTGTTTCCACACTATAAGTAATCTAAATCAGATGTTGTTGGTGAATAGGATCAAGGAAAGCCCTAAGGCTTTAAATAGGTATATCAGGAATAAACGAATGACTGGAGTAAGATTAGGGCCAATCAAAGATAGTACTAAGAAGTTTTGCATGGAGTCTGAGGAGATAAGGGAAGCACTAAATGAATACTTTTCATCAGTATTCACACTAGAAAAAGACAAATGTTGTCAGGGAGAATACGGAGATACAGGCTACTAGACTAGATAGGATAGTGGTGGTTGATGGGAAATGTTCATCCTGGAGTTCAGTTACTACTGGTGTATCACAAGGATCTGTTTTGGATCCACTGCTGTTTGTCATTTTTATAAATGATCTGGATAAGGGCATAGGAGAATGGGTCAGTAAATTTGCAGATGACACTAAGGTTGGTAGAGTTGTGGATAGTGACGAAAGATGTTGCAGATTACGGGGGACATAGATAAGCTGCAGAGCTGGGCTGAGAGGTGGCAAGTGGAATTTAATGTGGAAAAGTGTGAGGTGATTCACTTTGGAAAGAGTAACAGAATTTCAGAGTACTGAGCTAATGGCAAGATTCTTGGTAGTGTAAATGAACAGAGAGATTGCTGTGTCCATGTACATAGATGCTTGAAAGTTGTGACTCATGTTAATAAGGTTGTTAAGAAGGCATATGGTGTGTTAGCTTTTATTGGTAGAGGAATTGAGTTTTGGAACCATGAGGTCATTCTGCAGCAGTACAAAACTCTGGTGCAGCTGCACTTGGAGTATTGCATACAGTTCTGGTCACCACATTATAGGAAGGATATGGAAGCTTTGGAGATTTACCAGGATGTTGCCTGGTATGGAGGGAAGGTCTTACAAGGAAAGGCTAAGGGTTTTGAGGCTGTTTTTGTTAGAGAGAAGAAGGTTAAGAGGTGACTTAATTGAAACATGCAACATAATCTTATGGTTAGATAGGTAGGAGAGTGAGAGGCTTTTTCCTTGGATGGTGATGGCTAGCATGAGGGCACATAGCTTTAAATGAGGGGTGATAGATCTCGGACAGATATCAGAGGTAGTTTCTTTACTCAGAGAGTAGTAGAGGCATGGAATGCACTGCCTGCAACAGTAGTAGACTCGTCAACTTGAAGGGCATTTAAATGGTCATTGGATTGGCATATGGATGAGAATGGAATAGTATAGGTTAGATGGGCTTCAGATTGGTTTCACAGTGTGATGCAACATTGAGGGCCGGAGGGCCTGTACTACGTTGTGATGTTCTGTGTTCTATGTTATCTATTAGCCAGGGCTCCATGATTAGGGCTGTTAATCTGGTCCATTCAGGGAGCTCATATTCAACCTGGCTGACCTCATTACATTCATTACAGGTGTCACATTGGCAAGTTTTCCAATCCTATAATACTTCTCCAGAAACCAAGGATATTTAAAAAATTACAAAGATTACATCCAGTATCACTGTAATTACTTCCTTTTATGTCCTAGGTTGCAAGCCATCAGGGCCTGGGGACTTATTTGCCTTTAGCTCCATTAGTTTGTTTAATACAAATTTTCTATTGATGGTGATGGTACTTAATTCCTCCCTCATATTCTTTAAAACTAATGGTTATCTTCAAAGTGTGTTCCACTGTAAAGACTGACGCAAAATATCTGTTCAGCACCCCTGCCATTTCCTTATTCCCCATAACTATCTGCCCATGTAATCATGTAGTTTTTAGAAATGAGAAATGAAGAAGTCAAACTGAACTGTGAATTGCCTGCTGGTTACTGGAAAAACAAGTAATTTTTGGAGAAGAATCCAGCAAAAAAGAAGCTTTTGAGAGAAAGGAAGGGGGTATTTTTATGGCCTGTAATTGCTGGAAAACAGATTTGGAAAACCCTATGATCTGTGCTGTTGACTAACAACTGTATCGAGACTAAAGATGTTGTATATTCTGATAGACATAGATGGGGGTAGCTCAGGAAACTCAGGATAAATAGAGCACTGTATCTTTCTCCCTCTGTCTCTTTCTCTCTCTCTCTCTAAAACAAATTGAAAGGTCTCTCAGTTAAGTATTTGTAAAACCTGACAAACTTTAAATATCATGGTTCCTAACTGTTTCCCATCTGAATCAGAAATCTAATCTGAAGATCTTCCATCATTCTACAACTGAGGCAATCAGATCTCGTCAACAGGAAATCAAATGAATGATGAAAGTTCAATCCATTCAACCTTCTGAGTTTTTTGCTTTTTTCTTTAAACCCATAACATGGCTGCATTGCTTTGTCTTGTCTTGTCTATGTATGGATATATGTGTGGTGATTGTAATGAGGTCAGCCACGTGAGCCTTAAGAATATTAGTTCACTGATTGAGGCTATTAACCTGATCCAATTGGGGAGCCCTGGCTGACAGGTATAAATAGGAGTATCAGAGGTTCTCGAGTCAAAAAGTGTGGTGTTGGGAAAGCACAGCCAGTCAGGGAGCATCTGAGGAGCAGGAGACTTGACATTTCGAGCATAAGCTCTTCATCAGGAAATTAGAAAATTACATCCAATATCATTGTAATTACTTCCTTTTGGATCCTTGGATGCAAGCCATCAGGACCTGGGGACGTATTTGCCTTTAGCTTCATTAGTTTATTTAATACAAAATTTCTATTGATGGTTTTGGTACTTAATTCCTCCCTCATATTCTTTAATACTAATAGGATCTTCAAAGTATGTTCCACTGTAGAGACTGATGCAAAGTATCTGTTCAGCTCCTCTGACATTTCCTTGTTCCCCATAAGTATCTGCCCAGGTAATCATGTAATTTTTGAGAATGAGAAGTGAGGAAGTCAAAGTGAACTGTGAAAAGCCTGCTGGTTACCTGTCCATGTCAGAGGATCATTTCACTCTGAGAGCTGACTGTAAGAAAGCTGGATCAGTATGAAGGACGTTCCACTGTTATGGACCAGGCCAGACCCCCTCAAAACATTTCAGGACAGTAGCCCGGATCCTAACTTTCACTGGTTGTTTTTAGCACATGTAAGTGGGTATTCCAGGAGTGGTGCAGCCAGCCCAACCACTTAGTTTTAAACATAAAACAACGTATTTGCAAAATTACTGAACAAAACATAACAAAAGAGAACAGAATACAGAATAACTCAACCTATCTGAAAACCTAACAGATTATCCCAACTTAATGATGCTGTTCCAAATCGAACATAGAACGTATAGCACAGTACAGCCCTTTGGCCCTCGATGTTGTGCCAGCCTTTTATCCTACTCTAAGATCAGACTAACCTACATACCCTTCATTGTACTAACTTCCATGTGTCTGTTCAAGAGTCGCTAACTTGGCCGTAATGTATCCGATTCATTCCATGCCCCCACCACGCTCTGAGTAAAGAACCTACCTCTGTCATCTTGCCGATACCTTCCTCCAATTATCTTAAAATTATGCCCCCACGTGATAGATATTTCTGCCATGGAAAAAAGTCTCTGGCTAACCATTCTATCTATGCCTCTCAACATCTTGTACACCTCCATCAATTCACCTCTCTTCCTTCTTCCCTCCAGTGAAAAAGCCTGAGCTCCATCAACCTTTCTTCATTAGACATGCTCTCCAGCCCAGGCAACACCCTGGTAAATCTCCTCTGCACCCTCTCTAAAGCTTCCACATCTTTCCTGTGATGAGGCAACCAGAGCTGAACACAATATTCCAAGTGTGATCTAACCAGGATTCTTAGAGCTGCAGCATAACCTCATGGCTCTTCAACTCAATTCCCCTACTAATGAATGCCAACACACCATATGCCTTCTTAACAACCCTATCCACCTGGTTTGCAACATTGAGGGATCTATGGATGTGGACCCCAAGATCCCTCTATTGCTCCACACTACCAAGAATCCTGCTTTTAACCCTGTAATCTGCATTCAAATTCCAAAGTGAATGATTTGCCACTTTTCCAGGTTTAACTCCATCTTACAGGAGAGAGAATGATGGCAGAGAAATTGAGAATGGAACACTTTCTTCCATGTAGCTATTTCTTCGACCAGCAACCTCAAAACTGACTGACTTCTTTCAGCGAACATCCAAACTACTGAAAAAAACAAGTCAATCCAAACCAAAGAAAAAGCTGAGCTGGGAGAACTGGCCACGCCCCTTTCATTGTACAAGTGTTTTTTTTATGCTGTCCTTGCCTTTATTTTTAAGAGAGAACGTAAAAGCAGCGTTTCTAAAAAGTGTAGATCTGAAGGGTTTCAGGGCCAATTTAATTATAGCTAATAGACACTGCCTCTGGAAAAGGCTTTCAGGTGGCCAGGACCTGAACCATCTAAAAGGACAGGATTTAACTCACTGCCACATCTCTTCCAGATATACCTACCTTGAAGAAATTCTGCTCCTCTCTCCTACAGGATTACTGATGAAGATTATCAGACTCGAAACAATAACTGCTTTCTTCCCACAGATGCTGCCAGACCTACGGAGTTTCATCAACAATTTCTGTTTTTGTTAAAAAGACAGGGTAGTAGGTTTATGGGAACATTTTGTCATTCTTTATTGCTATTGTTTCAAATTTGTGGGACTTCCCAGCATTAGCATGAGATGTACTGCAGTGGTTCAAGAAGACCCACTGTCCCCTGTTGATGGGCAATTAGGCTTGGCTTCGTGAACAATTAAGCAGTCTTGCCAGAAAAGCCCACATCCCACAAATGAAAATACAACTTATAGGACAAACATGGTAAGGATGACAGTTTTCTTTCCAAAAGAATGTTATTAAAAATGTTAGAAAAATCAATGCTTGAGATCCTGCCGGATGTCTACCAGCTGATACTCATGGTCAGGAACACCAAAATCAGTCATAGCTTGGTGTTTACAAATGGAGTGCACTTTTGCTGTGTTGTTCTTGTTCAACATTGGAGGAGGCAAAAAATGCATTATGATCTGTTATATATTGATATTCTTGTTCAAGTTTGAATGACATTTGGTTGTATAGTCATACAACATGCTGATAAACTTCTCCCACCAAATACTGCATATTTCCCAATTGTTGGTCGCAGAACTTTGGAATTTTCATGTCCTTTCGGAACAATCATGGAAAAAATATTAAATCTTCATGTTATTTTGTTGTTGGGTACCTCTCTACTTCCCATGTGGGGATTTTGTTTTAGCATATTCCTATGCTTTTAATTCACTACTTCAGACCAGTGGGTTACGTTGGGCTATCCCAGATATTGAAATCAACATTTACCAATTACAGCAAATTCTAAAGGGATTTGCTCCAAATTTAATTAAATAATAAATGCGACCTTAAGTAATAGAAGAGTGTTAAAAAAAACACACACAGATAGCTTGCAGAGATCTTTACATGATTCACTACACTTAATATGCTATCTTTGTCAGCATTTGTTCATACTCCAGGTTTACTGTACACTGTCTTATGAAGTTTATGACCTTACACATCATGCTGTAATTTTTCATTGTAATGTGGTTACACGATAATACTCAAAGCTGTGAGTTACGCAGAAACACAAGTTATCATGTCAAAGATGCAAAGACCTCATTTGCTATCTTGTCTGCCAGCTTCAAATATTTGTATTAGTACGCTGTACCGGACAGCTTATTGATACTTGATCATTAAATGTACAACTAATCCTAATGACCCTCCAGTACGAAATGTAGGCACTCAAACCACAGAAGCCTTGTTGACAGGAAAATACAAAGGCTAACCCTGAAGTTCTTTTAACCTAGCTTACACAAATGGAAACTGGAAGGTTTGGGGTTGGCCATTCATTTGTACTTTGTCCGATTGAAGTCAATGCAAAAAAACCCTATTAATATTGAGAGCAATTGCTTACAAAGTTTAGTATTATCCTGGACTTGCAAGCACAGTAACAGCAAACGCGAAGGTGTTCGACTTGCCAAAGCTTTCAGGAAGCCCATTCACATTTGAATCCGATAGTGTGCTACCCACTGATGGCCTGCTAGGACCTGTTAGTTTGAAAATTTGAGTTAATTGACTTCTCCTTACCCCACTACTTTCATCATAGTTGCAGCACCAGTAGAGATAGAACTTTCCCAGATGCATGGCTTTAAATCAGCAGGAATGACAAAAAAATCCCTGACACGTCCTGCGTTGCACCCAATCCCGGATTTTACTGCTTCCCCCCAACTTGCTAAACTGCACTTATGAATATATTGTTGTAATCGTAGATATCAGAGAACCTGATTGAAATACTAAACGAGGATTTTTTTAATTGTACAGAAAACTCATTAAAATCAAATGTTTGAAAAGTTAATCATATTCCACGGATATTGTGTCTTTTTTAAACATTTTATTATATTCTCTCAATGTAGACAACACTGGCTGGCCTGCACATTTTGCCTGTCAAAAGAAAAACAAACAACTGCAGATGCTGGAGATCAAAAACAGAAATATAAATTGCTGGGGGAAAAAAACTGAGCAGGTCTGACAGCATCTGTGGAGAGAAATCAGAGTTAATCTTTCAAGTCCAGTGACCCTTTCTCCTTTAGAACTGATTGTAACTACGAAAAGGTTGCTTTATATCCTTGGGAGGAAGGAGGAGTAAACTATAGGTGGAAATGAAGTCCTGAGAGAGAACAACAAATGGACAGACAAAAGAATAGATAAACGTCAGCCTGGGGAATCAGTAGCTACTAACTGGAACCATCAGTAGCTTGTAATGGGATGGTTGTGATAGCAACCCATTTGATGACAAACCTGGTGTGTGGGGATTGGGGTAAGAACATGGAGAAGGTACTCAGGTCCTAAAATTGTTGAATTCAATATTGAGTTCTGAAGGCTGCAGGGCACACAAGGTGAAAATAAGGTGCTATATTTCCAGTTTGCACTGAACTTTGCTGGAGCAATGCAGCAAGCCCAAGACAGAGATGTTAGCCAGGGAATACTGGTGTATTGAAGTGGCAGGCAACAGAAGGCTCAGGGTCATTTTGTAGATAGAACATAAGCATTCCACAAAGCAGTCTCCCAGTCTGCATTTCATCTCCCCAGTGCAGAGGAGACCACATTGTGAGCAGTGAATACAGTGTACTCGATTGAGTGACGTTCAGGTGAATCACTGCTTGAATAGTGAAGAGGGACCTTCTGTGATTGCATGGGAAGGTGTCATAGAGGTGTGGGGAAGTATTGGGAGTGTAGTAGGAATTGGGAGAGGAATATATGTCTAGTGGTGGTTAATGATCCTTTGGACATGGATACTACTGGGGTGGTAAATGAGTATCAGGGAAACCGATTGCTGCTGTTGAAAGGAAGAGCAGGGGATATGAGTCAGATATGGCTGAGGGCCTGTTAACCATGGTAATTGGGAATCCTCCGTTGAGGAAATTTCAGAAGCACCCTTATGGAAACTTGTGTCATAGGAACAGATACAACGGAGATAGAAGAAAACTGAGAGAATGGAATATGCCTTTACAAGAAGTAAGGTTCCAATGATACCACTTTCCACAAGGGTACTTCTGAAATGTACACCTGATTTTGCATGACTGGAGTATAACGTCTGTATTCCTATATTCCAGCCATTGAGATATGAAGGCCAGCATTCCATTAGCCTTTTTGATTTTTTTCTGCACCTGTTCATGGCATTTAAAAGAACTAGAACCTGAACCCCAAATTTTGTTGGACATCCACTGTGTTAAACATTGTGACTTCTAAAAACTAGGAACTTGATTTTATTGTCACTTGTACTCAAGTGGGGAAATACAGGACTGGTGAAAAGTGTAGAAAGTTGCCATTCTCTGGCGCCATTTTAAAATATAAAATACAAAACCAGAATTTAAAAAAGCAAGAAAAGCAATAAAAGAAACAGAGCTGAAAGAAAAATAATATCCAAATCTTTAAGCCCTTATCCAAAAAGAAAAAGAAAAGGTGCCGGTTTTAAAGTCTTATCTCCCTGGGCATAGCCCTAGCTTTGGTCAGCAAAAGATGTTCAGTCATTACTGTGGATATGGAGTTAGACCAGCTAAGTACACCAGTAACCTTCCCTAATAAGCATAATATCGTGAGGCCCTCACCTCCATCTCCTTCAAAACAAGCTTCATTCAATGTACGTAATCTAAGAACTTTTGTGTAACATGAAAGGAAATTAATGTTTATAATGACCCGATGCCAGTGAAATAAAAAATCTTTATTTTGCGATCTTTGAGTCTTCCACATGTTCAAATCTCATGTTTAATAGTTTGAAATATTATTGTAATTCTGTTTGAGTGAGACAAAATGCTTTTACAGTCTTAAATGTCATACATTTTGATTATTGAGTGTTACTCTCATATAAGAGACTGATTGTTCAATAATAAGAGCATAATAATGTTCAGAGAAACAAAGGACATTGAACCCAATAAGTCTGTTTAATTGAGGAACTAATGAGCCTAGAAATTGGTGTTCACAATATTATTGCACGAATGTACAACAAATTCATATGGTAATCTTCAAATTACTATTGGAGACACTTTACCATTCAAAATAAACAAGTTAACATCTGCAAGGCAAATAGCAGAATGATGTGTTACTTTTAGCCACTTATAGTGGTGAAATATTCAAGGCTTTGTTAATATTCAGCAAAAACAGTAAATGCCACTTACTCCACTGATGCTGTTTTTAAAAATTCTATTAAAGAATGTGGGTATTGCTGGCTGGGCCCCATTTATAGCCCATCCCTTGTTACCCTCAAAAAGGTGTTGGTGAGCTGCCTTCTTGAACTGCTGCAGACTATTTCCTGTAGGTAGACCCACAATGTTGTTAGGGAGGGATTTTGCCCTCATGACACTGAAGGAATCGCAATACATTTCCAAGTTTGAATGGTAAGTGGCTTAGAGTGGAGAGACAGGGACACTACCATTGCACCACAAGAACCCACTTTCAACTACTACATGTACATTGTGACTTCATCAGGTTGACATCTTATTATTACATATGTCTAATGCTTCTCCTAGCATGCCCTCCTGCACTCTTCATTTAACCACATTTGGTCTCCCATCCTGCTAGAGTATGGAGATTTGGACAAGTAGGGAATATACAGGGCCACGATATTACTCATATTCACCCAGGAAAAGGCTGGGTGTATGTCAGGGTGCATTTCCACAAACAAACTTTTTCTCACATGGCAATGTTAGCATGCTGTTCATCTGTGAGAGCTGAAGCTGACCTTTTTTTTAAATCCCGCATTCACATGTGCATTGTCACTGGGGATTGCTTTAACTCAGTCAGCAAATTGAAAATTGAACCAATGTATTTTTCCCATCTGTAGCAGTGATGTTGCTACCCAAATTGAGATCTGCCAACTCAGCACAGACCAGCACAGTCCATCGTGGTCTGTTCAACTATTCTATATCACGTGCATTTACTCATCAATTAATTTCCAGTAACTAATGAGCTGTAGTTTTCATTCAGTGCTCCATAACTTACTTGAATTCAGTTTTTTTAAACTCTTCCTGTGGGATTTAATTTGCTTCAATCAAATTGTACAATTTCTTTTCAGGAGAAAACCTAGACTTTCAAGAGTTAAGTGTCACTTATTTGGAAAATGGAAATCTTCAGAATTATTACTTTGGTTGGGGAGGGTGTGTGATCCATTCAGTGCACTGAAATCATGCAATGATTTTCCCTTTGCTAAAGTTGAGAACTGCTATAAAACATGTTACAAATTCTATGAAACAGTTGCTGCTGTCTTACTAAATGTGTTTAAATTTTGAGTTTTATGGACTACAAAATAAGCTACTGTGAGAGTAATTGAAATAAATGTTCTTTGTATATACCCCTAACAAAGCAAGGTAAGTTACAGTAAAACAAGCATAATTTTATAGATTTTGACAGAAAACATAGAAACAGAAAATAGGAGGATGAGTAGGCCAATTTCTTCCTTTGAGCCTGCTCCACTATTCAACAGGTTCATGGCTGAACACCAACCCTGTTCTGCTTTCTCCCCAGAAAATGCCATTTGTTCCTTATAAATAAGGCTGACATAGTTCAGCAATGCAACAGATGCAGTTTAATATGGAAGAACGTGAAGTACATTTAAAAATAAGAAAAGGATACAGAAAAAAACTGAGCCAGCAAAACTTATCATGGACTGAAACAATGAAGAGTTATCGGGAGTATATTTGAAGAAAAGGGAATTTGGGAATTTATGTTTAGGATATTTAGTTTAAATGCAAGTAAGTGATGTTGATTTTCATGACTAAGGATGACAGTGTTTCACATAGCTGAGTTCTCCATTAAATGAAAGCCACTGGAATTATCAGTAGAATATAAAAAAGATTCAACAAAATGATATGATAAGCATTTCCAGTTTGAAGGAAGAGTTAAAAAGAATCTTTGATTGGATTAATGTTACAGAGTGGTTACGCACTGTTAAAAAAAACAATGTGAACATAGACTGAGCAATTGAAAGCCTGTCAGTTTAACCTAGTTGGCATTGAAGCTGGGCAAAATTCCTAGAACTTCCTTCCTAACAGCAATGTGGGTAGGGCGGCATGGTGGCACAGTGGTTAGGACTACTGCCTCACAGTGCCAGAGACCCAGGTTCAATTCTTGCTTCGGGCAACTGTCTGTGTGGAGTTTGCACATTCTCCCCGTGTCTGCGTGGGTTTCCTCCGGGTGCTCCGGTTTCCTCCCACAGTCCAAAGATGTGCAGGTTAGGTAAATTGGCCATGCTAAATTGCCCATAGTGTTAGGTGTAGGGGAATGGGTCTGGGTGGGTTGCTCTTCGGAGGGTCGGTGTGGACTTGTTGGGCTGAAGGGCCTGTTTCCACACTGTAGGGAATCTAATCTATATTTATCACATGAGTTGTAGGGGTTCAAGTAGATTCCACTATCTTCTCAAGGCCATGACTGCCTGACGGGCAAAAAATGCTTGTCAGTGTCTAAACCATTGATGCTACATCCCAAGAAAGAATAACATATAAAGCTTTTAGAAACAATGCTTCAGGATAAAACTAATTGTCACTTGTGCCATTGTGAGTGAATTAAGGAAAACTATCGTGAATTTGATAAGGTGAATTCGTATTTAACTAACTTGGTTGAGTTTTTTTGGTGACATAATGGAGAGGGTTGATGGTGGTACTGGTATTGATGTAGTCTACATGGACTCCAAAAGGAATTTGATAAAGTGTCGCACTATAGACCTGCGAAGTAAGTTAGAGTTAATGAAACAGAATAGAAAGCAGAAATGTGGATGTGAAATTAGCTGAGTAACAGGAAACAAAATGATGGCAATCAGTTGTTTTTCAGACTGTAGCAAGATTGATATTGGAGTTCCCAAAGAGTCAATACGAGGAGCCTTGCTGTTTCTAATATGTATTAATGATGTACACAGGGCACCATATTAATATTTGCTAATCACATCAGACTCAAATGTATTGTGAGCTATGAGAAAGGTACTGTTAAATGAAAAAAGCTAGGGGCCATTATTCAGGAAGAAATATAGAAGAGTTTAACACAAACCGAGTTTTGATTTTTTGGAAAGGAAATCCTGTTTAACAAATTTGCTGTTGTTCTTTGAGAATAAAACTGGCACAATTTCTAAAGGGGAACCTAATACAGCATATTTGGATTTTCAGAAGGTAATTCATAAGGCACCTCATGAAAGTTTATTGCACAAAAAGGGAGCTCAAGATAATGGGAGTAATATATTTGTATGGATTGAAGATTGGTTAACATATAAAAGACAGAGTAAAGATTATTGAGTCTTTTCCAGTTTGGACAGATGTAGCTAGTAGTGTTCAACAAGGATCAGTCGTAGGACCTCGACTCAACACTAAAATTGGTAGTGAGAAGGTTATCTCAGCGTACAATAGGACCTTGAACAGATGGGACAATGGGCTCAGGAGTGTCAGATGGATTTTAATTTATCTAAATGTTTGATGTTGCATTTTGGTATGACAAACTGGGCGGGACTTATACACTTAATGGAAGGATCCTGGGGAGTGTTGCCGAACAAAGAGGCCTTGGACTGCAGGTTCATAGCTCCTTGAGGGTGAAATCACAGGGTAGACAGGGTAGTGGAGAAAACATTTGGTACAGTTGCCTTTATTGGTAGGTGTGTTGAGTATAGGATTTTGGATTAGTGATGCTGGAAAAGCACAGCAGTTCAGGCAGCATCCAAGGAGCAGCAAAATCGACGTTTCAGGCAAAAGCCCTTCATCAGGAAATGTCGGTCGTCATTAATGGAGATGGAGAGGTCCAGGAAGGGGAGGGAGGTGTCAGAGATGGTCCAGGTAAATTTAAGGTCAGGGTGGAATGTGTTGGTGAAGTTGATGAATTGCTCAACCTCCTCGCGGGAGCATGAGGTGACGCCAATGCAGTCATCAATGTAGCGGAGGAAGAGGTGGGGAGTGGTGCCGGTGTAATTACGGAAGATCGACTGTTCTATGTGGCCAACAAAGAGATAGGCATAGCTGGGGCCCATATGTGTGCCCATGGCTAACCCTTTGGTCTGGAGTAAGTGGGAGGATTCGAAGGAGAAATTGTTAAGGGAGAGGACCAGTTCGGCCAAACAAATGAGAGTGTCGGTGGAAGGGTACTGTTGGGGACGTTGGGAGAGGAGCAAACGGAGGGCTTGGAGGCCCAGGTCATGGCGGATGGAGGTGTAGAGGGATTGGATATCCGTGGTGAAGATGAGGCGTTGGGGGCCGGCGAAACGGAAGTCTTGGAGGAGGTGGAGAGCGTGGGTGGTGTCTCGAACGTATGTGGGGAGTTCATGTGTGATGTATGAGGAATTGTGAGGGGCGGAAGTGGTTGTGGGAGTGGCCATGATGGTGGCAGAAATGACATCATCAATCAGCGTGGGGGTGGCAGCTATACCAGCCGCATGGCTAATGGAGTCCAAGTAGTTCCAGAGGCCGGGGGGAGTCTTCTGGAATGTTTGAGGGGCGCTGGTTATGGAGGTGGGTAGATAAAAGCTTGTTGTACTTATAGTTTTTGATGTTTGAGATGGAGTTGAAATACTGTTTGTTGAGAGTATGAATTCACCTGAGGATGTAGTACAAAGTGGGTCCTTTGCAATTCTGAGAGAGTGTGGTCCTCAGCTGAGGCAGGGCTGACTGTAGAGAGGTTAGGTGCCGACACATTGCTGCAAGCGTGGAGCGGAGGATCTTGAAGGACAACTGTTGCTGGCGTTTTTGAATCTGTAGTCTGCACTGTTTGTCCAGTTCGGGTCCAAACTCTGCTGGTTTAAAGGTGGTCCGGAGTCCGTGTGGGATGAGTTGGTTACGGAGGCAGGCACTGAGGAAGCAAATGTGGCTGTGGTAGTGAATTTGTTTCAGGACATGGTTGAAGAGCTTCAGGGCAGAGGAAATGACCTGGGAGTTGCAGTGGGAGAGGGACTCCCTGAGATTCTTGTAGAGAGAGGAGGAAAACCTCTTCAAGGCAGGCATCCTTGCAAGAGGTTTTGCAGTAGGGTTAAAATCAACTAGGTAAAAACAATGACTGCAGATGCTGGAAACCAGATTCTGGATTAGTGGTGCTGGAAGAGCACAGCAGTTCAGACAGCATCCGAGGAGCAGCAAAATCGACGTTTCGGGCAAAAGCTGATTCCTGATGAAGGGCTTTTGCCTGAACCGTCGATTTTGCTGCTCCTCGGATGCTGCCTGAACTGCTGTGCTCTTCCAGCACCACTAATCCAAAATCTGGTTTCCAGCATCTGCAGTCATTGTTTTTACCGTGTTGAGTATAGGAGTTGGGATATCATGTTGCGGCTGTACAGTGAATTGGTTAGATCCCTTTTGGAATATTGTGTTCAGTTCTGGTCTCCCTGGTACAGGAAAGATGTTGTAAAACTTGAAAAGGGTTCAGAAAGGACTTACAAGGATGTTGCCAGGATTAGAGATTTTGAGCTATAGGAGAGGCTGAACAGGCTGGGCCTTTTTTCCCTGGAGTATCAGACACTGAGGGGTGACCTTATAGACATATAAAATCATGAGAGATATAGATAGAGTGAATAGTTAAGGTCTTTTTCCCAGGGTAGTGGAGTCCAAAACTAGAGGGCATAGATTTAAGGAGAGAGGGGAAAGATTTAAAGGAGACCTGATGGGTAATCTTTTCATGCTGAGGGTGGTGTATGTATTGAATGGTGAGAAAGTGGTGGAGATTGAAAAAATTATGACATTTAAAAGGCATCTGGATGGGTATATGAATAGGAAGAGTTTAGAGAGATTTGGGTCAAATGCTGGTAAATGGGACTAGATGGTTTAGGATACCTGGTCAACACAAACACAAACGACTTGGACCGAAGTGTCTGTTTCTATGCTGTCTAATTCTGTGACTCTATGACTCTAAATACATCAATTTAAAATTAAAATTATCAGTTAGGCTTACAGAGTAGCTTATTTACACATACTGGAACCAATATATATTGACACAGGCCTGTTCTTTGCAAACTGAAAAGGCATTTCCATGCACAACTCCTTTTCAATTGAACAGAAGTTAGGTGACAGCCAAACCTTTGTGACAATATCTTGAATGATCAGAATCAACTAGTTGAGAATGACTTCAAACAAAAGATTATGTTACGACATGCTAGAGTAAAGGGCTGGACAAGAATGACATTTTATTACAAGTAAATTGATTGCTGCTACAAATAAACAGTTATAAACTGTCAATACATAACACTAATTAAAGCTCTCATCCCCTTATAAAGTAAACACAAAGACAGACAAGTAGGAAAGATGAAGAAGACATAGACAGAGGTAAAACTGAGAAGACATTTCAGGCAGTCTTTTCTCCCAGGTATGATTGTTGAGATTATCCTTATGACTCTTCTGCTGGCCATACATTGCTTCACTCATCCTTCTCCAGTTTTTCCACTGGTTGGTGAGAGACACAAAGTATTTGGTACTTGCATAAAACGTTTCTGACTTATCAGTTAAAAGTCATAGTTTATAACAGTCATGATTTGAAGATGCTGGAGTTGGGCTGGGGTGTACAAAGTTAAAAATCACACAACACCAGGTTATAGTCCAACAGGATTATTTGGAAGCACACTCGTGACGCTTCAAAAGCTAGAGTGCTTCCAATTAATCCTGTTGAACTATAACCTGGTGTTGTGTGATTTTTAACGTAGTTTATAACAACTGCTTCAAGAAAGATAATCTGGTTTTCTTCAGGTTTACTGTGAATTTTGGCTGCAGAAAGCAGAGAAACAGTCCTGAGCTGGGGAAGAACTGTACATTTCTCTTTAACTGTCTGTAACTTGTTCCCAACTCCAAGCTTACCTGAGAACTAGTCACATGGTTGTTGGCAGGCAATAAAGGTCCCTGTCATTGATAACTTGTCAGTTGTCCATAAACTAATCAACTCTTGTTGCCAGCAAATGCTGCATCAAAACACCCCCTCAACTCCAAGTCACTCCTTGTTCAAACAGTTTTTTTTAAATTATGCCTTCTACCAATGTCAGGTTGCATGCTTTTCAAAACTGTAGCTCCTCTTTAAAATAATTTCATTCCAGTCCCCAGTGTTTGAAAACACAAAGCAAAACAAAATGTACCAATGATTGCTTTCCCTGGTGCCCAGACCAATCAGAATCCACTTGTCAACCAATCATCATTACTGAAATAAATGGGGATTTTTAAAATTCATTCAACAGATGCAGGCTTCACTGGTTGGCCAGCATTTGTTGTACATTCCTAATTGCCCTTGAGAAAGTGCTGGTGTGCTACTTTCTTGAACTACTGAAGTCCATTTGGTGGAGGTACATCACAATCATTTTAGGAAGGGAATTTTATAAATTTAACCAGTATTAAGGAAGGACTCGTGTATATTTTCAAATCAGGATGGTGACTGGTTTGGAGAGGAGCTTGGAAGTGGTGTTGTTCCCATATATCTGAAGCCCTTGTCCTTCTAAATAGTGGTAGTTATGGGCCTAAAATATGCTATCTAAGCAGCCTTGATGAATTTCTGTGGTACATTTTGTATATTGTACACATTCCTGCTTAATGCATGTATAGTGAATGAAGTAAAGAAATTCATAAACATATACAGCACAGAAGGATACCATTCCAGCCATCATGTCTATACTGGTCAACACGATTTGATAACATTAGTAATATTTTCCATACCTTGGTACATGGCCCTGGGGGCTATGACAATGCTAATGAATATTCAAATGCTGCTTACATTTTACAAGTGTTCCTGGATTGAATTGAATTTATTGTCACGTGTACCGAGGCACAGTGAAAAGCTTTGTCTTGCGAGTAATACAGGCAGATCACATAGTTAAGTAGCATAGATAGTAAATTATCGGTGAACAGTGGCAAAAATAAAAACACAGACACAGGCGAATGTTAAGAGTTTGTGAGTCCATTTAGTATTCCAAAAGTAGGGTTGAAACTGTTACGAAACCAGCTGGTGTATGCGTTCAGGCTTCTGTAGCTTCACCCCGATGGTAGAGGTTGTAGAAAAACATTGCCAGGGTGGGATGGATCTTTGAGAATGCTGGCGGCCTTTCCTTGAGAGCAGGCGTGGGCATTTGGAAGTTGGGCTTTGGGATTGTCTGGGCTGAATTTACCACTCTCTGTAACAGTCTCCGATCTTGAATGGAAGAGTTGCCATACCAGGTAGTGATACATCCAGACAGAATGCTCTCGATGGTGCATCTATAAAAATTGGCAAGGGTATTCACCGTAATGCCAAATTTCCTCAGCTGCCTGAGGAAGAAGAGACATTGTTGCGCCTTTGTAACCAGTGCATCCACATGAAAAGTCCAAGAAAGCTTGTTGTGAATGACCATTCCCAGGAGCTTGACACTCTCCACTTGTTCCACCTCTGTGCTGTTAATGTGTAGGGGGGCATGAGTAACATCCCGCCGAAAGTCAGTAATGAGTTCCTTGGTTTTGCTGGCATTGAGAGCTAGGTTGTTCTCAGTGCACCATTTTTCCAGGTCTTCCACCTCCTGTCTGTAGTCTGTTTCGTTGCCATCTGAGATTTGACTGACTATAGTGGTGTGATCAGCGAACTTGTAAATGGCATTAGTCTGGTATTTGGCAATGCAGTCTTGGGTATACAGTGAGTACAGTAGGGGCTGAGTATGCACCCCTGGGGGGGCTCCAGTGTTGAGTGTTCGTGAGGATGAAATATTGTCCCCAATCTTCACTGATTGTGGCCTGTGGCTCAGGAAACTGAGGATCCAGTTGCAGAGAGTGGGGCTTAGTCCGAGATCACTAAGTTTAGTAATCAATCTCGAGGGGATAATAGTGTTGAAGGCTGAACTTTAGTCAATGAGAAGGATTCTTACATAGCTGTTCTTGGTGTCAAGGTGTTCTAGGGAGGAGTGGAGGGCAAGTGATATGACATCTGATGTGGATCTGTTGGTCCGATAGGCAAATTGGAGTGAGTCAAGAGTAGTGGAGAGGCTAGTCATGGCATTGATTAATGCCATGACCAGCCTTTCAAAGCACTTCATGACCACCGAAGTTTGGGCCACTGGGCGGTAGTCATTGAGACATGATGCATGAGCCTTCTTAGGCACAGAGATGATGTTGCCCCTCTTGAAACAAGCAGAAATATACACATAGACAAAGAAGAAACCATGATATCATTCGACATGACGACACTGTTCACTTCGATTGACAAAGCCCTAGCCAGAGAAACAATAGCCAACCTACTGGACATACAGAACAGAAAACAGGACGCTGAACCTATCAACAAAGACGGCATACTTAAACTACTGGACTTGTGCCTCACAACACACTTCACATTCAACAACCAGATATACGAACAAATCAACGGAACACCCATGGGATCACCAATCTCGGGACTCATAGCAGAGGCAGTTATGCAAAGGTTAGAACAAACAGTCCTACCATAAATTCAACCCAAACTCTGGGTCAGATATGTCGATGACACGTTTGTAATCATTAAAAACACGGAAATAGAAAAAACACACCGGATCATCAACGCCACACTCACAGGAATCCGATTCACGAGAGAAGAAGAAAAGGATAGCCAACTCCCATTCCTAGACGTGATGGTACAGAGAACACCAAACGGAGAATTCACCACAAGGGTATACAGGAAAGCCACACACACAGACCAAGTCCTAAACTATGAAAGTAACCACCCCAACACACACAAACGAAGCTGCATCAGGACACTATTCAAAAGGGCCACAACACACTGCAGTACACCAGAACTGCAAAAAGAAGAAGAGGAACCCTATACAAGGTATTCGCCAAAAACGGATACCCGCGCAACTTCATCAACAGATGCCTAAGAGAAAGACCACGGGACGAGGACATACCACAACCAAAAGGACTAGCCACACTACCATACATCAGGAGCATCTCTGAACTGACAGCCAGACTACTGCGACCCCTAGGACTCATAACGGCACACAAACCAACAGCCATGCTCAGACAACAACTCACCAGAACGAAGGACCCGATACCCAACATGAGCAAGACGAATGTAGTGTACAAAATACCATGCAAGGACTGCACTAATCACTATATAGGACAAACAGGAAGACAGCTAACTATCCGCATACATGAACATCAACTAGCCACGAAATGACACGACCAGCTATCCTTAGTAGCCACACACACAGACAACAAGCAACATGAATTCGACTGGGACAACACTACTATCATAGGGCAAGCCAGACAGAGAACAGCCAGGGAATTCCTAGAGGCATGGCATTCATCCACAAACTCCATCAACAAACACATCGACCTGGACCCAATATACCAACCACTACAGTGGACAGCTGAAACTGACAACCGGAAGCGGCAGGGACAGACCACTATAAACACCGGAGGAAACATCAAAGAAGCGCTTCGCAGGAGGCTCCCAAGCACTGATGATGTCGCCTAGCCAGGGGACGAAACGTTTGCAACAAAAACTTCCAGCTCGGCGAACAGAACCACAACAACGAGCACCCGAGCTACAAATCTTCGCACAAACTAGGGACAGTGGACTGCTGCAGGGAGAGGTTGAAGATGTCCAAGAAGATATCTGCCAGTTGATCTATGCATGCTCTGAGTGCATGGCCTGGTACTCTGTCTGGTCCCATTGCTTGGATTCACACGAAGGAAAACTGATCTGACGTGTGATGCAGTGACTGTTGAGATAGGTTCGTCAGGTCTTGTCGGAATAGGTGTTACTTCTCCGCTGAAATTCTGCTCAAAGCGAGCATAGAAGGCATTGAGATGATCTGGGAGGGATATGTCATCATCTGCTATCTTGCACTGTCTCTTTTTAGAACCTGTGATGTAATTCAGTCCTTGCCATAGTCGCCGGATGTCTGTCTGGGTCTCTGGTTTGGATCGGTATTGGTCCTTGGCTATCCTAATGGCTCTGTAAAAGTCATACTTGGATTCTTTATATTTGGAGCAACTTTTAACCTTCCAGCCACACTACCTTCTGAATGAAAAAGATTTCTCCTCAGATCCCCTCGCAATCTTTTACTTCTTTCCTTCAATCTGTATCTCTTGCTTAATGATGCCCCTACTGAACGAAAAAATGCCTTCCCATCCTCCCTCTCAATTCCCCTTATAATTTCATACACCTATATGAAATGCCCTCTCAACATTCGCTGCTCTTAGCATAGCAACCCAATCCTATTCAATATTCAGATTTTCATGCCCAGGTGACATTGTAGTAAATTTCCTCTGCACTCTTTCTCATGAAATCACATCCTTCCTATAACCTGGTGATCAGAACAATATTTAAATACTCGATATTTAAATACTCCAATTTTGGCCTTATAAACATTTTTCATGGGTATGGGTACGTGTTGGTTTGGTGTCTTCTTGAACTGCTGCAATCAATGTGCTGCAAATAGATCCACAATGTTATGAGGGAGAGAATTCCACAATTTTGCCCAGGTAAAAATGAAGAATTGATGATATATTTTCCAAAATGGGCTGGTGAGCGACTTGGAGGGAAACTTGCAGGTGATGGTATTCCCATGTATCTGCTGCACTTGACATTCTAGATGATGGAGTTTGTGGGTTTGGAAAGTGCAGTCTTAATGTTTGGTGAATTTCTGCAGTGCATGTATAGATAATACACACTATCATTACTGAGCATCTCTGGTAGAGGGAGTGAATGTTTGTAGATGTGGTGCATATTAAGAGGGCTGCTTTGTCCAAGATGATGACAAGCCTCTTGAGTGTTTTGGAGCTGCACCCATCCAGGCAAGTGTAGCGTATGTCATCACACTCCTGACTTGTGCCTTGAAGGTGATGGTTAGGCTTTGTGGAGTCAGAAGGTGAGTTACTCACTGTAGTATTCAGCTCAACTAGAGGTGCTTTGCTCAGCAGTAAAAGTTCTCAGTGCAATTGCAGAAGTATTGTCATCGCACTGAGTCTTTACAGTATTCAGTGCCTTCAGCCATTCTTGACATCTTATAGAGTGATTCAATTTAGTTGAAGACTGGCATTTGTGATGCAGGGAACACCAGAAGAGGCCCAATGTGGACCATTCGTTCAACACTTACAATCAAGTACAGACAGTTCTGCTATCACATGTCTTTCGTTACGTTAATTGGCTGTAATACAATTGGTGAAGAGGGAACGCTGATTCTAAAACGTGAACTTGTAAAACGTGTGTTGCTATAATGTGATTAGATCGCCAACACTCAGTGTTATTTGTATTGCATGATCTTTGTATAGCACGGGGTCGCACAGGAACACAACTACCATGTTATAGAAAAAATGACTAGATAGTTGCAAAATGCTTCAGCCATGTCCTTTGCAGTGACGTGTTGAGTGATGTGTCCTCATCATTGTAAGGTGGATATTTGTGGAGCCTCCACCTCCAGTGAGTTTTTAAATTGTCCACCAGTGTTCATGATTGAACATGGCAAGACTGCAGAGCCTAGATTTGATTTAATTTATGGGCTATGGAATCACTTAGCTCAATCATCTGCTGCTTACACAGACTATTATGTAATTAGTGCTGTTTTGGGGGTCTCTTATGGCTCAGTGTTGGTGTCCCTACCCTAGGACCAGAAGCCCAGCTTCAAGTCCCACCAACTCCAGAGATGTATAATAGCACTTCTCAACAGGTTGATTAGAAAAATAGGTTAAATATTTTTACAAATTTGTGCTGTGTTTTAGCTTCATTAGGTTGACAACTCATTTTTAGATGTGCTTGGTGCTGCACCTTCTATCCCTCCTGCATTTTTCACTGAACCAGAATTGATCTCCTGGCTTCACAGTACTAGTTAAGTGGGCAATATGCAGTGCCACAAAATGTAGATTTTGTTTAAGTCTAATTCAACTGCTGCTGATAGCTCATAGCAACATATTGGATGCCCATCTTTGAGTTGCTATATCTGTGAGAAGTTTATCCCATTTAGCACAATGATACCGCCATAAAATACAAAGGAGCGTCTGCTCAATGTAAAGATGGGATTTTGTTTTTCTGAGAACTGTGTGATAGTATACTGTTGATTGTCTTATGCACAGATTAATCTGCAGAAGGCAGATCAGTGAAGATGAATTCAAGTATATTGTTTGCCTTTGTTGTTTCCTTCACCATCTGCCAGTGACCCACTAAGTCTAATAGACATTCAAAGTCCCCCATCCATGGTACATTCTCCGCCCTTGCTATCCTCTGAGTACTGTTCTTTATGGAGGAGTCCTGGTTTATCAGCTGAAGGCTGGCAGTACATGGTAATCAGCAAGAGGCCACCTTACTCGTGTTTGACCGACCTGAGATATCATGTGATGCACAGGCAATGTTGAGGATGTTGTGAAACCTGAAAGGGTGAAAGCGTTCAGAAAAGATTTACAAGGATGTTGACAGGATTGGAGGGTCTGAGCTATAAGGAGAGGCTGAATAGGCTGGGACTACTTTCCCTGGAGCATTGGAGGCTGAGGAGTGACCTTATAGAGATTTATAAAATCATGAGGGACATGGATAGGTGAATAGACAAGGTCTTTTCCCTGGGTTAGGGGAGTCCTTGAACCAGGGGGCATAGGTTTAGGGTGAGAGGGGAAAAATTTAAAAGGGACCTAAAGGGCAACATTTTCCACATTGAGGGTGGTGGAATGAGCTGCTAGAGGAAGTGATGGAGGCTGGTACAATTACAACATTTAAACGGCATCTGGTTAGGTATATGAACAGGAAGGGTTTAGAGGGATATGGGCCAAGTGCTAGCAAGTGGAACTAGATTAATTTAAGATATCTGGTTGGCATGGATGAGTTAAACTGAAGTGTCTGCTTCTTTGCTTAAATGGTGATGATGGTCTCCAGGATATTGTCTGTAAAGGTACAATTCCATAACTATGATATCAGCCTGTTGCTTGACTCGTCTGTGAGACCACATTGTACACCACATTAGCTTTCACACCGAGCAGACGTTCCATCATGTTATGTAAAAATATTGGATGGATTCATAAATAGGAAATATCGTTTGATAGTTGGAGGAAATCATCTAATCCTGGGACATTGCTGCAGTCTAGCGTGCTACTTCCGACCATCTACAGCTGTATCGCACAGAACTCATTATCATTCTCAGTCCCCAGATACTGAAGCATTCTGTGCTGAATGCAGCAACACCAGGACAATGTTCACACTTAAACTTATACAAGTAACATTTGTTGCCACACTTGTACTAAGCAATAACCATCTTCACCAGGAGAGAATCTAACCCTCTCCCCTTGACATTTAATACCACAGTATCCTAAGTATCATATCTTCAGGGGTTACAATTGACCAAAATCATTAGTACAACAGTCAAATATATACCATGAGTACCAGAAGCTGGGTATTGACCAGATGTTGTTGCATTTGAACAGTCTGCTTCAGTATCTGAGGAGTCGTGAATGGTGCTGAACATTGTGCAATCATCAGCAAACAGCCTGAGATTTGACATTATGGCGTAAGGAAGGTCATTGGTGAAGCAGCTGAGAAAATTTGAGCCTAGGACACTACCAGAAGGAACTCCTGCAGAGGTGAGATGACTAACTTCCAATGATCACAACCATTCTCCTATGAACCAAGTATGACTCCAACCAGCAGAGAGTTTGCCCCAGATTCCCATTTTGCTCGAGCTTGATGCCACACCCAGTCAAATGTGGCTTAAAATCATATTATCCCCATAGTACAAAAAGAGGCCATTCAGCTGATTAGGTCTGCACTGACCCATCAAAGAGCATCATACCTAGACCCAACCCTGAGCCCACATGGGGTTTTTACCATGGCTAACCCACCTCACCTTCACATCTTTGACTGTGAGAGGAAACTGGCGAACCTGGAGGAAACTCATGCTCACAGGGGGAGAACATGCAAACTTCACATAGACAGTCGCCCAAGTCTGTAATCAAACCTGGGTCCCTGGCACTGAGGCAGCAGTGCTAACCACGGTGCTACCATGTCAAGAGCTGTTACTCTCATCCCATCTCTATGAGGCACACTTGATAAGGAAGGTTAGATGAAGGAACCCTGAGGAAGCAGTGACCATAATATGATAGAATTTACTCTGCTGTTTGAGAGGGAGAAGGTAGAATCACATGTAATGGTATTACAGAGGCATGAGGGAGGATCTGATCAGAATTGACTGGGAGAGGAGCCTAGCAGTAGAGAGAGTGGAACAGCATGGCAGGAGTTTCCAGGAGAAATTCAAGAGAGACAGCAAAAATTCATGCCCAGGAAAAAGAAGCATACGAAAGGGAGGACGAGGTAACCAGGGAAGTCAGGGACAGCATAAAGGCAAAAGAGAAATCATATAGTGTGGTGAAAGGCAGTGGCAAGCCAGAGGACTTGAAACCTAGAATGAAATAAGGAAGGAGAAGATTAAATAAGCTAGCTGGAAAGAATTGCAACTGTTTCTTTATTATATAAAGGGCAAAAGAGAGGCAAGAGTGGACATTGGGCCACTGGAAAATGATGTTGGAGAAGTTGTAATGGAGAGCAAAAAAAAGACTGGAGGAAGACACCAGTGGAAGACACCAGTAATATCTCAAAAATTCAAGAGAGTCAGGGGCAGAGATGAGTATGGTGACCATCATCAAGGAGAAGGTACTAGAAAGTGGATAAATTGCTTGGACCAGATGGTTTATATCCTAGAGTTCTGAAGGAGACAGCTGAAGAGATAGTGGAGGCTTTAGTAGTGATCTTTCAGATATCACTGCAGTCAGAGAGTGTCTCAGAGGACTGGAAAATCACTAATGTAACCCATCCTGGTTTAAGAAGTGAGCAAGGCAAAAAATGGGAAATTATAGACCAATTAGCCTGACCTCAGTCGTTGATAAGATTTTGGAGTCTCTTGTGAAGTGTGATATTTCTGAATATTTGGAAGTGCATTGTAAAGTAGGCCAAAGTCAGCATGGTTTCATCAAGGAAAGGTCGTGCCTGACAAATCTGTTAGAATTCTTTGAGGTGGTAACGAGCAGGTTAGATGAAGGAGAGTCAAAGGATGTTATCTATCTGGACTTTGATAAAGCGCTGTACAGGAGGCTGCTGAGTAATATAAGGGCCCATGGTGTTAGAAGTACTAGCATGGATAAAAGATTGGCTGTCTTGCAGAAGGCAGAGAGTGTGGATGAAAGGCTCCTTCTCAGGATGGAAGCTGGTGACAAGTAATGTTCTATAAGGGTCGGTTTTGGGACCACAACTTTTCACTTGATACATTAATGATCTGGATGAAGGAATTGAGGGAATTCTGGCTAAGTTTGCAGATGATACAAAGATAGGTGGAGGGACAGGTAGTATTGAGGAGCTGGGAAGACTGCAGAAAGACTTAGACAGGTTAGGAGAGTAGGCAAAGAAGTGGCAGATGAAATACAACGTGGGAAATTGTGAGGTCATGCACTCTCGTAAGAATAATAGAGGCATAGGCTATTTCCTAAATGGGGAGAAAATTCAGAAATCTGAAGTGCAAAGGAACGTGGGAGTCCTAGTCCAGGTTTCCTTAAGGCAAACTTGCAAGTTGAGTCAGTAGTTAGGAAGGCAAATACAATGTTTATTTGTATTTATCTCGAGAGGACTAAAATATATAAGCAGCAATGTACATCTGAGGCTTTATAAGGCTCTGGTCAGGCCACATTTACCGTAATGTGAGCAATTTTGAGACCCATATCTTAGGAAAGATGTAATGACCCTGGAGCAGGTCCAGAGGAGGTGCATGAGAATGATCCCAGGAATGAAAGGCTTAATATATAAGGAACATTTGAGGACTCTAGGTCTATACTCCATGCAGTTTAGAAGGATGAGGAACATAGAACATAGAACAATACAGTGCAGAACAGACCCTTCGGCCGCCAATGTTGCGCCGACCTGTAAACTATTCTCAGCTCGTCCCCATACACCATCCCAAAATCATCCATGTGCTTATCTAATGATTGTTTATATCTCCCTAATGTGGCTGAGTTGACTACATTAGCAGGTAGGGCAATCCACGCCCTTATCATTTTCTGCGTAAAGAACCTGCCTCTGACATCTGTCTTAAATCTATCAGTCCTCAATTTATAGTTATGGCCCCTCATACACGCTGACGTCATAATCCTAGGAAAAAGACTTTCCCTGTCTACCTTATCTAATCCTCTGATCATCTTGTATGTCTCTATCAAATCCCCTCTTCGTCTTCTTCTTTCCAATGAGAACAGGTTCAAGTATCTCAGCCTTTCCTCATAAGACCTTCCCTCCAGACCAGGCAACATCCTGGTAAATCTCCTCTGCACCTTTTCTAATGCTTTCACATCCATCCCGAAATATGGGGATCAGAACCGGACACAATACTTCAAGTGTGGCCGCACCAGCTTTTTGTATAGTTGCAGCATGATATTGCTGCTCCGGAACTCAATCCCTCTACGACTGAATCCTAACACATCATATGCCTTCTTAACAGCACTATCCATCTGGGTGGCAACTTTCAGGGATGTATGTACATGGACTCCAAGATCCCTCTGCACATCCACACTACCAAGAATCTTTCCATTGACTCAGTACTCTGCTTTCCTGTTATTCTTCCCAAAGTGCATCAGCTGCATTGAACTCCATTTGCCACCTCTCAGCCCAATTCTGCAGTTTATCCATGTCCCCCTCCAACCTGTAACATTCTTCCACACTGTCCACTACTCCACCGACTTTAGTGTCATCTGCATATTTACTAATCCATCCACTTATGCCTGCGTCTAAGTCATTTATAAAATTGACAAACAGTAGTGGTCCCAAAATAAATCCTTTTTGGCACACCACTAGTAACCGGAGAGGGGATCTGATTGAAACTCACAGAATACGGAACAGCTTGGACAGAGTGGACGTTGGGGAGATGTTCCCATTGGCAGGAGAGATGTGGACCTGAGGGTTCAGCCTTAGAGTAAAGGGAAGACCCTTTAGAACGGAGATGATGACACCAAACTAGTTGGAAGTGTGAGTTGTGACTAAGATGCAAAAAATGTTACAAGGGAATTTGGAATGATAAGCGAGTACAGAAGAGCAATCTGATATGTACAGAGGAGTAGCAAAAGTGCAAAGTATTTCTTAAGTTGTGAGAGATAGAAGGTATTGATGTCCAAAGGGGCCTCGGAATTCTTGATCATGTGTCACTGAAAGTTAACATGTAGGTGCAGCAAGCAATTAGGAAGCCAAAAAGTAGAATAACTTTTATTGCAAAATTTACATAGAGGCGGAACGATGCCTTTGTTCAATTATATAAAGCCTTCGTGAGAGAGCGTGTCGAATATTATGTGAAGTTTTAGTTGGCCAATCTAAAGAAGAATATACTTACTAATTACTTACTACTCTCCTTTCCAATGTTACATTGGAAGCAGATCAGAAGAGATTGACTAAATTGATTCCAGTGGTGAGAGGTTTGTCTAATGAAGAGAGAGATTGAGCAGTTTCTGCTTGTACTGTCTGGACTTGAGAGTGAGAAGAGATCTAATTGAGATATAAGATGCTAAAGGGGATTGACTAATTAGATGTAGAGAAGATGTTTCCTCATGTGAGGCAATCAAAAATGAGAGGTCATTGTTTTAGGTCTCTAATCCCTTATCCTAAAACTGAAATGAGGAGAAATTACTTATCTCAAAGCATCATGAATCTGTGGAATTCATTACTCCAGATGTGAGTACATTTAAGGAGAAGATGGACAGATTTTTAATTCTTAACTGATTTAAGGGTTATGGAAAGTAGGCAGTAAAATGGATTTGAGGCCAAGAGGAGATCAGCCATGATTGTATTAAATGGCAGAGCAGGCCTGAACTGCCTAATCTTGTTCCTGGCTTTTATGTCCCACATTCTTGAATTAGCATTCTTAGGAATTGTGCTGACGAATGCAAAATGAAAAGCTTTGAGTGATTGTATCTTTCTTCTGTAATGCTGAAGTTCTGTATGGTAAAACAATTAATAAATAATTGTGGTTCCACTTGCAATATAAAATAAATGCTAATTCCACCTTACCTCAACTGCCAATATACTTTCTGTTCTCAATAAATCAGTAAAGTTATAAATGTAAAATCAATGTGTTATGTCAAATAGAGACTACTTTGTGCTCTGCCCACTTTGATGTAACTTGGATAAATAATATCAGTGTATTCTGTCACAAAGCTAGTCCCTTTTTTTTCTAAAAGCTGCTCCTTGGCTCAAGAATACTCTGTGCTTGATTATTTTCAGAGGGGTAATGAACCAGGCTGGGCTCTGATCAGTCTGGTATGGTACAGAGATGAAAAGGATTTTGAGGCCTTTTGTTTATGTGTAAACAAAGGAGACTTCAGGCCAAAGTGGTTATGTTTGAGAAGTGACCTGTGGAATGAAAGGGGAATGGTCAGCTCTCTAGCTGAGCAGTTTAGTTCAGCCTTGACCTGGTTAGGAGTTCAACAGCAAGCTATGTGGAACCTCTTTCTGCCCTTCAACTTGTAAGCATGTGTTCCATTTATACTGATATTTAAAGGGAGTTTGCTTGTTGAAACTTGTGTATATTTGGAACATCATAATTAAGTCTAATTTGGATAGACTGAGTTCTGTAGGGGTTCTTTCTTCTGTTCCTTGTGTTTCATTGCGAGATTTTGTGAATAAATCTTTGTCTGTTTTAAAATCTAGTAGTCAACTTAGTTAACTTAATCCAGGTAATTTTCACTGTACACTTCCCAAAACAAATTGCAAAGGTACGGTCTGGGCTGCCTTCTTAAGAATGTTTTGAGTGGTCTTGCCCAGTCTATAACTCTCCTAAATAAATAAAAATGCCTATTCTTGCTTTTCTGCCAAAATGCTCCTACTTCCTAGTAAATGAATACAACATTCAATCCTTCAGCTAAAATGTAACTCTAGTATCTTTTCCCTTACTGTTCCAGAGATTACATTGAAAAATGAAAAACTGTGGCAGAATGCTTGAAGTAAATAGACTCCTGCTTCACTGCAATTATTCACTGCCATCAAAATAGTCAAGCCACTTAATTATCAGTAATCTGAAGTAACTTGGTTGTAGCTATAAAAGTTAATACATATATGCAGAGCAGAGTATCTTTGACTAATGTTAAGTAGCAGAGGTCAACACCCCTCTGATAATTAAAACCAAACCATCTAGAGAAGATAACCTTGTTTTATAATCTGATAGAAGTGTGACAAGTGGTGTGATCTACCTCTCACCCCCCACAATCTTATTAAAAAAAGTTGTTAAATAAAATTAACTCACTCTACAATTAACAACTCACTATTTATTTATCTAACTCCAGTAGTGACAAATTAACATAACAACTAACAAACTGAACAATCCCTCTCACTACCCCTTCCTGAATAAAACAAGATTCTATTGGTATGCTGTTTCAATAACACAAGTCCCACATATAAATCTAGATAAAAGAAAATAATAAATTAAAACTTAAGTCTCAAAGTTCACACAGAATGGATCCTCTTGAATTTTCTGTATGTTTTACAATCATCTTCCTGTTTCTAAAATGTTTTGTCAGTTGTTTTCTGGTGTCAAGAACATTTGCTGAATGTGTCATGTACCCTTATAGATAGGTAGTTCCTTTTTAGAGAGCATAGATATTTCTTGTGAGCCCAGTATTTCTTTCTCAGATATTGAATTGGCTCTCCTTCTCTGTCCCATTGCCCCTCTGTTATATTAACCGCATGGCATATCAAATTCTTATATAATTGGTTTCAGGTTGTCAACACCATCACATTTGAATTTAATTGGTCCTTAGTCTCCAAGTGCTTTTTTAAAAATTGGCTGAATTTAAATTGTTGTCTGGGTAGAAATGCTGCTAACTGAATGGCTTTTTGATACATTGTTTCAATGTGAGCACCTCCAGCTACTTACCCACAGACATTCATTTTTAAATCTCTAAGTACCAAAAAGAACACCAGTTTTCAAAGGGATGTTGCAGTGCTTTCTCCTATTTTACAATTTTGCCATTTTTTATACACCAACTTTGTGATAGTAACTACTTGACAACATGATGAAAGATCGGAAGCCAAAAATGTTTAAAATGCTCACCATATCAAACAGCATCTATGGAAAGAAAAGCAATGGTAATATTTCAGAACAGTGACCTTACACGAGAAGTGGAAAATAGTGCAGGTGCAGATATGTTATATTTTAGACAGGTATAGAATGACAGAAGGTGGCAGAAGGAAAGAATAAGAGTGAAAGGGTGGAAAGCAGGAGAAGTAAACTGATTGAGTGGCTTCTTGATGTAAAGTGAAAGAATGTAATGATGGGTCACAAAAGAAAGTAATGGAAGGAGGAGGAAAGGTGCTGAGTCATCAGTGTAAAAGATGAGGTTAATGCTTTTGCAGTTAGATTAGTGGATAATCCATCTTGGTTTCCTCCTGAGATTCTCAATATCATAGATGACATTCTTCAGCAAGTTCCATTTAGTCCACTATACTAAAGGTAGAACTAGCTGTGCCCTTGGTCAAGCTGTTCCATTTAACTGCAACACTGGCATTTACTCAATAATGCATAAAGATCCCCAAGAATATACAGGACAAATCTCATTACAGCCTTGTTCAAAACCTAAACAGTGGAGCTGAATTGGGGAGGTAAGAGAGATTACCCTTGACATCAAGGCTTTATTTGATGGAGTATGGCATCAAGGAGCCCCAGCGAAATTGAAGGTGTTGGAAATAAAGAGGCAGTCTTTCTCCTGGTTTGGCCCATACCTTGTACAAAGAAGGATGGTTGTGGTTCAGAGAGGCAAAGCAATTCAGCCCCAGGAGAACATTGAATGATTTCCTCAGGGTAGTGTTCTTACCAATGATCCTTTTCTCAAAATAAGATCAAAAATGGGAATGTTTGTTGATGATTGTGCAATATTCAGCATCATTCACAAATTCTCAGATACTGAAGCAGGCCATGCTTCCTTGCAGCAACATTAGGACAGCATTCAAGTTTGGGCCAATAAATAACAAGCAGAATTTATGCCACACAAATTTCAGACATTGACTATCTCCAAAAGTGAATTCAACCATCTTCCCATAACGTTCAACAGAATAAACAACATTGAAACCCCCAGCATTAATATCCCACCTTTGGCTAGAAACTTAACTGCACCAACCACATAAATACTGCAGCTACAAGAATTGATCAGAGTCTGAGAATTGGAGTCAGTAACTTACCTCCCAGGCAAGATTTGGTGATAGTGATATGGATTATGAATCAAAAAAACTCCACCCTCCCCCTCTATGTGATGATTGACATTGTTCGAAGGTAATCAGACACTTAACTGAACAGTGTTGGGTTTCTTACTGAATTAAGGCACAAACAAGCTGAAAATAAATCACTGGTCAATTAGGCCAGTTGCTCAGCTTTACTGGTTGTGAAATTGTGAGTGGTTTCAACAGCAAGAGCAAGGTGGTGGCTTTCTTTGAGCCCTCTAAATGCAATGCAATGTCTCTCAATCAGGCAGAAGACCTTTGAAAGAGGAAACTTCTTTCTAAAAAGACATAAGCAAACTCAGCAGGGTTTGGTGGGCGGTATCCCTGGATAACAAGTAACCTGGCTGCCTCTGTTTGCATACCTCTGCTGATTGAACATAGTCCTTAAATAGTGATGGGATTTCCACTCTTTCACCGAACTACATAGATCCCCCAGCTCCAAACATACCTCCATGAAGTGGTGGGAGGATCTTTTGAATTCCACCTATTACTCCCCCAAGGCATGTGTCATGATTATGACCATGTATTCTGCATTCACCTGCTTATGGCACTCAAGAATTTTGACATGATTAAGATCAAGGCATCCCATCCACCATCTTAAATATTTACTCCCTCCACCACTCACACCAAGTATCTACTTTTTACAAGATGCACTGGAGAAACTCCTCAAGATGCTTCTGACAGCATATTCCAAATCTACTATCTATAGTACCTGGAAGGACAAGGGCAGGAAACACACAGTAGCACCAACTGAAAATTCCCTTCCAATTCACATGCTATCCTGACTTGGACTTGTATGCTATTTCTTCAATGACAATGAGTTGTACTTTTGTAATTTCCATCCCTTCAGCTCTATGGGTAATGTTATACCAATTAGAGTGTTCAAGTTCAAGAATGTAGCTCACCATCAAAGGTAATTAGTGATGTAAAATAAATGCTGAGCTTTTCAGTGATGCTTACATCCCAAAAATTAATTTAAAAAAAAAATTGTTGCAAAAATAAATCATAAAATGCATTTTCTGAATTGAAAATTTTACTGCTAATTTTATTTGAGGGATCAGGTTACATCCATTCCAAGTTGAGTTTATATTTAAGTTAGTTTCTGTTAATTGACAAGAAAATCTGATGCAAGGATTTCCCAGCATTCATGCAACATATACAAAAAAGCCCAGACAATACTTGGATAATTCTGCCAATGCTATCACTCACCTAATCTGTTTTTGAATTACTCGCGAATAAAAACCCACAGAGCTGAGTGAAATTAGTAGATTGCTGATTGAATGGAAATTAACCTTGTTTTGACTTTTTTTGACATTGACATGTGCCTGATAAAATTAGGGAATTTTCTATTTGAATGAGTTTAACATGTCATCATAGAAAATATTGCAGTTTGTATTTTAACGTGCAGATTATTAATTTGTTGAGGGCATCATGGGCTAAATCACAACCACAGGTACCACTTTGTCTATAAGAAGTGGATGCAAACCAAACATTTTAAACAAGTTGATTCACTATCATGGCAAGCATCTTGTGATTCATGACTGTGAAGATGCATGTATAGCATGCAGATGCTTACCAAAAGTATTTCTAAGTAATGATCACTCGCAAGTATGAAATATGTAACTATTTAGTTAACTGGTGGGAAATGTTGAAGTGGGCGGCACGGTGGCACAGTGGCACAGTGGTTAGCACTGCCGCCTCACAGCACCTGAGACCCGGGTTCAATTCCCGCCTCAGGCGACTAACTGTGTGGAGTTTGCACGTTCTCCCCGTGTCTGCGTGGGTTTCCTCCGGGTGCTCCGGTTTCCTCCCACAGTCCAAAGATGTGCAGGTCAGGTGAATTGGCCATGCTAAATTGCCTGTAGTGTTAGGTAAGGAGTAAATGTAGGGGTATGGGTGGGTTGCGCTTCGGCGGGTCGGTGTGGACTTGTTGGGCCGAAGGGCCTGTTTCCACACTGTAATGTAATGTAATCTAATCTAATCTAAAAAGATTATCCATTCATAAATTTGCTTTGAAAAAGAATTCTATTCTTACAATTCTGTCAGTATTAATCAGATAGAACCTTTTATAGTTTTGGTAATAGAAGCTTTCTCTCACCATATCTCTTAATCAAATGGAATGTTTATCCTATGGCAAGTGGAGAACTTTGGACTATTGTCGTGACCTAGAAGAAGTGTCACCGATTGCACAATCATAAGTTCCTTGTTTCAGAGCTTGAGCAGCGACTAGAGTCACTAAGATGGCATCTGCAAGCCAGGGTTCTACATGGGTAGCATGAGAAGTGGTGACATCACAAGTTAGGGGCAAACAGAGAGTCCAAGTGAAAGAGGCCCGCACTACAGGAGTCCTCTGAGGTACCACTCACTAAGTGGTTTTCTTTTCCAATTGGATGATGAATCCTTGGAGGAGGGCAGCAAGAGGCAAGGCTGTTGCATCATGGGTGGCCAGCTGTACATGAGGAGAGGAAGAAAAATAGGAGATAAGTAGTAATAGAGGCAGCCATCATCTTAATCCAGGTTGCTTTGTCATCTTCCTGATGCTCACGTCAAGGGTGTTACAGAACGGCTGCAAGATGTTCGTCTAGGGGAAGGCCAACAGCAAGAGGTTGCAATCTACATCAGTAGGAAGGGAAACTTCGGTACACTTTGCTACAAAGAGCATGGAGAGGCAATAAAAAAATTATGGATATTATTCCCTAGTGTGTGCAAGAGCAGACAGACCAGACAGACCTTTGCATAAATCATTAATGGCAGCAGGACACAGGATGTGAACTGTTGTCAAAGCATACAGTATTCCAGGCATCATAAATAGGGGAATAGAGTATAAGAGCATGGAGGTTATGCCAAACTTATACAAGATGCTGATTAGACATTGAACTTGGTGAACAGTTCTGGTACCACACTAAGGAAAGGTATGAATTCACTGGACATAGTACAAAGAGGTTTTCAAGAATGGTTCTGCTTCAGCAATGAGGAAAGATTCAAGAAGTTGGACTGTTTTGCTTCAAGAGGAGAAGGCTCTGAGGACAGTTCAAAATCTTGATGGCTGGACAGAGTAGATTGGGAGAACTGTTTCAGCTTGTAAAAATGTACAGCACCAGATGTTAAGCAAGAGTAGTACATGTGAAATGAAAAAAATGTTTATACATTGAATAGTTTGGGTCTGGAACGCACTGCCTGGAAATGGAGAGGTAGGTTCAACAGAGGCTTTCAAGAGAGCATTAGATGATTATTTAAATAGAAAAAGTGTCCACTGTGGCTGTGTGGAATAGGTAGGAGATTGGCTCTCTCAGTCGAATAGTTTCCTTCTGCACTGTAACTATTTTGTGGTTCAACGATCTTGTCCAAATAAACAATTAGACCACATTAGAACTGTAAATGTCAGCAATTTGTTTTTCTAAATGAGCTTGTTATGAATGCTTGGCTGAGGTTCAGGATTGACTAATGGATTAGTTTAGTCAATGTTCTGTTTAGCAGGTAGAAGAAAAGAGTTTGCCCTGATGAATTGACATATTTACACAAGTTCATCATTATTTATTCTGTTTTGCCAATGTCTGTATGTTTTTCTCACAGCAGCTTTCCAAATGTTTTATTTTGCATGCAATTTCAAAATTTGCTGATATTATTCAGCTCATTGCTTTTAAATATTGTCCATACCAGGTGACTGAACATGTAATGGAGATAGGACATGAAATAAACATGAGACATGGACAAAGACCTTTATAAACTTTTCAGAATGTTTCAAAATACAGGCGATGAAATAAGACATACGCTTTATTTAATTAAAACAAAGAAGTGTGAATGTTGGAAATCTGAAATGAAAACAAACTGCTGAGAAACTCAGCAGGTCTGGCAGCATCTGTGGAGAGAAATCTGAGTTAATGTTATGGGTCCAATGACCCTTCTTGAAAGCAGGTTTTCTTCAGAATAGATGGCATGGTGGCTCAGTGGTTAGCACTGCTGCCTCACAGAACCAGGAACCCAGATATAACTCCAGTCTTGGTTAACTGTCTGTATGGCGTTTCATGTTCTCCCCGTGTCTGCACCGGTTTCCTCCAAGTGCTCTGGTTTCCTCATATAGTCCAAAGATGTGAGGGTTAGGTGGATTGGCCATGCTAAATTGCCATGTGGTGTCTTGGGATACGCAAGCTAGGTGGGTTAGCCATAATAAATGCGGAGTTATGGATAAAAGTGGGTGGGGCTGGATCTGGGTGGACTGCTCTTTGGAGGGTTGGTTCAACTCTCGACAGGCCAAATGGCCTCTTTCCGCACTGTAGGAATTCTGTGATTCTATGAAAGGTTATTGAACCCGAAACGTTAACTCTTCTTTATCTTCATAAATACTGCCAGACCTGCTGAGTGTCTCCAGCAATTTCTGTTTGTGTTATGGTGTATTTATTTTTAGTACAATAGCAGAAATTCAACTTTATTTATTCTGTGTAGTTCTGTGTGTTCAGATGCATGTTAACTGTTGGATTGATGGAGTTGCCAATTAGAACCACAAGTGAACAGGTGGATTTTAAATTGTAAGTTGAGCACAAATTGCAAAACTGTTGTGCAGTAAGGTCCACAGAAACACTTCTTTTCACATTCAAATCAGTTCCTCCACACTTTGGTAGCTATTCTGGAGGTATGCATGTTGATGGCAAGGCTAGAATTTATTTTTCACGCATAGTTAACCTTGAAAGAGTTGTGGTGAACCACTATTTTGAACCACTAGAATGTATTTATGAGTTGGGAACATATAATGGAGAATGGAGGTGGCACAGTGGCTCAGCAGTTAGCGCTGCTGCCTCACAGTGCCAGGGATCCGGGTTTGATTCCAGCCTTGGACAACTGTCTGCGTGGAGTTTGCACGTTCTCCCCGTGTCTGCGTAGGCTTCCTCCGGGTGCTCCGGTTTCCTCTCGCAATCCAAAGATGTGCAGGTTAGGGTGGATTGGCCATGCTAAATTGCCCAGTGTGTTCAGGGATGTGTAGGGTAGGTACATCAGGGGTAAATAAAGGATAGAGGAATAGGTCAGGTGGGTTACTCTTCAGAGGGTCAGTGTGGACTTGTTGGGCTGAAGGGCCTTTTTCCATACTGTAGGGATTATATTCTAACAAAAATGTTCATTCACCTGCTGTATTGGACATTTACATTTATTCAAAAGAGAATTGCAAAACTTGATTTACTATACTATACTAATAGCTCAATTAATTTCTGCCTGATTGCACTTTTTGCAAAGGAATCTTTAAAAGAAACAATCAGTGCTAATGTAACAACTACCAGATTTTTTCTTTTGTAAGAGTATATTTTTTAACAGATGATCCACAAACTGAAGCAGCGAGTGAATGCAGACTCAGTATTTTTAAGTTCATGTATTTAGTTCACAAACGTAAGACAAACTACATGAGAGTATGCAACGTAGAAACAGGATGATACATTTCTGCTTGTCGGTATAACTGACTTGGGAGTAGTACAGTGTCTTTCTCTCATCAGACTACTCTACAGGTCACAACATATGGCAAATATACATTTTCAATGTGGCAAATCATTTGCCTTCTCCATGTTAGACTTTGAAAGAGTCCATCAATCAGGTTGCTTTAGCAAATACAAAATATTGATTTATTATAAAACAAAACTTAATGAAGATGAAAAATCGATTAACACAAGTATTTTGTAATATAAAAATATAAATGTTTACCCCTTCAAATAATCCAAAGCACACCATAAACAAACACACGCAATGTATGAGGGAAAAAGTGAATTCGTCTCTGTAGAACTTTGAACTAATGGCATCTGTTGGCATGAGGAGGTTTCATGATGAACTTGTCAGCTTTCTTTTCATAGCATCCCTGCAGTGTGGAACCAGGCCATTCAGCCCATTGAGTCCACACTGATCCGACAAAGAGCATCCCGCCCAGTGCTAACCACTGAACCACCATGCTTCCCCGAAACCATTGTTTTGTTTTAAAACCAGCATGAATGAAAGAGAGAGACAGAGACAGAGAGTCTTTGACATGCAAGTTGGAATTTGTTTGCATTGGAAGAATTTTATAAACAGACAGAATAAGCATTGAGAAGCATTAACTTGCTTTCAGTTACAAGGATCAAGAATTTTTTTTCCTCAAGGGAAAATATACAGTTTTTGATTTTCAGTTTGTCCAAGTCCTGGATGAATGTAGATATATGAAACAGTTGCTCAAAGACAGAGACCTTAGTTCAGAAAAGGTAGAAAATAAGTAACCTTAATATAAAGGTTTTTGCTTAAAAATTCCAAACCTGAAATGTTTGGTTAGAATTTGAAGGGGTTATTCAAAGCTGTAAATATTCATTGAAGACCCAATAAAAATCTCAGGACTGGGAATTAAAAGCAACAGTTAAGTCAAACATATGGGTGTGATAGAGAAGGATATTCTGTCTGATGTCTGGGTACAGTAAAGGGATCCTGTTGGGATAGATGAAATGTATTTTTACTGGATATTTTGAAATCATTCAAGTTATGATGTATGTAAAGAGCTTGGTTGATTCTGATTTATTTTTGTTTTCTTTTGTGTAGTAAACCTCTGTTTTATTGTTCAAATTAGAGCTGTGGCATTATACATGTTTGTGTTTCAGTGAAGGCTTCCTCATTAACGGAACAAAAAGAAATACGATTCACCAAACCAGATTTTAGTGTAGAGTCTGACTTATCCCATAATAATATCAGCTGAGGTCATAACACAGGCAAATGTTTTCCTCGAAGTAAGTTCAAGCAACCAAAATCAATAATTAAATGTAATGATGCAACTTGCAAGAAATACTTTGTGAAAAAAAATTCCAATATGTTTTGTCACCGACAACTTAAGAAAAGTTAATCCAAGCATCACCACAATCCTTCAAGCTCAAATTCACAAAACTTATTAAATATGAAGCCATCATAATATGGAGTATACTCCGCTGTAAATTACAACTGTATGCCTTTTTTTAATATCCTGTAAATTGACTACCTCTCATAGCTTCAGGACCCCCGAAATACTTTGCAGCCAATGAACCACTTTTGCAGTATAGTCACTGCTGTAGGAAACACAGTAGGCAGTTAACAAGTAGCAACATCCCACAAGTAACAATACAACGACTGACAATCTGTTTCTTTTATGAGGCAAGTAAGATATTAATTTCTTCTCAAATAATTTGTTTTTAATGATCTGTGACATAGATCATGGAGATTTGTGACTTTGTTTTGTTTTAAGCATGTGATATATATATATATATATATATATATATATAGAGGCTGAAATATTTCCTTACTAAATTTTCAATAAGAAAATAATGACTTGCTGATGTGAATTTGCAATTTGAAACTGTTATGAATCATGTTGTACTGATTAAGAGTGTCACTGTGTGAATGTTGTTAATGTTGAGACTCATCGTTCAACTCTGTCATGAAGGTATATGCCCTTCACAGACCACTGAGTCCTGATGATTCCATCTCAATGTTAACCATACATAGGAATTGCAAGTTTGCAAAGAAATGGATGTGCTGGCATGTCTAAAGTAGGCATTGATGGAATTTTTTTTTTGTAATTGAGTTAAAATAAATGTTATTTTCTTTTAATCTATTAATATATGATATTCCTGGGAATATGTCCAAGGACGTTATTTGGGAGGAAATGAGAAATAAGAAAGGGATGATCACCTTATTGGGATTGTATAATAGACCCCCCTCAAATAGTCAGCGTGAAATTGAGAAACAAATTTGTAAGAAGATCTCAGTTATCTGTAACAATAATAGGGTGGTTATGGTAGGGGATTTTAACATTGCAAACATAGACAAGGACTGCCATAGTGTTAAGGGTTTAGACGGAGAGGAATTTGTTAGATGTGTACAAGAAAATTTTCTGAATCAGTGTATGAATGTTACCTACTAAGAGAGGGCATGAAAAATCTTTGGCGGATAGGATCAAGGATAACCCAAAGGCATTTTATGCGTATGTGAGAAACATGAGAATGATGAGAACGAGCGTAGGTCCAATCAAGGACAGTAGTGGGAGACTGTGTATTGAGTTGGAAATGATAGGAGAGGTCTTGAATGAGTACTTTTCTTCAGTATTTACGAACGAGAGGGACCGTATTGTTGAAGAGGAGAGTGTGAAACGGACTGGTAAGCTAGAGGAGATACTTGTTAGGAAGGAAGATGTGTTGGACATTTTGAACAACTTGAGGATAGACAAGTCCCCCGGGCCTGACGGGATATATCCTAGGATTATGTGGGATGCAAGAGAGGAAATTGCAGTACCGTTGGCAATGATCTTTTCGTCTTCACTGTCAACGGGGGTGGTACCAGGGGACTGAAGAGTGGCGAATGTTGTGCCCCTGTTCAAAAAAGGGAATAGGGATAACCCCGGGAATTACAGGCCAGTTAGTCTTACTTTGGTGGTAGGCAAAGTAATGGAAAGGGTACTGAGGGATAGGATTTATGAGTATCTGGAAAGACACTACTTGATTAGGGACAGCCAGCACGGATTTGTGAAGGGTAGTCTTGCCTTACAAGTCTGATTGAATTCTTTGAGGAGGTGACCAAGCATGTGGATGAGGGTAGAGCAGTGGATGTAGTATACATGGATTTTAGTAAGGCATTTGATAAGGTTCCCCATGGTAGGCTTATGCGGAAAGTCAGGAGGCATGGGATAGAGGGAAATTTGGCCAATTGGATAGAAAACTGGCTAACTGGTCGAAGTCAGAGAGTGGTGGTAGATGGTAAATTTTCAGCCTGGAGCCCAGTTACAAGTGGGGTTCCGCAGGGATCAGTTCTGGGTCCTCTGCTGTTTGTAATTTTTATTAATGACTTGGATGAGGGAGTCGAAGGGTGGGTCAGTAAATTTGCAGATGATACGAAGATTGGTGGAGTTGTGGATAGTGAGAAGGGCTGTTGTCGGCTGCAAAGGGACTTAGATATGATGCAGAGCTGGGCTGAGGAGTGGCAGATGGAGTTCAACCCTGCCAAGTGTGAGGTTGTCCATTTTGGAAAGACAAATAAGAATGCGGAATACAGGGTTAACGGTAGGGTTCTTAGTGAGGTGGAGGAACAGAGGGATCTTGGGGTCTATGTTCATAGATCTTTGAAAGTTGCCACTCAGGTGGATAGAGCTTGTAAGAAGGCCTATGGTGTATTAGCATTCATTAGCAGAGGGATTGAATTCAAGAGTCATGAAGTGATGTTGCAACTGTACAGGACTTTGGTTAGGCCACATTTGGAGTACTGTGTGCAGTTCTGGTCGCCTCACTTTAGGAAAGATGTGGAAGCTTTGGAGAGGGTGCAGAGAAGATTTACCAGGATGTTGCCTGGAATGGAGAATAGGTCGTATTAGGATAGGTTGAGAGTGCTAGGCCTTTTCTCGTTGGAACGGCGAAGGATGAGGGGTGACTTGATAGAGGTTTATAAGATGATCAGAGGAATAGATAGAGTAGACAGTCAGAAACTTTTTCCCCGGGTGCAACAGAGTGTTACAAGGGGACATAAATTTAAGGTGAAGGGTGCAAGGTATAGGGGAGATGTCAGGGGTGGGTTCTTTACCCAGAGAGTGGTGGGGGCATGGAATGCGCTGCCTGTGGGAGTGGTAGAGTCAGAATCTTTGGTGACCTTTAAGCGGCAATTGGATAGGTACATGGATGGGTGCTTAAGCTAGGACAAATGTTCGGCACAACATCGTGGGCCGAAGGGCCTGTTCTGTGCTGTATTGTTCTATCTATTGTTCTACTGGAGAAGGTGCAAAACTTGACCTCTCTTGGAAAATAAGGCAGGACAGGTGACTGAGGTGTCAGTAGGGGAGCACTTTGGGGCCAGCGACCATAATTCTATTAGTTTTAAAATAGTAATGGAAAAGAATACACCAGATCTAAAAGTTAAAGTTCTAAATTGGAGGAAAAGTGCAGCAGGTCAGGCAGCATCCAAGGAGCAGGAGAATTGACGTTTCGGACATAAGCCCTTCTTCAGGAATGAGGAGGGTGTGCCAAGCAGCCTAAGGTAAAAGGTAGGGAGGAGGGACTTGGGGGAGGGGTGTTGGGAATGCGATAGCTGGAAGGAGGTTAAGGTGAGGGTGATACGCTGGAGAGGGGGTGGGGGGCGGAGAGGTCAGGAAGAAGATTGCAGGTCAAGAAGACAGTGCTGAGTCCGAGGATTGGGACTGAGATAAGGTGGGGGGAGGGGAAATGAGGAAGCTGGAGAAAACTGCATTCATCCCTTGTGGTTGGAGGGTTCCTAGGCGGAAGGTGAGGCACGCTTCCTCCAGGCGTCGTGTTGCCATTGTCTGGCGATGGAGGAGGCCGAGGACCTGCATGTCCTTGGCGGAGTGGGAGGGGGAATTAAAGTGTTCAGCCACAGGGCAGTTGGTGCGGATGTCCCAGAGATGTTCTCTGAAATGTTCTGCAAGTAGGCGCCTGTCTCCCCAATGTATAGGAGGCCACATCAGGTGCAGCGGATGCAGTAAATGATGTGTGTGGAGGTGCAGGTGAATTTGTGACGGATATGGAAGGATCCCTTGGGGCCTTGAAGTGAAGTGAGGGGGGAGGTATGGGCACAAGTTTTGCATTTCTTGCAGTTGCAGGGGAAGGTGCCGGGAGTGGAGGTTGGGTTGGTCGGGGTGTGGACCTGATGAGGGAGTTGCGGAGGGAGTGGTCTTTCGGAACGCTGATAGGGGAGGGGAGGGAAATATATCCTTGATGGTGGAGTCCGTTTGGAGGTGGCGGAAATGACGAAGGATGATACGATGTATCTGGAAGTTGGTGGGGTGGTAGGTGAGGACCAGTGGGGTTCTGTCCTGGTGGCGATTGGAGGGGCGGGGTTCAAGCGCGGAGGAGCGGGAAGTGGAGGAGATGCGGTGACGAGCATCGTCAACCAGGTCTGAGGGGAAATTGCGGTCTTTGAATAAGGAGGCCATCTGGGTTGTTCAGTATACCGAACAACCCAGATGGCCTCCTTCTTCAAAGACCACTTCCAAACAGACCCCACCACCAAGGATATATTTCCCTCCCCTCCCCTATCAGCGTTCTGGAAAGACCACTCCCTCCGCGACTCCCTCGTCAGGTCCACACCCCCCACCAACCCAACCTCCACTCCCGGCACCTTCCCCTGCAACCGCAAGAAATGCAAAACTTGCGCCCAGACCTCCCCCCTCACTTCCCTCCAAGGCCCCAAGGGATCGTTCCATATCTGTCACAAATTCACCTGCACCTCCACACACATCATTTACTGCATCCGCTGCACCTAATGTGGCCTCCTATATATTGGGGAGACAGGCCGCCTACTTGCGGAACGTTTCAGAGAACACCTCTAGGACACCCACACCAACCAACCCAACCGCCCTGTGGTTGAACACTTTAACTCCCCCTCCCACTCCGCCAAGGACATGCAGGTCCTTGGCCTCCTCCATCGCCAGACCATAGCAACACGACCCCTGGAGGAAGAGTGCCTCATCTTCCGCCTAGGAACCCTCCAACCACAAGGGATGAATGCAGATTTCTCCAGCTTCCTCATTTCCCCTCCCCCCACCTTATCTCAGTCCCAATCCTCGGACACAGCACCGCCTACTTGACCTGCAATCTTCTTCTTGACCTCTCCGCCCCCACCCCCTCTCCGGCCTATCACCCTCACCTTAACCTCCTTCCACCTATCGCATTCCCAATGCCCCTCCCCCAAATCCCTCCTCCCTACCTTTTATCTTAGCCTGCTTGGCACACCCTCCTCACTCCTGAAGAAGGGCTTATGCCCGAAACGTCGATTCTCCTGCTCCTTGGATGCTGCCAGACCTGCTGCACTTTTCCAGCAACACATTTTTCAGCTCTGATCTCCAGCATCTGCAGTCCTCACTTTCTCCTAAATGGGAGGAAGGCCAATTTTGGCGGTGTTAGACAAGAACTTTTGAAAGTTGACTGGGGACAGATGTCTGCAGGTAAAATGATGGCTGGAAAATGGGAAGTCTTCAAAAATGAGATAACAAGAGTCCAGAGACAGTATGTTCCTGTTAGGTTGAAAGGCAAGGCTGGTAGGTGCAGGAAATGCTAGATGACTAGAGAAATTAAGGTTTTGGTCAAGAAAAAGAAGAGACAATAAAACTGCAGATGCTGGAATCCCTAGACTCTCAGGCCCGCACTGCCCAGTTCTACCTCTCTCCTTTGGTTAAAGCACTTCCCACCTACATCCGTGACTCTAACCACACCCTCCATCTCTTCAGATTCTTCAAGTTCCCTGCCACTTTATCTTCACTATGGACATACAGTCCTTCTACACAACCATACCCCACAAGGATAGCCTCCAGGCCCTCCGCTTCTTCCTCCCAACTGATCTGTCCACTCCTCCTCCACCAATACCCTCCTCCGCCTCACCAAACTGGTCCTCACCCTCAATAACGTCTCTTTTAACTCCTTCCATTTCCTCCAAATCAAGTGGGTGGCCATGGACAGCCAGATGGGCCCCAGCTATGACTGCCTCTTTGTTGGCTATATCGAACAGTCCCTCTTCAGTATATACACAAACACTGTGCCCCAACTCTTCCGCTGTTACATTAATGATTACACCAGCACAGCATTCTGCACCCAGGCTGAACTGGAGAAGTTCATTGACTTTACCCATAACATCCACCCCACCCTCAAATTCACTTGGTCCAATTCAAATACCTCCCTACTCTTTCTTGACCTCTCCATTTCCATCTCCAGTGAAAGTCTCCAGACGGACATGCATTACAAACCCACTGATTCCATAACTACCTCTCACCCATTATCCTGCAAGAACTCCACCTCGTTCTCCCAATTCCTCCACCTCCGCCACATCTGCTCAGACGAGAAGACATTGCACTCTCAAGCATCTCAGATGTCCACCTATTTTGAACAACATGCTTTTCCTCCCTCTGTCATCCAGACAGCCCTCCATTGCACAACTCTGTTTTCTGTTCCACTGCTCTAAACCCCCTCCTCCGAATGCAATAAAGGCAGAGTCCCCCTTGTCCTCACCTACCAACCCACCAATCTCCACATCCAATGCATCATCCTTAAACATCTCCGCAACTTCAACTGGACCCCATCACCAACAACATCTTTCCCTCCCCACCCCTCTCTGTCTTCCGCAAGGACTGTTCCCTTTGACAGTCTGAGGTTTGCACCACTCTCCCCACTAATACCCTTGAACCACCAAGTACCTTCCCCTACAACTGGAAAAGATCCGAAGCTTGCTTGTACACCACTCACCTCACCTCCATCCAGGGCCCAAACAGTCCTTCCTGGTGCGACAGAGATTCACCAGCCTCTCCTTCAACCTAGTTAACTGCATTTGGTGCTCCCGATGTGGTCTTCTCTACATCAAGGATACCGACCGTAAATTTAGGGAATGGTTCACTGAGCATCTCAGCAGGGCCCGCAGAGGCCGACACGACGTCCCAGTCACTGTCTATTTTAATTCCCCTTCCTAATTCCTTTCCAATATGACTATCCTTTGCCTCCTCCAATGCCTCGACAGACGAAACTGCAAATTAGAGGAACAACACCTCATCTTCCACCTGGGCAGTCTACAGCCTGGAGGGGTCAACATTAAGTTCTCCAATTTCAAATAACCTCCCTTCCCAGCCCCATCTCCCTTACACTCCCCCCTGCCACCTACTGCATTCATTCCTCCCATTGAGCAACCAGGTCATACCCTCTAAATGTCTTCATCTGTTCCCACTCCACCAGCTTGCTCTGTCACCCCCTTTATCTGTAGCTCTCCCTACACCTACCCGCAGTCCTGAAGAAGGGTTATACCCGAAATGTTGACTCTTCCACCTCCTGATGCTGCCTGGCTTGCTGTGTTCTTCTAACTTCCTGCCAATCTATTACAAGAAAAAGAACATAGAACAGAGAACACTACGGCACAGAACAGGCCCTTCAGCCCTCGATGTTGCACCGACCTGTGAACTATTCTCAGCTCGTCCCCCTACATTATCCCATCATCATCCATGTGCTTATCCAAGGATTGTTTAAATCTCCCTAAAGTGGCTAAGTTGACGACATTAGCAGGTAAGGCATTCCACGCCCTTACCACTCTCTGCGTAAAGAACATGCCTCTGATGTATGTCTTAAATCTATCACCCCTCAATTTGAACTTATGCCCCCTCATACAAGCTGACATCATCATCCTCTGAAAAAGACTTTCACTGTCTACCCTATCTAATCCTCTGATCATCTTGTATGTCTCTATCAAATCCCCTCTTAGCCTTCTTCTTTCCAATGAGAATAGACCCAAATCTCCCAGTCTTTTCTCACAAGACCTTCCCTCCAGACCAGGCAACATCCTGGTAAACCTCCTCTGCACCTTTTCCAATGCTTCCACATCCTTCCCAAAAAATGGCGACCGGAACTGTACACAATCTTCCAAGTGTGGCCACACGAGTGTTTTGTATAGTTGCAGAATGATATTGTGGCTACGGAACTCAATCCTTCTACAATTGAAACTTAACACACCGTATGCCTTCTTAACAACACTATCTACCTGGTTGGCAACTTTCAGGGATCTATGTACATGGACTCCAAGATCCCTCTGTACATCCACACTGCCAAGAATCTTTCCATCGACCCAGTACTCGGCCTTCCTGTTATTCTTCCCAAAGTGCATCACCTCACATTTAGCTGCATTGAACTCCATTTGCCACCTCTCAGCCCAATTCTGCAGTTTATCTAAGTCCCTCTGCAATTTGTAACATTCTTCCAAACTGTCCACTACTCCATTTACTTTAGTGTCGTCTGCAAATTTACTAATCCATCCACCTATGCCTGCGTCTAAGTCATTTATGAAAATGACAAACAGTAGCAGTCCCAAAACAGATCCTTGTGGCACACCACTAGTAACTGGATTCCAGGCTGAATATTTTCCATCAACCACCTTCTTTCAGAAAGCCAGTTTCGAGTCCAAACTACTAAATCACCCTCAATTCCATGCCTCTGCTTTTTCTCCAACAGCCTGTGGATACTTATCAAAGGCTTTACTGAAGTCCAAGTATACCACATCAACTGCTCCAGCCTCCTCTACATGTTTGGTCACTTTCTCAAAAACTGAATGAGATTTGTGAGACATGACCTGCCCTTAACGAAACCATATTGACTATCTGAAATCAAATTGTTGCTTGCTAGATGATTATAAATCTTATCTCTTATAATCCTTTCCAAAACCTTTCCTACGACAGAAGTAAGGCTCACTGGTCCATAATTACCTGGGTCACCTCTACTGCCCTTCTTGAACAAGGGCACAACACTTGCAATCCTCCAGTCCTCTGGTACTGAACCTGTAGACAATGACGACTCAAATATCAAAGCCAAAGGTGCTGCTATCTCCTCCCTAGCTTCCCAGAGAATCCTCAGATAAATCCCATCTGGCCTAGGTGACTTGTCTACTTTCACTCATTCTAGAATTGATAACACCAGTTCGTAACTAACCTCGATCCTTTCTAGTCTAATATCTCGTACCTCATTCTTCTCCTCTACAATATTCTCCTTTTCCTGAGTGAAAACCGATGAAAAATGTTCGTTTAGCACCTCTCTGATCTCCACAGGGACCACGCTCAACTTCCCACTTCTGTCTTTGACTGGCCCTATTCCTACCCTAGTCATTCTTTTATTCCTCACACACCTATAGAAAACTTTAGGGTTCTCCTCTATTGTATTTGCTAAAGACTGCTCATGTCCTCTCTTTGCTCTTCTTAACTCTCTCTTTAAATCCTTCCTAGTTGATCTGTAACTCTCCATCGCCTCATCTGAACCATCTTGCCTCATCAACAACATAAGCCTCCTTCTGTTTAACAAGAGATGCAATTTCTGTAGTAAACCACGGTTCCCTTACCGTATCACTTCCTCTCTGCCTGACAGGGACATACCTATCAAAGACACGCAATATCTGTTCCTTAAACCAGCCCCACATTTCCATTGTCTGCATCCCCTGCATTTTGCTACCCCATTCTATGCACCCTAATTCTTGCCTAATTGCATTATAATTGCCTTTGCCCCATCGATAATCCTTGACCTGTGGCATATACCTATCCCTTTCCATGGCTAAACTAAATGTGAATTATGGTCACTCTCTCCAAAGTGCTCACCTGCAACTAAATCAAACACCTGGCCTGGTTCATTACCAAGCACCAGATCCAGTGTGGCCTCCTCTCTTGTCGGACCTTCTACCTTCTACATACTTCTACCCTCCTGTACACATTGGACAAAAACTGATCCATCCGACATACAAGATTTATAGCATTTCCAGTCAATGTTGGGGAAGTTAAAGTCCCCCATAATGACCACCCTGTTTCTTTCACTCCTACCCAGAATAGTTTTGCCAATCCTCTCTTCCATCTCCCTGGAACTCTGCATAGGCCTATAAAAAACTCCAAGCAATGTGACCTCTCCTCTCCTGTTTCTAACCTCAGCCCACACTACCTCAGTAGACGAGTCCTCGTCAAAAGTTCTCTCACCACTGTTATACTATCCTTGACTAACAAGGCCAAACCTCCCCCTCTTTTACTACCTTGCCTGTTCTTAATGAAAGATCTAAGCCCTGGAACCTGCAACTTCCATTCCTCACCCTGCTCTATCCATGTGGCCGAAATGGCCACAACATCGAAGTCCCAGGTACCTATCCATGCTGCTAGCTCACCTACCTTATTTCGGATAATTCTGACGTTGAAGTAGACACACTTCAAATCATAGAAGGAATCTTTCAGGCTCATGTCCAAGGCTCATGGCCTTCAGCTGCTTCATCAATGAGTATCACTTCTGCTAGCACATTTCTGTGACCCTGAAATCTTGTCCTTGCCCTCCCTATTCTCATCCTCCTGTACACTGCAACTACACTTCAGGTTCCCATCCCCCTGCTGAGCTAGTTTAAACCCATCCGAATAGCACCAGCAAATTTCCCACCCAGGTATTAGTACCCCTCTGGTTCAAATGAAGACTGTCCTGTTTGTACAGGTCCCAGCTTCCCCAGAATAAGCCCCAATTATCCAAGTACCTGATACCCTCCCTCCTGCACCATCCTTGCAGTGTTTAGCTGATATCTCTCCCTATTCCTTGCCTCGCAATCAAGTGGCACGTGTAACAAACCAGAGATAACAACTCTGTTTGTTCTAGCTCTCAGCTTCCACCCTAGTTCCCTGAAATCCTGCCTTACATCCCTATCTCTCTTTCTACCAATGTCATTGATACCTACGTGGACCATGACTTGAGATTGGTCACCCTCTCCCTTCAGGACTCCAAAGATACGATCTGAGACATCACGGACCCTGGCATCTAGGAGGCAACACACCAACCGTGAGTCTCGTTCATTCCCAACAAACATCTACTTGAGCCTGTAACAATTGAGTCACCAATGACTAATACTCTCTCCCTTTCCCTCCTTCCCTTCTGCACAACAGGGACAGGCTCTGTGCCAGAGACCTGGGCTCCACTGCATACCCCTGGTAAGTCATACCCCTCAACAGTATCCAAAATGGTATACATGTTTTTCAGGGCAACGACCACAGGGGATCTGTCCACTGACTGCTATTTCCTCCTTCGAACAGTCACTCAGCTTTCTTTGTGCCGAGGAGTAACCACTTCCCTATAACTCAACTATCACAGCCTCTGCCTCCCAAATAATCCGAAGTTCATGCAGCTCCCGCTCCAGTTCCCTAACATGGTCTTGGAGGAGAGAGAGAGTTGGGTGCACTTCCTGCAGATGTACTTGAATGGGACACTAATGGTGTCCCTCACCTCAAACATAATGCGGGAGGAACATTGCTCTCCCTGCACTGCCATCCCTGCTAGTCCCCCTATAACTAGCTGATTTGTCCCTCATCTTTAAAGTTAGAGGAGGCAGTTGGATGGGAGGCTCTACAATGGTAGGATCTTGGGTTGAGAAAACACTGACTTATGTAGCTGGACAGAAATAAAAATAAGAAGTCCCTCCTTTCCCATAAACATCTGCTTTCTGACTTCAAATATAAAAGCTCAAATCAGTGACTCACCACTCCCAGCAGGCCCCTGGTCCAAGCTCCCGCCCTTTTGAGTTGCTGCTGCCACTGAAAAACAGAAGAAAGTATATGTCATGTAGAGACAGCAGCAATTGAGTGAATCCTTCGAAGATTAGAAAGGCAGTACAAGTATAAGAGGGAAATGAGGAGGGTGGAAAGGGGACATGAGATAGCTTTGTCATATAGGGTTTAGGAGAATCAAAAGGAATTTTACAAATACATTTAGGACAAAGGGGTAACTTAGGGGGAGAATAGGGCCTCTCAAAGAGCAGCCTATGTGTGGAACCACATGAATAGGGGAGATACTAAACAAGTATTTTGCATTAGTATTTATTGTGAAGAAGGACATGGAAGATATAGAATGTGGGCAAATAGATGGTGACATCTTGAAAAATGTCCAAATTACATATGTGGAGGTGCTGGATGTCTTAAAATGCATAAATGTGGATAAATCCCCAGGGCCTGATCAGGTGTGCCGCAGAACTCTGTGAAAAGCTAGGGAAGTGTTTGCTGGGCCCCTTGCTGAGATATTTGTATCATTGATAGTCACAGGTGAGGTGACAGATGATTGGAGGTTGGCTAATGCGGTGCCACTATTGAAGGAAGGTGGTAAGGAAAACTATAGACCCATGAGCCTGACTTTAGTGGTGAACAAATTGTTGGAGGGAATCCTGAGAAACATGATTTACACATACCACCCCCGAGACAAAGAACAGGAAATGACATCACCACCGGAAATGAATCACCATCGGAAATAATATCACCAACCCAAAGTAACCCAAACATATAAATAGAAAGCAGGAATTATCAACAGTGCTTCGCCCGGAGGCCCACTGACGATGTTACCTAGTAGGGTGATGAAATGTCTGGAAATGAACCTTCCAGCTTAGTGAGCAAACCTACATCCATGTACCTCTGCTCAATGATGTCAGCCCAGCATGTAAGTGCCTCAGACAAGGCTAAAGCATTTATTACCAGCTTCAGGCAGAATGTATGAGTGCCCAATTTGTCCAGGATTCTTCCTGAGCTTCACAGATATGGGTGGTCAGACAATTTCAATCACTTCACACACTATCAAAAAGCCCAAAGGCATTGAATACAGCAAAGGCTATGGGTCATGACCACGTCCTAACTGCTTTCCTCAAAACGTGCTTGAAATCAGTCAGTCCTTAGCTAATCCATTCCAGTACAACTAAAACCCACTGGCATCTATCTGACAATGTGAATCATTGTCCACAAATGACTTGTCCACGAAATGTGCAAATTTGATCAGGTCAATTACAGCTTCATTCGTGTACGTTCACTCATCAACAAAATGATGGAAAGTGTTGTCAACAGTGCTATTAAGCAGTATTTATGTAGCAATAAGTCAATGGTAATGAAGACAAAAACTGCTTGGACTCATGCCTAATACAAAGGAAGATTTTGGTGGTTGTGGAAGCCAATCATCTCAGCCCAAGAACATCATAGAAGGAATCTTTCAGGCTCATGTCCAAGGCTCATGGCCTTCAGCTGCTTCATCAATGAGTATCACTTCCATCAGGTTGGAAATTTGGATGTTCACTGATGATTACACATTGTTCAGTACCACTCATAATTGTTGAGATACTGAGGCAGTTTGTTTTCATATGCAGCAAAAGCTAGATAACAGTTAGTTTTTAACTGGTATGTAACAAGTATCATTTGTGCCAGACAACTGTCATGGAATGACTAACACTAATAAAAGAGAATCTCACTACTAGGGCATTGCTTTTATTGAATTCCTCCCAACTTCTATATTCTTTAGGTTGCCATTGGCCAAAGTTTTGACTGGATCAACCACACAAATACTGTGGTTACAAGTACAGGTCAAACATTGAGAATACTGCAGTAGTTAAATTATTTTCAGACTCCCAAACCAGACCTCCGTGTTCAAGTTACTAGTTTGGAATGTGATGGAAGATTGTTCACTTGCCTGAATGAGTGCAGCTCCAATAATTATCAAAAACCTTGACATCATCCAAGACAGAACTACTGACTTAATCGCACCAATACTCACATTCAAGATTCACTTGATCCGTTATTGGTGCATAGTAGCAGCAATATATACCATTTGCAGGGTGCATTGCAAATGGTCATTAGGGCCTGTCTAACAGTTCCTTCCAAATCTAACACCTCTGCCTTCTAGAAGAACAACTGCAGATACATGAGAACACTACCATTCATCCAAGCAACATGCCATCCTGACTTTGGAAAAGTATTGCTGTAACCTCATTGTCACTAGATTAAAATCTTGGAACTCCCTAACAATATTATTGGTATCCCTACTCTGCTTCAATTCCAGAAGATAGTTCATTACTCCTTCTCAAGGGCAATTAGGAATGGATAATGAATGCAGTCTTTACCAGCATCACTCATTCCAAGAACAAAAAAAAGACAAAGTTTGTGTGATTGCTTAAATATCGCAAATAACATGTAAATGGAAGCTTTATGCTTGTGTCAAGAGAGGGAATATTTGAAATAAATACTGAACTGGTTTGGTATGCTTGGTAAAAACAATGACTGCAGATGCTGGAAACCAGATTCTGGATTAGTGGTGCTGGAAGAGCACCAACATCTCCGGGGCACCCACACTAGTCAACCATACCGCCCTGTGGCCCAACATTTCAACTCCCCCTCCCACTCTGCCGAGGACATGGAGGTCCTGGACCTCCTTCACCGCCGCTCCCTCACCACTAGACGCCTGGAGGAAGAATGCCTCATCTTACGCCTTTGAACACTTCAACCCCAGGGCATCAATGTGGACTTCAACAGTTTCCTCATTTCCCCTTCCCCCACCTCACCCTAGTTCCAAACTTCCAGCTCAGCACTGTCCCCATGACCTGTCCTACCTGTCTATCTTCTTTTCCACCTATCCATTCCACCCTCCCCCTGCCCCCGACCTATCACCTTCATTCCCCTTCCCCACTCACCTATTGTACTCTATGCTACTTTCTCCCCACCCCCACCCTCCTCTAGCTTATCTCTCCACGCTTCAGGCTCTCTGCCTTTATTCCTGATGAAGGGCTTTTGCCCAAAATGTCGATTTTACTGCTCCTCGGATGCTGCCTGAACTGCTGTGCTCTTCCAGAATCTGGTTTGGTTTGCTTGCCTTTATTGGTCAGTGTGTTGATATTGGAGTTGGGAGATCATGCTGCGGCAGTACAGGACATTGGTTAAGACACTTTTGGAGTATTGTGTGTGCAATTCTGGTCTCTCTGCTGGAGAAAGAATGTTGTAAAACTTGAAAGGGTTCAGAAAAGATTTACAAGGATTTTGCCAGGATTGGAGTTTTTGAGCTATAGGGAGAGGCTGCATAGTCTGGTGCTATTTTCTCTGGAGCATCAGAAGCTAAGGGGTGACCTTATAGAGGTTTATAAAATCATGAGGGGCATGGATAGGGTAAATAGGCAAAGTCTTTTCTCTGGGGTGGGAAGTCATAAACTAGATGGCTTAGGTTAAGGTGAGGGGGGGAAAAATATAAAATGGATCGAAGGGGCAACTTTTTCACGCAGAGGGTGGTGCATGTATGGATTGAGCTGCCAGAGGAAGTGGTGGAGACTGGTACATTTAAAAGGCATCTGGATGGGTATATGAATAGGAAGGGTTTATAGGGGCATGGACTAAGTGCTGGCAATTGGGATTAGATTTATATCGGATAACTGTTCCGCATAGAGAAGATTAGATTAGATTACTTACAGTGTGGACACAGACCCTTCGGCCCAACAAGTCCACACCGACCCGCCGAAGCGTAACCCACCCAGACCCATTCCCCTACACCTAACACTACGGGCAATTTAGCATGGCCAATTCGCCTAACCTGCACATTTTTTGGATTGTGGGAGGAAACCGGATAACCCGGAGGAAACCCACGCAGACTCGGGGGGAATGTGCAAACTCCACACAGTCAGTCGCCTGAGGCGGGAATTGAACCCGGGTCTCTGGTGCTGTGAGGCAACAGTGCTAACCACTGTGCCTCTGTGCCGCCCACTGTGCCATCGTGCCGCCCACAGAAGTTGGACTGAAGGGTCTATTTCCAGGATTATCTCTCTGTGATTCGATGACTCTATCTGAGTGTTACTTTGTTTTAGCTAAGTCTGAGTTGTGTCGAGTTGTCTGACGTGATTCTCACCATGAGGCCCAGTGAGTTTTCTCATCATATCTTACCAAATTCACTTCATCAATGGCACATAGCAAGTATCCCGGATTTCATTGAAATCCACTCATGCCATCTTTAAAAGCCTATTGTGCGTCAAGACAAGCATTGTCAGTCGATAGCTGATCAGCATGATTCTGACCTTTGCTTGGAACATCGCAAATGAGAGATACAGATGTCAAGCTTTGTGGGCAGGAGACTGGAGATTCTGCTGGATAGGATCATGCTGACTTGGTTTTCCTCCAGGGTCAGCAGTGGAGGTCAAGATACCATACTGTGACTGCATGATCCAAGGTTGCCACCTAGGTTCAGGCAGTCGCAGCCAACTGGAGGAATGCCCAGCACTATAAGAAGAAAGTCAGTGTGCTTCTACACTCCATGCACTGGTGGTCATTTTCCAAGATTCTATACAGTCTGGAACAGTTCCTACAAATTGGAAGGTAACTATGTAACCCCCCCTATTTAATTTATTTTTAATTTAACCTATTTTTCTAACCAACTTGTTCAGAGATGTTATCACATACCTCTGGAGCAGGTAGAACCTAAGCCCAGGCCTGCTAGAGATGGTCCACCAGAGGTGCCTTGATTTAACAAGGGAGGCAGAGATAAACCAGGAATTGTACCACTCGGCAAAGAGGAACCAGTCTTCTATGAGGAAAATGCTCCAATCCTCGATCAAACATTTAATAGCTGAATGTTTGGAAAAGAGTTGAATGATCAGAAAGAGTCAGCATGGATTTAAGAAGGGGAAATCATGCTTGACAATTTTGTTGGAAAACTTTGAGGATGTAATTTATAGTGTTGATAAGGGAAGCCAATGGATTTATTTGGACTTTCAGAAGTCCCACATAAGAGATTAGTGTGTAAAATTAAAGCACATGGGATTGAAAATCTTGTATTGAAAAGGATAGAAAGCTGATTGGCAGTCAGTAAACAAAGAGTAGGATTAAATGGGTCCTTTCCCAAATGGCAGGCAATAACTAGTGGGATACCACAGCGATCAGTGTTAGGACCCCAGTTATTCACAGTGTATATTAATGATTTAGATGAGGGAACTAAATGTAATCTCTCCAAATGTGCTGATAACTCAAAGATGGGTGGGAAAGTGAAATGTGAGTAGAATGCAGAGATGCTTCAGTATGATTTGGACAGGCTGAGTGAGTGGGCAAATGCATGACAAATGCAGTATACTGAGGGTATCCAATGTGGGAGCAAAAACAGCAAGGCAGATTATTATCTGAATAACTATAAACTGAGAGAGGAGAATATGCAATGAGATCTGGGTATCCTTGTACACTGATCACTGAAAGTAAGCATGCAAATGCAACAGGGGGTCAAGAAGACAAATGATATGTTGGCCTTCATAGCAAAAGGGTTTGAGTACAGGAGCAGGGATGTCTTGCTGCATTTATACAGAGCCTCGATGAGACCACAATTGGAATGTTTTGTGCCTTTTCGTCCTCTTATCTGAGGAAGGATGTAAAACCTCCAACAAATACATATTCTACTGCCCTCTGCTTTCAACATTCCAAAGTGACCATTGTCTCTGCAACACTTCTGTCTACTCCTCTATTACTCCTAACATCAGATGATCACTGTAAAATTCCAATTAGGAGGGCACAGATTGTCCAAAATACATGGTTTAGAACTCAAAGCTGGTTTTAAACTATTTATTAAGGCTATGAAGCAGCAGCAGTTTAAATATGATACATTGGAAAAAGCATAATGACCCATGACAATGGGGAGTACTTTACTGATCTTAGAGGACAAGCAGATGGATGATGCAGAATGTTAATCTTTGTAGCTCATGGCATAAGCATTCTGCTCATTCGCTGAAGCGTGAAACTGAGTGAGAGGAAGATCTTTCTCGACTTTTCCTCCAACTTTCCTGATCTGCCATTTAAACAGGACAGCTGCTTTAACAAGGACATCCTCCGGAATTTGAGAAACAGTTAATATATTTTATTTCCAGATTCTGGTTGCTCACATCTATCACTAGCTCGAACCTTTTGAATCAATGATTGCAGAAAAGGTACACAAGTTATCAGATCAAGATGTCGACTTAGGGATGTCAACATGGAAGCCTGAATCACAAAACCTCAAAATTTCCACAGAGTCATGATAGAGTTTTTCAAGGAGAGAAAAACAAAAACCTCTGTCAGATGGCCTTCTCATGTACCTGCTAATTCTATTAGAATTCTATAGCTTTCCAACAAAACAATTGAACTTATATAGCTTTGCAGAAAATTGCTGTTCCATTCTCAACTATGATTCTGAGCTTGGAGTTGGCTGTTATTTTAATTCTTCACTCCATTCTAACTGTGGCTTCTCTGTCCTTGGTCTTCTATGCTGTTCTAGTGAAACCCTAGAAACAACGTCTCATCCTTAATGGTCTCCTGATCTCAGCATGGAGTTCAACAATTTTAAGTCATAACCTGAGCCTTTGTTTTGTTTTGTTATTGTGTGGCAACTTTTGGTAATGATTCTGCATTTCCCAATTACATCTCTTCAGATGTAATTTGCTTGTCTGAACACCTCTTTTTCTTTTTCACCATCTCTTTTATGATTTGATCTTCCCGTTTGTTTTTCTCCTCCCATTTCCCTATCTTTGTACTTGTTTTAAACCTATTATATTTCTATATTTTTCCAGTTCTGATGAAGGCCATTGAACTGAAAATTAATTCTGTTGCTCTGCCCACAGATGCTGCCAGACCTACTGAGTATTTCCAGCGATTTCTGTTCTTATAACACCACTTGCTTTGTTGGAACTGCCTGACAAATCATGGCAGAGTCAATCTTGATTTTTGTATCTCTTTCAATCATGAAACTTAAGGGTGGTTTTACTTTGTACTGTGATTTCAGTTGACCAGCTAGAATTATAAAATTATTAAAAATTAAAAGCAAAGCATTTGGAAAATAGTGACAGGATCTCACAGAGTCAGCAAGGATTTACTATTTTTTTCAATGTATACTTGGTGGAGTTGTCAAAGGAAACCAGGGGATGTGGTTTACTTGGATGCTCAGAAGGCTATTGATAAGGTCCCACATAAGAGATTAGCATGTAAAATTAAGATTCATAGGATTGGGGGTATTGTACTGGAATGGACAGAGAACTGGTTGGCAGCAAGGAAACAAATATTTGGAATAAATGGGTCTTTTTCCAAGTGCAGCCAGTGGCCAGGGGAGTACTGCAGGAATCAGTGTTTGAACCCGAATATTTAAAATATATATTAATGATTTCGATGAGGGAACCAATTGTAATATCTCAAACATGCAAATGGCACAAAGCTGGATTGGAGGGTAAACTGAGGAAGATGACGAGATGCTTCACTGTGAATTGGACAGGTTAAATGAGTGTGCAGATCCTTGGCCGATGGAGTCAAAGAGTCATAGAATAATACAGCATGGAAGCAGGCCCTTTGGCCTAACTGGTCCATGCTGACCATAGTGCCCATTCAGCTAGTTCCAATTGCCTGCATTTGATCCATATCCCTCTAAACCCTTCCCATCCATGTACCTATCCAAGTATTTTTAAATGTTGCTGTTGTACCTGCCTCAAATCACTTTCTCTGGCAGCCCATTCCATATACACACACTCTCTGTGTGAAAAGTTGCCCCTCAGGTATTTAGAGTGAAAGAGTAAAGAGATGTACAGCACAGAAATAGACCCTTCAATCCAACTCGACCATGCAGACCAGATATCCCAACCTAATCTAGTCCCATTTGCCAGCACTTGACCCATATTCCTCTAAACCACCCCCATATTCCTTGGGGGGGGGGTTAAACTAACTCTGCAGGGGCATGGGAACCCAGAATGTAGCTTTAGGGTGCAGGACCTGGAGTGTAGGGAGGTTAGGAACATGGCATCAATTTCAAAGGAGGGTGCCTGTAAACAGGAAAGTGGTTTGAAGTGTGTATACTTCAATGCAAGAAGTATACGAAATAAGGTAGGTGAACTTGCAGCGTGGGTTGGTACCTGGGACTTCGATGTTGTGGCTATTACGGAGACATGGGTAGAACAGGGACAGGATTGGCTGTTGCAGGTCCCAGGGTTTAAATGTTTTAGTAGGGTCAGAGGTGGGGGTAAAAGAGGGGGAGGTGTGGCATTGCTTGTCAAAGATAGTATTACAGCTGTGGAAAGGACGATGGATGAAGACTTGCCATCTGAGGTAGTTTGGGCTGAGGTTAGGAATAGGAAAGGTGAGGTCACCCTGTTAGGAGTTTTTTACAGGCCTCCTAATAGTCCTAGAAACATCGAAGAAAGGATTGCGAGGATGATTCAAGAGATGAGTGAAAGTAATAGGGTGGTTGTTATGGGGGACTTTAACTTTCCTGATATTGATTGGGAAAGCTATAGCTCAAGTTCGTTAGATGGGTCAGTGTTTGTCCAATGTGTGCAGGAGGGTTTCCTGACACAATATGTAGATAGGCCAACAAGAGGTGAGGCCATACTGGATTTGGTTCTGGGTAACGAACCAGGCCAGGTGATGGAATTAGAGGTAGGTGAGCACTTCGGGGACAGTGACCACAATTCGGTGACTTTTACTCTAGTGATGGAGAGGGATAAGTGTGCACTACAGGGCAAGAGTTATAGCTGGGGGCAGGGAAATTATGATGCGGTGAGGCATGACTTAGGATGTGTGGCTTGGAAAAGTAAGCTTCAAGGCAAGGGCATAATTGATATGTGGAGCTTGTTCAAGGAGCAACTATTGAGTGTTCTTGATAAGTATGTACTCGTCAGGCAGGGAGGAAAGGGTCGTGTGAGGGAGCCGTGGTTTAATAAGGAATTGGAATCCCTTGTTAAATGGAAGAGGGTGGCCTATGTAAAGATGAGGCGTGAAGGTTCAATTGGGGTGATTGAGAGTTATAAGGTAGCCAGGAAGGACCTGAAGAGAGAGCTAAGAGCAACAAGGAGGGGACATGAAAGGTCCTTAGTTAGTAGGATTAGGGAAAACCCTAAGGCTTTCTATAGGTATGTCAGGAATAAAAGAATGACTAGGGTAGGAATATGTCCAGTCAAGGATAGTAGTGGGAAGTTGCGTGTGGAGTCTGAAGAGATTGGGGAGACACTGAATGAATACTTTTCGTCAGTATTCACTCAGGAACAGGACATTGTTGTCGATGTGAATACTGAGTCACAATTAAGTAGAATGGATGGCTTTGAGGTATGTAGAGAAGAGGTGTTGGAAATTCTGGAAAGGGTGAAAATAGATAAGTCCCCTGGGCTTGATGGCATTTATCCTAGGATTCTCTGGGAAGCAAGGGAGGAGATTGCAGAGCCATTGGCCTTGATTTTTATGTCCTCGTTGTCTACAGGAGTAGTGCCAGAAGATTGGAGGCTAGCAAATGTGGTTCCCTTGTTCAAGAAGGGGAGTAGGGATAACCCTAGTAAGTATAGGCCGGTGAGTCTCACTTCTGTTGTGGGCAAAATCTTAGAGAGAATTGTAAGGGATAGGATTTATGAACATCTGGATAGGAATAATGTGATCAAGGATAGTCAGCATGGTTTTGTGAAGGGCAGGTCGTGCCTCACAAACCTTATTGAATTCTTTGAGAAGGTGACTAAGGAGGTGGACGAGGGGAAAGCGGTAGATGTGGTGTATATGGATTTTAGTAAGGCGTTTGATAAGGTTCCCCATGGTAGACTACTGCAAAAAATACGGAGGTATGGCATTGAGGGTGAGTTGGAGGTTTGGATTAGGAGTTGGCTGGCTGGAAGAAGACAGAGGGTAGTAGTTGATGGCAAAGGTTCATCTTGGAGTGCCGTCACTAGCGGTGTTCCGCAAGGATCTGTTTTGGGACCATTGCTGTTTGTCATTTTTATAAATGACCTGGAGGAGGGGTTAGAAGGTTGGATGAGCAAGTTTGCGGATGATACGAAAGTCGGAGGAGTTGTAGACAGTGAGGAAGGATGTGGCAGGTTACAGCGGGATATAGATAAGCTGCAGAACTGGGCAGAAAGGTGGCAAATGGAGTTCAATGTAGCTAAGTGTGAGGTGATTCACTTTGGTAAGAGTAACAAAAAGATGGGGTACTGGGCTAATGGTCGGATACTTGGTAGTGTGGATGAGCAGAGGGATCTTGGTATCCATGTACACAGATCTTTGAAAGTTGCCACCCAGGTAAATAGTGCGGTGAAGAAGGCATATGGCATAATGGCTTTTATTGGTAGAGGAATTGAGTTCCGGAGTCCTGAGGTCATGTTGCAGTTGTATTAGACTCTGGTGCGGCCACATCTGGAGTATTGTGTGCAGTTTTGGTCGCCATACTATAGGAAGGATGTGGAGGCACTGGAACGGGTGCAGAGGAGGTTTACCAGGATGTTGCCTGGTATGGTAGGAAGATCGTATGAGGAAAGGCTGAGGCACTTGGGGTTGTTTTCATTGGAGAAAAGAAGGTTTAGGGGTGACTTGATAGAGGTGTACAAGATGATTAGGGCTTTAGATAGGGTCGACAGTGAGAATCTTTTTCCACATATGGAGTCAGCTATTACAAGGGGGTATAGCTTTAAATTAAGGGGTGGTAGGTATAGGACAGATGTTAGGGGTAGGTTCTTTACTCAGCGAGTCGTGAGTTCATGGAATGCCCTGCCAGTAGCAGTGGTGGACTCATTATGGGCATTTCAGCGGGCATTGGATAGGCATATGGAGGATAGTGGGCTAGTGTAGGTTAGGTGGGCTTGGATCGGCGCAACATCGAGGGCCGAAGGGCCTGTACTGCGCTGTATTCTTCTATGTTCTATGTTCTATAAACCCTTCCTATTCATATACCCATCCAGATGCCTTTTAAATGTTGCAATTGTACCAGCCTCCACCACTTCTTCTGGCAGTTCATTCTATACACGCACCACTCTCTGCGTGAAAAAGTTGCCCTTCAGGTCCCTTTTATACCCTTTCCCTCTCATCTTAAACTTATGCTCTCTAGTTCTGGACTCCTCCGCCCCAGGGAAAAGACCTTGTCTATTTGCCCTATCCATGGTCCTCATGATTTTATAAACCTCTATAAGGTCACCCTCAGTCTACGATGCTTCAGGGAAAACAGCCCCAGCCTATTCAGCCTGTCCAGCCTCTCCCGATAGCTCAAATCCTCCAACCCTGGAAACATCCTTATAAATCTTTTCTGAACTCTTTCAAGTTTCACAACATCCTTACGATAGGAAGGAGATCAGAATTGCACGCAATATTCCAACAGTGGCCTAACCAATGTCCTGTACAGCCATAACCTGATCTCCCAACTCCTTTACTCAATACTCTAACCAATAAAGGAAAGCATAGCAAACGCCTTCTTCGCTATCCTATCTACCTGCAACTTTACTTCCAAGGAGCTATGAACCTGCACTCCAAGGTTTCTTTGTTCAGCAACACTCCCTAAGACCTTACCATTAAGTGTATAAGTCCAGCTAAAATTTGCTTTCCCAAAATGCAGCACCTCGCATTTATCTAAATTAAACTCTGTCTGCCACTCCTCAGTCCATTGGCCCATCTGGTCAAGATCTCTTTGTAGCCTGAGGTAACCTTCTTTGCTGTCTGCTCCACCTCCAACTTATGAACTATACCTGCTATGCTCACATCCAAATCATTTATAATAATGACGAAAAGTAGTGGACCCAGCACCGATCCTTGTGGCATTCCACTGGTCACAGGCCTCCAGTCTGAAAAACAACTTTCCACCACCACCCTCTGTCTTCTACCTTTGAGCCAGTTCTGCATCCAAATGGCTAGTTCTCCCTGTATTTCATGAGATCTAACCTTGCTAATCAGTCTCCCATGAAGAACCTTATCAAACGCCTTACTGAAGTCCATATTGATCACCTCCACGTCTTCTACCCTCATTAATCCTCTTTGTTACTTTTTCAAAACTCGATCAAGTTCATGAGACATGATTTCCCACATACAAAGCCATGTTGACTATCCCTAATCAGCCCATGCCCTTCCAAATACTTATAAATCCTGTCCGTTAGGATTCCCTCCAATAACTTGCCAACGACAAGCTCACCAGTCTATAGTTCCCTGGTCTGTCCTTACCACCTTTCTTAAATAATGGTACCACATTAGCCAACCTCCAGTCTTCTGGCACCTCACCTGTGACTGTCGATGATACAAGTATCTCAGCAAGGGGCCCAGCAATTACTTCCCTAGCTTTCCATAGAGTTCCATGGTACACCTGATGAGGTCCTGGGGATTTATCCACCTTTATGTGTTTCAAGACATCCAGCACTTCCTCCTCTGTAATATGAACATTTCTCAAGATGTCACCATCTATTTCCCTACATTCTATATCTTCCATGTCCTTCTCTACAGAAACACTGATGCAAAGTACTCGTTTGGTATCTCCCCCATCTCCTGCGGCTCCACACAAAGTTAAAAATCACACAACACCAGGTTATAGTCCAACAGGTTTAATTAGAAGCACACTAGCTTTCAGAGCGTCGCTCCTTCATCAGGTGGTAATACAGAATTTATAGCAAAAATTTACAGTGTGGTGTAACTGAAATTATACATTGAAAAATTGATTGTCTGTTCAGCCTTTCATCTCTTAGAATACCGTGATAGTTTCACTTCTTTCATGTGTAGATCACAAAACCTTTTTTTAAAAGTTGCATTCTCGGGTTAGCTGTTAACGATGGTGATAGCTAGAGAATATGTTAAAGGTGTTGGCCCCCTGTGTTCTCTGTCTGTGCCATGATGTTTAGATTGATTCTAATCTAAAGAGTGAGATAACGGAGTTTTACATGAATTCATGCAGTTTTTGAGCTCAGTTACATCACACTGTAAATTTTTGCTATAAATTCTGTGTGTTAGGATTAAGCCCTCCACTACCACCTGATGAAGGAGCGACGCTCCGAAAGCTAGTGTGCTTCTAATTAAACCTGTTGGACTATAACCTGGTGTTGTGTGATTTTTAACTTTGTACACCCCAGTCCAACACCAGCATCTCCAAATCTCTCTAATTACCCTTTTGTCCTTAATGTCCTTAATGTATTTGTAAAAACCCTTTGGATTCTCCTTAATCCTATTTGCCAAAGCTATCTCATGTCCCCTTTTTGCCCTCCTGATTTCCCTATTAAGTATACTCGTTACTGCCTTTATACTCTTCTGAGAATTCACTCGATCTCTCCTGTCTATACCTGACATATGCTTTCTTCTTTTTCTGAACCAAACCCTCAGTTTCTCTCGTCATCCTACACCTACCAGCCTTTCCTTTCACCCTAACAGGAATATATTGTCTGTGGACTCTCGTTATCTCATTTCTGAAGGCTTCACATTTACCAGCTGTCCCTTTACCTGCAAACATCTTCACCCAATCAGCTTTTGAGTGTTCTTGCCTAATACCATCCTCTAATTTAGAACGTCAACTGTTAGATCTGGTCTGACCTTTTCCATCACTATTTTAAAACTAATAGAATTACGGTCGCTGCTCCTCAACTGATACCTCAGTCACCTGCTCTGCCTTATTTCCCAAGAGTAGATCAAGTTTTGCACCTTCTCTAGTAAGTACATCCACATATATCCTCTCCATCTAAACCCTTAACACTATGGCAGTCCTAGTCTATATTTGGAAAGTTAAAATCCCCTACCATAACCACCCTATTATTGTTACAGATACTGAGATCTTCTTACAAATTTATTTCTCAATTTCCCACTGACTATTAGGGGGTCTATAGTAAAATCCCAATAAGGTGATCATCCCTTTCTTATTTCTCAGTTCCACCCAAATAACTTCCCTGGATGTATTTCTGGGAATATCCCCCCTCAGTACAGTTGTCATGCTATTCTTCATCAAAAATCCCACTCCCCCTCCTCCCTGCCTCCCTTTCTATCATTCCTATAACATTTGTATCCTGGAACACTAAGCTGCCATTCCTGTCCATCCCTAAGCCACTTTTCTGTAATTGTTACGATATCCCAGTTGCACGTTCCTAACCATGCCTTGAGTTCATCTGCCTTCCCTGCTCGGCATCTTGCATTGAAATAAATGCAGTTTAATTTATTAGTCCTACATTGTTCTCTGCTTTGTTCCTGCCTGCCCTGGCTGTTTGACTCACTTCTTTTCTCAACTGTCCCAGTCTCAGATTGATCTCTTTCCTCAGTATCTCCCTGGGTCCCACCACCCCATCACCACACCACCACCACCTTCTCCCCTCCCCCTCCCTTACTAATTTAAATCCTCATAAGCTGCTCTAGCAAATCTCCCTGCCAGTATATTTGTCCCCTTCTAATTTCGGTGCAATCCGTCCTTCTTGTACAGGTCACTTTACCCCAAAACAGCTTCCAATGATCCAAAAATGTGAATCCTTCTCCTGTACACCAGCTCTTCAGCCACGCAGTCTGTATGTATTCTCCTATTCCTACCCTCACAAACTCATAGCACCAGGAGTAATCCAGATATTACTATCTTTGAGGACCTCCTTTTAAAATTCCTGCCTAACTTTCTATATTCTCCCTTCAGAATCTCTTCCTTTTCCCTTCCTATGTTGTTGGTACCAATGTGTACAATGACCTCCTGCAGGTCCCTCTCCCCTTTGAGACCATTCTGCACCCTCTCTGAGACATCCTTGATCCTGGCACCAGGGAGGCAACACATCATTCTGATTTATCGCTGCTGGCTACAGAAACGTCTGTCTTTTCCCCTGACTAGAGAGTCCCCTAACACAATCGATCACTTGGATCCCGATATATCCCTCATTACATTAAAGCCGGTTTTGATACCAGAAACTTGGCTGTTTGTGCTACATTCCCATGATAATCCATCACCCCCTACATTTTCCAAAATAGCATACTTGTTTAAAGTGGGAATAGCCACAAAAGACTTCTGTATTACCCGTCTACCCCCCCACAACTTTCTTGGAGTTAACCCATCTGCCTGACTGTATCTGCGGCTTTTCTCCCTTCCTATAACTGCCATCCATCACACCCCCTAGCTCTTTGTAAATTCTTCATTGCCTCGAACTGTCGCTCTAACCGATCCAGGATTCGCAACCAATGACATTTATTGCAGATATAACCCTCAGTAACCCTTAAACTTTCCCGAAACTCCCACATCCGACAAGAAGAGCATATCACTCTAATAAAGGCCATTTTGCTCCTTCCAATCATTTCTTAAATCATTCCCCTCTTGCCTTAAACTGATGCCCTCTTGTTTTCAATTCCACAACCTCGGAAAAAGGACTATATGCATTCATCCTATTTAGCCCCTCATGATTTTATACACCCTCAGTAAGGTCATCTCTCCTTCCCCTATGTTCCAATGAATAAAGTCATATCCTGGCCAACCTCTCCCTGTCCCTCAGGGCTGCTAGTCCTGGCAATATCCTCATAAATCTTCTTGGCACACTTTCCAGTTTAGAACATAGAATAGTACAGCACAGTACAGGCCCTACAGCCCTTAGTGTTATGCCGAACTTTTATTCTACTCTAAGATTAAGCTAACCCACATAGCCTTCATTTTACTATCATCCATGTGCCTATCCAAGAGTTGCTTAAATTTCTCTAATGTATTTACTGTACTACCATTGCTGGCAGTGCATTCCACGTGCCCTTCACTCTCTATGTAAAGAACCTATCTTTGACATCTCCCCTATACCTTTATCCACTCACCTTATAATTATGCCCCCTCATGAAAACCATTTCCGTCCTGGGAAAATGTCTCTGGCTATCCACTCTATCTATGGCAGTCATCATCTTGCACACCTCTATCAAGTCACCTCTCATCCTTCTTGCCTCCAATGAGAAAAGGCCTCACTACCTCAACCTTTCTTCATAAAATATGCCTACCAGTCCAGGCAGCATCCTGGTAAATCTCCTCTGCACCCTCTCTAAAGCTTCCACATCCTTCCTATAATGAGGCAACCTGAACTGAACGCAATATTCCAAGTGTGGTCTAACCAGAGCTTTATAGAGCTGCTGTATAATCTCATGGCTCTTAAACTCAATCCCCCTACTAATGAAAGCCAACACACCATACGCCTTCTTAACAACCCTATCAGCTTGGGTGGCAACTTTGAGGGATCTATGCACATGGACCCCAAGATCCCTCTGTTCCTATACACTGCCAAGATTCTTGCTTTTAACCCTGTAATCTGCATTCAATTTCCACCTTCCAAAGTGAATCACTTTACACTTTTTCGAGTTGAAATCCATCTGCCACTTCTCAGCCCTACTCTGCATCCTGTCAATGTCCCGTTGCAACCTGCAACAGCCTTCCACTATCCACCACTCCACCAATCTTCGTCAGCAAACTTACTAACCCAACCTTTCACCTCCTCATCCAAGTCACATATAAAAACCACAAGGAGAAGAGGCACAAGAACAGATCCCTGCAGAATACCACTGGTCACTGAACTCCAGGCTGAATACTTTCCATCTACTCACACTTTGTCTTCTATGGGCCAGCCAATTCTGTATCCAGACAGCCAAATTTCCCAGTATCCCATGATTCCTTACTTTCTGAATGAGCCTACCATGGAGAATCTTATCCAGCGCTTTACTAAAATCCATATGCACCACATCCAGTGCTCTGCCTTCATCAATGTATTTTACTATGCCTTTCCTATAACAGGATGTGCAAAAACTGTACACAATACTCTAAGTGCGGCCTCACCAACGACTTATACAACTGTAGCATAATGTCCCAACTCATATACTCAGTGTCTCGACCAAGGAAGGCCAGCATGCCAAATGCCTTCTTTACTATCCTATCTCCCTGTAATGCTGCTTTCAAAGAAGTATGTACATGCACTCCTAGATCCCTCCATTGCACAACAGTCCTCAGGACCTTACCATTTACCATATAATTCCTATCTTGATTTGACTTTCCAAAATGGAAAACCAGGAAGACAGCTAACAATCCGCATACATGAACATCAACTAGCCACGAAACGACACGACCAGCTATCCTTAGTAGCCACACACGCAGACAACAAGCAACATGAATTCGACTGGGACAACAGTACTATCATAGGGCAAGCCAGACAGAGAACAGCCAGGGAATTCCTAGAGGCATGGCATTCATCCACAAACTCCATCAACAAACACATCGACCTGGACCCAATATACCAACCACTACAGCGGACAGCTGAAACTGACAACCGGAAGCGGCAGGGACAGACCACTATAAACACCGGAGGAAACATCAAAGAAGCGCTTCGCAGGAGGCTCCCAAGCACTGATGATGTCGCCTAGCCAGGGGACGAAACGTTTGCAACAAAAACTTCCAGCTCGGCGAACAGAACCACAACATATGCTCCTATTTTCTTTGTTTCTAGGTTTTATCATGAGCCCTATATTGAATATATATCATTTATGTGTTACCTCAATTTAGTTTCAAAGTGTACCTTAAGTCTTTCAAAATTTCTGAATCTTTCTTTTCATATCTTTGGAGAGATTTAGGATACAATGCACTTTTTAAACAATCTTTCCCCAACAATGATAAGCAAACTATTTGTAGCTGCAGTGACATATTAATTCAATTTGTTGTAATCTCATTGTTTTGATATTGCCAGTGGAAAAAGTTATAACTTTTGTTTCAAGTGGCTCTTCATTTCAATTTGCACTTGGATAGGATAACTAGCAACGTGGTTTCAGCTAAGGCCTGTTTCATTGTTCTTTTTTGTGGCTTCCTGTAAGCAGCAGTCAACATTTCTGTATTCCTTTCTCTATAGCTCTGCTTATGTACAGTTCTTGAACACTCAATCTCAATTCTGCTGTGACATCAGGTTATTTGTCCACAGGACAACAGTCTAGCTTGTACTGTGTCTTTATTGTTCTGGCTGTAAGACGGAGTTCTTCGCTGAGTGTGCTGCATGACAATGGTCACATGACTACAGCAATCCAGGAAGTGTATTAACACAATATTGCATTTCCATCCAAGTAGCAACTTCTGATTGACCAGTGACTGTTGTTCAATGCGATTGCATTGAATCATGGAGAAGGCATAATGCTGACCAGTTAAGGGCTTGACAAGCATAGGATCCAAAACAAAACAGAAATTGCTGGATAAATTCAGCAGATCTGGCAGCATCTGTGGAGACACAGCAGAGTTAACGATTTGGATCGAGAGATCATTCTTCTGAAGAAGCATCTTAGGACCGAACCTGCATCAATTACATTAAATACAACCTCATTTCTCCACTACATCACCTCTCTTATTTTAGTACCTGTCTTCCAATAGTTGCTATTTTGTCTTGATCTGTTAGATTACCTTTAGTATATGCCACTAATTGAATAATTTTAAAAAATTATTTGTGGGATGTGGATGTTGCTAGCTCACCAGCATTTATTGCCTGACCCTGGTTACCCTTGAAAAGGTGATAGTGAGCTGCCTTTTTGAATCACTACAATCTATTTGCTGTCGGTTGACCCAAAATGCTCTTGGGGGAAGCATCCCTCAGCCACAGTGAGGGAACAGTGATATATTTCAAAGTCAAGATGGTGAGTGACTTGGAGGGGAACTTGTTAGTGGTTATATTTCCATGTATCTGCTGCTCTTGCCCTTCTTTATGGAAGTGATTGTGGTTTGAAAGGTACTGTCTAAGCATCTATGGTGAATTTCTGTAGTGCATTTTTATAGATAATACACATTACTGTTCATGAGGTTTGGTTGTGGATGGTGTGGATGCTTGGGGATGTGGTACCAATCAAACAGACGACTTTGTCTTGGATGGTGTCAAGCTCCTTGAATGTTGTATGAGCTGCACATATCCAGTCAAGTGGGAAGTATTCCATCACCTGACCTGTACCTTGTAGATGATGGACAGACTTTGGGAGTCAGAAGGTGCATTACTCACCATAGTATTCTTAGCCCCTGACCTGTTTTTGTTGTCACTGTGTTTATGTCGTGAGTCCAGTTGAATTTCTGGTCAATGGTAATCCCCAGAATGTTGATAGTGGGTGATTCAGTGGTGGTGACACCATTGAATATTAAGGGGCGGTCTCCTATCGGAAATGGTCATTGCCTGTCTATAATCATCTCAATAAGAGATGTTATTCCTCTTGTCCATTTTGGATATAAATTTATGTTGACTATCCTACTTCTTCTGCTTATTTTTGAAGTAATGCTCCAGGATGCTGTAACTTTATATCTCACATTTTTCCTTTTGCTCTCCATCCAAACAGTCAGTTTCTACTTCTGGTTCAAGATGTCATCAGACAGTAAACCACTCATTAAATCCATTATTTTTCATGCACAAGCTGACTACAGTGAAGCTTGGCTGTATAAACTGTTGAAGAGAAAATGAGGTCTGCAGATGCTGGAGATCAGAGATGGAAATGTGTTGCTGGAGAAGCGCAGCAGGTCAGGCAGCATCTAGGGAACAGGATATAAACTGTTGGTCATGTACTTGCACGAAATACAGTGAGATATCAATATGAACAAATCCATTCTTTTTGTTAGATTCTTATTACATAGACAGGGGCATCATGTGCTAATTCTTGTTGACATTTTATTTGCTGTTCAACAACAGAACAAGGCTATGATTAGTGAATCGGTAAAGTTCTTTTCAAGATTGCCTGTGTTCCCCTGATAGCAGCATTGATGTCTGCAACAGTCATTAGTGTTATTTATCATTACTGACAGAAATCAAGGAAAGTTTTCTGCAGCTTGTTTTTGCCACCTTGGCAGCATGAGGTAATTGGCCTTGTGATTTAAATCCTTTCCTAATGATTGACTATTTATGTCACCTTAGCTCACAGAACTATATGAAGGTGCCTTGGCAAAAAAAATGTGATTGATCAAAACAACTTGCAGATGCATATGTTGTGCACAGATTAGAAGCACCTGGATTTTTTCTGGAGATATTGAACAGTTTGAATACAAATTTCCTTACTATAGATCTTATTTCTCTGTTTTCATATATTTATTTACATTTCCATTCCACCACATTTTGAGTAAAGTTGTAGGACTACACGGCTGAGAGTTAGTAAAATTTTCCAGTTAAATTATTGAAGTATGTTTACTCTGTATTTTTTCATAAAATTAGTCAGCTCATCTTCTGTTGAATATCCCATTCAAAGCTTGTTACCTCCACACCTGATAATACCTCTGTGAAGATTAGATTACTTACAGTGTGGAAACAGGCCCTTCCGCCCAACAAGTCCACACCAACCCTTTGAAGAGCAACCCACCCAGACCCCTACATTTACCCCTTCAATTTAGCATGGACAATTCACCTATTTGATCTGATTATAATGGATGCAGTTTGCAAAAAGATATGTTAAGCAACTTTTTGGATTGTGGGAGGAAACCCAAGCAGTCACGGGGAGAAAATGCAAACTCCACACAGACAGTTGCCTGAGGCGGAGAATTGAACCTGGGTCTCTGGTGCTGTGAGGCAGCAGTGCTAACCACTGTGCCACCATGCCACCTAAGTACTTGATATAGTTGTTACTGTCTTAAAATGACTAAATAAATGTTGGTTTCAGTTGTTGTTAAAGCTGAAGAAGCTCATCTATGAAAAGGCAATGACTTATGTGTCAGGCAAAAAAATGGGCAACTCCGCTTACACCAACAGTGCATCGCCTGGTTAATGAATGAAGGCAGAAAAATGGATGACTAGGCTCCACTCCAGAAACAAGCATGATGCCGCTTATGTATACTATGGAATCTTGATATCTGTTTTGATCCCATTGGCAATTTGTGCCACACTGAACATGGGTTGTGTCTAGTCAGTTGTGCTCAGCCATAATTGTAGACCTAAGAAGAAAATAAAGGACTCGTTCTCTGATTGGAATGTAATACGTGCTATTCCACAGAGATCTGTTTTGGGCTGTGGCTTATATATAAATGTATAAAAAGATGTTTATCAATTATTTACTTGGAAAAAACAGGGAGAATTATATTAGTTTGTGTATGGCATGAAGTTAGAAGTCACAGTAACAAAATCAAAATACTGCAACTGCTGGAAATCTGAAATGAAAACAGAAAGTGCTGGAGAACTCAGCATGTCTGGCAGAATCTCTTCAGGTGGCAAAACAAGTTGTGCAGATGGGAGAAGGATATTCGAAAAAGGTCATGGCAAAGTGAGTGGGCCAAAATAAAGGAGATGGAGTATATTGTGGGAAATTGGTCAGGGCATTTCTAATGATCAATACGTAATCAAGGGTGAAAAAGGATACCTTTAACTTTACGACATATGAGGGTAATGTGAGTAGTCAACTGTATTTGTTTCTAAAACTATAAATGCATAATATGTTTCTAGCCATTTGATGTAACTGTCTTACAGTTGCTGAACGGTTGCTTAACATATCTTTTTGCAAACTGCATCCATTATAATCAGATCAAATAGGAAAGATGTAATAGGAAAGATAAAAATGCTAATCAAACATTGGTAGATCTGATATTCTGGAAGCCTGAAATGTTTGGGAGCTGGAGGTGACTAGGGTTGACAAAGTAGAAAAAAGTCAAACTGTGACTTCATTAGAAGGCTGAAATTTGATTGGTTGGTGAGTAATACAGCTCCAAATTCAGGAGTTCATCTAAGTAATTGAAAAATATAATTTTCAATGTAAAACAAATAAGTAAAGCATTCTATTTTCCTGTATTTGAGAGACATCAACATCAGGGAAGTGAGTAGCTGGTGAGTTTCTCATTTTTAACTAGTAAAGTTTTGTGCTAGTAAGGTTTATTATAATAGCAAGCACAATTGTATATTTGTTCACTCCAAGTGTGTACAATTAGAGAAGAAATAGCCAACCACTAGGATATCAAAAAGACCAGGTAGTTAGTGCTGGGGTCCACAAACATAATGGATGTTTTATCTGTGGAGAGCAGCAAGAACCAAGTCCATGACATCAGTGGTCAGTGCGAGGGAGGGTGGGATATGGACCCCAAAACACTGGAATGTCAATAATGTTGGAAGATTTGATTGTTAAGCAGACAGCAGGCATTTCTGCAGCCTCAGACTTGAATCAAGGATGTTCTATTGCCTCTCTGGTGCCAGAGCCAAGGATGTCACTTAATTGGCACCATAAGAGGATGAAACTGCCAGCAGTTGTGGTCCACTTGAACCAAAACCATAGTTTGAAAGAGGAATGTGGTCCTTCAGTCACAATGTAGGATTTTAAGTGAGAAATTAGCATGGAAACCTCAAAAAGTAAGAATGGTTGGATTAATCCTAGTAGCACTTGCTAGTGAGTATAGAAAAAGGAGAAATATGAGCCTGAAAAGATAATGCAGGAGGGAGGGCTTTATATTCCTGGGACATTTGAACCAGCTCTGGGGAAATTTTGTTTTATAAACCAATTTTTTTAATCAACCTGTTATTACACACCACAGTTCTGATGAAGAATCACTGTGACTCAAAAATATTAGCTTGCTCTGGATGTACATGTTCTCTCTTCATGGATGATGCCTGACCCGCTTTGATCTCCAGCATTTTTTGTTTTCAGTCATGTTATTACAGACCTCAGGAGCAGGTCGAACTTGAACCTGGTTGTCTTTGCTCCTGGTTGTCTTTGTAGGAGCAAATTACTGCAGATGCTGGAATCTATACTGAAAACAAAACATGCTGGAGATCACAGCAGGTTAGGCGGCATCCATGGAGAGAAAGCAAGTTAATATTTTGAGTCTAAATGATTCTTCCTCTCAGATGACTTTGAGGAAGAGCCATCTAGACTTGAAATGTTGGCTTGCTTTCTCTCCTTGGATGCTGTCTGGGTCTCTTGGTCCAAGCCGAGTGCACTACCAGTGGGAATACGGTCCTAACCGTATTCATATGTAAGTCCTGCCATCCCAGGATTTGTCAGGAAGTCATTGTTGCACTTCTCCATAGCCAGCACATCCTCCCTTGGAAAAGGAGACCAAAACTGCACACAGTAGGTATGGTCTTACCAAGGTCTGTACAATTGCAACAAGAAATCTCTGCTCCTGTACTCAAAACCTCTTGCGAAGAAGACCAACACACCATTTGCCTTCTCTACCACCTGTTGCATGTGCAACACTTACTTTCAGAAACTGGTGTCCAAGTACATCCAGGTCTCATTGCACTTTCCCTCTTCCAATCTGTTACCATTCAGATGTGCCTTCCAGTTTTTGCTGCCAAAGTGAATAACCTCACATTTATCCATATTATACTTCATCTGCCAACCATGTGCCCACTCACTCAACTTGTCTAAATCACACAGAAATTCTGATCATCCTCAGAGTTTACCATCACAGCCAGCTTTGTGTCATCTGCATCTTGGAGATATTACATTTGATTTGCTTATCTAAATCATGAATATGAACTTTGAAGAGTTGGAGACCAATCATTGAACCCTGTGTGGTATCCCACTAGTCATTAGCTGCCAGTGCAGGAAAAAAGGCATGTTTATTCTTAGTGCTTGTTCCCTGTCTGCCAGTTAGTTCACTATCTATGATGAAGATGTAGGTTTCCCACTTCTGAAAATACTGATATTCCAGCTCAAATCATCTTTGTCATCCTCTACACAAATCACTCAATTATTCTTCAAAACTTGATATCCCTCAGTCTCAAATAAATTTCCAAAAGACATTTTATAAGGTGCCACATATAAGATTTGTTAATAAGTTAAGAGCCCATGATTGGAGGTAATATGTCATAATGGTTAGAAGATTGCCTAAATCAGCCATTCTCAGTGGGGGCCACATGGCTGCCTTCGGGGTCCTGGCACATTTGAAGGGGACCATAGACTGAAAACTGTGAGAAGGGGAGCCCCGAGGGTTTATGGGGGCCTTGGTAACTGAACCAATGAAATACCAAAGCCGAAACTAATTTGGAGCTTGATAGCATAAAACTTGCAGAAAAGCACCAAGCTCAAGAATTACATTAAGCCTGATAGATGTTTAGTTTCATACAGTCTTTTTCAAAGTATGTCAGAATGTTCAAGTTTTCTTGGTGTTCAATAATAAATGATTTTCTGTCTATCTGTTTGTGTTGTACTCTTGTTTGAAAGGGGGTCCCTGGAACCTGAGAAGAGTTCATAGGGCGGCTGTGGCCAAAAAACTGTTAAGAATCGCTGGTCTAAATAGTAGAAGACACAGAATATGGATAAGGGGAGCATGTTCAGGATGGCAACATGTAACTTGTGGAGTGCCAACAGGATCAGTTCCGGAGCCACAAATTTTCACAATATATGACAAACTTCTTACTAACTGGCATCTATGGGACCAGGAGTGTGCCAGTTGATCAAATATTCTAGATAATGAAAAGATATACATAACTGCAGTAAACCCTGGCCAAGTGAGGCTTCGAGACATCAACATCCCTCAAAAAAATCAATGTAAAAACACACAGTAACTAATAGAAATGTAATGCAGGGGATACATGCATCACTATTATACTTTATTTATAATGTTAATACTCAGATATTCCTGATGAAGATCTTATGCCCAATTCTCCTGCTCCTCGGATGCTGCCTGACCTGCTGTGCTTTCCCAGCACCACACTCTTGCCTCTGATCTCCAGCATCTGCAGTCCTCACTTTCTCTCTTAATACTCAGACATCACAGTAGATTGCAGTATTTGAGATATATAATTTTTGACATTTATCAAGAGTGCCGGTTGATAAAGTGCCAGTTAAAACAAATTTTGCTGCATATGAATAAGTTAAATGAAGAAAGTGAATATACAATCATCAGATTTACAGATGACACAAAAATTGGCGAGAAGGCAAGTGGTGAGGATGATACAAAGAATCTGCAGAGAGATATAGACAGGTTAAGTGAATGGTCATAAACGCGGCAGCTGGAACAAAGTGTGGGAAAATGTACGGTTATGCACTATGGAAGGAAGAATAGAGGAGCTGAATATTATTTGAAATGGAGAAAAAATGCAGAAAGCTGCAGCAGAGAGGGATTAGGAATTTTGTACATAAATCATAAAATACTAGATGCATAATCAGCAGGTCATAAGGAAGGCAAATAGAATGTTGGCCTTTATTTCAGTGGAATATAGCATAAAAAAGAGGGAGGCCTTCTTAAAACTATACGAATTAATAGTCAGACCATATTTGGAATATGGTTTGATTCCCTTATTGACAGAATGATACACTAGAATTGGAGGCAATCCAGAGAAGATTCACTACGTTGATCCCAGTTTGAATAGTTTTGGTCTGTACTCGTTGGAATTTAGAAGACCGAGAGAACCTGATTGAAACATATAAGATTCTGAGGAAATTTCACAAGACAGATGCTGAAAGGGCATTTCACTTTGTGGGAGTAGAACCAGAACATATGGTATAAGAGGGTAGTGAATCTGCAGAATTCTTTACCGCTGAAAGCTTAAGAGCTGGTTTGATAACTATATATAAGGCTGAGATAGACAGCTATTTCATCAGTAAGAATGTAATCAGTCCTATCGAGTGTTACCAAACAAAGAGATCCTGGGGTGCAGGTTCCTGGTTCCTTGAGAATAAAGTAGACAGCATGGTAAGGAAGGTGTTTGGTATGCTTGCCTTTATTGGTCAGTGAATTGAAAATAGGAGTTGGGGTGTCATGTTGTTACTGTACAGGACATTGGTTAGGGCACTTTGAGAATCTGCATTCAATTCTGATCTCCCTGCTATATGAAAGATGTTGTGAAACTTGAAAGGGTTCAGAAAAGATTTACAAGGATGTTGCCAGTTTTGGAGAGTTTGAGCTGTACGGAGAGGCTGAATAGGCTGGGGCTGTTTTCCCAGGAGCGTCGAAGACTGAGCTGTGACCTTACAGAGGTTTATAAAATCATGAGGGGCGCGGATTGGATAAAGTAGACGAGGTCTTTTCCCTGGGTGGGGGAGTCCAGGACTAGAGGACATAGCTTTAAGGTAAAAGGGGAAAGATTTAAATGGGACCTAAGAGGCAACTTTTTCACGCAGAGTGTGGTGCGTGTATGAATGAGGAGGCGGTGGAGGCAGGTACAATTACATCATTTGAAAGACATCTGGATGAATAGGAAGGGTTTAGAGGGATATGGGTTAAATGCTGGAAAATGGGACTAGACTAATTTAGGATATCTGGTCGGCATGGAGAAGTTGGACAGAAGGGTTGGTTCCGTGCAGTATATCTATATGAACTCCAGTGCATTCTTTACTTTATTGCTAATTTTACTGATTTGTGCATCAGAACCCAAAAATTCTTATGCTGTACTAACCCAATTAGGCTCTTCTTTTCCAAGGGATTTGTGACATCCTTATTGTTTATGCAATGTACCACCTTAAATTTAACTAGATATTAATCAGTCCATAAAGAATCTGTATTCTGTGCAAATTACAACTAAATTGTATTTGCTATGAATCTTTGGTTTGTTCCAAAGTATAAAATATGATTTTTAAAAATTTCCTGTATCAGCTAGCCAAAAATATTAATACATACACAGGGAAGCCTAAAGTTTTCCTACAAACAGTTTTAACATTCCTTTTTGACAGCAAGATTTAATCAGTCTGACAATAATTGGTATAAGTTTTGTAAACGTTTTTGAGGTGAAACTCATTTCACAAATTGAATGCAATTAACATATAAATGTTAATTGTACCTGCCTTCACCGCCTCCTCATTCCATACACGCACCACACTGTGCATGAAAAAGTTGCCTCTCAGGTCCCGTTTAAATCTTTCCCCTTTTATCTTAAAGCTATGTCCTCTAGTTCTGGACTCCCCCACCCAGGGAAAAGACCTTGTCTATTTTATCCAATCCGTGCACCTCATGATTTTATAAACCTCTGTAATTTTTTCCTGCCCTTATTGAGAGCTGTGCTCAAACATCATAGGTTAGACCCATTTCTGACCCCTGTTTTCAGGCAAAGCTACTCCCTGTGATCATAGAATTATTGAATTTACCCAAAAATATACATGTCTATAAAAGTAAAAGTACTTTCTGTTTAACAAGTGGTATGACCATCTTGCATATTAAGACATTAAGTAGCTTATTTCACAGTAAGCAGTATTACCATTTGAAAGATAACTTTATTTCACTGGCAAAAGTGATGCCAACATTAACCTTTACATTCTCTTCAAGCTTTTAGGGATAGAAATATGGCTTTTGAATCAAGTGTGCCAATTCTTCAGTGCAATGCAAACTTCAATTACCATAAAAAATTGAAAATACAATTAAGCAGGAATATCTTATACAGTCTATATAAGAAAATCAGAAATTGCTGGAGAAACTCAGCAGGTCTCACAGCATCTGTGGAGAGAAAGTAGTGTTAATATTTCAAATCCAATTACCCTTCTTCAGAACTTACTGGACTTGAAAATTAACTATGCTTTCTCCCTGCAGATGCTGTCAGACTCCCTGAGTTTCTTTAGAATTTCTATTTTTGTTTTAGATTTCCAGCATCCACAGTTTTTTTACAATCTTCTAGACTTAAAATTCAGTTCAATACCTTCAAATTGTGAACCAATTCCCATTCCTTCCCTTTCTTGTCGCTCAGATGTATTCTCTGTCACCACATCCTCTTCTTCACCGCTCTCCTTCCGCCCTCCCCCCCCCCCCCCCACCCCGCCCACCCCCTCCCCACTGCACTCCAGTGAAACTGTCTGTTCTTTCAACTCTGGCAGTTAGACACACCATTGTTCTGCCATTCTCACATTCCAATCACTTAATCTGAGCTATCAATGTCCTTTCTCCCCCAGCACTCTACACTCAACCACCATCCACCCAACTACACATAAATACTGCTCCCTGCACATTTTAGCTCTGATGAAGAGTCATCTAGACTTGAAACCTTAGTTTGCTTTTTCTCCATGGGTACTTTCTGAACCACTGTGCTCCCCAGCATTTGGGGAGCTTTTCTCTTTCATTTTTATGTTCTGCAGATGTAACTGAAGAATGCGAGGATTGTGAAGTGTGATAATATTGAACAAAATTGTATTAGGCAAGTAACAAGAAAAAACAAGAAATCATTAGTAATCTTTTGGACAGTAAGGGATTTGAAGATACAATGAACAGTTCAGTCAATGGATTGTGATTTATCAGTGATGTATATTTATTGGGCCAAATGACAAGCACTGCTTTGAGGTTTTTGCGGAGACATTGCAGAATCACAAAATCTGATCCCTCAGACAGCACAAAAATCCTGAAAAAGCCATCATAGTCAAAATCAAATTTTTAGTCACTGCAAATAATTTTTCTTTTTCAATTCTATGCTGAAAGTACTCTATCATATTTAGAGTAAGGAAACCGGTCCCAAAATCACTCTAATTGGAACAAAATCAATCCCAATATGATTAATACCAATTTAATCTAGCCAAGTGATCCAACGAACTTGCACCTGGAGCTTCTGACTCTAGTGGAAGGGATTCTATCCAGTGAGCCACAAGACTTGACTTGCTGTAAACCTGGGAACTAGCTCTAAATAGATTAGCATTTAAAATTTAAATTTCAAAGTAATGGTAAAACTCCCAAGATCTCCGAACAAAAACAGAATTTAAGCAAATTAGTGACAAAGGTTGCATGAAACTAACGAGTCCTGGTCTGGAATGATGAGTGAGTCTTTCAAAGTGGCAGTGGAGGTTGGCAGAACAGTTAGTAAAATAAATAGGATCATGACTTTATAGAGTTAGAATATAGAGCATCGAACATTATGGGTGGCACGGTGGCTCAGTGGTTAGCACTGCTGCCTCATAGCACCAGGGTCCCAGGTTTGATTCCAGCCTCGGCTGTCTGTGTGGAGTTTGCACATTCTCCCTGTGTCTGTGTGGGTTTCCTCCCCATGCTCTGGTTTCCTCCCAAAATCCAAAGATGTGCAGGTCATGCACATTAGGTGAATTAGCCATGCTAAATTGCCCATAGTGTCAGAGGGAAATGGGTCTGGGTGGGTTACTCTTTGAATGGTCGGTGTGGACTTGTTGGGCCGACGGGCCTGTTTCCACACTTTAGGGAATCTAATCTAATCTAATTACAGCGCACGACAGGCCCTTTAGTCCTCGATATTGCACTGACTTGTGGAACCAATCGGAAGCCCATCTATCCTACACTATTCCATTTTCATCCATATGTTTATTAAATGACAATTTAAATGCCCCTAAAGTTGGCAAGTCCACTACTGTTGCAGGCAGTGCGTTTCCTGCCCCTACTACTGGTAGGATGCATTTAGGGCATGGATTAGTACCTCGGAGTATGATGTTATTGCTATTACTGAGAAGGGTATGATTGGTTGAGGGAATTGCATTATTGGAAACTAAATGTCCCAGGATATCGATGCTTCAGGCAGGACAGAGAGGAAGGTAAAAGGAGTGGAGGAGTTGCATTATTGGTCAAAGAAAATATCACAGCAGTGCTGAAGGATGGCACTATGGAAGACTTGAGCAGTGAGGCAGACCTCAGAAATAGAAAGGGTGCAGTAACAATGTTGGGGCAGTACTACAGGCCTCCCAACAATGAATGTGAGATAGAGGTACAAATATGTAGAGAGATCATAGAAAGATGTAGGAACAACAGGGTGGTGGTGACGAGATTTTAACTTTCCCAACATTGACTGGGATTCACTTAGTGTTAGAGGATTGGATGGAGCAGAATTTGTAAGGAGCTTCCAGGAGGGTTTTCTAGAGCAGAATGTAAGTAGTTGAACTCGCGAAGGGGCCATACTGGACCTGGTGTTAGGAAATGAGCCCAGCCAGGTGGTTGAAGTTTCAGCAGGGGATTACTTTGAGAATAGTGATCACAATTCCAAAAGTTTTAGGATACTCATGGACAAAGACGAGAGGGTCCTAAAGGAAGAGTGTTAAATTGGGACAAGGCCAACTATATGGAAATTCAGCAGGAGCCAGGTAATGTAGGTTGGGAGGCTTTTCAAGAGTGGTTGATTAGAGTTCAGGAGAGATATGTTCCTATGAAAATGAGGGATAGAAATTACAAGATTAGGGGACCATGGATGACAGGTGAAATTGTGAGACTAGCTAAGAGGAAAAAGGATACGTACATAAGGTCTAAGCGACTGAGGTCAGACGAAGCTTTGGAAGAATATTGGGAATGCAGGACCAATCTGAAACGAGGAATTATGAGGGCTAAAAGAGGTAATGAGATATCTATAGCAAGTAGGAAAACCCCAAAGGGTATTAAGGAAAACTCCAAAGCCTTTTGTTCATATATAAGGAGCAAGAGGTAACGAGGGAAAGGGTGGCCCACTCAAGGACATTGGAGGAAAGATGTGCTTGGAGTCAGAGAAAGGGTTGTGTATTCTAAAAGGCATTAAGGTAGACAAGTCCCCAGGACCGGATGGGATCTATCCTAGGTTACTGAGGGACGTGAGAAAGGAAATAGCTGGGGGAGTTCACAGACAACTGGAAAATTGCTAATGTTGTCCCCTTGTTTTCGAAGGGTAGCAGGGATAATCATGGTATCTACAGACCTGTGAGCCTGACATCAGTGGTAGGGAAGCTACTGGAGAAAATACGAAGGGATAGGATATATAAAAAACTTGGAAGAAAATGGGCTTATCAGTGACAGGCAGCATGGTTTTGTGCAGGGAAGGTCATGTTTAACAATCTAATAGAATTCTTTGAAGAGGTGACAAAGTTGATTAATGATGGAAGGGATGTAGATGTCATATACATGGACTTTAGTAAAGTGTTTGATAAGGTTCTCCATGACTGATGAAGAAGGTGAAGTTGCATGGGGTCCAGGGTGTTCTAGCTAGATGGATAGAGGACCGGTTGTGCAACAAGAGATAGAGAATAGGAGTATAAGGGAGCTTCTCAAAGTGGAGACCTGTAACCAGTGGTGTCCCATAGGGATCCATGCTGGGCCAACTGTTTAGATTAGATTACATTACATTACAGTGTGGAAACAGGCCCTTCGGCCCAACAAGTCCACGCCGAAGCGCAACCCACCCCCATATCCCTACATTTACCCCTTACCTAACACTACGGGCAATTTAGCATGGCCAATTCACCTGACCTGCACATCTTTGGACTGTGGGAGGAAACCGGAGCACCCGGCGGAAACCCACGCAGACACGGGGAGAACGTACAAACTCCACACAGTCAGTCGCCTGAGGCGGGAATTGAACATGGGTCTCTGGCGCTGTGAGGCAGCAGTGCTAACCACTGTGCCACCGTGCCACCCACAACTGTTGTTCGTGGTATTCATAAATGATTTGGAGGAAGGTGCAGGTTGCCTCATTAGCAAGTTTGCCAATGACACTAAAATTGGTGGAGTAGCAGATAGTGAAGGGGACTATCAGAGAATACAGCAGAATATAGATAGATAGATTGGAGAGTTGGGCATAGAAATGGCAGATGGAGTTCAATCTGGACAAATGTGAGGTGATGCATTTTGGAAGATGCAATTCGAGAGTGAACTATACAGTAAATGGTGAAGTCCTGGGGAAAATTGATGTACAGAGTGTCCAGGTCTATTGTTCCCTAAAGGTGACAATGCAGCTCAGTGGAGTGGTCAAGAAGGCATACGGCATACTTTCCTTCCTCAGACAGGGTATTAAGTACAAGAGTTGGCAGGTCATGTTACAGTTGTATAAGACTTTGGTTCGGCGATATTTGGAATACTGCATACAATTCTGGCCGCCACATTACCAAAAGGATGTGGTTGCTTTGGTGGGGGTACAGAGGAGGTTCGCCAGGATGTTGCCTGGTATGGAGGATGCTCGGTCTGAGGAAAGGTTGAGTGGATTATGATTATTTTCATTGGAAAGAGGGTGGTTGAGGGGGGACCTGATTGAGGCCTACAAAATCTTGAGAGATGTGGACAGGGTGGATAGCAAGAAACTTACTAGGGGTCATGAGTTCAAAGTGGGAGAAGAAACGTTTAGGGGAGATGTACGTGGAAAGCTTTTTAGCAGAGGATGGTGGATTTCTGGAATGCATTGCCAGCGGCGGTGGTAGACGTGAGCACGATAGTGTCATTTAAGATGTATCTAGATAGATACATTAATTGGCAGGAAACAAAGGATGCAGATCCTTAGAAAATAGGCGGCAGATTTAGATAGCGGATATGAATCAGCGTAGGCTCGGAGGGCCGAAGGGCCTGTTCCTGCACTGTAATGTTCTTTGTTCTACTGCCTGAGGAAAGAAACTACCTTTGACATCTGTCCGAAATCTATCACCCCTCAATTGAGGAAATAGGCTCTCTCTGTCCTCCAATCTGACTGTCTGATTATCTTATATGTCTCAATTAAGTCACCTCTCAACCTTCTTCTCTCTAACAAAAACATCTTCAAGGCCCTCAGCCTTTCCTCATAAGATCTTCCCTCCATACCAGGCAACATCCTAGTAAATCTCTTTTGAACCCTATCCAAAGCTTCCACATTCTTCCTGTAATGCGGTGACCAGAACTGTATGCAATACTCCAAGTGTGGCCGCACCAGTGTTTTGTACAGCTGCAGCGTGACATTGTGGCTCTGAAACTCAATTCCTCTACCAATAAAAGCTAACACACCATATGCCTTCTTAATCAACCTGGGTGGCAACTTTCAGGGATCTATGTACATGGACAGCAAGATCTCTCTGCTCATCTACACTACCAAGACTCTTCCTATCAGCCCAGTACTCTTTATTCCTGTTGCTCCTTCGAAAGTGAATCACCTCATACTTTTCTGCATCAAACTCCATTTGCCACCTCTCAGCCCAGCTCTGTAGCTTATCTATGTCGCTCTTTAACCTGCAACATCCTTCAGCACTATCCACAACTTCACTGACCTTAGTGTCATCCGCAAATTTACTAACCCATCCTTCTACACCCTCACCTAGGTCATTTATAAAAATGACAAACTGCCGTGGCCCCAAAGCAGACCCTTGTCACCATACACCACTAGTAACTGAACCCCAGGATGAACATTTCCCATCAACCACCACTCTCTGTCTTCTTTCAGCTAGCCAATTTCTGATTCGAACTGCTAACTCACCCTTAATCTCATGCCTCCATTTTCTGCAATACCATACTGAGGGGAACCTTATCAAATACCTTACTGAAATCCATATACACCAGATCAACTGCTTTACCCTCATCCACCTGTTCGGCCACCTTCTCAGAAAACTGAATAAGGTTTGTAAGGTATGACCTACCCTTCACAAAACCATGTTAACTATCTCTGATCAACTTATTCCTTTCCAGATGATTATAAATCCTATCTCTTATAACCCTTTCCAACAGTTTGCCCACTACCGAAGTAAGGCTCACTGGGTTGTCTGTAATCCCCTTCTTGAACAAGGGAACATTTGCTATCCTCCAATCTTCTGGCACTATTCCTGTAGATAATGATGACAAAAAAAAGATCAAAGCCAAAGGCTCTGCAATCTCCTCCCTGGCTTCCCAGAGAATCCAAGGATAAATCCTAGGGGACTTATCTATTTTCACACTTCCCACAATTGCCAACCCTTCCTCCTTGTGAACCTCAATCCCACCAGTCTAGTAGCCTATATCTCAGTATTCTCCTTGACAACATTGTCCTTTTCCAGTGTGAATACTGACGAAAAATAGTGCATCCCTAACTCCTCAGACTCCACACACAATGTCCCACTATTGTCCTTGTTTGGCCCTAATCTTTCTCGAGTCATTCTTTTATTCCTGATATACCCATAAAAAGCTTGATCCTACCTGCCAACGACTTCTCATGTCCCCTCCTGGTTCTTCTTAACCCTCTCTTTAGGGCTTTCCTGGCTAACTTGTAACTGTAACTGAGCCATCACGTCTCATCCTAACATAAGCTTTCTTTCTCTTGACAAGAGATTCAACTTCTTTAGTAAACCACAGCTTCTTCGCTCAACCACTTCATCCCTGCCTGACAGACACATACTTATCAAGAACACGCGGTAGTTATTCCTTAAATAAGCTCCACATTTCAATTGTGCCCATCCCCTGCAGTTTCTTTCCCTATCCTATGCATCCTAAATGTTGCCTAATTGCACCATAAATGCCTTTTCACCAGTAATAACTTTTGTCCTGCACTATACCTATCCTTTTCCATTGCTGAAGTAAACATAACCGAATTGTGGTCACTATCACCAAAGTGCTCACCGACCTCCAAATCTAACACCTGGCCAGCTTCATTACCCAGTACTAAATTCAAGTGGCCTTGCCCTTGTTGGCTTCTCTACATACTGTGTCTGGAAACCATCCTGCACACTTTGGACAGAAACTAACCCATCTCACGTACTCAAACTATCGTATTTCCAGTCAATATTTGGAAAGTTAAAGTCCTCCATAATAACTCAAACTCGAATGCTGAATATAGGATTAAAGACAGGATTCTTGGCAGTGTGGAGGAACAGAGGGATCTGGGTGTGCAAGTGCATAGATCCCTCAAAGTTGCTACCCAAGTGGATAAGGTTGTCAAGAAAGCATATGGTGTTTTGGCTTTCATTAACAGGGGGATCGAGTTTAAGAACCGCAAGGTTTTGCTGCAGCTCTACAAGTCCCTGGTGAGACCACACTTGGAATATTGTGCCCAATTCTGGTCGCCCTAATATAGGAAAGATATAGAAGCTTTGGAGAGGGTGCAAAGAAGGTTCACCAGGATGCTGCCTGGACGGAGCACTTGCCTTACGAAGAAAGGTTGAATAAACTTGGACTTTTCTCTCTGGAGAGAAGGAGGAAGAGAGGAGACCTGATCAAGGAGTACAAAATAATGAAAGGAATAAATAGAGTCAATAGCCAGAGACTTTTTCCCAGGGCAGAATTGACTGGTATGAGAAGTCATAGTTTGAAGATATTAGGAGGAAGGTATAAAGGAGACGTCAGTGGTAGATTCTTTATGCAGAGAGTTGTGAATGCATTGAATGCGTTGCCAGCTCTGGTGGTGGAAGCAGAGTCACTGGGGACATTTAAGCGACTGCTGGATATGCACATGGATAGCAGTGAGTTGAGGGGTACGTAGGTTAAGTTACTATATTTTACATTAGGATTAAATCTCGGCACAACATCGTGGGGCCAATGGGCCTGTTCTGTGCTGTACTTTTCTATGTTCTATGTTCTATAACCACCCTATTCCTCTCACTCCTATCCAGAATCATTTTTGCTATCCTTTCCTCTACATCTCTGGAACTATTCAGAGGCATATAGAAAACTCCCAACAGGGTGACCTGTCCTTTCCTGAGCAGGAAAATCAACATTTCGGGCAAAAGCCCTTTCCTGATGAAGGGCCTTTGCCTGAAACATCAATTTTCTTGCTCCTCGAATGCTGCCTGACCAGCTGTGCTTTTCCAGCATAACTCTAATCTAGACTCTGGTTTCCAGCATCTGCAGTCCTCACTTTTGCCTCTCCTTTCCTGTTTCTAACCTCAGCCCATGCTACCTAAGTAGACGGTCCTCAAATGTCCTTTCTGCCACCCTAATACTGTCCTTGACTAACAATGTCACATCTCCCCTTCTTTTACCATCTTCTCTGTTCTTACTGGAATCCTGGAACCTGCAACAACCATTCCTGTTCCTGCTCTATCCTGTCTCCAAAATGGTCACAACATCAATGTCCCAGGTACCAACCCATGCTGCAAGCTAGCCCCCTTTTTCCAGATGCTCTGGCGTTGAAGTAGACACACTTCAAACCACCTTCCAGCTTGCCAGTGAGCTCTTGCGACCTTGAAATCATATTTCTGAACTCAGTACTCTCAACCTCCTGGACACTGGAACTATAATTCAGGTTCTAAACCCTCTGCCCAATTAGTTTAAACCCTCCCAAATAGCATTAGCAAATTTCCCACCCCAGGATATTGGTACCCCTCAGGTTCAGGTCTTGACCATCCTGTTTGTAGAGATCCCACCTCCCCCAGAATGATCCCCTATTATCCAGATATTCAAAATCCTCCCTTCTGCACCATCCTTGCAGCTACGTGTTCAACTCCTCTCTCTTCCTATTCCTCGTCTCGCTAGCACATGGCATGGGCAACAAATCAGAGATAACAACTCTGTTTGTTCTAGCACTAAGCTTCCACCCTAGCTCCCTGAATTTCTGCCTTAAATCCTCATCTCTTTTCCTACCTATGTCGTTACTACCTATGTGGCCTGCAACTTGGGGCTGTTCCCCCTCCCCCTCAAGGATCCTGAAAACACGATCCAAGACATCGCAAACCCTGGCACCTGGGAGACAACAGTCCAACCGTGAGTCTCTCTCATCACACAGAACCTCCTATCTGCCCCCCCTTACTATGGAGTCCCCAATGATTAATGCTCTGCTCCTCTCCACCCTTCCCTTCTGAGCAACAGGAACAGACTCTGTGCCAGAGACCTATACCCCATGGCTTACCCTGGTATGTTGTCTCCCCGAATAGTATCCAAAACGGTTGTCTAGTAAAAAACACCAGGAAGATCTCTAATTGTAGGATTTTTAGTCAGTCATAAGAAATTCAGCACTATTTCTTTGTATGTACATTAATAACAACAGAATAGCCAGTTTGCAGCATTTATAATTTTAGTGACTGGAATTATATTTTGTTCATGCATTAGACAGACAGTATAAATTTAAGGTGAAGGGTGGAAGGTATAGGGGGGATGTCAGGGGTAGGTTCTTTACCCAGAGAGTGGTGGGGGCATGGAATGCGCTGTCTGTGGGAGTGGCAGAGTCAGAATCATTGGTGGACTTTAAGCGGCAATTGGATAGGTACATGGATAGGTGCTTAAGCTTGGACAAATGTTCGGCACAACATCGTGGGCCGAAGGGCCTGTTCTGTGCTGTATTGTTCTATGTTCTATGTTCTTTCAATATGGTAACTCCGGCCATACAACAACAACTGTCCCTATATTTACTTGATAAAATTGGACATTGATCTTTTTCCAAACACAGTTTATCTAATAGTATGATCTTTACTTTGAGTTCATATTCGTTATTATAATGCTGATACTATTTATTTGATATTCTTTCGAAGTTAATTTCCATGTGTCATATTGTTGCTGGTTCTGCATTCCTTTGGAGGAGTGTAATTAGAGATCTTTTACCAAAAGGCTTCTTCTGAGAATGAAGGGACTTAGGACCAGAACAGCCATGTGTGGTCAGGTTCTTTATCTTAAGGTGGGTGAATTATTAACTTGGAGCTTATGCTTAACCATGTAAGAAGTCTGATTATCTAATATGATTGCTAAAATATTTGATTCTCCAGTAAATTGTTGTTATAACATAGAAGATTGACAATTGTCGACTGCCAAACCTCATCTGCATGATGTACACATGGAAAACATTACTGGTAGAGTCATAGAGTCATAGAGATGTACAGCATGGAAACAGATCCTTTGGTCCAACCTGTCCACGCCAACCAGATATACCAACCCAATCTAGTCCCACCTGCCAGCACCCGGCACATATCCCTCCAAACCCTTCCTATTCATACACCCATCCAAATGCCTCTTAAATGTTGCAATTGTTACAAGTCTCCACCACATCCTCTGGCAGCTCATTCCATACACGTACCACCCTCGGAATGAAAAAGTTGTCCCTTAGGTCTCTTTTATATCTTTCCCCTCTCACCCTAAACCTATGCCTTCTAGTTCGGGACTCCCCCAGGGAAAAGACTTTGTCTATTTATCCTATCCATGCCTCTCATAATTTTGTAAACCTCAATAAGGTCACCCCTTCAGCTTCCGATGCTCCAGGGAAAACAGCCCCAGCCTGTTCAGCCTCTCCCTATAGCTCAAATCCTCCAACCCTGGCAACATCCTTGTAAATCTTTTCTGAACCCTTTCAAGTTTCACAACATCTTTCCGATAGGAAGGAGACAAGAATTGCACACAATATTCCAACACTGGCCTAACCAATGTCCTGTACAGCCGCAACATGACCTTCCAACTCCTGTTGAAATCTGAGGTAACCCTCTTCGCTGTCCACTACACCTCCAATTTTGGTGTCATCTGCAAACTTACTAACTGTACCTCTTATGCTCACATCCAAATTATTTATGTAAATGACAAAAAGTAGAGGACCCAGCATCGATCCTTGTGGCACTCCACTGGTCACAGGCCTCCAGTCTGAAAAACAACCCTCCACCATCACCTTCAGTCTTCTACCTTTGAGCCAGTTCTGTATCCAAATGGCTAGTTCTCCCTATATTCCATGAGATCTAACCTTGCTAATCAGTCTCCCATGGGGAACCTTGTCGAACGCCTTACTGAAGTCCATATAGATCACATCTACTGCTCTGCCCTCATCGATCTTCTTTGTTACTTCTTCAAAAAACTCAATCAAGTTTGTGAGATATGATTTCCCACACACAAAGCCATGTTGACTATCCCTAATCAGTCCTTGCCTTTCCAAATACATGTACATCCTGTCCCTCAGGATTCCCTCCAACAACTTGCCCACCACTGAGGTCAGGCTCACCGATCTATAGTTCCCTGGCTTGTCTTTACCGCCCTTCTTAAACAGTGGCACCACGTTTGCCAACTTCCAGTCTTCTGGCACCTCACCTGTGACTATTGATGATACAACTATGTCAGCAAGAGGCCCAGCAATCACTTCTCTAGCTTCCCACAGAGTTTTTTGGGTACACCTGATCAGGTCTTTAACCATTTCAAGACATCCAGCACTTCCTCCTCTGTTATATGGACATTTTTCAAGATGTCACCATCTATTTCCCCACAGTCCATATCTTCCATATCCTGTTCCACAGTAATTACTGATGCAAAATATTGATTTAGTATCTCCCCCATTTTCTGCGGCTCCACAAAAAGGCCGCCTTGCTGATCTTTGAGGGGCCCTATTCTCTCCCTAGTTAGCCTTTTGTCCTTAATATATTTGTAAAAACCCTTTGGATTCTCCTTAATTTTATTTGCCAACGCTATCTCATGTCCCCTTTTGGCCCTCCTGATTTCCCTCTTAAGTATACTCCTACTTCCTTTATACTCTTCTAAGGATTCACTCGATCTATCCTGTCTATACCTGACATATGCTTCCTTCTTTTTCTTAACCAAACCCTCAACTTTTTTAGTCAACCAGCATTCCCTATACCTACCAGCCCTCCCTTTCACCCTGACAGGAATATAGTTTCTCAAGTTCATTTTTGAGAAACTATAACTATTCCCTACCTAAAACAATTCAAAATATGTAGCTGTGAAACTTTGGTACAGTGAACTAATAACTGTTAAATATCATACAATAATAACTTGCAAATTTAAAGCTTTATATGCAGCCATATTTTGATATCGTATTATGTCTCATTCATGAAACTTACAGTTGATATTGCTGTCTCACAGTGATTGTAAAAGATGTAAGCATGTGATGATGAGAATATGGATAAGCAAAGTGAAACAGCCCAGAAAGCTACTACTTTCTCCCATAATCTACCTCAGACCGCCATTTGTTATTTGTAATGGATTTCAGCTGATTTTTTAAATTTTTTGGTAAAGTAGTTTTTGTAGCTAAAATCCATCAGCTTGTTATTGCAAGTATGAGAGGAGCAAATGAGCAAGGTATTGCAATGGTATGTCAACACAAATTGGGACTTTGCGGTTCGAACCTTGTCACTTGCTGCAGGTCTTCTGCAAAGTAATTCATCTTAAGCTGTGCACTGCCTCCAAGGCAATAACACACGACACCCGTGCCTATACCAGTACTTCTGATCAAAAACTCTAAATCTATTTGTCACCAAGAGGTATACCAGGCAATCAATCTCATTCCCTTGAGTTGAACCGAATACATGATTGCTAAAAAATCTCTGCCAGTTGCCACTATTAGAAAGATGTTGACAGGCATGTTATTGTATTACACAACCAAGAAAATATGATGGTACAATTGCAAGAATAGTCAGTTATGTTTATATGAACTCTGCAATACAGTTGATCATACTATCTTCAATTAAGGTAAATTAACACTTATGAAATTTTATAACTTAGTCTTATTGTTTATGTTGCATGGAAAGAGAACATACTAGAAATATTTTGCAGGTCAGGCTGCATCAGTGGAGAGAGAAAGACAGAATTAATATTTTCAGTCTGATGATCTGATCGGAATATTTCCAGTATTTTCTGTTGTTATTTCACGTTTCCAGTATCCGCTGCACTATATCTTTTTTTATTACTGTTTATCTTCTTGTTTTCTGGTTGTCACATGTTTCATATCATTTGTTAAGTGTTAAGGACCTGACCAAACCCCATCACAATATATCAAGGAAATAGCCTAGATCCTAAGCTTTTATTTTATTTTGAAGCAAGTGTAAGTACTGTGTTCCAGATGCGATTTGATTAGTCTATCAGCAGGCTTTAAGCAAAACACACTTTATTCTGACAACGCAGTTAAAATACAATTAAAATAAGAAATGGCATAATGTTTACTGTATTGGAGTACTTCATAAAGTAATATATTGTTTAAATATTAATCATGTAACAATATAACAGCATTGTATAAATACACCCTTGTCAAAAGCAAATTCAACAAAACAGATTTTCTTCACATGCTATCTCCCTTACAGTCCAGGAGAAAGGAATACCAAAAGAAATAATCAGCAGGGAGGACTCAAACTTTTTGCTTCAGTAGAAAGAGACAGAGAGAGAGAGAGTTATATCTACCTGCATTAATAGCCAACTCCAAACCCCAACTGATAGCAAAACTAAAAGCCCGCACTTGTGTGAGTTTGACTCCACCCACTCATGCTTAGAATCCATACAGTGTGAAAGCAGGCCATTCAGCCAATAAAGTCCACCCAGACCCAACCCATCCTGTTCCCTGTAACCTTTCATTCCCCATGGCTAATCCACCTAGCCTGAACATCCCTGGATACTCTGGGCAATTTAACATGGCCAATCAACTCAATCTGTACATCTTTGGACTATGGGAGGAAATTGAGACCCGGAGGAAACCCATGCAGATACAGGGAGAATGTGCAAACTCCACACAGACAGTCACGCATGAGTAGAACTGAACCCAGGTCCTTGGTACTCTGATCAGCAGTGCTAACCACTGAGCCCCCGTACTTCTTTTGTCTAATTTAATAAAAGATGCTCAGGGAGTTTAAAGCTATTTATCCACTGTATGTGAAGCAGATATTCTCATGCCACTCTGGCAACACTTGTCTGTAAGAGAAGCAGCACAGCTCTGTTAAAGGCACAGAAGTGACATATTCACATTTTAACGTTCTCATCCTTCTATAGTCTCAACAACATCCTGAAATGTCTGTGCTCATCTAATTCTGGGCCTTAGAATGCCCTGCTTTTGTCACCATAGCTTCACTGTCTCTATCTCTCTGTCTATCTCTCTGTCTATCTTTCTGTCTCTCTGTCTCTCTCTCTGTCTCTCTCTCTGCCTCTCTCTCTGTCTCTCTCTCTCTCTGTTCTCTCTCTCTGTCTCTTGTATCTCTCTCACTATCTCTCTCGCTATCTCTCTCTCTCTCTGTCTCTCTCTCTCTCTACCTCTCTCTCTATTTCTCTCTCTATCTCTCTCTCTGTCTCACTCTCTCTCTGTTTCTCTGTCTCTCTCTCTCTATCTCTCACTCTGTCTCTCTCTGTCTCTCTATCTCTCACTCTGTCTCTCTCTGTCTCTCTATCTCTCTCTCTCTGTGTGTCCCTCTCTCTCTCTCTCTCTCTGTCTCTGTCTCTCTCCCTCTCTCTCTCTGTCTCTCTATCTCTGTTTCTCTCTCTATCTCTCTGTCTGTCTCTCTCTCTGTCTCTGTCTCTCAGTTTTAAGATTAAGGGTCCAAACAATTAGGACTGAGATGAGGAGAAATGTCTTCATTCAAAGGGGTTTGAATCCATAGAATTCTGAACCCCATACATCACTGAATACATTTAAGGCTCGGATAGGCATACTTTTGATTCCTCAGAGAATGAGGGAATTATGGGAAGCAGGCAAGAAATTAGAATTAAGACCGACACAAGCCATAAACATATTAAGTAGTTGAGGAGGCTCAACAGGTCAAATCACCCATTCCTTGTATTTCTTGTGATCTTGTATGATCGCAGTGATCACAGCAGGTCCTTAAGATAAAATTATTGACATTGTTGGGGACAGCACCTTTACACAACTTATTTCAATTTAGATATCTCTAAAGTGTAAAGAACAAGGAACAGTACAGCACAGGAACAGGACCTTTTGGCCCACTAAGTATACACTGACACATGATGCTTTTCGAAACGAATTACCTTTTGCCTTTATGCAGTCCATATTCCCTTATTCCCTGCTTATTCAAGACACCTCTTAAATGTTGCTGTTGTATTGGCTTATATCACCTCTGCTGGCAGCTCATTCCAGGCCCTTACCATTCTCTGTGTTGAAAAAAAAGCCTCTCATATCCCTTTTAAATTTTCTGCCTTTTTACTGTAACCCTATGTCCATGAGTATATAAACATTTCTCTACCCTGGGGAAAGACTCCAACTAGCCACTCTATACATGCCTCTCATAACTTCATAAAATTATATAAGATCATCTCTCAGCCTCCGATGTTCAAGTTAAAACAATTCAATTTGTCCATTCTCTCCTCATAACTATTACTGGCCCAGGTCGTGATACCCAAGGTTTCAACCGTCCACAGAAAATCCAGAAAAACCTTTGATGCAAAAGGAAAGGCACAAATGACAGAAACAGTTCAAGTTGCTGTTCTGGCCATCCAAGTCAGAAATTTGTACTTTGCTGAACTTCCACCTTGAAAGATTCCTGGTGGCATTACAACCATTTGCACTGCCTCAGCTGAAACTGTTTGAATGAATTATTGACTTCAAGATCACACACTAGCTGCTTCCCAGCCATATGAATAAAATGTTACCTTTATACTTCAAGTATCTCATTTTGAGCAACTTATTTCACTTTCCATCCCAATTAACATGGGATAAAAGTCAACCTAAATGCTTTCCAAAGTTTGAAATAAACATTAAATATTGATTGCTGAAAATGTATGCATTTTTCTTTCTCAGTGTGAGTGCTACAGAGTGTTATGACATGATGTAAACCTCCTCTGCTAATTTAAACCAGCACCACAGAAAAGATTCAGCCCTTGCTGTCATCTGTTAAAATTCGAGAGGCAAAGAATTATCCCAGAGGTCACTATTTAAAGTAAAAATTAACAACATTTTAAAGTCTAACAGAAAATATTAACTAACAACTATTTATAACTCCTCTCTCTAAACCTATATTTTACCTTTCCCTCTATATTACTGGCCTGATTAAAACAAATCCCGATTATGATTTTCCAAACAAAAATCACTTTTCTGAACCAGTCAGCTCACTGAGTGTCCTCTGTATTTTCCTCTGTCTTCTTTTCTTCTTCTTAGTTCTGTTCCACAAGTCGTTGACAGATAAAGGTACCTTTAAGAGCAGATATTTATGCAAGCAGTCTCTCTCTAATTGTTGGTGCTTGGCAGTTCTCTTTGCCACTCTAGCTAACTGTTCCAAAATGTCTGATAGTTATACCATAAAACATCGGATTGTTTCATTGATTTTAATATTGTCAAAATACTATATTTAAACTTGATTGGAGTTTGGAATCTTGGGACATAATTTAAAGTGATTTGCCGAATTCAAATTTGTTTTTGTATCCAGACAACCCAGCTAATCAAGCTGTTCAACCAGATGTTATGTTTTAAATTTTAAGTAGTCTGTGTGCTTCTCTAAGTCCTTGCTAGCTTTTCCACACTCTTCAGTATTCCTACATCTTCATACCAAGAGTGGGGCATGCCCATTGAAACCGGAGAAAACTGAAGAAGTCACTAATTTCAGAAAGGTGTCACAAAGAAGGAGGTTCTGCAGGTCCTTCATAATCTAAGATGACCATGACATCAAGTTAAATTCATTGAGTTAAGATTTAAGTACCAAAACGTTTATAGATGACTGCAGTCCAATTTAAACTTTTATCTGTTGTATTAACGACACACATGTATTGTTGGTGAGAAAGTGCTTGAGCCTCTGAATTTACGTGGCCGACTTCCTATTGGCAAGTGAAATTCTATTCTGTTCATTGGACATGGCACTTTTGTTGACGATATTGTGCAACGTCGAACCTCTGATAGGTTCTGCCGTGTCTTCTGGTGAAGTTGAAACTCTTCAGTGAAACCTTCACTGCCTCCTTGAAGTGCTTTTAATGGCCTATGTGTGAATGTTTCTCTCAATTAGCTTGCTATGGAAGAGTCTTTGTTGGCAAGCTTTCATCAGGTATCCAGGCAATCTGACAAGTCATCAGACTCGAAATGTTAACTCAGTATTCTCCCCACAGATACTGCCAAAGCTGCTGTTATTCTACGGAAATTTTTGATCATGTTTGATCCTGGCATCTTAGCTGAGTTCTCTTCAGCAGAGTGTGAATGGTCAAGGAGAGATTCTCAGAATTAGATACTTTGTTTTACCTCAGACCTTGAGTTGTCTCTACATACATTTTAAGGAGTTGCTGGTTATGGAGGATGGCAGACAGGAAAGGAGAGTTAAGCACATTCCAAAAGAGGAAAAAGTAGTTTGAATAAAACAGCAGTGCTTGGAAAGAAATTTGGTCATACTGGAGCACTGTTCCAAAGTATACAAAACAGATTGGACCAGTAAGCATCATTCTCAAGTTTTACTCAGTTTTCCTTGTTATTAAATGGCAGTAGACAGGGAAAAGTAGACAAAATTGACAAAGGAAAACTGTGCCCTCAAAAGAGGATCACGAACCAGAAGGCACAGTTTTTGTTTTGCGAAATAAGTAAATACAAGGCAAAAAAAAATCCTTTCAGACAGTAAGTAATTAGGGTCTGGATTGCTCTGCCTGGAAGTGTAGTGTAGGCAGGTTCAATTGAGGCATTCACAAGGGCTTCGGATGATTACCGCTTTTTCCCTGTAACCCTGCACATTATTTAACTAGAAAGAGATTGGCAGTCAGCCAAAATGCTGAGACAGCTGGCACAGACATGATGGGGTAAATAGCCTTCTTCTGCATAATAGTTCTGTAATTCTATGAACAAACTAAAGGAAAGCAATTAGGTGTAAAGTATTTACAGAAATAGACAAAGAACCATTAACAGTGGAAATATGCGAAAGAAAAATAACCAATTTCAATCATTTGAGAAGCATCTAGCACCTTTGGATGAAACCAAAACAATTAACCAAGAAAATAAATAGCAAATGATCAATGGTAGGTCTTGAACGCAGAGAAACTTTGGGTCCAATCCACACATTCCCCAGAACGAGAGAAAAAAATATGCTTCAGCTACAGCTCCCTAGATATCAATGAAATTGAAGTTATAGTAAAGCCAAACATGTCAGACACAAAATGCAGTCAGAACATAGAACATAGAACATAGAAGAATACAGCGCAGTACAGGCCCTTCGGCCCTCGATGTTTTTTTTTTGTTTTTTTTCCGTACCCCTCAACACCACGACAAATTGAAGCTGCTCCATGTGAGGCTCAAACTTAAAACAAGTAGAGCGCAGCCCACTATACTGGCACAGAGATACCGTGCACTGGTCACCTGCAGCACTGGAGCAACACATTAATGCTTACCTCCACATTCCTGGTTGTATATTAACGGTTGGGAAACCGAGTTTCTCTGATTCCATGGCTGGTCACTGCGATTATATGATCATCTTCACCAGTGCTTCTGACCCCGTGTGAGGCAAGTGGTGAGCCACTCATTGCAAATATGTAAAAATGTACAACTTCAGCTTTTGCCTTCACTAACACATGGGCCTTTTATTTTGTTTTTCATCTATAGAAATCTTAAAATCTTCATCTTGAACAGACTCAATGACAGATCTCCATTGTGTCTCTGGCATCAAATTCCAAAGTGTAAACCCCCTCTGAATTCTTCCACCGCAGTGCACTGTTTGGGAAGTGTTCCTGTTCAGGGGAATGCACTTGCCCGTGTGTCAACTGTTGCTCCCAGCATTCGCTCTGGCAGTGCACTCATTTTCCTTCTGACACTTGCTCACTGTGTTGCTGTGATCATACAGTGACTTGGTGTCACACGGCCAGGAAAATGATACAGATCAAGGTTTTTGCATTGTTGAATTCAATTGTCAGTTTAGCCTTATTTAGGATTTTGAAATTGGCTGTTGTGTACACAGGTGCGTGTCAAAAATATCTGAGTGGAAGAAAGGTGTTCCGAATAATGACATTGAGCACTATGCACTCTCCTCCAGTCTGGAAAACAATTCCTCACAGACAACTTTACACCTCCTGCTGTCACGGGCTCTTCATTCTGTTGACTTCAAATCTTCACAGAATTCAACAGACCTTGTTACATCGTCATTGCTTCATTTTTGTTCAGGTCACTGTGAGCAGAGTGTCACAGTGGGAGTGTGTTTGCCCCATAACTCAGAGGTAAGACGATACTTTTGGAACCATACTGTACTATTTATCATTTCACCAATACCAGGGAGAAATATCTGCTGCTCAGCATAATTTACGCATTTCACTTATTCATAAGGTCAGATGCATCTTAGCGTATGTGACGAGGTGGCCGAGAGGTTAAGGCAATGGATTGTTAATCTATTGTGTTCTACGCGCGTGGGCTCGAGTCCCACTCTCGTCGTTGTTATCAACGATTTTCAATTTTGCTATCTTTGGATGATCACAGCTGTCCAATGATCTGTTTATATGCATCGACGCTATAATAAAATCTCAAAGAATAAATTGAGACAGAATACCAAGAATGAAGGAGGAAATAGAAAAAGATAAGCAGAGTATAGGTGAGGGTTAGGTTGTTGTATAAAAGTGAACTCAGCAATTTTTATGTAGATACATAAATTAATATGAGTTAAAGGAGAAATGGAACCAACTGCAGGTTTTCTTCCCTTTTGAAGCCAAAGGGTATAGCTTGATAATGATACTTGCAGAACATCACATTACTATTTCTGCCATTCTGAATACTTATCCTGTATTCTCACTCATTTTAGTTCCTGTCTTGAAATCCGCTAGAAATCTATTCTGATACTTGAATGAATGATTTATTGTCACACATTTAAGGAGATACAGTGAAAAGTACTCTGATGCCACAATCCAGCGCCATTTTGAAGTACAAAGGAATGAAAAGAAAGTAGAATCATAGAATCATCACAGTATGGAAACAGGCCGCACTGAGACCGCACTGACTCTCCAAAGAGCAGCCAGACTCACCACCTCCCCTATCTATGTAGCACTGAACTTCTCGTGGCTCACCCATCTAGCCTGCAATCCTTAGACACAATGGGCAATTTAGAATGGCTAATCAACCTAACTTGCATATCTTTGGAGTGTGGGAGGAAAACGGAGCACCCAGAGGAAACCTGACAGACATGGGGAGAATGTGCAAGCTCCACACAGACAGTCAAATCAAACCCATGACACTGGCATTGTGAGGCAGAAGTACTAGCGACTGAGCCATTGTGCCACCCATAGTACTAAAAGTACTGAAATAGCATTCATCTTCATTGTTTGGCTCGGGGTCTCTGCACGACTCCTGCTCCAGGTGTCCATGCTTCACCATTGCTGTAGCTGAAGCCTCGCCACTAATCCAGGACACCACGCATCCGGCCTACGAAACCAGTCCAGTCACCGTCGACCCTGCTGAAGCCTCCCCATGATGTTAGGAAGATGAAGAAAAGAAGAAGGAAAAGAAAAAAAAATACTAAAAAGAGAGAAAAAGAAAAGAAATTTGGAATTTGTGCCTGGACTCAGAGGTGGTAGGGGAGGTCCTTAATTAATATTTTACTTCGGTATTCACTATTGAGAGGAACCTTGAAGTTTCTGAGGACAGCATGAAGCAGGCTGAAATGCTTGAACAGCTTGATGCTAAGAAGGAGGATATGCTGGAAAGTTTGAAACACATGAGGATAGATAAGTCCCCTGGGCCAGACGGGGTATACCCTAGGTTACTATGGGAAGCAAGAAAAGAGATTTCTGCACCTTTTGCAATGATCTTTGTGTCCTCACTGTCCACTGGAGCAATACCAGATGATTGGAGGGTGACAAATGTTATTCCCTTGTTCAAGAAAGGGAATAGGGATAACCCTGGGAATTACAGACCCGTCAGTCATATGTCAGTGGTGGGCAAGTTATCTGAGAGACAGGATTTATGATTATTTGTAAAAGCATAGTTTGATAAGAGATAGTCAGCATGGCTTTGTGAGGGGAAGGTCATGCCTCACAAGCGTAAATGAATTCTCTGAGGATGTAACAAAACACATTGATGAAAATAGAGTAGTGGATGTGGTGTATATTGATTTTAGCAAGGCATTTGATAAGGTTCCCCATGGTATGCTCATTCAGAAAGTAAGGAGGCATAGTACACAGGGAGATTTGGTTGTCTGGATACAGAATTGGCTGGCCCACAGAAATCAGAGGATGGTAGTAGATGGAAAGTATTCAACCTGGAGCTTGGTGACCAGTAGTGCGCCACAGCGATGAGCTCTGCTCTTTGTGTTTTTTAAATGACTTGGATGAGGAAGTATAAGGGTGGGTGAGTAAGTCTGCTGATGACGCAAAGGTTGGTGGAGTTGTGAATAGTGTGGAGGTCTATTGTTGGTTGCAATGCAACATTGACAGGATGCAGAACTGGGCTGAGAAGTGGCAGATGGAGTTCAACCTGAAAAAGTGTGAAGTGTTTCATTTTGCAAGGTAGAATTTGAATGCAGAATACAAGGTCAAAGGCAGGATTCTTGGCAGTGTTGAGGAACAGAGAGATCTTGGAGTCCACGTCCATAGATCCCACAAAGTTGCCACCCAAGTTGATAGAGTTGTTAAGAAGGCATATGATGTGTTGGCTTTCATTAGCAAGGAGACTGAGTTTAAGAGATACAAGGTTATGCTGCAGCTCCATAGAGCCCTGGTTCGACCACACTTGGAATATTGTGTTCAGTTCTCATTACCTCATGAAAGGAAAGATGTGGAAGCTTTAGAGAGGGAGCAGAGGAGATTTACCAGGATGCTGCCTGGACTGGAGGACATGTCTTATGCAGAAAGGTTGAGGGAGTGAGGCCTTTTCTCATTGGAAGGAAGAAGGATGAGAGGTGACTTGATAGAGGTGTGCAAGCTGATGAGAGGCATAGATGGAGTGGATAGCCAAAGACTTTTTCCCATGGCAGAAATGACCATCACAAAGAGGCATAATTTTAAGGTGATTGGAAGAAGGTTTCGGGGAGATGTCAGAGGTAGGTTCTTTACACAGAGAGTGGTGGGTGTGTGGAATGCACTGCCAACAGTGATAGTAGAGTCAGATACATTAGGGACATTGAAGTGACTCTTGGATAGGCACATGGATTACAGTGGAAATGAAGGGTATGTAGGTTAGTTTGATCTTAGAGTAAAATAAAAGGTTGGCACAACATCGAGGGCCGAAGGACCTGTACTGTTCTATGTTCTAGATGTAAGTGCTCCTCAAAAAGGGCTCATGCCCGAAACGTCGATTCCCCTGCTCCTTGGATGCTGCCTGACCTGCTGCGCTTTTCCAGCAACACATTTTCAGTTATGTTCTAGATGTCCCTGGACTTTCCTATTCAATGGTCTATTTTGATGCAGTTGCCTCTCAGTAACGGTTCAAACATACGTTCCCACATGGAAGTGTCCTTATGTATAATGAAAAAGGATGCTATCATTCAGCCTTCCTCCTTCTGAGGGGCAAATCACAAATTCCAAATCATCTGGCTGTTTGCTTAAATGTAGTTCCAGTTGAGAGTGAAAGAAATGAAGAAAAATCTCCATGCAATAATTTCAGCATGGCAATCATTAAGCGTTAGACCCTGGTTACTAATGTATTTTTCATTTATACATTTGTCCCTGTTGACAGAGCATCAACCTGGATCTCCTTCATGTTTAGACTTGCCCCTTGACTACATATTCTGCGACCTTTTCCTCTGAAGCACAGAATTGTTCTAATGCACAGAAAAGCCATTTCCATTGTTTGTAATCACAGTCCAAATGAGGATCCTACTTAGTGCATTTCCCCTGCCTTCTTCCCATAATCCTACACATCGTTTCATCTCAAATTGCCATCTAATTCCATTTTCACACTTTTCACAACTTATCTCTCACACTTTCAGCCAGTGCATTCCAACATCTAACCATTTATTGCAGGAAAATATTTTACCTAGTACTTCTTTCAGTAGCTACGGTAAATCTGTGCTCTCTTGTTCTCAATCCTTTCAAGTTCTGGAACACTTTATCCCTATTTACTCAGTCCAGACCTCTCATGACTTTCTAAGTTCTATGAGATCTCATTTTTGTCTTCTCCTCTCAAAGGAAAACAGTCCCAACTTCCCCAATCTATCATCATAACTGAAATATCTCATCCCTCATATTATTCTCATACAGTTCTCTGCTGTCTTCAAGGCCTTCATAATCTTAAAGTGTAGCACCCAAAGTGAATGCAGTACTCTAGCTGAGGCCAAATTATTGTCTTGTGGAAGTTCAACATCTTGCTGTTGAATTCTATGTCCCTATTAATGAAGCTGAGGATATTGAATGTATAATTAAATGCTCTGAATCTGTCCTACCACTTTTAATGATTTATGCACAAATATAGCAAATTGAGAATCATAGAGTTCTATAGCACAGAGACAGGCCCTTTGGCCCAAACTGGTCCATGCTGACCAAAATGTCTACCTACACTCACTCCATTTCCCTGCACTCCTCCTAAACCTTTCCTGTCCATGTATTTGTCCAAATGGCCATTAAATGTTATTAAGGTACTTGCCTCAACCACTTTCGCTGATATCTTATTCCATATGCATAGCACCCTCTGTGTAAAAATGTTGCTCCTTAGGTTCCCTTTTATTCTTTCCCCTCTAACCTTAAACTGATGCCGTCTAGTCCTCGATTCCCCAACCATGGGGTAAAGACTGAGTACATTCACCCTGTTCAAGCCTATCATGATCTTAAATATTTCTGTAAGATCCTCCCCTTAGTCTCTTATGCTTTAAAAAATGTCCTAGCTTGTCCAACCTCTCTCTATAATTCAGACCAGTAAGTCCACACAACATCCTTGTAAATTTCTTCTGCACTCTTTCCAGTTTAATAACATTCTTCCTATAACAAGGTGACCAAAACTGAGCACAATAGTCCAAGTGCAGCCTCACCAATGTCTAGTATTACTGCATCATAACTTCCTAACTTCTATACTCAATGCCCTGACTGATGAAGACCAGTGTGCCAAAAGCTTTCATCACTGCCCTATCTAACTATGACTCACTTTCAGAGAACCATGAACCTGAACTCCAAGGTCACTCTGTTCCACTCTTTAAGGCCCTACCATTCACCATGAAACTCCTACCTTGATTTGACTTTTCAAAATGCAAGACCACACACTTATCTATATCAAACTCCATTTGCCATTTCTCGGCCCATTTCTCAGTTGATCAGGGCCTGCTGCAATTTCTGACAACATTCTTCACTGTCCTCACTGTCCACAATACTGACTATTTTAATGTCATCTGCAAACTTGCTTATCATGCTAATCACGACAGAAATGGGGAGGTTGTTTTTGAAGCACTTGCTGATGGTGCTGGACAGGTTTATCCCACTGAGGCAAGGAAAGAATTGTAGGTTGAAAGAACCTTGGGTGACAAGGGATGTGGACATTTAGTCAAGAGGAAGACAGAGGATTACTTAAGGTCAAGGAGGCAAAGCTCAGACAGGGCTTTAGAGGATTACAGGATAGCCAGGTAGGAACTGAAGAATGGACTTAGGAGAGCTAGAAGGGGGCATGAAAAAGCTTTAGCAGGATAGGATTAAGAAAAACCCTAAGGCATTCTATGCTTTTGTGAGGAACAAGAGTGAGGGTAGAGCCAATCAGGGATAGCAGAGGAAACTTGAGCCTGGAGTTAGAGGAGGTAGGGGAGGTCCTTAATGAATACTTTGCTACAGTATTCACTACTGGAGAGGAGCTTCTGACGACAGTGTGAAATAGACTGATATGCTAAAACAAGTTGATGTTAGGAAGAACGATGTGCTGAAAATTTTGAAAAACATAAGAATAGATAAATTCCCTGGGCCAGATGGGATATACCCTAGATAACTACAGGAAGCGAGGGAAGAGATTGCTGCGCCTTTGGCGATGATCTTTGCATCCTCACTGTCCACTGGAGTAGTGCCCAATGATTGGAGGGTGGCAAATGTTATTTCCTTGTTCAAGAAAGACAATAGGGATAATCCTGGGAATTCAACCTGGAGAATGTGAGGGCTGCAGATGCTGGAGATCAGAGTCGAGAGTATAGTGCTAGAAAAGCACAGCAGATCAGGCAGTATCAGAGGAACAGGAGAATTGATGTTTTAGGCATAAGCCCTTTATCAGCCACTCCTGATGAAGGGCTTATGCCCGAAACGTCAGGTGGGAGATGAAAATATTCAACCTGAAGCTCGGTGACCAGTAGTGTTCTGCAGGGATTGGTTCTGGGACTATGCTCTTTGTAATGTTTATAAATGACTTGGATGAGGAAGTGGAAGAGTGGGTTAGTAAGTTTGCCGATGATACAAAGGTTGGTGGAGTTGTGGATAGTGTGGAGGGTTGCAACAGGATGTTGACAGGATGCAGAACTGGGCTGAGAAGTGGCAGATGGAGTTCAACCTGGAAAAGTGTGAAGTGATTCACTTTGGAAGGTGCAATTTGAATGTAGATTACAGGGTTAAATGCAGGATTCTTGGCAGGATGGAGGAACAGAGGGATCTTGGGGTCCATGTCCATAGATCCCTTAAAGTTGCCACCCAAGTTGATGGGTTTGTTAAGAAGGCGTATGGTGTTTTGGCTTTCATTAGCAGGGGGATTGAGTTTAAGAGCCATGAGGTTATGCTGTAGCTCCATAGAGTTCTGGTTGGGCCACAATTGGAATATTGTATTCAGTTCAGGTTGCCATATTATAGGAAAGATGCGGAAGCTTCAGAGAGGGTGCAGAGAAGATTTACCAGGATGCTACCTGGACTGGAGGGCATGTCTTAAGAAGAAAGGTTGAGAGATATAGGTCTTTTCTCTTTGGAGCGAAGAAGGATGAAATGTGTCTAAACTTTGTATCATTTGCAAATTTTGAAAATGAGCCCCAAATACTAAGGTTTGGATCATTATTATATTTCAGGGAAAGTAAGGATCTGAACACTGCCAAAATAATAACCAAAAGAACTGTGGATGCTATAAATCAGTTCTGAGGGAGGGTCACTCAACCTAAAATGTTAACTGATTTCTCTCCACAGATTCTGCCAGACCTGCAGAACTTTTCCAGCAATTTTTATTTTTGTATCGAAACACTGACCCCTGGGAACTCAAGTACAAGCTTTTAACCAGCCCAATAAGTGTCCATCTGATTACTATCACTCAGCCAATTTTGTATCATTGTTGCTACTGTCTGTTTTATTCAATCTGCTCTAACTTTGCGCACACGTCTATACTGTGCTTTAACTAATGTATTCTGAAAGTTCATGTACAGCATTGCCCCAATTAAAACTGATTACCTGTTCAAAAAAATCATTTAGTTAAACATGACTTTTCCTTCAGAAATCCATGTTGTCTCCCTTTATTGACCAATATTTGTCCATAGGACGATTTTGTCTCAAATTATTTATTTTCTCGATGTGTCCGAACCACCAAAGTTTTACTCTCTGGTCTGTAATCGTTGTTTTGACCTTATAGCCTTTTTTGAACAAGTGTATAACATTTGAAATTCTCTATTCCTGTGGCACATGAAGTTTTCCCTGAGTCGAAGGAAGAATGAATAATTATTGCCAATTCCTCTGCAAATTCCATTCTCATTTCATTCAGTATCTTTGAATGCATCTCATCTTGTCCAGCTACCTTGTTGACTTTTTAAGTACAGGCAGTCTAACCAAAGCACCTGTTTCACCATGAGCTGGCTAGCAGTGAATACTCCTGCCATGCCCTTGTCTTCATTTGTAAATGTCATCCTTGATCACTAATTGGTATCAATCCTCCTTTTACCACTCTTGCCATTTATATTGCTTATAGAAGACTCTGGAGTATCTTTATGGAAGGATTTTTGAAATCCTGTACACTGATTCATTATCATTGACTGCTCTCTTTGCTTTCTGCTAAAAAAAATCAATAAAGTTACTCAAGCAAGATTTTCCCTGTTTGAAAAGTAATTATCTATTCATTATAGGAGCAAATTACTACAGATGCTGGAATCTGTCCTGAAAACAAAAAATGCTGGAAATCACAATGCGTCATGCAGCATCTGTGGACAGAGAGCAAGTTAACGTTTCCAGTCTAGATGACTCTTCATCAGAGCTGACGTGAAGTGTGGAGGGAGCAGCATTTATGCAATAGTAGGGGATGGAGTTCTGAGGGAGAAAGGATGCTGATAGTTCAGATTAAGTGATTGGAATGTGACAATGGCAGAACGTGGTGTGTCTAACTACCAGACTGGAGAGGACAGATGGTCCCACTGGAGTGGGAGACGGAAGAGAAGACATGGTGACAAAGAAAGCTCGAAGAAAATCCTATTCATTATTTGTTATTTATTTTCATAATTTCCATCTTCTATTTTTAAGTAGGTTTCCTATTCCTCTGACATTAAACTGATTGGCCTCTAATTCCATTGGGATGGCTCTGTACACTTCTTAAACATTGGTATTATGTTAGCTGTCAATGCCTGTTTTTCTAAACAATTTTTGAATGTATGTAGTAATATCTATTCCATAAATTCTTTCTAAATGTAAGGATGCAGTCCATCTAGATTGGGAGTTTTGACCTCCTTGAGTATTTTTAAAATTTCTCAATGCATCCTTTTTTTAAGAAGAATTATCTATGGTGTTATCCTGCATTGTCCTTAATAGTCCTATTCCCATCATTCTCATCTCTTCCTTTTTGTGGTATGTGTTAGTGGCCTTCCCTTTATATTGCTATGTAGTATTAACATTTCTCATGACAAATATTCCAGGATCAATCATATTAATCTTGGTTAGTGGAGACACTACATTGTTAATACTCCCCATTTGTCATTTATCATTCACTGTTCATGCTCTTTGCCAAGCACATGTTTTTCTCAGTGAATGGCAGAGTGGACTCAATGGAATGAATGAATTACTTCTGCTCCTATGTGTTATGGTCTTATGGAGGATCTTATGGCATCTGGTTCTTGCTTGTTTGAAAGGTCGTGTGTCATTTGGTCCTCTGCAGTTGTATGGAAGGTCAACGGTTTTCCTTGTTTAACGCAGCTCAGGTTACTTTTTTCAAGGGACAACTAGAAATGGCCAATAAAGACTCTGGGGGAAGCGGGATCTCCACAAACAGGATAGTTTTCACCTGAACCAGAGGGGTACCAATATCGTTGGGGGGGATATTTGCTAATGCTCTTCGAGGGGGAGGTGTGGCATAGTTAATCAAGGGTAGTAGTACAGCAGCCGAGATAACATTTGAGGACTCATCCACTGAGGTAGTTCAGGCTGAGGTTAGAAACAGGAAAGGAGAGCTCTCCCTATTGAAAGTTTTCTGTAGGCCTATGAATTGTTCCTGGGATGTAGAGGAAAGGATAGCAAAGATGATTCTTGATAAGAGCGAGAGTAACATGGTAGTTGTTATGGAGGACTTTAACTTCCCCAATATTGCCTGGGAATATGATAGTTCAAATAGTTTAGATGGGTCAGTTTTGTTCAATGTGTGCAGGAGGATTTTCTGACACAGTATGTAGACAGACCAACAAGGGGTGATGCCATATTGGATTTGGCCAGGGAATGAACCCGGCCAGGTGTTAGATTTGGAGGTAGGTGAGCACTTTGGCGATAATGACCATAATTTGTTATGTTTACAATAGCAATGGGCAGAGATAGGTATATACTGCAGGGAAAGAGGTAGAACTGGGGAAAGGCAATTATGATGTGATGAGGCAAGATTTAGGATGCATAGGATGGGGAAGGAAACTACAGGGGATGGACACACTTGAAATGTGGGGCTTATTCAAAGAATAGCTACTGCGGGTCCGTGATAAGTATATACTGATCAGGCAGGGAGGTAGTTCTCAAAACAGGGAGCCACGGTTTAAATTAGATTAGATTAGATTAGATGAGGTACAGTGTGGAAACAGGCCCTTCGGCCCAACAAGTCCACACCGACCCGCCGAAGCGCAACCCACCCAGACCCATTCCTCTACATTTACCCCTTCACCTAACATTACGGGCAATTTAGCAAAGCCAATTCACCTAACCTGCACATTTTTGGACTGTGGGAGGAAACCGGAGCACCCGGAGGAACCCATGCAGACACGGGGAGAATGTGCAAACTCCACAAAGTCAGTCGACTAAAGAAGTTGTCACTCTTGTCAAGAGGAAGAGGAAGGCTTATGTGAGGATGAGGCGTGAAGGCTCAGTTAGGGGGCTTGAGAGTTATAAGTTAGTCAGAAAAGAGGCAGTTAAGAAGAGCCAGGAGGGGACATGAGAAGTTGTTGGTGGATAGGATCAAGGAAAATCCTCAGGCCTAAGGACTTCTTTAGGTACGAGAGTGTGTTGCTGGAAGAACACAGAAGGTCAAGCAGCCATCCAAGGAGCAAGAAAATTGATGTTTCAGGCCTTCATCAGGAGGGCATGGCTAGATGAGGGACAGGAGGGATCCAGATGTTGATCCTTTCCTTGGAATAGCAGGTGAAAGACTGCTGCATTCATCAGCCATTCCTGATGAAGGACTCCGGCCCGAAATGTCGATTTTCCTACCTGACCTGCAGTGCTTTTCCACCAACACACTCTCAGCTCTGATCTGCAGACCTCACTGTCTCCTTCTATAGGTATATCAAGAATAAAAAACTGACTAAAGTAAGATTCGGGCCAATCAAAGATAGTAGTGGGAAGTTGTGTGTAGTATCTGAGGACATAAGAGAATGCTTTCGTCATTATTTACATTGGAAAAGGGGAATGTGAGGAAGAATACAGAGAAAGAGGCTACTAGACTAGATGGGATTGCGGTTGACAAAGAGGAGGTTTTAGCAATTTTTGAAGATCTGAAAACAGATAAGTCCCTGGACAGATGGGATTTATTCTAGGATTCTCTGGGAGCCAGGGAGGAGATCGCAGAACCTTTGGCTTTGATCTTTGTCATCATTGTCGACAGGACTAATCCCAGAAGACTGGAGGAGAGCAAACATTGTTCCCTAGTTTAAGAAGGGGAGTCAAGACAATCCTGGTAATTATAAGCCAGTGAGCCTTACTTTGGCTGTGGGTAAGGTGTTGGAAAAGGTTATAAGAGATAGGGTCCTTCATCTGGAAAGGAATAATTTGATTAGGGACAGTCAACACGGTTTTGAGAAAGATAGGTCGTGCCTCACTAATCTTACTGAGTTATTCGAGAAGGTGACAAAACAGGTAGATGAAGGTGAAGCAGTTGATGTGGCGTATATAGACTTCAGTAAGGCTGTTGATAAGATTCCACACGGTAGGCTATTGTACAAAATACGGAGTTTCGGGATTGAAGGTGATTTAGCAATTTGGATCAGAAATTCCTGAAGAAGGGCTAATGCCCGAAACGTCGATTCTCCTGTTCCCTAGATGCTGCCTGACCTGCTGCGCTTTTCCAGCAACACATTTCCATCTCTGATCTCCAGCATCTGCAGACCTCACTTTCTCCTCAGAAATTGGCTTGCTGAAAGAAGACAGAGGGTGTTGGTTGTTCGGAAATGTTCATCCTGGAGCTCAGTTACCAGTGGTGTGTTGCTGGAAGAACACAGAAGGTCAAGCAGCCATCCAAGGAGCAAGAAAATTGATGTTTCAGGCCTTCATCAGGAGGGCATGGCTAGATGAGGGACAGGAGGGATCCAGATGTTGATCCTTTCCTTGGAATAGCAGGTGAAAGACTGCTGCATTCATCAGCCATTCCTGATGAAGGACTCCGGCCCGAAATGTCGATTTTCCTACCTGACCTGCAAGGGTCTGTTTTGGAACCACTGCTGTTTTTCATTTTTATAAATGATCCTAATGTGGGTGTAGAAGGATGGATTAATAAATTTAAAGATGACATTAAGGTAGGTAAAGTTGTGGATAGTGCTGAAGGATGTTGTGGGTTACAGAGGGACATAGATAAGATGCAGAGCTGGGCTGAGAAGTGCAAATGGAGTTTAATGCAGAAAAGTGTGAGGTAGTTCACTTCAGAAGAAGTGACAGGAATGCAGATTACTGGGCTAATGGTAAAACTTTTCGCAGTGTAGATGAACAGAGAGATCTCCGTGTCCAGGTGCATAAATTCCTGAAAGTGGCCACCCACGTTGATAGGGTTGTTAAGAAAGTATATGATGTGTTGATGTTTATTGGTAGAGGGATTGAGTTTCAGAGCCATGAGGTCATGCTTCAGCTATGTAAGCGCACTACAGGAAGGATGCGGAAACTTTGAAAAGGGTTCAGGTCGGCGTGGACAGATTGGACTGAAGGGTCTGTTTCCATGCTGTTCATCTCTATGACTCTATAAGATTTACAAGGATGTTGCCTGGTATGGAAGGAAGGTCTTATGAGGAAAGGCTGAGGGAAATGAGGCTGTTTTCTTTGGAGAGAAGAAGGTTGAGAGGTGACTTAATCAAGACATATAAAATAATCAGAGGATTAGATAGGGTAGACAGTGAGAGCCTTTTTTCCTCGGATGGTAAGGGGACATAGGTTTAAATTGAGGGGTGATAGATTTAGCACAGATATCAGAAAGTAGTATGGAGATGGAACAGCCTGCCTGCAACAGTAGTAGACTCCTCAATGTTAAGGGCATTTAAATGGGCATTGGATATCCATATGGATAATAATGGAACCGTGTAGCTTAGATAGGCAACAGATTAATTTAAGAGGTCAGTGCAACATAGAGGGCCAAAGTGCCTGCACTGTGCTCTAACGTTCTATGTTCTATGACACTTGGAGAGTTGACATGTTGGTATAAGGGCAAAGGGTAGCTGGGCATAAATTGCACTTACTTTATATGGGGCTAACATGGATCATTGGGTGAATGTAAGCCATAAATTGACATGCAGAGTGCGAGGGTTTATAAGAATCGGGTGTGTGTCACCTGGAGGACATGAGCAGCAAGGGGGAGAATTGAGGACATGAAGTGGCATGGGATAGTATGGATGGGGAATGAAGAGTCTGAAGTCATGTAGTTTGAAATCCAGAAGACTGTTTTATGCTGTACTGTTATTTTAAATCTTTAGATAAATGTCGGAACACCAAGCAGGGTTTCAACCAAGCCCAATTCACACTTTTCCAGGGTTCCAATTTCCAGGAAACCCTTACAGGTCAGGTTTGTGAGGTTGGACGTTCAAATTTTTGGGTTGGTTTTTACAAGAGAGAGTCAGGCATTATTGTTGAGAATAAAGAATGTGAAATATGACATGGGATAATGTGGTCAGAGAGGCAACATTAAATGTTTAGAATCTTTAACCTGTATAAACCATCAAATAACAGCTTATTAAAGAAAGAAAAAAATGGAGGTTCTGACTATTTCAAATCTGCAGTGGCTGCAGGCAAGGTTATGGAAAACTGACAGGCTGCTTCTGTATCCTCGATTAAAAACAGGAAGACTAGTCTGAGTAGTTGGAAGCCAGTTAACCTTATCTTGAAGGTAGCCAAATTCTGATGGACAATGTAAATTATCATTGAGAGTGTAAAGGCCATATCTTTCTATTTTCTGTTTTTTAAAAACTGTAGACTGAAATGAGAAATAGTTGTTTTAAAACTAATGTCTGAAAGGATATCTGTATGTTTTGAAAGCAAGTAACCTGGTACCCATATCAGGCATTGTGTCAACAATGTTTGAACAAACAGTAATCCAAGCTTGAGCTGCAGACAATTTGGAAATGATGAGGTGTATATGAAGCATTTACTGGCAACAAGAGGTTAATTGGTTTGTGGACTAGTGACACGTTACCTACTAGAGAAGGTGCAAAACTTGACATACTCTTGGGAAATGAGGCAGGGCAGATGACTGAGGTGTCAGTGGGGGAGCACTTTGGGGCCAACAACCATAATTCTATTTGCTTTAAAATAGTGATGGAAAAGGATAGAGCAGATCTAAAAGTTGAAGTTCTAATTTGGAGAAAGGCCAATTTTGACGGTATTAGGCAAGAACTTTCGAAAGCTGATTGGAGGCAGATGTTCGCAGGTAAAGGGATAGCTGGAAAATGGGAAGCCTTCAGAAATGAGATAACAAGAATCCAGAGAAAGTATATTCCTGTCAGGGTGCAAGGGAAGGCTGGTAGGTATAGGGAATGCTGGATGACTAAAGAAATTGAGGGTTTGGTTAAGAAAAAGAAGGAAGCATATGTCAGGTATAGACAGGATAGATCGAGTGATCCTTAGAAGAGCAAAAGGAAAGTAGGAGTATACTTAAGAGGGAAATCAGGAGGGCAAGATGGGGACATGAGATAGCTTTGGCAAATAGAATTAAGGAGAATCCAAAGGGTTTTACAAATATATTAAGGACAAACGGATAACTAGGACGAGAATAGGGCCCCTCAAAGATCAGCAAGACGGCCTTAGTGTGGAGCCACAGAAAATGGGGGAGACTCTAAATGAATATTTTGCATTAGTAGTGGAAAAAGATATGGAAGATATAGACTGTAGGGCAGAGCCTGACCTTGGTGGTGGGCAAGTTGTTGGAGGGAATCCTGAGGGACAGGATGTACATGTATTTGGAAAGGCAAGGACTGATTAGGGGTAGTCAACATGGCTTTGTGCGTGGGAAATCATGTCTCACAAACCTGATTGAGTTTTTTGAAGAAGTAACAAAGTAGATTGATGAGGGCAGAACAGTAGATGTGATTTATATGGACTTCAGTAAGGCGTTCGACAAGGTTCCCCATGGGAGACTGATTAGCAAGGTTAGATCTCATGGAATACAGGGAGAACTAGCCATTTGGATACAGAACTGGCTCAAAGGTAGAAGACAGAGGGTGGTGGTGGAGGGTTGTATTTCAGACTGGAGGCCTGTGACCAGTGGAGTGCCACAAGGATCGGTGCTGGGTCCTTTACTTTTTGTCATTTACATAATGATTTGGATGCGAGCATAAGAGGTACAGTTAGTAAGTTTGCAGATGACACCAAAATTGGAGGTGTAGTGGACAGCGAAGAGGGTTACTTAGATTACAACAGGATCTGGACCAGATGGGCCAATGGGCTGAGAAGTGGCAGATGGAGTTTAATTCAGATAAATGCGAGGTGCAACATTTTGGGAAAGCAAATCTTAGCAGGACTTAAACACTTAATGTTGCTGAACAAAGAGACCTTGGAGTGCAGGTTCATAGCTCCTTGAATGTGGAGTCACAGGTAGATAGGCTAGTGAAGAAGGCATTTGGTATACTTTCCTTTATTGGTCAGAGTATTGAGTACAGGAGTTGGGAGGTCATGTTGCGGCTGTACAGGATATTGGAAAAGGATATTGCGTGTAATTCTGGTCTCCTTCCTATCGGAAGGATGTTGTGAAACTTGAAAGTGTTCAGAAAAGATTTACAAGGATGTTGCCAGGGTTGGAGGATCTGAGCTACAGGGAGAGGCTGAACAGGCTGGGGCTGTTTTCCCTGGAGCGTCGGAGGCTGAGGGGTGACCTTATGGAGGTTTATTAAATTATGAGGGGCATAGATAGGATAAATAGACAAAGTCTTTTCCCTGGGGTCGGGGAGTCCAGAACTAGATGGCATAGGTTAGGGGCAACTTTTTCACGCAGAGGGTGGTACGTAAATGGAATGAGCTGCCAGAGGATGTGGTGGAGGCTGGTACAATTGTAACATTTAAGAGGCATTTGGACAGCTATATGAATAGGATGGGTTTGGAGGGATACAGGCCAGGTGCTGGCAGGTGGGACTAGATTGGGTTGGGATAACTGGTCGGTGTGGACGGGTTGGACCGAAGGGTCTGTTTCCATGCTGTACATCTCTATGACTCTATGACAGACCTTTTTGACTGTGATTGTTTCTCAGGTAACTGAAGAGCTCGGAACTGGGAACAAGTTACAGAGACAGAGAGCCATTCTGTTCTTTCCTAGCTCATGAGTAGTCTCTTTGTTCTCTGCAGTCAAAACTCACTCTATACCTGAAGAAAACAGTTCATCTATTCTACAACATTTGTTGTAAGCTGTTACGTAATCTTACAGCAATTGATATTTAAGTCAGAGGAATTTTATAAGTAAACCTGCCACCTGATGTCTTTTACCAAATGAATGGAAGTATCCAGAAAAAGACAACTGAAGCAATGTACTGGATAGCAGAAGGATTATAAGGGTCATCTCAACCACAGAATATGGGAATAAAGTTTATTGAAATGTCTTTCCTGATTTTCCCCTGTACTGTAACCTATTTGCCTGTCTGTGTGTATAAGGGGTAGTTGTAAGGGGACTAGACTTTTAATTAGTCATGTTATATGCTGTTGGATTGTAAGTTTCCTGAAGCTGATGGGTTGCATCTTAGGATATTAATGAAAGTAGCAACAGATATAGTGGATGCACTGGTAGTAATCAAGCCTTAGACTCTGGAAATATACCAGAGGATTAAAAAACTGCCAATGCAACAACTTTATTTCAGAAGGGAGGAGACAAAGATCAGGTAACTAAACACCTGTTATTGGGAAAATGTTCCTGCTGCCTCAGGAAGGCAACCAACATTATTTATGTTCTCTTTACCCTCTTCCATCGGGTAGAAGATATAAAAATTTGTATGCATATATGAATAGATTCAAGAACAGCTTCTTCCCTGTTATTAGACTTCTGAAATTTGACCTCTGAAATTTTTAATTTAACATTGATCTTGCCATCTGTAAGCCTTCTCTGAGAATCGGTTTAACTCAGTTGGCCTAATTGTTGGTTTACAAAGCAGTGTGATGCCAACAGCATGGGTTCGATACCCATCACCGCTTTGAGGTTACGATGAAGGACTCTCTTTCTCAATCTTTTCCCTTGCCTGAGGTCTGGTGACCCTCAGGTTAAATCACCACCAGTCAATGAGAGAGCAGTCCCCATGGTCTGGTAAGACTATGGCAACACAACAACAACACCTTCTCTGCAGCCATCACATTGTATTCTTTGCTCTATTCTATTACCCTAATCTGCCTGTACTGCAAGCAAAAGAAAACTTTTCACTGTACCTAGTTACATGTGGCAATAATAAATCAAATTAAAAGAAGTAATTTAGAAAACCATAATATAATCATGCTGAGTCGGCATGGCTTCATGAAGGTGGAACCATGCCTGGCACATTTAATAGTATTCTTTGAGATGGGAACAAGCAGGATAAATAAAGGAACAAAATACATTTGGATTTTCAGGTGTTTGAGAAGGTACCACACATTAGGCTATTTAATAAGCTAAGAGTCCATGTTTTTTGAGGCAGTCTATTAACATGGAAAGATGATTGCCTAACTAATAGAAGACGGACTTGGAAAAAGTGGATTATTTTCAGGATAATAACCTGTAGCTAGTGAAAGGCCACAGGGTTCGGTGTTGATGCTACAATTATTTACAATATATCTCAATAAATTGGATACAGAGATTGAATGTACTAAAGCCAAATTTGCAGGTGGTAAAAATAGATGGAAAAGCATTTGGTGAAACTTTCTTGTTATTCATTCATGGGATGCGGGCATCACTGGCTGGCCAGTTTTTATTGCCTTTCCTAGATGCCCTTAAGAAGGTGGTGGAGAGATGCTTTCTTGAACCTCTGTAGTCCACCTGATTTGATTTGATATAATTTATTTTGTTCTAGTCAAATGTACCTAAGTACAGTCAGTTGATGCACAGTGCCATTAGGGAGGCAATTCCAGGATTTTGACCCAGCAATATGTAAGGAATGTGGATATATTTCCAAGTTAGGATGGTGAGTGGCTTGGAGAGAGACTTGCAAGTGGCAGTGTTCCCACATGCCTGCTGCCCTTGTCCTTCTACATGGAAGTGGTCATGGGGTTGGAAGGTTCTGTCTGAGGATCTTTGGTGAATTTCTGCAGTGCATCTTGTAGATAGTACACACCGTTCCTACTGAACGTCGGTGGTGAATGGAGTGGACATTTGTTAATGCGATGCCAGTCACATGTCTCTTTTGTCCTAGATGCTTCTTGAGTGTTGTTGGGTTGCATGCATCCAGGCAAGTGGGGAGTATTCCATAATGCTCCTGACTTGTGCCTTATAAATGCTGGCAGGCTTCGGGAAATCAAGAGGTGAGTTACTCACCACAGTATTCCTAGCCTCTGACCTGCTCTAGTAGCCACTATGTTTCTGTGGTGGATCCAGTTGAGTTTGTGGTCAATGGTAACCTCCAGGATATTAATTGTGAATGATTCAGTGATGTTAACACCACTCAATGTCAAGTGACTGAAAGCGAGTAATGCATCCCATCACCAATCACCCTTTATTCAAAATGCATATCCTTTGACAAAAGCACTCCCTCTCACTGAGCCAGATATTCAGGATCCCAGTATCCCTGACATTCATCCTTTTTCATCAGCCAGGTCTCCCTGATTGGACCAGAATAACAATCCCAATCAGAGAGGTCATATTCTGTGATGTCCAGCTCGCTGACTTCTTTACAATCACAACAGGGGGAGCGGCTAGATGATTTCTTATTGGTGATGGTTATAGCATGGCAGCCCAAGCCTGAATATTGTCAAGATTTTGTTACATTTGAACATGGACTGCTTCAGTTTCTGAGGAGTCGCAAATAGTGCTGAACATTGTGCAATCATCAACAAACACTTCCACCTTTGATCCTACAATGGACGAAAGATCACAAAGCATCTGCAAAAGAATAAGGACTTACTGGCGAGGAGGCAAAAACTTGGTAGATGGAATATAATATTGAGAAATGTGTGGTTATGCACTTTAGCAGGAAGTATAGATTGAACTGAATTTTATTAAAATGAAGAAAGACTGCAGAAAGTTACAGAATAGAGGGCTGTGAGTGTCTTCATGCATAAATCACAAATAGCTAGCATCCAAGGTCAGTGGGTAATTGGAAAGGCAAATGGAATGTTGGCCTTTATTTCAAAGGTAATGGAGTATAAAAGTAAGGTTTTGCTAAAACTATACAAAGCACCAGTTAAACCACAACTTGAATGCAGTAAACAAGTTTGATCTCCTGATCTAAGGAAAGATATACTGGCATTGCAGGCAGTCCAGAAAAGGTTTACGATGCTGATACCAGGTATGGAGGGGCCATCTCATTAGGAGAAAACCAGTAGATTAGGCCTATATTCATTGAAACTTAGAAGTACACGAAGCAACCTTATTGAAATATACAAGCATCTTAAGTGTCTTGACAGAGTAGATGTGGAAAGATTGTTTCTCCTTGGGGATAGTTGTGGGCTATCAGAAAAAAAGTGGTTGCACATTTAAGACAGAGAGAAGGAGGATTTTATTCCCTCAGAGAACAGTGAATTTGTGGAATTCTTTACTGCAGAGGGCTGTTGACTCTGACTCATAAGTATATTCAAGGCTGATATGTGTCTTAACTCTTGCCATCATCCTGTAATCCTTGATCTCTTTACAAACCAAGAACCCATCTCTGTCTTAAATACAGTCAATAATTCTGCCTTCACAGCCTTCTGTGGCAATGGGTTCCATCAGTGTCACCACACTGGCTGAAGAAAATCCTCCTCATCTCAGTTCTTAGTGTTGTCCCTTCACTCTGAGGGGCTGTGCCTCGGATCCCAGACTCTCCTACTCATGGAAACATCTTCCTCACATCCACTATATCCAGGCCTCTCAGTAATCTGTAAGTTTCAATGAGATAACCCCCTCATCCTTCTCAACTCCATTGAGTACAAACCCAGAGTCCTCAACTAGTCCTCAGATGATAAATCCTTCATTCCCAGGATCATTCTTGTGAACCTCCTCCAGATCCCCTCCAAGGCTAGCACATCTTTCCAGAGATACAGTGCCCAAAACTGCTCACATTATTCCAAATGCTGTCTGACCAGAGTATTTTATAATCTCAGCAGTACATTCCTGTTCTTGTATTGTCGCTCTCTCGAAATGAATGCTAACATTTTGTTTACCTTCCCAACTGCCAACTGATCTTGCACCTTAACCTTAAGAGAATCCTGAACTCAGACTCCCTTTGTGCTTCAGATTTCTGAAGCCTTTCCCCATTTAGAAAATAGTCAATGGTAATATTCTTCTTACCAAACTGCATAACCTCACTCTATCACACATTGTATTCCACCTGCCACTTTTTTGCCCATTCTCCTAGTTTGCCTGTCCTTCTGCAGTCTCACCACTCCTCAATACTATCTGTCCCTCCATCTGTCTTTGTGTCATTTATAAACCTATCAACAATGCCCTCAGTCTATTTATCCAAAGTGTTAATGCATGCTATGAATAGTTTTGATCCCTGTAGAACTCCACTAGTCACCAACTGCTTTCCTGAAAAGACCCCTTTATCCTACTGCCGATTGGTGAATCTTCTGTTTATGCCAGTATCTTGTCCCTCCCATCATGGGCTTTTATCTTATTAGCACCTTGTCAAAGGCCTTCTGGAAATGCAATTAGATCATGTCCGTTGGCTCTCCTATGTTTAACTTGCCCATTACCTCCTTAATAATAGACTTTAACTTTGAAACAATCTCCTTCAGTACCTTAGGATGTAGTCCATCAGGTCCACATGATTTATCTATGTTCAGACCTTTCAGCTTCTCCAGCACCTCTTCTTCAGTAATGGCCACTACACACACCACTATTCACTGATTCTCTTAAAGTTCTGGTATGCTACTGCTGCCTTGCACTCTGAATACTGATGCAAATACTTGTTCAGTTCTTCTTCAATTCCTTTGTTCCCTATTACCAGTTCACCAGCCTCATTTACAATAGTCCAATGTCCACTCTTACCATCCTCTTACCTTTTACATGTCTCAAAAATCTGTTGTAATCTACTTTTATATTACTAGCCAGCTTATCTCGTATTTCATCATCTCCCCTCTTATTGCTTGTTTTGTTGTCATCTGCTGGTTTTCAAAAGGCTTCCCAATTCTCTGGCTTCCCACTAATCTTCACCTTGTTGTACGTTTTTTTTCTTTTGCTTTTATACTGCCCCTGACTTCCCTTATCAGCCATGATTGCCTCATCCTCCCTTTGGTTTGTTCCTTCTTCCTTTGGATGAATTTCTTCTAGGTCTCCAGAATTATCTCCAGAAACTCCCACCATCACTATTCCACTACCTTTCCTAATCAGTATGCCTTCCAATCAACTCTGGCCACCTCCTTCCTCATGCCTTTACTCAATTGTGATACTGCAGGGAGCTTTAATGTGCAGATATGGTGACTATTCATTAAGATTTAAGTGTCTGCAAATTTATTGCTTCTTTCTGATATTTGGTATGTGTTCATCCTCATAGTTCTTGTGTTGTGTAATATAGTTAATGTTTTGTTTTCTTTTGTATGTAATTATGAGCGGAATAGATAGGCTAGATAGAAAGAAATTTTTCTTCTTGTAGAGGGATCAATGACCTGGAGCCATAGATTGAAGGAAGGGGCAGAGTTTTCGAAGGGATGTAAGGAAATATGTTTTCACCCAGAGGGTGATGGGAATTTGGAAATCCCTGCTTGTAAGGGTGGTAGAGGCAGAAGAAATATTTAGATGTGCACTTGCAATACGAAGGCACAGACTTCCATGACTCTAAACTGTCATGTTCTTTTGCTTCAAAGTATATTAGCCACCTTTTTGAATTTTTCCAGTGACTGGCCTCCACAGTAAACAAAAGAAAAAAGAGAAATTATAGTCTACCAAGTTGGGGTTCACTCCAGGATTTGACTTGTCAAGTATTACCATCACTTAGAATAACATCTTAAAGGAATCTCATGTCTTATTCAAATGATTGAAGATGTTTGAGATGGAAAAGAGAATTGATGATGGTAACCATTGATATTGACCACATGGATTTCAGCATAATACTGAGAAAGAAAACTGTAGGTCATACAAATGTACCAATGGACTAGCCAGTTAGCAGAAATTTGGCAAATGGAATTCAATCATTTCATTGCAAGATAAATATGATAATGGGAAAAACAGACAAAGCAAGAGATTACAAAATAAATAGTAGGATTCTGCGAAGTGTAGAGTTACATGGGGTCCTTGGATCTTTGGAGTGTATATCTATAGATGCTTGCTTGATTAGGTGGTCAAGATAGCATAATGGGATACTTCCCTTTGTTGTCTTCGGCCTAGATTCGAAGAGGAGGGAGCTGTATACCGCATTAGCTATGCTATATTTAAATGATTGTGTACAGTTCAGGTCACCTCATTACACAAAGGTTATTAGAAAAGACCAAAAGAGAATATGAAAATGTTGCTGGGAATGGGAAAAGCTGAATACTTCTCAGATTGTTTTCTGTGGAATGGAGCAGGCTGAAGGATGATTTAATTGAGGTGTGTATAAATGAGGGACCTAGAGTTTGCAAAGAGGTCTATAACTAGAGAAATTGAAAGTAATTGGTTGTATAATTGAAGGTGGATTTATGAGTGCTGAGTTTAATCCTGAGATAATCACACCTACTTCTAAATTCTCTATTGAGAGGAATAACTGTTAGCATCTGACCTGCCGGGTCCTCTCAGAATTTGTTGTTTCAGTAAGATCATCTTTGTTGTTCTGAATCTCAGAATTTATGGAATGTGGAGGCTGAATGATTGAACATGTTCAAGACAAATCAATAGATATTTGGGTCCTAATCACGTCAGAGTACAGATATATGAGTATAATACATAATCAGGCATAATCCGTTTGAATGGCAGAGAGGGCTCAATGGACCTAATAGCCTCTTCCTCTTATTTTCTGTGCTCCAAATAGAAAACTATCAGACTACAACTTTCTTGTCCTAAGAATCAATCAAGAGTATCTTTGTTACACTTCTCTAAGCTCAGGCACTGATTTTTCCTTCTTGTATCAGTTCAAATGAAGGCAGGTGAGTACATGTGATATACAAAATGGGAGTAGAACTCGACCAGAGTCTAAAATTATGGCACTTGAAAATCACAGCTGGTCAGGCAGCATCCGAGGAGCAGGAGAGTCGACGTTTCGAGCATAAGCTCTTCATCAGGAATGTGGGAGAGGGCCAAGGGGACTGAGAGATATATAGGACGGGGGTGAGGCTGGGGCAGAATGGTGCTAGGAATACAATAAGTAAGTGAAAGTGGGGAATGATGGTGACAGGTCGGAGCAGAGGGTGGAGCAGAGGTGGGAAGGAGGATGGACAGGTAGGACAGCTCAAGAGGGCGGTGCAGAGTTGGCGGGTTGGATCTGGGATAAGATGGGGGGAGGTGAGATGAAGAAACTGGTAAAATTGACATTAATTCCATGTAGTTGGAGGGTCCCAAAGCAGAAGATGAGGTGTTCTTCCTCTAGTCATCAGGTGACTAGGATTTTGCATGTCCTTGGCAGAGTGGGAGGGGGAGTTGAAGTGTTCGACCACAGGGTGGTGGGGTTGATTGGTGCGTGTATCCCAGAGATGTTCTTTGAAACGACCATGCAACCCATCGTGTTGGCTCTGCTCATGCCTGGAAAGTAGTAATATTGCAGGAAGAGGTGAAATGATTTGAAAAGATTTTAAATGAAGATTGCAGGAGTTTGGAACACGGAATTAGATGTCCATTCTGCCAATTACTTTATGTTGAAGTGATAAACAGTTTGTAAAGTATCTATGAATATTTATTAAAATATCTACAGAAATTTCTCTCTGTGGATGTGTACAAGTACATGTGTAAAACAACGATTTGCAGTGACAGGTGCAGTCATAACTTTGCTAGACCGTGCACCTCCGCTGGTAGTTATCCAATACTAAATTTGCTAGTCTCACTCGAGTGGGCATGTTCCTTTTGAGCCTAGTCGATGTAATGGCTTTTTTTTCTCTCTAAATTCCATTAGATTGATTGACAGCATTGATTAAAGCTGCATCACACTACAGATAACATCATTTCTGTGAAATGTTTTACATATTTTATTGAGGCAATGTCACAATTCAGAATAGGCAACATACTAGAATAGAAGTTTAATGGAAATTATCTTAAAGGTCAGATTAAGTTAAATTACTTACGGAACATATACAGGATCATGAGATACTAAATAATTTTCTTAGTATATATTCATTTGTGGGATATGGGCATCGCTGGCTGACCAGAATTGATTGCCCATCCGTAGTTGCCCTTCAGAAGGTGGTGAGCTGCCTTCTTGAACCACTGCAGTCCACCTGCTATAGGTTGATTCACAATGCCATTAAGGAGGGAACGCCAGGATATTAACCCAGCAACAGTGAAGGAACAGCAGTATATTTCCAAGTCAGAATGCTGAGTGGCTGGAAGAGGAACTTGAAGGTGGTGTGATCCCATATACCTGCTGCCCTTGTCCTTCAAGATCAAAGTGATCATGGGTTGGAAGGTGCTGTCTGAAGATTTTTAGCAAAACTTTTGGAACCTTTGGCAAATTGTAGCCTTATGGTAATTTGCTAGCAAACAATACTTTATATGTTTAATGCCACAAACAGTTTTGAAATTAAATTTAATAAATCTGGTAATTTATTCACTGATACCAGCAACAAATGTGCATGACCAAAATTTCAAATGATTCATCAAAGAACTGGAGTTCATCCCTACCTCCTTTGACTGACATGTAATTTTGACTATTTGTTGCTAATGCCCTCAGGGTAAAGAAGAATTGCCACTATGTGCTGCTGTTGCTACCTTCTAAGAACAAATTAAATAAGTTTAAGTATCTGCACATCTATCAGAGTAACTTTTAATATCATGTACAATTTAAAACAGCAGACTTGAAGTTAGCCTGAAGGGAGGTGTTTAGCTCCAAAGCCTTCTCCTCTCACAACCTTGATGTGATATAATGATGCAGAGCTTCATTTTTGGTTTAGGAACATTGATCACTGTTCCCATTTAGGATAAAGTCAGAAGTCACACAACACCAAATGATAGTCCAACAGGTTTATTTGAAATCAGAAGCTTTCAGAGCATTGCTCCTTCATCAGCTGAACTTTATCTAATGAAGGAGCAGTGGTCCAAAAGCTGGTGATTTCAAATAAACCTGTTGGACTATAATTTGGTGTCGTATGACTGCTGACGTAGTCTACCCAGTCCAACACTGCACATCCACCCATTTAGGATGTCGATTATGTCTACTTTCTCATTTTCAAAGTTTTTCTCAACATTTGTCGCAAGTGTCACAAAATAATAGTTTTTTAAAAAATGCATTCTTAATTTTATTCATCAATGTGCAGTCAACAAGCTTTTATTACCAATAAGCAAAGCATTTGTAAAATCTAAATAGGGATGCTCATTTCACATCCAATTAATGGCAGATTGAAGTCCCAAGGCTGCGTGACCCAAGTTTGCTACAGTAATTTCCCTGCTATCAAAACTAAGAATAGCTATTAGAACAGATGAAAACATATTTTTCTGTTCAAAATACAAGATAGTCCTTGCTCTCAGATTCCTGCATGCTTTTATATAAGCCCTGCTGTGTAGCTTTACCTCAAGGTGATCAACAATCTGCCCAGAGCAGATTTGGAGAAAATATTCCCATTAAAGAGGGTCAAGAATTTCTAGGGACACTCATTTTTGGTGATTGACAAAAGAAATGATGGTGACATAAGGAAAAACAAATTTACTAAGTGCATTATTGGGATATAAAATCTTATTGAAGCAAGGTGATGAAAGGTTGTTTGATAGCTTGGAATGTGGAATTGAGATTACAATCAGATCAACCATGATCTCACTAAATGGTGGAGCAGGCTGCTCATTGGTTCATATGCCTGAGAGTGTGGTGAAGAGAGATTCAATTGTGGACTAATAAAGAGAACTGGTAATTATCTGAAGTGAAAAAATGTTTGGTCTATGTGAAAAGACAGATGAGTAGGAGCAGATTAGTTGCTTTTGAGATCATTGGCATTGGCATGGGCCTGATAAGCTGAATGATGTTCACCTGTGCTGTGATGTTCTTCTATGCTGTAACCATTCTCAAGTGATGGAAAATAGGCATACCAAATTGTGGTACAAAATAATTGCATTTACCTCTTGGGTTTAGAAATTCTGCTATGCCTGAAATATAGACAGGGGTGGGCACTGACATGCTATAGGGTCTGTAGGTAAGATTGAAAAGATAGAAGGAGAGAGCTAGCTTTTGAGATTAAGAATGATAAAGAATACAACTAGAGATAATCAGGATTGTATAAATGCAGAGATTAGGTTCAGTGTAATATCTGAAATAGAGCAATGTGAAACAGCTACTAGATTGAGATTAGATTCCCTACAGTGTGGAAACAGGCCCTTCAGCCCAACAAATCCACACCAACCCTCTTGACTAATGCACCTAACATTATGGGCAATTTAGTTTGACCCACGCATCTCTTTTGAACTGTGGGAAAAAACCCACACAGATACAGGGAGAATGTGCAAACGCCACACAGACAGTTGCCCGAGGCTGGAATTGAATCTGGGTCCCTGCCGCTGTGAGGCATCAATGCTAACCACTGAGCCACTGGGTCACCTCAAAGTGAGGCTGACTTCAATGCAATGAGATAGACTGGCCATAGTAAACTGGGCAGTCCCACTTTAAGCCTGTTTTGAGGCTTGAAAATTATTACAACCCCTCTGAGAATGGTGGGGTGAACTGTGAGAGTGGGGACCTGTTAATGGGAGAACACAGCTAATTTAACTGTGTCAGAACCTGATAGTGGCCATTGCTGCCTCAGATCTTGTGATCACACTTGGGGTCCTGATCTCTACTTTGGATGTCATGTGTTCATGGGTACAAAGAAATAAGACCAGTGAGGTGTATAGAAAATAATTAAATGGGCTACCTAACCAGTTTGAATACCTAATGGACAAGAATTTTACTTGCCAAAAAGGAAGTACCATTGAGAAAGAGAAAATAAACAAAGTAAAATTCAAAGAAGGAAATAATTAAAAGTTACAAAAAACATATTTTGCAGATGAAAAAGGATAAATATCAGTAAATGGCGATAAACTAAATAAGTAAGAGCTACAAAGAGGAGTATGAAAAGAAACTTGAGAGGAGTAACAAATTCAAAAGAAATAGCTTTGCAATTATATTTGAAAATAGAAGGCAGTCAAGAGCAATATGTGGCCGTTAAAATTGGTGGCGCTATTGTCAGTAAAAATAAAGAGATGGTAGACATGTTTTACAGTTACTTTGGTCAGCTTTGGTCAGCAAGGGGTCAACTTTTCACACATCCCATGACAACTAATATTAAATTAAGAAACATAAGGGTGGCACGGTGGCACAGTGGTTAGCACTGCTGCCTCACAGCGCCAGAGACCCAGGTTCAATTCCCGCCTCAGGTGACTCTCTGTGTGGAGTTTGCACATTCTCCCTGTGTCTGCGTGGGTTTCCTCCGGGTACTCCGGTTTCCTCCCACAGTCCAAAAATGTGCAGGTTAGGTGAATTGGCCATGCTAAATTGCCTGTAGTGTTAGATGTAGGGGAATGGGTCTGGGTGGGTTATGCTTCGGTGGGTCGGTGTGGACTTGTTAGGCCGAAGGGCCTGTTTCCACACTGTAAGTAATCTAATCTAATAACATTAATGAAGAAAATAATGCCCTGAAAGAGTAACGAAAAAAATGGTTTCCATTATAGAGTTTTAAATAAAATAGGTGAGAACTTTGCAAAAGCCTTGATATTCCAAAGTATTTTTGATTTGTGAGTGCAAAGGCATAGGGTTAGGATGAGAGGGAAAGATTTAAAAAGGACTGTTATAGATCAAGCCAGAACCCTTCAAAACACTACAGGAAAGTATCCCAGACCCTAACTTTTCCAGCAGTGATGCAGCTGGCTCAACCACTCAGTTTTAACAAAACAGAATATATTTGCAAGATTGCCAAATGAAACACAAACACAAGAGAACAGAACATAGAATAACGTGATTATTTAAAAACCCAACAACTATCTAACTTAATGATGCTGTTCCAAATTCTTGCAACAATCACCATAAACACCCCTTGACAAAAAAGGTAAAATCAAACGTAGAGTCTTACAGGAGAGAGAGAGAGAGAGATAGCAGATGGGATTCAACATGGAACACCTTCTTCCATGTAGCAGTTCCTTTGACCAGCAGCCTCAAAACTGATTGCTTCCTCAAACCAAACCAAACCAAAACATAGAAAGCTGAATGGAGAGAACTGGCCACTCCCTTTTCATTGCACATGTGTTTTATTTAAAACTTAAAAGCTTCTTCAAATCGATAAATGCAGACAAAAATGGAGCCTCTGTCTTTATGACCCCTCTGAATAAATCCCAAGGACAACCTAACCTTATGAAAGGGACAGCATTGTCTTACCTTCCTCCATAAAAAAACCCAACAATATTTAAAGGTGGCTTCATTTTAAAACCATATATATATAATTTAAAAAAACACCCATTATATTGACAATAATCATGCTGACATGCACACTAAATTCTATTACAGTCTGTTTTATTCCCACCATCGAACACATCCGATTCTCATTCCAATTCTTGGCAATGCTTCGCAATCATGTTTTATTGACCTGCCACATGCACAATTTTCAAATTGAATGGTTGTAATAACAAGCTCCATCTAAACTGTTCGAATTGTGTCCTTAAATTTCTCCACAAACTTCAATACATTGTCTCCAATTCATTACTGGTAACATAAACATTGAAATGTTGTAATGCCAACACCAAGTTCAAAGTCTCCTTCGCAACTGTCAAATATTCCTGCTGATGAATGTTCAATTTTCTGGAGAAATACTTATTGTCTTCTTGTAAGAGCACAGCACTGACACCCACATTACTCGCATTGATAACCACATGGAATGGCTTTATGTAATTAGGAATGCTAATACTGGGGCAGTGGCATTTCAGACTGTCAAATGCCTTCTGGCAGTCTGCTGTCCACTGAAACTTCTTGCCTTTCTTTAGCAATTCAGTGAGTGGAGTAGCCACACTGCTGAAATTTGGTACAAATTTCCGATAAAATCCACTCAATCCCAAGAATCATAGTACTGCTCGTTTTGTCGATGGTACAGAAAATTCCCCAATTACTTTCGCTTTTGCATCTTGTGGAACCATTTGTCCATGTCCAATAACATGGTCCAGGAAGGTGACTTGGACTTTGGCAAAATCACTTTTAGGAGAAAGTGAGGACTGCAGATGCTGGAGATCAGAGCTGAAAATGTGTTGCTGGAAAAGCGCAGCAGGTCAGGCAGCATCCAAGGAACAGGAGTATCGATGTTTCGGCATAACCTGAAGGTTCCTGAAGAAGGGCTTATGCCCGAAACGTCGATTCTCCTGTTCCTTGGCTGCTGCCTGACTTGCTGCGCTTTTCCAGCAACACATTTTCAGCTCAAAATCACTTTTAGCCAGGTTTATCATCAAGCCTGCCTCCCGAAGTCAATCGAACAATTCTGATAAATATTGGAAATGTTCCTTCCATGTGTGACCAAAAATCACCAGGTCATCTTTGTACACAATAGAATTGGGTAATCTGGCAATTGCCTTATTAGTTAATCTCTGAAATGTGGCTGGTGCATTTTTTCATACCAAGTGGCATAACTTTAAACTGATACAGTCCATTTGGCATTACGAAAGCCGAAATTGTCTTCGTTCTTTCAGACAAAGTTACCTGCCAGTACCTTCTGGGCAAGTCCAACTTGGAAATATAAGTTGCTTGTCCCATCTTTTCAACACAGTCTTCCAAAGGTGGAATCGGATATGCATCAGTCTTTGTAACTGCATTGACTTTGCGATAGTCCACACATAACCATTGCATACCATCTAATTTTGGCACCATTATTATGGGTGAGCTCCAGTCACTGTAACTCACTTTGATTATGTCATCTTGGAGCATGCATTCAATCTCTTTTTGAACCTGTGCCAATGTTAAAGGGTTGTGTCTATGAGGATGTTGCTTAATCAGAACAGCATTTCCCATATCTACATCATGCATATTTAGATTAGTACTTCCAGCTTACTTCCATATAGCACTAACTCTTTCAGGTCATTTTGATTTTCCTCAGGAAGGTAACTCAGTAATTTATCCCAATTTTTGACAACCTCCTCAATGTCCAATTTAATTTGAGGAATGTCCAATTCGGAATCTTCTGAACTTGGTTCTTCACTCTGTGTTGTAATCAATAACACATTCTCCTCTTGTTTTCCTTTCCAGTCAAAATACCTTTTGAGCATATTCACATGACAGACTCGTTGAAATCCACTAAATATTGCTTTTAAAGGTTCACCTATCACTGGAAGTAACACTAACACCTAATCTCCGATTGTAAAATTGTGAGTTTTTGATTTCTTGTCTGCTTCCTGTTTCATGTATGTTGTAATACTTTTAAGTGCTGTGCAGGAAACTCCCTTACTCTATTTAATCATTCATGACAATCTGACACATAGTCCAAATATGTGGTCTCTGAATTCTGACTTACCTATTTCTTCTGAATCAATTTTAGTGGTCTTCTCACTTCATGATCAAAAACTAATTCAAATGACTGAATTTGGTCAATTCATTTGGTGCACCTATGATCACAATAAGTACGAATGGAATTCCCTCATCCCAATCATCTCGATAGTTTTGACTATAAGCCCTCAACATGGTCTTTAATGTCTGATGCCACCTTTCTAACTCCCCGTGTGATTTAGGATGGTGCGCAGTAGATTTGAATTATTTTATTCCGAAGCTGTCCATAACTTCCTTGAATTATTTTGATGTGAAGTTTGAGCCTTGATCTGATTGTATCTCTCTGGGTAGTTTGTATTTGGTGAAAAATTTGAGTAACTCCTCAACAATCCTTTTACCTGTGATATTGCAGAATTGAATGGCCTCTGGAAATCTAGTGGACACATCCATTATTGTTAACAAATTGTGATTTCCCACTTTTTGTTTGAGATAGGGGTCCTACACAATCAATTAAGTCCCTTGTAAAAGATTCCTCAAATGCAGGAATAAGTATTAAAGGCACAGGTTTTATTACTGCCTGTGCTTGTCCAATTACCCAACATGTATGACAGGTCTGGCAAAATTCATCAACAAATCCTTGTGGAATCCAGGCCAGTAAAATGTTTTTGTATTTTAGCTTGAGTGTTTCTCAGTGACCCACCACTCACTGTCTAAAATCCCGAACAAGCCCCCAGTCTGTAATGGACTAGGCCAGACCACTCAAAACATTCTTAAGCAGGCAGCCCCAGACCATAACTTTGCAATTTGTTTTAGTAAGTGTACAGTGAAAATTACCTGGATTAAGTTAGTTAGGTTGACTACTAGATTTTAAAACAGACAAAAAATTATTCACAAAATTACACAATGAAACACAAAGAACAGAATAAAGCACCCCAGACTCAACCTATCCAAGTAGACTTAATTATGCTGTTCTGAATACACACAACATTCCCAATGAACAGACTCCCTTTAAAAAACAGTATAAATGGAACACATGCTTACAGGTTGAAGTTGAAGGGCAGAAAAAGAGAGAGAGTTTCCACACAGTTCCCTGTTGAACTTCAAGACTGAACTAAAACTGCTCAGCTCAGCTCAGTTAGAGAGCTGACCATTCCCCTTTCTTTGTACAGGTCATTTTTAAAGCATGACCCCTTTGGCCTGATGTCTCATCTGTTTATATATAAACAAAAGGCCTCTCAAAATCCTTTTCATCTCTGTACCAAACCAGACTGATCGGAGCCCGTCCCAATTTATTGCTTCCCTGAAAAAAAATCAAGGACAGAGTCTCCTTGAGCCAAGAAACAGCTTTTAGAGAAAAAGGTACTAGCCTCGTGACACCTCCCCTTAAAGAAAAAGAACCATCAATACCAAAAGATGGCTTTGTTTTTAACCTTCAAAACCCGGTTAGTCGTCTAAACGCACATATACACTATACTATAAACATGCAACCGTATGCAATCACATGCAAATTCAGGTTGTGGTACATTCACCTTCGAATGCCTTCATATCTCATTCGAGTCTCGATAACGCATCGGCAATCACATTTTCATGACCTGCCACATGCGCAATTGTCAAATTGAATGGCTGCAACAACAAGCTCCATCTAAACAGTCTAGCATTTTTGTCCTTCAGTTATTCCACAAATGTCAATGGGTTGTGATCAGTGTGTACGATTGTCTCAGATGCTTTGCTGGTATATAAACAATGAAATGTTGTAATGCCAACACCAAACTTTGTTCTTTTTCTCTTTCCTCTGCTTTTAATTGTAATTCAAACAGTTTCATTTCTTTTGTCCTTTTCTTGTCTTTTACCTCTTACTGCTGCTTCGTTTTCAACTGAAGTTTAGCCATTTCTAAACATACTGATGGCATTTCCAGAAAATTGAAATGCTGAGCTATTGCTGTAATAATCTTTCCTTTTCTCACAGAAGGAGGCAGCTCCATCTCCAGCTTGCCTGCCAATTCCAGCAGTTTTACCTTGTTCACCTTTTGTAAATCCCCCAAAGACACTTGTTCCACCCCCAGATAACGCTTAGTGACTGAAAGAGTCTTTAATACATTAAGCTCTGTTAAAACCAACCAAATTCAACACCTGGACCAAACAACACTAACACCTATCACTCGCTGCCTTTGAGTCCAGTAACCCCAGTTTGGAATTAAAGAAGAAATCCCACAAGGAGCCCCCTATCTGTTATCAACCAGGCCAGACTCTCTTAAAATATTTCAAGAAAGTAGCCCGGACCCTAACTTTTCTAGTTGTTTTAAGCAGGTGTAGAGTGGATTTTCTGGGAGTAATGCAGATGGCCCAATCATTCAGTTTTAAACATTTGGTCCTCTTTTTTGAGAAAAGATGTAATGGCACTGGAGGCAGTTCAGAGGAGGTTCACTAAATTGATCCCAGAGATGAGGGGTTTGTCATATGAAGAAAGATTGAACAGTTTTCAGCCTATACTCTCTGGAATTTAGAAGAATGAGAGGCGATCAAATTGAGGTATTCAAGATGATAAAAGATATGGATAAAATAGATGTGGAACAGGTGCTTCCTCTTGTGGAGCATTCTAGGATAAGAGGACATATCTTAGGATAAGAGATAACAAATTTAAAACAGAGTTGAGAAGAATCTGTGGAATTCGCTACCCCAAAGTGTGGTGGATGCTGGCACAGAAAATAAATTTAAGGATGAATTAGACAGATTTTTAATTGATAATGTGTTGAAGGGTTTTGGGGAGAATGCAGGAAATTGGGGGTTAGGAGCATATCAGCCGTGATGGAATGGTGGAGCAGACTTGATGGACCGAATGGCCTAATTCTGCCCCGATATCTTATAAAACAGATTTTATTTACAAGATTACTGAATGAAACACAAACACAAGAGAACAGAATATAGAATAACTTAATTATTTAAAAAACCAGCAGACTATCTTAACCTATCTTTCCATACTGTAGGGAATCTAATCTAATCTAATGATGCTGTTCCAAATTCCTGCAACAATCCCCATAAAGACCCCTTGGCAAAAAATGTAAAATCAAACTCAGGATCTTACAGGAGAGAGAGAGTGAGAGAGAGATGGCAGAGAGATTCAGCATGGAACACCTTCTTCCATGTAGCGGTTCCTTTGACCAGCAGCCTCAAAACTGACCACTTGCTTAAACCAAACCAAAACAAAACATAGATAAATGCAGACAAAACAGAGCCTCTATCTTTATGACCCCTCTGAAAAAAAATCCCAAAGACAACCTAACCTTGTAAAAGGAGCAGCATTGTCAAGCATAAGCCCTTCATCAGTAGCTTATGCCTGAAATGTCGATTTTCCTGTTCCTTGGATGCTGCCTGGCCTGCTGTGTTTTTCCAGAACCATACTCTTGGCTCTGATCTCCAGCATCTACAGTCTTCAATTCCTCCATAGAAAGATTGAGCTGGGAGAACTGGCCAATCCCCTTTCATTGTCCAAGTGTTTTATTTAAAGCTTAATAGCTTCTTCAAATAGATAAATGCAGGCAAACGGACCTTCCTAAAATGGACAAACAGTTAGGACAACCAACCTTGTTAAAGAAGCAGCATCATCACAGGACCTGACAGGTAACTTTTCCATGCAGAGGGAGGTTCTTGTATGGAACAACCTGCCAGAGGAAGTGGTAGAGGTGGATATAATTGCAACATTTAAAAGGCACCTGGGTGGGTACATGAATAGGAAGAGTTAAAATGGATATAGGCCAAATGCTGGCAAACGTGACTAGATCAGATTGGGATGGCTGGTATCTATTCATATTGCATGACTCTATTTGGGATATGTTATTTTAGATTGGAAAAATGTACATCGCTGTCCAATAATAGAAAGCTGAAAGACAAAAGTTAGGAAGTTATAAATGAGTAAGATTCACACATTCTATTTAGAATTGGGTGACTGTAATTCAAGTGATGGGCAAGATCTATAATAACATTGTGCAGTGCAAGTCAGATTTGCCATATCTGATTGTTTTTTTTGAAGAGGTAACAGATAGTGTTGAAGGAGTGGGGAAGCTGCAGAAGAGCTTGGACATTCTAGGTGAATGGGCAAAGAAATGGCAGATGGAATGCAGTTTGGCATAGTGTGATGTTATATATTTTGGTAGTAAGAAAAGAGGTGTGGACTGGTTCTAAATGGGAATGGTTTCAGAAATCTAAAGCGCAAAGGGACTTGGGTGTCCTAGTTCAATATTCTGTTAAGGTTAACATGCAGGCTAAGTTGCCTGTTAGGAAGGTAAATAAAATGTTTGCATTCATTTCAAGAGGGCTAGACAAAAAGAGCAGAAATGCACTGGTGAGGCTGTATTAGGCTATGGTCAGACTGCATTTGGAATATTGTGCCAATTTTGGGTTTCGTATCTCATGAAAAATGTGCTGGTATTGGAGAGTGTCCAGATGAAATTTACAGAAATGATTCTGGGGATGAAAGGCTTGTCATAGGAAGAGTGGTTGAGGGCTCTGGATCTGCACACAGTGGAGTTTAAAAGGATGAGGGGGGATCTGATTCAAGCTTACAGAATACTGAGAGGCCTAGACAGAGTGGATGTGGAGAAGATGTTTCCATTACAACATTTAAAATACATTTGGATAGGTACAAGAATAGGAAAATTTTGGAGGGATATGGGCCAGGAGCAAGCAGGTGGGACTAGTTTAGTTTGGGATTATGCTTGACATGGACTGGGTTGAAAGGGTCTGTTTCTGTGCTGTATGACTCTATGGCACTATTACTGTCTAAGTAGGAAACGCTAGGATCTAGGACATAGCCTCAGGGTGAAGGGATGACCCTTTAGAACAGAGATGAAGAGGAATTTCTTCAGCCAGACGGCTGTGGAACTCTGCTGCAGAACCTTTTGAACAGAAAATCATTGAATTTATTTAAGTAAGGAATTGTTAGATTCTTGATTAGAGAGGGGAATCAAGGGTTACGGAGTGAAGTTAGGAGAATGGGGTTGAGAAATATTTCAGCCATGATCAAATGGGGGAGCAGACTTGATGGGCCGAATGGCTTATTAGTGTTCATTAATTAATGTCAATAAATAATAACCATTATTTATTATAGTCTTATAGAAGTGTTATATTGCCCAAACATGAGCAATAAAATTAATATCTACATCAGCCAGTTGAATGCTTGGAACCACGACTAAGTCCAGTAAGTTAAAATGTAACTCATGATGCACAACAACCTAGATGAACCATTGTGCAACCTGGAATACACTTCTTTACTGTTGACTACTAGTTTGACTACGGATAGTTAGACCTGATGACATCAACAACTACCAGAGATTGTAGCAGAAAAAGATTATAGAATGCCTGAAATTACATTTCATTCGTTCCTGTGTTCTAGACATAGTGATGAGTGACAATGGCCTTCAGATCACAAGTGAAAAATTAAACTGCTTTCTGAAGAATTAAAACTTCAACACCATTCGTCATTTGCATACAATCCCCAAACAAGTGGAAAATCTGAGTCATCAGTGAATATCATCAAATGGATCATAGAGAATTCGAGCAAACCCAGCACAGGCAAGGCAACCCTTGAGCCAAGAAATGAATATGTGAAGACATAGAAACTAGTCCAGTCCAATGATTAATGTCAATCTCCATGCAAACAACTCTTCAAATAGCTATGAAACTATTGAAGCCAAATATGTAACAAGTATGAATGACAATATCAATGAAACAACAGAAAGCCAAATTTCACTTAGCAAGCACTTGGCGGTTTTAGCAGAGCTGAGTATTAGACAGCTAGTGGGAGTATAAAGGTCTAATACTGTCAAGAAAAGTCAGCCATCATGGCAACTTGGTACCTGTGGAGAACCAGTCAGCAGTTCAAACAAATACAGTGAGCATAAAGGACCAGAGAAATCCTCACAACTGGAGACATACACTTATGACTACAGTTGCTGTTCCTTCAACTTTTTTTAATGTATTCATTCAAGTGATGAGAACATCCCTAGTAGGCCAGCTTTATTGCCCATCAATTGCCATGAAGACAGCTATGCGTCAACCACATTGCTGTAGGTCTGGAGTCTTTCTCCAACAAATGATATCACCTCTCATTCATTTAAACTCCAGAAATATATATCTAATCTTTCTTCATAGAACAATTCCTCTGCTCCAGGAATTATTAGTAAAGTATGGCAAATGCAGGTTATATCTCCCTAAACTAGCAATTTTAGAATTGTGCCTTTGACGGACCATGGGAGGTCAAGCATGTTCAAAGTAAGAAATCTTTTAGATTTTCATTTTTTTTTAACCAGTTTATTAAATATAAATAGTTGTCTCTTTGAAATGAATATTCAAACAATCCATTAAGAAGCAGCAGTTTAGATAGAAAGATTAGTTAATGAGGCAAAATAAAGTATATGATCTGTGACAGTTAAGGATGCTTCCCTGATACCAGAGGATGAACAAGCAATTGACATAGAGTGTCGAGAGTGTGGTGCTAGAAAAGCACAGCCAGTCAGGCAGCATCCAAGGAGCAGGAGAATCGACATTGCAGGCAAAAGCCCTTTATCAGCTCTTTATTCTGATGAAGGGCTTTTGCCCGAAACATCGATTCTCCTGCTCCTCGGATGCTGACTGACCTGCTGTGCTTTTCCAGCACATCACTCTTGACTCCAATCTCCAGCATCTGCAGTCCTCACTTTCACCTAATTGACATAGAGTATGTCAATCTCATTTAATCTATTAAGGCAGTTTCTTGCTCTCCAAACAAGTTGACAAGGAACTCTTCACTGGGTCTTTCCTCAATTCCTCTGAGTGCTGGTTCTCTTTAGTGTTGTGCAATGAGGCAGACTTGATAAAGGAGCTTAAGGTTAAGGAACTCTTAGGAGATAGTGACCTTAATATGACTGAATTTACTCTGATTTGGAGGTGCCGGTGTTGAACTGGGGAGTACAAAGTTAAAAATCACACAACACCAGGTTATAGTCCAACAGGTTTAAATGGAAGCACTAGCTTTTGGAGCACTGCACCTGATGAAGGAGCAGCGCTCCGAAAGCTAGTACTTCCAATTAAACCTGTTGGACTATAACTTAATATTGTGGAATTTACTCTGCAATTTGAGAGGGAGAAAAATAGAATCAGAGGTAACAGTATTCCAGCTGAATAAAGACAACTACAGAGGCATGAAGGAGTTACTGACCAGAATTGACTGGGAGTGGAATCATTGCAGGAAAGACAGTGGAACCACAATGGCAGGAGTTTCTGGGAGTACTTCAGGATACACAGCAAGGATTCATCCCAAGGTAAAAGAACATGGTACAGGGAGGATGAGGCAACCATGGCTGACTAGGGAGATCAAGGGTAGCATAAAAGCAAAACAGAAAACATATAATGTGGCAACGGGAAACCAGAGGATTGGGAACACAGAGGGTAACAAAAAAAGAAATAAGAAGAGAGAAGATTAAATATGAGAATCAGCTAGCCAGTAATATAAAGGAAGACTATAAGAGTTTCTTAAGATATATATAAAGGAGAAAAAGAGAGGCAAAAATCAACATTAGGCCATTGGAAAATGATGTTGGAGAGATAGTAGTGGGGAACAAAGAAATGGCTGAGGTACTCAATAATTACTTCACGTCAGTTTTCAAAACATTCAAGAGAGTGAGGGGGTAGAGCTAAGTATGGTGGCCATTACCAAGGAGAAGATCCTAGAAAAACTGAATGGCCTGAAGGTGAATAAATCACCTGGAACAGATGGACTACACCCCAGTGTTCTAAGGGAGATAGCTGAAGAGATAGTGGTGACTTTACCTTAAATTAGGGATAAAAGACAAGGTAGACATAGACTGGATGTTTCTCTTGTGAGACAATCTAGAATGATAGTTCTAGGATAAGAGGAAGCAGATTTAAAACAGAAATGAAGAGGAATTATTTCTCTCAAATGATTGTGAATCTGTGGAGTTAATTTCCAGAATGCAGTGGATACAGGGATAACTGATGGAGTTGGACAGATTTTTAATTAATAATGGGTTGAAGAGTTGTGGAAAGCAGGCAGGAAAGTGGAGTTGAAGACAAGATGCGATCAGCCATGATCGTATTAAATGGCGGAGCAGGTTCAAGGGGCTGAATTGCTCACTTTTGCTCCTATTCTTTTGTACTTATGTTCTTAGTTGGGAAATGGTATCAGAGAAATTGTATATCTAAGATGCAGCTAATGCATGAGCAATATCTGAATCTGCCCCACTGTATGTCAGAATTTCCTTACATACCTTAACGGGCTCCATCTTGCACTCAAATTCATGTTTAAAATTGAGCAGTCAACTGAGCTCCCATTCTTTGATGTCTCAATTGATAAATCATCATCGGTTTCTGTACAACTGTTTACCACAAGCCTCCTTCACTGCTGAATAAATGCCTGTGCATTCTTACGTGGTATACGATTGGCCTTACTGGTACCTTATAAATAAGGCCTAACATATTCAGCTTGATGCTGAAGTAGTGCACCACGGTCAACCCATGCAATAATGGATACCCTGATTGGATAATTTCTTGAAATACATTGTGAAGACTCATGAGTCATCCTAACATCATTACTTTTGGTCATGGAAAATGCCTTATCTATCCCAGAATATCCTGTAAAATATCTCACAACGTTGAGCAATGAGTGAAGCTTACTGTTACATTCTGCTACTGTGCAAAGCAAATGAATGATGTTCACCAGTAAGAGAATGCTATTGTCAAAAGAAGTTTTGCTTCTCACATATGATATATGGTTACTGTGATGCCAGATATGAAGGTTGTATATCCCAAAGACTGGTGGATTATATCAAACAGCATATCCCTGAGCTGTTCACAACAAGCATTACCAAACCAATACCCAACCAATCCATGCTTGCAAAATTCAAAACACAATATCTGACATGAGGTATGATTGTATGATTGGACAACACTTTCTCACAAATCCTGAATGTGCAAAGAATTACACTGAAAATCAATTTAGGATTGTCAGTCAGCGTCACAGTGTGGTGCACTTACATGTACTGGAAGCTACATATAATAGTGACACAACATCGTGTTCTCTGCCGACAGAATGCATGTTGCACACTATGCCTGCTTCAACTCAACAGAATAAGTGACAGCCATTCTCTGGTTTCTATCTCAGAGCAATAATTTAACCAATCAGAATCAATCTACCTGTTCAAAATTTAAACCAAAGTAAAGGTAAAGCCACCAAAGTCCCAGAGGATCATAGAGTTGCACTCATTACAGAGAGAATCACCACACCCCAGGTGAGGGAAGAAGTTGAGAATGAGAGTCTTTTGTGGTAACCACATTTTGTGGGTGGGCGGCACGGTGGCACAGTGGTTAGCACTGCTGCCTCGCAGCGCCAGAGACCTGGGTTCAATTCCCGACTCAGGCGACTGACTGTGTGGAGTTTGCACGTTCTCCCCGTGTCTGCGTGGGTTTCCTCCGGGGGCTCCGGTTTCCTCCCACAGTCCAAAGATGTGCAAGTCAGGTGAATTGGCCATGCTAAATTGCCCGTAGTGTTAGGTAAAAGGGTAAATGTAGGGGTATGGGTGGGTTACGCTTCGGCGGGTCGGTGTGGACTTGTTGGGCCGAAGGGCCTGTTTCCACACTGTAAGTAATCTAATCATTGTAGGAATTGAAACTATGCTGTTTACCTTAAACAGAACTAGGCAGTTAACTGTTAGTTATCAAATGGATGTATCCTCTATGGCAATGCCTCTATAAAACAGAGTCCAATTGCCAACCAATCAGCACTCTCCCCTCATACAAGATAAATGTTATTTACTTTTAGAACAGCATTTTCTTACAAAAGGCCTGATGACTGATGAGCAAAAGCTTCAACAACATGTCTTTTTTTTAACAATATTCAAGTTCTGTACTACCAAATGATTATTTCTAAACCATTGTTTAATTCACTGGCAAAAGAGATTTGAGAAGCGGAATTACTTCTTTTTGTTTGTAAAGTCCTGTGCAGATAACAGAGAATCTTGCACAGCTTTTTGTGCGTTGAAATGAATGTTGGAAAATGTTTCACAAAACACCAAGTCCATATTCACATTCCCAATGATGTGAAGTTTTGTATTTTGAACAGTAAATCTTAAGCTAAATTTTAAAAATTTTCTGTTTCTTGGAGGTGTGAGTTTGTTACTAACAAAAAAATATTTAATAGCTGAGTGACAATGATTGGCAGTTTTTTGAACTGGAAAACTCAGCAAGTTCAAATTCAATACAAATTTAAATTCAATAGTTCAGCTTGAAATTGTTATAATTTTACTCAGGGAGTAAAATCACAGATGTTGGTTATACCGGTGCTTCACCAGGACTTTTAACCTGAAATTATTCCAGTAACACCATGAATCTGGAGATTAACTTCAACTTCACTGTAATTAGATCTCACACTTATTTAGCTATTTAGCCTTTAGTAAGAGCACTTACGTATTTCGACCATTGTCAGAGGTCAGTTTTAATCAAATATCTAACAAATTAATGCACTATGCCAATTGGAATATACTGTGATACCATCCTTTTAGCTAGCGCTAGCTAGTGAAAGCCAGTGCTTCCAATTAAACCTGTTCACCTGGCGTTGGGTGATTTTTAACTTTGTACTCCCCAGTCCAACATCGGCATCTCCAAATTATCCTTTTATTTAATATTTTGAATCTTGCCCTCTTCTAAGCTTCTTCGTCAGTGGTGTGCATAAGTTTTTGAAGCATACTGTACCACAGACTCTAGGCCTTCAATGTTTCCTTGAATTTTAAATTCCACTCCGCAGCTTTAATATGCAAATGTAAAATTCTGCATGTGAATGAGCTGGTGTTCAATGTTGTGCATGTGCCTTTCTGGCCAGATAAAGTGTAATTCAGAAATGATACTATTGTTCCCAATTTTCTTTTGAACTTGGCATGAAATTGAATGTATACATTACTAGAATATGATTTTAAGACTATGAAGCAATGTGTTTTTCAATATGTGACATATATTGACATAGGTATAAACAATGACTGCGGATGCTGGAAACCAGAGTCCAAATTATAATGGTGCTGGAAAAGCACAGCAGTTCAGGCAGCATCCGAGGAGCAGTAAAATCGACGTTTCGGACAAAAGCCCTTCATCAGGAATACAGGCAGAGAGTCTGAAGGATGGAGAGATAAATGAGAGGAGGGTGGGGGTGGGGAGAAAGTAGCATAGAGTACAATAGGTGAGTGGGGGAGGGGATGAAGGTGATAGGTCGGGGGGGAGTGGATAGGTGGAAAAGAAGATAGGCAGGTAGGACAAGTCATGGGGACAGTGCTGAGCTGGAAGTTTGGAACTGGGGTGAGATGGGGGAAGGGGAAATGAGGAAACTGTTGAAGTCCACATTGATGCCCTGGGGTTGAAGTGTTCTGAGGCAGAAGATGAAGCATTCTTTCTCCAGGTGTCTGGTGGTGAGGAAGAGGTGGTGAAGGAGGCCCAGGACCTCCATGTCCCTGGCAAAGTGGGAGGGGAGTTGAAATGTTGGGCCACAGGGCGGTGTGGTTGATTGGTGCGGGTGTCCCAGAGATGTTCCCTAAAGGGCTCTGCTAGAAGGCGTCCAGTCTCCCCAATGTAGAGGAGACTGCATCGGGAGCAACGGATACAATAAATGATATTGGTGGATGTGCAGGTAAAACTTTGATGGATGTGGAAGGCTCCTTTAGGGCCTTGGATAGGGGTGAGGGAGGAGGTGTGGGCGCAAGTTTTGCAATTCCTGCGCCCACAAAATCTGACCTCTATTTCAAAAGCATTAATTGAGCAAATCTATATTTTTGCTATTAGTTTTCCATTTTCTCCTGAAAGCACAACTCAGTGCTCGTCCAAATGACCAATCTTCAATTTTCACAAAGTGTTGGCAGTGTTGTCAAGCCTGATTATATCAAGTCTGATTATATCAATCCTTCCATATTTTTTACCCAACCCCACACTGAGTCCTATTACGACATGCAGCATCTGTGAAGAGAACACAAAAGTTAACATTTCAAGTCTGGTGATCCTTCCTCAGAACAGAGCTTTTCCAGCAACTTCTGTTTTTGTTTCTGATTTGCAGAATCCGTAGTTCTTTCAGGTTTTACTTATTACGACATGGATTGTTTTTAGCACAGCCAACCCATTTTCACCCACTCTCAAGCCTAATAATGCATTACATGGTTTGATCTTAGCGCAGACTATCCATTCTCTGCTACCCTCAGTTCTCAAGATTACTTTTTCTGTTTCTCTTCTGACCTGGCCTGTGATCCACGATCCCTTCATTTACCTCGCCCTTTCATATGTCTCTCTGGGCTTTATCTTCACCTATCTGCTTACCTCTTCCTTCTCACCTGATGCCCCACTCCCAACATCCCAACTTTGACTTCAGCATAAATACAAATTTTTCCTGGCTGCTATGAGTTTCTGATAAAGAATCGCCGACTTAAAACGTTAATTCTGCTTTCTTCCCACAGATGCTGCTAGACCTGTTCAGTTTCACAAGCAAGTTCTATTTCTGTTTCAGCTCTCCAACATCCACAGTTCTTGGTTTTATCATCTGTCATCATTGAGATTTTCTAATTATACCAACTAGAAGTTCAACTTGGAAACTTCTTGTCTGTATGATTCAGTGTTACATGGATAAGATGGATGCTACTAGCTAGTATAAATGTAACTATATCATCAGGCAAATGAACTAACAGAGGCACTCATTATCTTAACAATTATGTCTGGGCTATGCATCTGACGACTGAGTATTTTTCAAGGATGTCATTTAAAACAAATTAATCAAAATGAAAATTGGACAATTCCTCTGATGTGTAAGCCAGCTACAGTGCTGAGGTGACAAGTTGACTCCCTACCCCATTATGACTCGATTGCTTTTGTTGAAAAGCTGTTGTTCAGTGGCTGTAAATACATGCGGCTAAAACCTGGAGAAATAGCTTTGTCGATGAGATAGTTTGCCTTTCACACAAAATGATCAAAGTATTAGCAGGGCATCATTTAATTAAAGTGAACATGATGGTAATCTATTAAGAACTGATTAACACAGAAAATGCATATAATTAATTTAATTGGCAAATTTCATGCTTTGGACTTCTTTTTTTACATTTTTTTTAATGAAAATGAGGAATGACCTTTTCAGATTACCGCCTTGCTCACAGGAAGGAATCTGCTGGGAGCAAGTTGCTGCAAGGAGTAAGACAACCTACTTTTCCATCTGACTCAGCTGGCTAAATGAGGGAATTAAACCATAGCAACACAACATTCCAGAGAAGATCTTGAGCTGTAGTTGAAATGTCCAGATGATAGTAATCTAATCAACTGTCCAATTCAACAACATTTTAAGGTATCAGCCTTTACTCAATAGCACACTGACCTCTGAATCAACAGCTACTGGTTAAAGAGATTGAGCACAAAATGCAGCTGAGCATTTTGAGGGGCTGTTACACTGTCAGAGGTGGTGTATTTTGGATGAAATCTTGAGCAGAAACTTAAGCTGTCGTCTATGGGGATGTCAAAGACCCCATGAGTGTATTTCAAAGAAAAGCAGTGAAATTTTAAAGGCGCGAAAGACACTTTTGATAATGCAAGTTTTTTTTTTCCTTTCCTTCCTTTCCCCTTCCCTTCCTATGGTTTTGGCTCCTTTGGCATTGAAATCCAATTAGTTTTCAAACCTTTGTGACTGAAGGGATAGACACCTATCACAGAACTTCATTCGCACCAGATAGAGTGTGAGCTGCTCACCACAACACTATGAATGAGCACTGGTTTGAAATTGGGACCAGTAGTGTAATTGTAGCGATAGTCAAGTGGAGTTTTATTATATTTTGAATGTCTGGCTGTTTTTTCACAAGTAAAGCCAAAATGTAAAGAGTACCTGAAGCAAACACAGAGAATGCTGGAGAAACTCAACAGGTCTGGCAGCATCTGTGTAGAGAGAAACAGAGTTAACTTTTCAAATCCGGTATGATTTCTTTAGAAGTGACTTCAGGGGAAATTGCAACAAAATGGAGCTGACATTATCAGATCAAACATGATCTCATTGAATGGCAGAGTATACTCGAATGGCCTTCTATTACTTCTATATCTTATTGTCTTATGGTCTTTTGAACTCAAGTTTGTTCCAGCTGACCACCATTGATACTAACTGTCCACTTCAATTGAAAGTTACATTCAACTTGATAGAAAATCTAAATTCAGATGAACATACCCTACACAGAATATGGATCAGGAGATAACGTGGGCAGTTTATTCTACCTCATGATATTCCAGGTGAAGAACATTCCAGGGCTTTTGAGGCAGCATTGCTAGTAAAAAAATTATATTTAAATAGATTCCATGTGACACCTTCAGGCTGTTTTGCTGCTTTCCTATCAGAAGTACTGCTTACCCATTTGAGATGGCCTAATATGTAGGGAGAGGTTTCTTCAAAAGGAATATTTTTTTTTAGAGTGAAACTTTATTTTTGTTTTATCCCCACTATGAAACCAACATTTAATGATCCAGGAGCTAATCTTTCCTGGTGATGTCTTCCACCTCCCTTTCACAAAGAACTGCCCAAGGACAAAATAATTTGGAACATTTCTGGACTTCACAGTTCAATTGCTAAAAGCTAGGTCTCACATAATTTGCAGCATTGAGGCTGGTCTTCCATGGGTAAGCGTTACGCTTCAATATCACCATTTACTTCTCAACCACAACTTGTGGCATATAATATAACAAAGAACTACAGACTCTGGAGATCTAAAACAGAAACAGAAATTGTTGGAGAAACTTGGCAGGTCTGGCAGCATCTATGGAGAGAAAGCAGTATTACCATTTCAAGTCTACTGACTCCAGTGTTCTGAAGAAGGATCACTGGACCCAAAACGTTTACTCTGTTTACTCTCCACAGATGCTGTCAGATTTGCTATGTTTCTCCAGTAGTTTTTGTTCCTCACTTGTGACATACAATATGGTCAGAGATGAAGACTGGAAAAAAGTGTTCACTATGTTCAAAACATGATGTATAGATTGATAGCACAAATGAAGTAAATGTGTGTGATATGACAGGCATTACAAAACGATGGTTACAAGGTGACCATCACTGTGTCCTGAATGTTCAAAGGTATTGGACACTCAGAAGGAAGGAAGAAAAGGGACATGGCTAATAAAGAAGGCATGAATCACAGAGGTTTAATAGGCAAGTGCAGGAAGTGCATAAGAAAGGAAACAGAATGTTATTTTTTAGTGGAAAGGGAATTGAGTAGGAGGTTATGTTTCAGTTATACAGGGTGTTGATGAGGCCATGTATGGAATATTGTGTACAGCATGGTTGCCTTTTTTAATGAGGGTGTAAATTTGTCACAAGCAGTTCAAAGAATGCTTACTCAACTAATTGCTGGAATGGGGAAGGAAGGGTTGCCTTTTGAGGAAAGGTGGACAATATAGAATTTTATCTGGTGGAATTTAGAAGAATAAGACATGACTTGATTGAAACATCTAAAATCCTGAGGGTTCTTGGCAGGATGGATGTAGAAAGGATGTTTTTTGTTGTGAAAAATGTGAGAACCAGTGATCAAAGGGTCACACAAAAAGACAGAGAAAAGGAAATTTATTTTCTCTTTCAGAGGACTATGGGTCTTTGCAACCTTATTCCTCAAAAGACAATAGAAGCAGAGTATTTTAATATTTAAGGTAGAGCGAAATAAATATTTGCTAAACAAAGAGATAAAAGACTATTGGGAGTAAGTAAGGATGTGGAATAATTAGATCAGCTATGAATTTACTGAAAGGCAGTGTAGGCTCAAGGAAGTGACCAGCTTACTTATGTTGTTGATTCTTATGTTCATTGGTGGTTCTTTTAAAGTGGAAAGGTATTTTTCTGCCCATGTGCATCTTTGTTAACCCACTACGAGTCTGACTAAACTGGGTGTGTCGGTCAGATTTGGGAATGATTCAGTAACTGACTGACTGACTGTGGATTAGGTCCTACTCACTTCCAGCTTGCTCTCCAGCTTCTTATAGAGTCATAGAGTCATAGAGATGCACAGCATGGAAGCAGACCCTGCAGTCCAACTTGTCCACGCCAACCAGATATCCCAACCCAACCTAGTCCCACCTGCTAGAACCCAGCCCTCCAAACCCTTCCTATTCATATACCCATCCAAATGCCTTTTAAATGTCACAATTGTACCAGCCTCTACCATTTCCTCTGGCAGCTCATTCCATACACATACCACCCTCTGCGCGAAAAAGTTGCCCCTTAGGTCTCTTTTATATCTTTCCCCTCTCACCCTATACCTATGCCCTCTAGTTCTGGACTCCCCCACCCTAGGGAAAAGACCTTGTCTATTTATCCTATCCATGCCCTTCATCATTTTATAAACCTCTATAAGGTCACCCCTCAGCCTCTGATGCTCCAGGGAAAACAGCTAAAGCCTATTCAACCTTTCCCTATAGCTCAATTCCTCCAACCCTGGCAGCATCCTTGTAAATCTTTTCTGAACCCTTTCAAGTTTCACAACATCTTTCTGATAGGAAGGAGACCAGAATTGCTTGCAATATTCTAACAGTGGCCAAACCAATGTCCTGTACAGCCGCAACATGACCTCCCAATCCCTGTACTCAATACTCTGACCAATAAAGGAAATTATACCAAATGCCTTCTTCACTATCCTATCTACTTGTGACTGCACTTTCAAGGAGCTATGAACCTGCAACCCAAGGTCTCTTTGTTCAGCTTCCGAGGAAGAAGCTCCTTCGGACCTGACCATTAAGTATATAAGTCCTGCTAAGATTTGCTTTCCCAAAATGCAGTACCTCGCATTTATCTAAATTAAACTCCATTTGCCACTTCTCAGCCGATTGGTCCATCTGATCAAGATCCCGTTGTAATCTGAAGTAACCTCTTCGCACTCTACTACACCTCCAATTTTGGTGTCATCTGCAAACTTACTAACTATACCTCTTATGCTCACATCCAAATCATTTATATAAATGATGAGAAGTAGTGGACCCAGCACCGATCCTTGTGGCAGTCCACTAGTCACAGGCCTCCAGTCTGAAAAACAACTCTCCACCACCACTCTCTGTCTTCTACCTTTGAGCCAGTTCTGTATCCTACTTTCTAACTTTGCTTGTTTTTGTTGACATTTCTTTTGAATCTGCACGTGTATTATGCAAATATTTTTGTGGTGTGTGTTATGCATTAAGAATGGTTTCTCTTTTTTAAAAGATTTATCAATAATTTTAAATAAGATGGATAACATCCCACAGGTAGAATACAAAAGCAAAAACAGTGAAGATGTTTTGTTATTTATTAAAGCTGAAATTATTTTATAAAACATGTTGCACACGGGAGTTGCAGAAATGTGTGCCGACTTTAAAATTCTTAATCACCAGAACTGGATGGGTTCCATATAAATATGCTGAGGAAGTAAGGATTGAAAGTACAAAGGCAATCCTTATTAGGTACAGGTCTGGTGCCTGGATCAGTGGACTCGAGCATGATGTTTGTTAAACTCTTGTCCAAAAAAGACTTGAGCATAATCACAGCAACCAGAGACCCATTAGTTTAGCCCTCAATGAGAAGAAATCTTTCAGAAATCGTCATACATTCAAAATGTCGTTTGGATAAGTAGAAATTAAGGAAACTAGCATGCACATTTTTAAAAGGAAATTATATTTAACTAACTTGGTTCAGTTTTGAATAGGATGCAGGGAGAATTGATGAGTGTAATGTAGTTGAAGTGGTATGTGTAGACTCCTAAAAATGTATTTGTAATCATGGAATGGTTACAGTACAGAAAGACAACATCTTACATTCGTTTATTCTTTTAAGGGGTGTGGGGTCAGTGGCAAGGCCAACATTTGTTGCCATTTGACCATTGACAAGACAATTTTAGAAGATAATTAAGAGTCAACCACACAGTGCTGTGGGTCTGGAGGCACACAGACAAAGACTCATTAAGAACAGCAGATTTCCTCAGATAGTGAACCAAATGGATTTCTAACAACAGTAGTTTCATGGGACAGAATCTTCCGTCTGTGAATCACATGAACATTGGCATGAAAGTTTTAAGAGTCACATAAGAGAGCCAGCAAGAAGTTTTCCAACATCAAGAGCAAAATGTCCCCATTTTCCAACCAAGTGTTGGACAGCGAGGTGGGATTCTTGCGAGTGAACAGTAAATGGCCTGTTTGCATGGATTAGCATTCAATCATATATCATTTTTATCTAATCTTGCCTCATTAGTATGTAGTTTTCTGTTCTCCCACCCACTAGATAGAAACTAAACAAAAACAATTCTCACCATGAAACTCAGTGTGATAACCTGGTGAGTCAAGCTTGCCACTTGCTCCTCCAGATCTTTATCTTGAACATGAAGCAGAAACATGTCAAGGCAGATATCACGGGTAGTGACCGAATTCACCCCGCGCCCACCCCCCCAACTGACCAACACCGCCTATCTCGGTTCACAGACCTCGACATCCAACATGTGCCAGTAAAGGCACACCCTCATGGCACATCACTATTCAACTTACAGTACTGTTCTGTACTTTTCAATGTTGCATCTTGGAATGCAACAGTACCTTTCATTACAATACTTCTGCCACGACTAGTTGTGCGCAAGGACAGGAAGCTTGTGGATTGAATCAGGGTGCATCTCAGGGCTGCTCGCTTGCTCTCTTAGTGCTCACTTATTTTGTGCCTCCTTGAATGGTCACAAGGGTGGTATTACCTTGTCTTTTTGTGGTTTGCCCTCTCAGCCTACATTCCAAAACCACTTCTGCAACAATACTTTTAAAGTCTCAAATGGCAGTGTTCCCAGGATGTTCTGGCCATGGTGTACACTATTTGAAGTTAATGTGTCGAATGAGGTAATGTAGGAGTGTGCTGCATGAATAATAGAGCAACTCTGAAACAATAATATGAAACACTTTGCGAGGCTTCACGGAGAGAAACCCTATGGTACCATGGTGAGCTAGAAGATGGATACAGAACCGGTTTAGTCATAGGAGACAGAGAGTAGCAGTGGAAGGATACTTTTCAGCATGGAGGGTTGCGATAAGTAGTGTTCCACAAGGATCAATGCTGGGACCTCCGCTGTCTGTGGTGTACATAAATGATTTGAAGGAAAATGTGGCTGGTCTAATTAGAAAGTTTGCAGTTGATACAAAGATTGGCGGAGTTGTGGAAAGTGAGGAGGATTGCCAGAAGACACAGCAGGATATAAATCAATTGGAGGTATGGGCAGAAAAATGGCAGGTGGAGTTTGGATTCATAGACATGTACAGCACGGAAACAAACCCTTCGATCCAACTCATCCATGCCGACCAGATATACCACCCCAATCTAGTTCCACCTGCTAGCACCTGGCCCATATCCCTCCAAACCCTTCCTATTCATATACCCATTCAGCTGCCTTTTAAATGTTGCAATTGTACTAGCCTCCACCACTTCCGCTGGCAGCCCATCCTACACACATACCACCCTCTGCATGAAAAGATTGCTCCATAGGTCTCTTTTATTTCTTTCCCCTCTCACCATAAACCTATGCCCTCTAGTTCTGCTCTCCAAGGTCTCTTTGTTCAGCAACACTCCCTAGGAACGTACCATTAAGTGTATAAGCCCTGCTAAGATATGCTTTCCCAAAATGCAGCATCTTGCATTTATCTAAATTAAATTTTATCTGCCACTTCTCAGCCCATTGGCCCATCTGTTCAAGATCCCGCTGTAATCTAAGGTAACCTTCTTCGCTGTCCACCACACTTTCAATTTTGGTGTCATCTGCAAACTTACTAACTAGGAAATAGGAAACTTCGATCTGCACGCAGGAGCTTGCAAGGACTCGACCATATCTGGCGCCATCTTGCATCTATACCTCCTATGTCCATATCCGAATCATTTGTATAAATGATGAAAAGTAGTGGACCCAGCACCGATCCTTGTGGCACTCCACTGGTCACAGGCCTCCAGTCTGTGTGTATTTCCTCCGGGTGCTCCGGTTTCCTCCCACAGTCCAAAAATGTGCTGGTCAGGTGAATTGGCCATGCTAAATTGTCCCGTAGTATTTGGAGCATTAGTCAGAAGAAAATAGGTCTGGGTGGGTTGCTCTTGGGAAGGTGTAGATGTGTTGGGCCGAAGGGCCTGTTTCCACACTGTAGGGAATTTAATCTAATCATCCTGATTTGGAAATATATCTGTATTCCTTAAGTGTCACTGGGTCAATATCCTGGAAATCCCTCCCTCATGGCATTATAGATGTTCATTTCTCAAATGGACAGCAATAGTTCAAGAGGCATCTGACAACCACTTTCCCAAGGGAACCAAGAATGAACAATGATCCTGCCAAAGATGCCCATGTCCCATGAATGAATTTTAGAAACCCTTTATTTTTTGTACAATGCCCAAATTACCAATTTCAACTCGCTGAGAAGAATGGTTATTCCTATAAGTTACTGTACTTTGGATGATGTAACAAACAGGTTTGGTCTGACTGCCAGTGGCTTTGGTGATTAATTTTGTTGTTCATTGCAGCATATTTGTGCCCAGAAATGTATTGTAGCTTCTCCTGCATAACTGAAACTGAATTTCAAAGTAATTCATTGTTTGTGAAGGACATTTGTTGTAGTCTAGCAGCATGTAGGTGACCTGAGTAAATTGTATTACACATGGCTACAGAATACAGAAGCTTAGTGATCACTTGAGCACAACATGACTATCTCATAACCCTTTCTCATGTGCTGTTTATCTCTTGTACGTGATCATAAATTGGGCAAACTATAGCAATTGGTCGTGAAATAAAAACAAATATTATTTCTGAACTTGAAAACTGGGAAATCAAATGAAAATTATTTGCTGAATGACTAAGGAGATATGCACTCCAGGTTAATTAGTAGTAATTATTGTGGAAGCGGCACATGTGTTTGATGTGACCAAATGGATTTACTATAATGTTCCCTGTCATATTTATTTTTGCTCCTCATATAAATGATTTGTATGAATGTCTTTAACTCAATTTGTAACCATGGATAACTAAAATCACTTTCCTAGAGTTGTATTGATACACACCTCAAACTTTAGGGAATACTCAAAATCCCTGCAGGTAAATAGCATCCCATTGTTCATGACCAATGCTTCCAGGTGTCTGTGTCTTGTGAATAATGCTCGCAGCTTTTCAAACATCATCCCTGAGTTTGACAAATTAACTCTGGGCTCATCCAACCACTTTGAATGGGCGTGCACAATGTTCAAGAACATTGAGCTCATGAAAGGACCTGCATAGTCGATGTGTAACTGAATCCAGGGTTTACCTTCCCATGAATGTGGGAGAGCTGCTGGTGGTAATTTTTGTCCTCATTAGCACTCTGGGCACTGTCCCACCAACCTTGGTATGTCAGCATCCATTCTTGGCCATCAGACAGAATGCCTTGCTGACATTTTCATTTTGGAAACACCTGGATGATCCTGGTGTCAATCTTTATTTGGGTAGCTGGGTAACAGTTAGAGGTGGGAAGGGGAGGAAGCAGGCAGTGCAGGGATCCCCTGTGGTCGTTCCCCTAAACAATAGGTATACCGCTTTGGATACTGTTGGGGTAGCAGGGGTAAGCTGCAGTGACCGGGTCTGTGGCGCGAGGTCTGGCTCTGAGACACAGAAGGGAAAGGGGGAGAGGAGGAGAGCACTAATTATAGGAGACTCTCTAGTTAGAGGGACGGACAGGCGGTTCTGTGGACATGGGCGAGACTCTCGGATGGTTTGTTGCCTCTCGGGTGCCAGGGTCCGAGACATCTCGGACCGTGTCTTCAGAATCCTTAAGGGGGAGGGCGTGCAGCCAGAAGTCGTGGTGCACGTTGGCACCAACGACATAGGTAGGAAGAGGGGTGGAGAGGTCATTCAAGAGCTCAGGGAGTTAGGCTGGAAGCTAAAAGCTAGGACAGACAGAGTCGTCATCTCTGGGTTGTTGCTGGTGCCACGTGACAGTGAGGCAAGGAATAGGGAGAGAGTGCAGTTGAACACGTGGCTGCAAGGATGGTGCAGGAGGGAAGGCTTCAGGTATTTGGACAATTGGACTGCATTCTGGGGAAGGTGGGACCTGTACAAGCAGGACGGGTTGCACCTGAAATGAATGGCACCAATATCCTGGGAGGTAGGTTTGCTAGCACTCTTCGGGGGGGGGTTAAACTAATTTGGCAGGGGGATGGGATCCGGATTTGTAGTCCAGCAAGTAGGCTAGCTGTTTGTCAGGATGTCCAAGAATGTAGGGAGGCTGTGAAGAAGGTAGCACAGACAGGGAATACTTGCGGACACAGAGATGGGTTCAAGTGCGTATACTTCAACGCAAGGAGTATCAGAAATAAGGTGAGTGAACTTAAGGCGTGGATCATACCTGGGACTACAATGTTGTGGCCATCACGGAAACGTGGATAGAAGAGGGACAGGAATGGTTGTTGGAGGTTCCTGGTTACAGATGTTTCAGTAAGATTAGGGAGGGGTGTAAAAAAGGAGGGGGTGTGGCGTTGCTAATTAGAAATGGTATAACGGCTGCAGAAAGGCAGTTCGAGGGGGATCTGCCTTTGGAGGTAGTATGGGCTGAAGTCAGAAATAGGAAAGGTGCAGTCACCTTGTTGGGTGTTTACTATAGACCCCCCCAATAGCAGCAGAGATGTGGAGAAACAGATTGGGAAACAGATTTTGGAAAGGTGCAGAAGCCACAGGGTAGTAGTCATGGGTGATTTCAACTTCCCGAATATTGATTGGAAGCTCTTTAGATCAAGTAGATTGGATGGGGCGGTGTTTGCGCAGTGTGTACAGGAAGCTTTTCTAACTCAGTATGTAGATTGTCCGACCAGAGGGGAGGCCATATTGGATTTGGTACTCGGTAATGAACCGGGACAAGTGATGGGCTTGTTAGTGGGTGAACATTTTGGTGATGGTGACCACAATTCTGTGACTTTCACCTTGGTTATGGAGAGAGATAGGTGCGTGCAACAGGGTAGGTTTTACAATTGGGGGAAGGGTAATTACGATGCTGTAAGACAGGATCTGAGGAACATAAGTTGGGAGCATAGGCTGTCAGGGAAGGATGTCGTGGAAATGTGGAACTTTTTCAAGGAACAGATACGACGTGTCCTTGATATATATGTACCTGTCAGGCAGGAAAGAAATGGTCGTGTGAGGGAACCTTGGTTGACGAGGGAGGTTGAATGTCTTGTAAAGAGGAAGAAGGAGGCTTACATAAGGTTGAGGAAACAGGGTTCAGACAGAGCAGTGGAGGGATACAGGATAGCCAGAAGGGACCTGAAGAAAGGGATGAGGAAAGCTAAGAGAGGGCATGAAAAATCTTTGGCGAATAGGATCAAGGATAACCCCAAGGCCTTTTATGCGTATGTGAGAAACATGAGAATGACGAAAACAAGGGTAGGTCCGATCAAGGACAGTAGTGGGAGACTGTGTATTGAGTCGGAAGAGATAGGAGAGGTCTTGAATGAGTATTTTTCTTCAGTATTTACGAACGAGAGGGACCGTATTATTGAAGAGGAGAGTGTGAAACGGACTGGTAAGCTAGAGGAGATACTTGTTAGGAAGGAAGATCTGTTGGACATTTTGAACAACATGAGGATAGACAAGTCCCCCGGGCCTGACGGGATATAACCTAGGATTATGTGGGAAGCAAGAGAGGAAATTGCAGGACCGTTGGCAATGATCTTTTCGTCCTCACTGTCAACGGGGGTGGTACCAGGGGACTGGAGAGTGGCGAATGTTGTGCCCCTGTTCAAAAAAGGGAATAGGGAATTACAGGCCAGTTAGTCTTACTTCAGTGGTAGGCAAAGTAATGGAAAGAGAACTGAGGGATAGGATTTATGAGTATCTCGAAAGACACTGCTTGATTAGGGACAGCCAGCACGGATTTGTGAAGGGTAGGTCTTGCCTTACAAGTCTTATTGAATTCTTTGAGGAGGTGACCAAGCATGTGGATGAGGGTAGAGCAGTGGATGTAGCATACATGGATTTTAGTAAGGCATTTGATAAGGTTCCCCATGGTAGGCTTATGCGGAAAGTCAGGAGGCATGGGATAGAGGGAAATTTGGCCAATTGGATAGAAAACTGGCTAACCGGTCGAAGTCAGAGAGTGGTGGTAGATGACAAATATTCAGCCTGGAGCCCAGTTACAAGTGGAGTTCCGCAGGGATCAGTTCTGGGTCCTCTGCTGTTTGTAATTTTAATTAATGACTTGGATGAGGGAGTCGAAAGGTGGGTCAGTAAATTTGCAGATGATACGAAGATTGGTGGAGTTGTGGATAGTGAGGAGGGCTGTTGTCGGCTGCAAAGAGACTTAGATATGATGCAGAGCTGGGCTGAGGAGTGGCAGATGGAGTTCAACCCTGCCAAGTGTGAGGTTGTCCATTTTGGAAGGACAAATAAGAATGCGGAATACAGGGTTAACGGTAGGGTTCTTAGTGAGGTGTAGGAACAGAGGGATCTTGGGGTCTATGTTCATAGATCTTTGAAAGTTGCCACTCAGGTGGATAGAGCTTGTAAGAAGGCCTATGGTGTATTAGCGTTCATTAGCAGAGGGATTGAATTCAAGAGTCGTGAAGTGATGTTGAAACTGTAAAGGACTTTGGTTAGGCCACATTTGGAGTACTGTGTGCAGTTCTGGTCGCCTCACTTTAGGAAAGATGTGGAAGCTTTGGAGAGGGTGCAGAGAGGATTTACCAGGATGTTGCCTGGAATGGAGAATAGGTCGTACGAGGATAGGTTGAGAGTGCTAGGCCTTTTCTCATTGGAACGGCGAAGGATGAGGGGTGACTTGATAGAGGTTTATAAGATGATCAGAGGAATAGATAGAGTAGACAGTCAGAAACTTTTTCCCTGGGTGCAACAGAGTGTTACAAGGGGACATAAATTTAAGGCGAAGGGTGGAAGGTATAGGGGAGATGTCAGGGGTGGGTTCTTTACCCAGAGAGTGGTGGGGGCATGGAATGCGCTGCCTGTGGGAGTGGTAGAGTCAGAATCTTTGATGACCTTTAAGCGGCAATTGGATAGGTACATGGATGGGTGTTTAAGCTAGGACAAATGTTCGGCACAACATCGTGGGCCGAAGGGTCTGTTCTGTGCTGTATTGTTCTATGTTCTATGTTCTATGTTCTATGTTCTAATAATTTTTGCTCCCCATAATAATGTACTGTCCTTGTTCTGGCCTCACAGGGTCCGGAAAGATTTCAGTTCTGGTTGTTATGGCCCTTTTGTTTCCTCCATCATGACTAGCTGTTTTAATTTTGCCAGCACATGATTTTTTTTGTTTCCACAGTTGGATGTTAGCTGTGACTGGAAAGTTTAAAACCAGAACTGACTCTTCCAGGGGAGATATCAATGGTGGGTTATCTGCCAGTGGGAGGTGGGTCAAGGCTGTTTCCTGTATGGTCTCCTGGACGGTGTTCCAACTTGCAATTGTACTCACTGAGAATAACAGTCCAGCACTGAATTTGACCAGAAGCTATGGGCGGCACAATTTTGTTGTCTTCTAGTAGCCCTCGCAGGGGTTTGTCTTCCGTTACTATGATAAATGTATGTTTGTGAAGGTATTGGTAAACTTTTCTCACACCAAAGATGACCACCAAACCTTCCTTCTCTATCTGGCTGTATTTGCATTCAAAATCAGCCAAAGTCTGGGAAGCATACAGAATCAGTCGTTCCCTTCTGTTGGGACAGTGGTGAGCCAGTGAGGCATCCCATGTTCATATCACATCTTGCTTCCTTAGATGACGCTAGCTGCTTTTTCGCTTTCATAAAGGCTACTTCTTAGCTACATTGCCATTTCCAAGGCTGACCCTTTTTCAATAGTAGGTGTATGGGTGCCAAGATCAAGGCCAGGTTTCGAATGAATTTTCTGTAATAATTCACCAATCCAAGGAAAGACCTAAGATCCGATAGATGTGGGAGCTGGGGCACCTTTGTTCACCCTTACTTTATATTCCAACAGGTGTAACGCAGTCTTATTGACTCTGTAGCCCAAGTATATTACTTGAGATGCCTGGAACACAGATGTTTCCCTTCTAAGGCATACACCCACCTGGGAGAAATGTTTAAGCACTATGTCCAAATTCTCCACGTGCTCTTTATTGGTTTTCCCGATTATTAGCATGTCATCCAAAATAATGGCAACCTGGGGAAGGACATGTAAAATGTTCTCCATGGTCCACTGGAAAAGAGCGCAGGCTGATGTTACCCCAAATGGCAGTCTTGTACATTCATACAAACCTTCATGGGTATTAACTGTGGCATAATTCTGCATATTTCCAGTTGCAATTGCAGGTAGGCCTAGCTCATGTCCAGCTTTGTGAAGGACAGCCTCCCTGTCAGTTTTGTGTCCAGGTCCTCTGTACAAGAGATTGGGTATTTATCCAGCTGCGTGAAGCAGTTTACTCCATGTTTAATCCCCACAAAGACGAACCAATCCATCAGGCTTCACAATCAGTTTTACCGATGTTGTCCATTCAGCAAACTGTACTGGTTTGATGATACCTTTGCTTTCCAACCTCCTGATTTCTGCTGATACTTTTGCATGTAAGACAAATGACACTGGGCAGGCCTTGCAGAATTGAGGAATTGCTTCTTGGTCAACATCAAGGTAGCCTTGTGGCTCCTTTGATACTCCCTAGACCATCCTGAAAAGTTTCCAGGTATTTGTTGCAATCAGTCTTACAGGGACAATATATTTTCAGGAACCAGCAGAGCTTGAGGGACATGGCAATTTATTCATGTATTCTACCAGTACAATACAAGGAGAGGCCAAAGACTTTCCTCGAATCTGGTATCGACACAAAGGTTCAATTACCTGCTCAATCAGATTTGAAGTCAATGACAAATAATTTCAAATACAAGTAAAGTGTCTTTTGTACATTTTTCTAGTAACATTAATATGGCAGCACATACTCCCTAGCCATGTGTACTATTGGTTAATTAGTGCTGGATTGTTCAACTGTGATTGGGTTTCCAGTACATCATTCGATAGAGTTTAGAAGGACGAGGGGCTGACCTGATTGAAACTTACAAAATATTGAATGGCCTGGACAGAGTAGATGTTGGGAAGATGTTTTCATTGGCAGGAGAGACTCTAGGGCACAGCCTTAGAGTAAAGGGAAGACCCTTTAGTACGGAGGTGAGGAGAAACTTCTTCAGCCAGAGAGAGGTGAATCTATGGAATTCATTGCTACAGAGTATATTTTCTAGTAACAATCAAAGATAGATAGGTTCTTGATTGTCAAGGGGATCAAGGGATATGTGGAGAAAGCAAGAGAATAGGTTTGAGAAACTTATCAGCCGTGATTAATTGGCAGAGCAGACTCGATGGGCCAAATAGCCTAATATCTGCTCATATGTCTTATGCTCTTATTCAAGTTTGTGGTCTGGTTGCTATGATCTGAATGGGACCCTTTTGGTATATGAGAAACTGGACTTTCCACGGTTGCTTGTGATCTGTTATCTCTCAACGAGGACACTAACGAGATAAGAGATGCCCATTGTAATTAGTCTTTAAATCTTTCTTTCCAATATTTTAGTGATTTACATATGTATTTCGAGAACACTTCAGAATCTATATCTTCGATTATATTGAAGAATTTTAATTAAAACCTACTTAATTAAAACCTATAACTGATTGATTAGAAAAAAAAATAATTGATTGATGTAAAATGTTCTTATCTTTACGGTGACAAAGAATGTTGCACATCTAACCTGACTGAAGGAACAGACTGCTGTTGTCCTCTGTGCTGAGAACATATGAAACAAGTGTTTCTCACACTTTATAATTTCTTGAGTGGAGACGCCAAAGTTGGACTGGGGTGGAAAGGTGAAAAATGTGTTGCTGGAAAAGCGCAGCAGGTCAGGCAGCATCCAAGGAGCAGGAGAATCGACATTTCAGGCATGAGCCCTTCTTCAGGAATGAGGAGGGTGTGCCAAGCAGGCTAAGATAAAAGGTAAGGAGGAGGGACTTGGGGGAGGGGAGTTGGGAATGCGATAGATGGAAGGAGGTTAAGGTGAGGGTGATAGGCCGGAGAGAGGGTGGGGGCGGAGAGGTCGGGAAGAAGATTGCAGGTCAAGAAGGCGGTGCTGAGTCCAAGGGTTGGGACTGAGATAAGGTGGGGGGAGGGGAAATGAGGAAGCTGGAGAAATCTGCATTCATCCCCTGTGGTTGGAGGGTTCCTAGGCGGAAGATGAGGCGCTCTTCCTCCAGGCGTCGTGTTGCCATTTTCTGGCGATGGAGGAGGCCAAAGACCTACATGTCCTTGGTGGAGTGGGAAGGGAAGTTAAAGTGTTCAGCCACAGGGCGGTTGGGTTGGTTGGTGCGGGTGACCCAGAGGTGTTCTCTGAAATGTTCCGCAAGTAGGCGGCCTGTCTCCCCAATGTAGAGGAGGCCACATCAGGTGCAGCGGATGCAGTAAATGATGTGTGTGGAGGTGCAGGTGAATTTGTGGCGGATATGGAAAGATCCCTTTGGGCCTTGGAGGGAAGTGAGGGGGTAGGTGTGGCGCAAGTTTTGCATTTCTTGCAGTTTCAGGGGAAGGTGCCGGGAGTGGAGGCTGGGTGGATGGGGGGGTGTGGATCTGACAAGGGAGTTGCAGAGGGAGTGGTCTTTCCGGAACGCTGATAGGGAAGGGGAGAGAAATATATCCTTGGTGGTGGAGTCTGTTTGGAGGTGGCGGAAATGACGAAGGATGATACGATGTATCTGGAGATTGGTGGGGTGGTAGGTGAGGACCAGTGGGGTTCTGTCCTGGTGGCGATTGGAGGGGCAGGGTTCAAGGGCGGAGGAGCAGGAAGTGGAGGAGATGTGGTGGAGAGCATCGTCAACCACATCTGAGGGGAAATTGCGGTCTTTGAATAAGGAGGCAATCTGGGTTGTTCGGTATTGGAATTGGTCCTCCTGGGAGCAGATGCGGCGGAGGGGAAGGAATTGTGAATATGGGATGGCAGTTTTACAGGGGGCAGAGTGGGAGGTGGTGTAATCTCCAGCATCTGCAGTCCTCACTTTCTCCTGGGGTGGACAAATTCAAAAATCAAACAACACCAGGTTATCGTCTAACAGATTTATTTGAAATTGCAAACTTTCAGAGCTCAGCTCCTTCCTCTGGAGTGGTATGATTGAAAGGTATAAGACATAGTATTTACCACCAAAACATTAACAACTTTCAAACTAGCTGGTCCTATTGAAACAGTTAATCATTTAGGAGGTAGATTGCTGATTAAAATGCAAAATCCACATTCCTTTCAAGTCTTTATCAGTGTACAAGAGGTGATACCTCAGGTTAGACAATACACTTTAGGTGTGAGATCCTGCTTTGAATCTGTGTTTTAAGCTGAACTCCATTTTTTTTGACAGAAAAGAATTTTGAATAAAATAATACCACTCGCCCCCGCGCATGTGTGTGTTTGTGTGTGTGTGTTGACAGAAAAGAATCTTGAGTGCGTGTGTGTGTGTGTGTCTGTCTGTCTGTGTGTGGTGCATGTATGCACGAATTTGACAGAATATGAATGAAAGTGTGCATGTATGAGTGTAATTTCTGTTAAACATATACTGCAAAGCTTGTTGGGGCTGTCGTTAGCCAGTTTTGCTGGGCTGTCAGGGGGCAGCCCCAACAGTATTTAATTAGGACTTCACTTGGGCACCCACTTTATAATCAAAAACTGTTGAACCAATCAAGGTGAATCTCACTACAATCAGTGATAACTGCAACAACTGCTTGTTGGAGGAGACTGGAACCAAAATCTTACCCTTAATCTGTCATGATTTGGAGATGCCAGTGTTAGACTCGTGTACAAATTTTTAACTTTAATCTGTCATGGTTTCCTGGTCTATAATATCAGTCTGACAGAGGTTTTGCACAAACATAACGGTTGGAATCAAGAGTGAATCGTGTGAAAGACTCATTCTATAACCATTGATACAGCTGAACCGGTATCAACCTCCATGAGAATCAGTTGGCCATTTAACAACACATTTATTTTGCTTGGTTCTGATTTGGATGTTCCTAAGCAATTTAACAGTTCCAAATCAAATGTAGTTGCATTTTCAGGGTGTGCACTTTCCTGGATACAGCCTATGAGTTCTCTTACTGAAATCAGGTCTCATAGGACTCTTTTGCTGTCTCAAATCCACATATCATCAACAACTACAATAGCTTGTCAGTCCTGAATAACATTTTAGCCATTTGGCTTTGACACAGGCGAGAGTGTCCACTTCCATTGGGATACCTTGTAGCTCACGTGCTCCACTTGCTGCATCTTCAAATGACAAAGCCAGTTGTAGTGCTTGCTTGAGTTCTAATTGGGCTTCACTGAGTAGGTGCTTTAGCATGGTTACATCATTTAACCCCACTGACCAAATGGTCTCTAAGCATCTCATTCAGGGTTAACCGAATATCACGTGCCTCTGCCAGTTGTCTTAACCTCTTCAAAAATCACAATACAGATTCCCCTGGTTCTGGGCATAGGTTTGCTTGCTGAGCTGGAAGGTTCATTTTCAGATGTTTCGTCACCATACGAGGCAATATAATCAATGAGCCTTCAGGTGAAGCACTGGGAGCATGGTCCACTTTCTATTTATGTGTTTAGATGTCCTTGGGTGGATGATGTCATTTCCTGCTCTTTTTCTCAGGGGATGGTAATGGGATCCAAGTCAATGTGTTTGTTGATAGAGTTCTGGTTGGAATGCCATGTTTAGAACATAGAACATAGAAAAATACAGCGCAGTACAGGCCCTTCGGCCCTCGATGTTGCGCCGATCCAAGCACACCTAACCTACACTAGCCCACTATCTTCCATATGCCTATCCAATGCCCGTTTAAATGCCCATAAAGAGGGAGAGACCACCACTGCTACTGGCAGGGCATTCCATGAACTCACGACTCGCTGAGTAAAGAATCTACCCCTAACATCTGTCCTATACCGATCACCCCTTAATTTAAAACTATGCCCCCTCGTAATAGCTGACTCCATACGGGGAAAAAGGTTCTCATGGTCAGCCCTATCTAAACCCCTAATCATCTTGTACACCTCTATCAAGTCACCCCTAAACCTTCTTTTCTCCAATATAAACAGCCCCAAGTGCCTCAGCCTTTCCTCATACGATCTTCCTACCATACCAGGCAACATCCTGGTAAACCTCCTCTGCACCCGTTCCAGTGCCTCCACATCCTTCCTATAGTATGGCGACCAAAACTGCACACAATACTCCAGATGTGGCCGCACCAGAGTCTTATACAACTGCAACATGACCTCAGGACTCCGGAACTCAATTCCTCTACCAATAAAAGCCAGTACGCCATATGCCTTCTTCACCACACTATTTACCTGGGTGGCAACTTTCAGAGATCTGTGTACATGGACACCAAGATCCCTCTGCTCATCCACACTACCAAGTATCCGACCATTAGCCCAGTACCTCATCTTTTTGTTACTCATACCAAAGTGAATCACCTCACACTTACCCACATTGAACTCCATTTGCCACCTTTCTGCCCAGCTCTGCAGCTTATCTATATCCTGCTGTAACCTGACACATCCTTCCTCAGTGTCAACAACTCCACCGGTTTTCGTATCATCCGCAAACTTGCTCACCCAACCTTCTAGCCCCTCCTCCAGGTCATTTATAAAAATGACAAACAGCAATGGTCCCAAAACAGATCCTTGCGGAACACCACTAGTAACTGCACTCCAAGATGAACCTTTACCATCAACTCTGTCTTCTTCCAGCCAGCCAATTCCTAATCCAAACCTCCAATTCACCCTCAATGCCATACCTCCGTACTTTTTGCAGTAGCCTACCATGGGGAACCTTATCAAACGCCTTACTAAAATCCATACACACCACATCTACCGCTTTCCCCTTGTCCACCTCCTTAGTCACCTTCTCAAAGAATTCAATAAGGTTTGTGAGGCACGACCTGCCCTTCACAAAACCATGCTGACTATCCTTGATCACATTATTCCTAAATCTTATCCCTTACAATTCTCTCTAAGACTTTGCCCACAACAGAAGTGAGACTCACCGGCCTATAGTTACTAGAGTTGTCCCTACTCCCCTTCTTGAACAAGGGAACCACATTTGCTATCCTCCAGTCTTCTGGCACTATTCCTGTCGACAACGAGGACATAAAAATCAAGGCCAATGGCTCTGCAATCTCCTCCCTTGCTTCCCAGAGAATCCTAGGATAAATACCATCAGGCCCAGGGGACTTATCTATTTTCACCCTTTCCAGAATTTCCAACACCTCTTCCCTACATACCTCAAAGCCATCCATTCTAATTAATTGTGACTCAGTATTCACATTGGCAACAATGTCCTGTTTCTGAGTGAATACTGACAAAAAGTATTCATTCAGTGTCTTCCCAATCTCTTCAGCCTCCACACGCAACTTCCCACTACTATCCTTGACTGGACCTATTCCTACCCTAGTCATTCTTTTATTACTGACATACCTATAGAAAGCCTTTGGGTTTTCCCTAATCCTACCAACTAAGGACTTTTCATGTCCCCTCCTTGCTGCTCTTAGCTCTCTCTTCAGATCCTTCCTGGCTACCTTATAACTCTCAATCGCCCCAATTGAACCTTCACGCCTCATCTTCACATAGGCTGCCCTCTTCCATTTAACAAGGGATTCCAATTCCTTATTAAACCACAGCTCCCTCACACGACCCTTTCCTCCCTGCCTGACAGGTACATACTTATCAATAGTTGCTCCTTGAACAAGCTCCACATATCAATTGCGCCCTTGCCTTGAAGCCTACTTTTCCAAGCCACGCATTCTAAGTCGTGCCTCACCGCATCATAATTTCCCTGCCCCCAGCTATAACTCTTGCCCTGCAGTGCACACTTATCCCTCTCCATCACTAGAGTAAAAGTCACTGAATTGTGGTCACTGTCCCCAAAGTGCTCACCTTCCTCTAATTCCATCACCTGGCCTGGTTCGTTACCCAGAACCAAATCCAGTATGGCCTCACCTCTTGTTGGCCTGTCTACATATTGTGTCAGAAAACCCTCTGCACACATTGGACAAACACCGACCCATCTAACGAACTTGAGCTACAGCTTTCCCAGTCAATATCAGGAAAGTTAAAGTCCCCCATAACAACCACCCTATTACTTTCACTCTTCTCCTGAATCATCCTCGCAATCCTTTCTTCTACGTCTCTAGGACTATTAGGAGGCCTGTAGAAAACTCCTAACAGCGTGACCTCACCTTTCCTATTCCTAACCTCAGCCCAAACTACCTCAGATGGCGAGTCTTCATCCATCGTCCTTTCCACCGCTGTAATACTATCTTTGACAAGCAATGCCACACCTCCCCCTCTTTTACCCCCACCTCTGACCCTACTAAAACATTTAAACCCTGGAACCTGCAACAGCCAATCCTGTCCCTGTTCTACCCATGTCTCCGTAATAGCCACAACATCAAAATCCCAGGTACCAACCCATGCTGCAAGTTCACCTACCTTATTTTGTATACTTCTTGCATTGAAGTATACACACTTCAAGCCACTTTCCTGTTTACAGGCACCCTCCTTTGAGATTGATGCCATGTTCCTAACCTCCCTACACTCCAGGTCCTGCATCCTAAAGCTACAGTCTTGTTTCCCATTTCCCTGCAGAGTTAGTTTAAACCCCACCCAAGAGCACTAGCAAACCTCCCCCCAAGGATACTGATGCCCCTCAGGTTCAGGTGTAGACCATCCTGTTTATAGAGGTCCCACCTTCCCCAGAAAGAACCCCAGTTATTCAGATACCGGAATCCCTCCCTCCTGCACCACTCCTGTAGCCATGCATTTAACTGTTCTCTCTCCCTATTCCTCGACTCTCTATCACGTGGCACGGGTAACAAACCAGAGACAACAATTCTGTTTGTTCTAACTCTGAGCTTCCAACCTGGCTCCCTGAAAGCCTGCCTAACATCCTCAGCCCTCCTCCTACCTATGTCATTGGTGCCAATGTGGACCACGACTTCGGGCTGCTCCCCCTCCCCCTTAAGGACCCGGAAAACACGATTAGAGACGTCACGTACCCTTGCACCTGGGAGGCAACATACCAAACATGAGTCTCTCTCGCCCCCACAAAACCGCCTATCTGTGCCCCGAACTATCGAGTCCCCAATAACTATTGCTGTGCTCTTCTGCACCCTTCCCTTCTGAGCAACGGGGACAGGCTCCGTGCCAGAGGCCTGAACCCCATTGCTTACCCCTGGTAAGTCGTCCCCCCCCACAAGTATCCAAAACGGTATGCTTGTTCTTGAGGGGAACGGCCGCAGGGGGTCCCTGCACTGGCTGCTTCCTCCCAGTCCCCCTCACTGTCACCCATCTGTCTGCAATCTTTGGAGTTACTACTTCCCTAAAGCTCCGATCTATGACCCTCTCTGCCTCCCGAATGATCCTAAGTTCATCCAACTCCAGCTTCAGTTCCCTAACACGGTCTTGGAGGAGCTGGAGATGGGTGCATTTCCTCTCCTGCGCGCTTTTATCGGGAAAGAAAACCTACCCAGGTAGGCTTACGCTATACCTGCTTCCGGATCCCGGCTGCCCCTGCTGCTCCCGCTCTTTCTGTGAAGAGAAAAAAAACACCGCTGCCCGCTATCCCAGTAATTTTAAAACAAACTGTCTTACCTTAGCTGTAGCCTTCTGGGTTCGTTTAAACTCAGCTGCTGCTCGCACTCAAAATGACCGTTGGCGTCGAAGGGTGAGTATTTATACTCACTGCTTTCCTTCCCGGCTGCCCCTCTGGTCGTCGTCACCTCCCCCTGCTGCTCCCGCTCTTTCTTAGCTGTAGCCTTCCGGGTTCGTTTAAACTCAGCTGCTGCTCGCATTCAAAAATCAAAAATTCTAGGAATTCTCATGTGTCTCTCTATTTGGCTTATCCAAGGATGGGTGTGTTGTCCCACTTGAAGTGGTGTCCTTCCTCATCTGTATGTAAGGATACTAATGAGAGTGTCATGTCTCCTGGTAGCTAGTTTTCTGCCTGCTTGTCCAATATAGTGTTTGTTACAGTTCTTGCAAGGTATTTTGTAAATGACATTAGTTTTGCATGTTGTTTATATGGGATCTTTCAAGTTCATTAGCTGCTGTTTTAGTGGGTTTGTGAGCTACCATGATGCCAAGAGGTCTGAGTAGTCTGGCAGTCATTTCAGAGATGTCTTTGATGTAGAGGAGAGTGGCTAGGGTTTCTGGACGTGGTTTATCTGCTTGTTGGGTTTGTTGCTGAGAAATCGGTGGACTGTGTTCAAAGCATACCCATTCTTTTTGAATACACTGTTTAGGTGATTTTGCTCTGCTCTGCATAGCTCCTCTGTGCTGCAGTACCACACACCTAGAGGCTTGGTCTATTTTCTAAATGGGGAGAAAATTCAGAAATCTGAAGTGCAAAGGGACTTGGGAGTTCTAGTCCAGGTTTCTCTTAAGGTAAACTTGCAGGTTGAGTTGGTAATTAGGAAGGCAAATACAATGTTATCATTCATCTCGAGAGGATTAGAATTAGAGGTAGGTGAGCACTTTGGGGATAGTGACCATAATTCGGTGATTTTTACTCTCGTGATGGAGAGGGATAAGTGTGTACTACAGGGCAAGAGTTATAGCTGGGGTCAGGGAAATTATGATGCGGTGAGGCATGACTTAGGATGTGTGGCTTGGAAAAGTAGACTCCAAGGCAAGAGTGTAAATGATATGTGGAGCTTGTTCAAGGAGCAACTATTGAGTGTCCTTGATAATTATGTACCTGTCAGGCAGGGAGGAAAGGGTCGTGCGAGGGAGCCGTGGTTTAATAAGGAATTGGAATCCCTTGTTAAATGGAAGAGGGCGGCCTATCTCAAGATGAGACGTGAAGGTTCAATTGGGGCGATTGAGGGTTATAGGGTAGCCAGGAAGGACCTGAAGAGAGAGCTAAGAGCAGCAAGGAGGGGACATGAAAGGTCCTTAGTCGGTAGGATTAGGGAAAACCCTAAGGCTTTCTATAGGTATGTTAGGAATAAAAGAATGACTAGGGTAGGAATAGGTCCAGTCAAGGATAGTAGTGGGAAGTTGCGTGTGGAGGCGGAAGAGATTGGGGAGACACTGAATGAATACTTTTCTTCAGTATTTACTCAGGAACAGGGCATTGTCGTCGATGTGAATACTGAGTCACAAATAAGTAGAATGGATGGCTTTGAGGTATGTAGAGAAGAGGTGTTGGAAATCCTGGAAAAGGTGAAAATAGATAAGTCCCCTGGGCCTGATGGCATTTATCCTAGGATTCTCTGGGAAGCAAGGGAGGAGATTGCAGAGCCATTGGCCTTGATTTTTATGTCCTCTTTGTCTACAGGAGTAGTGCCAGAAGACTGGAGGATAGCAAATGTGGTTCCCTTGTTCAAAAAGGGGAGTAGGGATAACCCTAGTAACTATAGGCCGGTGAGTCTCACTTCTGTTGTGGGCAAAGTCTTAGAGAGAATTGTAAGGGATAGGATTTATGCACATCAGGATAGGAATAATGTGATCAAGGATAGTCAGCATGGTTTTGTGAAGGGCAGGTCGTGCCTCACAAACCTTATTGAATTCTTTGAAAAGGTGACGAAGGAGGTTGATGAGGGGAAAGCGGTAGATGTGGTATATATGGATTTTAGTAAGGCGTTTGATAAGGTTCCCCATGGTAGGCTACTGCAGAAAATACGGAGATATGGCATTGAGGGTGAGTTGGAGGTTTGGATTAGGAATTGGCTGGATGGAAGAAGACAGAGGGTAGTAGTTGATGGCAAAGTTTCTTCATGGAGTGCCGTCACTAGTGGTGTTCCGCAAGGATCTGTTTTGGGACCATTGCTGTTTGTCATTTTTATAAATGACCTGGAAGAGGGGTTAGAAGGTTGGGTGAGCAAGTTTGCGGATGATACGAAAGTCGGAGGAGTTGTTGACAGTGAGGAAGGATGTGTCAGGTTACAGCAGGATATAGAGAAGCTGCAGAGCTGGGCAGAAAGGTGGCAAATGGAATTCAATGTAGCTAAGTGTGAGGTGATTCACTTTGGGAAGAATAACAAAAAGATGGGGTACTGGGCTAATGGTCGGATACTTGGTAGTGTGGATGAGCAGAGGGATCTTGGTGTCCATGTACACAGATCTCTGAAAGTTGCCACCCAGGTAAATAGTGCGGTGAGGAAGGCATATGGCGTACTGGCTTTTATTGATAGAGGAATTGAGTTCCGGAGTCCTGAGGTCATGATGCAGTTGTATAAGACTCTGGTGCGGCCGCATCTGGAATATTGTGTGCAGTTTTGGTCGCCATACTATAGGAAGGATGTGGAGGCACTGGAACGGGTGCAGAGGAGGTTTACCAGGATGTTGCCTGGTATGGAAGGAAGATCGTATGAGGAAAGACTGAGACACTTGGGGCTGTTTTCATTAGAGAAAAGAAGGTTTAGGGGTGACTTGATTGAGGTGTACAAGATGATTAGGGGGTTAGATAGGGTTGACAGTGTGAACCTTTTCCCGTGTATGGAGTCGGGTATTACAAGGGGGCATAGCTTTAAATTAAGGGGGGGTAGATATAGGACTGAAGTTAGGGGTAGGTTCTTCACTCAGCGAGTCGTAAGTTCATGGAATGCCCTGCCAGCAGCAGTGGTGGACTCTCCCTCTTTATGGGCATTTAAGCGGGCATTGGATAGGTATATGGAGGATAGTGGGTTAGTATAGGTTAGGTGGGCTTGGATCGGCGCAACATCGAGGGCCAAAGGGCCTGTACTGCGCTGTATTCTTCTATGTTCTATGTTCTATAAAAGTAGGGATGTACTTCTGAGGCTTTATAAGGCTCTGGTCAGACCGCATTTAGAGTAATGTGAGCAAATTTAGGCCCTATTTTGGGCAGCATAGTGGCTCAGTGGTTAGCACTGCTGCCTCACAGCACCAGGGTCCCAGGTTCAATTCCAGCCTTGGGTGACTGTCTGTGTGGAGTGTGACTCTCCGTGTCTGCATGGGTTTCCTTCAGGTGCACCGGTGCATTAGTCAGAGAGAAATGGGACTGGGTAGATTACTCTTCGGAGGGTCGGTGTGGGATTGTTGAGCTGAAGGGCCTGTTTCCAGGCTGTAGGGAATCTAATCTAATCTATATATCAGGAAAGATATATTGGCCCTCCTGTGGGTCCAGAGGAAGTCCATGACAATGATTTCAGGAATGAAAGGCTTAAAATATGAGGATCGTTTGAGGACTCTGGGACTATATGTGGACTTTAGAAGGATAGTGGGGAGGGGAGGTGGATCTAATTGAAACTTACAGAATACTGAAAGCAGGAAAATGGGTTGAAAAATTGATCAGCTATGATAGAATGGCGGAACAGACTTGATGGGCTGAATGACTTTATTTCTGCTCATATGTCTTCTGGTCTAATTAGAGGAGACTTAACATCAAAATATTCCTTAATTAAATTCACCAACTCTTGAAAGATTTTAGTATCTGGTGCCTTAGGGAAAGTTAGGCTCCTAATACCCAAAAATGCTGCATGTCCATAAGCAGGCAGAAGAATTACTCATTGTCTTTCTTCTGACCCAATGTCATTTATCTGGAATGTATCAAGCTTCCCAAATAGAGGCATGATACCAGAAATGATCACCCCAACTTAAAGACAACTGTTGCAAGCAAATTTTCTTCAGGAGCATATTATTTTCTCTTATCATCACTGAAATAACTGCATAGAGGCTAGTATCCCACCACCAAGCCACCCTTTATTTAGAACATAGAACATAGAACAGTACAGCACAGAACAGGCCCTTCAGCCCTCGATGTTGTGCTGAACACTGATCCTCATGTATGCACCCTCAAATTTCTGTGACCATATGTATGTCGAGGAGTCTCTTAAATGTCCCCAATGACCCTGCCTCCACAACTGCTGCTGGCAACGCATTCCAAGCTCTCACAACGGTCTGTGTAAAGAACCCGCCTCTGACATCCCTTCTATACTTTCCTCCAACCAGCTTAAAACTATGACCCCTCGTGTTAGTCATTTCTGCCCTGGGAAATAGTCTCTGGCTATCGACTCTATCTCTGCCTCTCATTACCTTGTATACCTCAATTAGGTCCCCTCTTCTCCTCCTTTTCTCCAATGAAAAAGGTCTGAGCTCAGTCAACCTCTCCTTATAAGATAAGCCCTCCAGTCCAGGCAGCATCCTGGTAAACCTCCTCTGAACCCGCTCCAAAGCATCCACATCTTTCTTATAATAGGGCGACCAGAACTGGACGCAGTATTCCAAGTGCAGTCTAACCAAAGTTTTATAGAGCTGCAACAAGATCTCACGACTCTTAAACTCAATACCCCTGTTAATGAAAGCCAAAACACCATATGCTTTCTTAACAACCCTGTCCACTTGGGTGGCCATTTTAAGGGATCTATGTACCTGCACCCCAAGATCCCTCTGTTCCTCCACACGACCAAGAATCCTATCCTTAATCCTGTACTCAGCTTTCAAATTCAACCTTCCAAAATGCATCACCTCGCATTTATCCAGGTTGAACTCCATCTGCCATCTCTCAGCCCATCTCTACATCCTGTCAATGTCCCGCTACAGCCTACAACAGCCCTCTATACTGTCAACGACACCTCCAACCTTTGTGTCATCTGCAAACTTGCTGACCCATCCTTCAATCCCCTCATCCAAGTCATTTCCACGTACAAATGCAGGGTACATGGACTCTGACCAGCTAGCTCAGAGCCAGTCTGTCAAGTGAGAAGACTCTCTGATACTCCTGTTTATTTTTTTTTTATTTTTTTTATTTTGTTTTTCCTTTTTTTTCTTTTTAATCCCCACACTACCGCCTAAGTGCGGTAGTGCTTATTTTATCCCCAGCACCCAGGGTGTGTGACACAGTGAAAGACACAAAGTGCACGAATCTTTATTCAATTTCCACCACCAAGAAGATAGGAAAACACCCGAGTGGCCAGTGACAAACACTGCCCATCACATCAAAGGGCAGTGCTGTGTGATCAAAACAGTGAAGGGGAGGGTAGGGACTAAATCAAAATAGAGTTGGAGGGAGAAATGATGCACTCCACTCCCTGCGGCGCCCACCTCTCCCTGAACAACTCCAGGGTGTTGGTGGACACCGCGTGCTCCTTCTCCAAGGACACCCGGGCTCTAACGTCACCGCGGAGATACTCCTGTTTATTTTATTTATTTTTTTTATTTATTTATTTATTTATTTTTTCTTTTTTTTTTCTTTTTTTTTCCCCTTTAACCCCCACACTACCACCTAAGTGCGGTAGTGCTTATTTTTTCCCCAGCACCCATGGTGTGTGTGTGCAGGTGGGAGACACAGTGAAAGACACAAGGTGCACGAATCTTTATTCAATTTCCACCACCAGGAAGATAGGAAAACACCCGAGTGGCCAGTGACAAACACTGCCCATCACATCAAAGGGCAGTGCTGTGTGATCAAAACAGTGAAGGGGAGGGTAGGGACTAAATCAAAATAGAGTTGGAGAGAGAAATGATGCACTCCACTCCCTGCGGCGCCCACCTCTCCCTGAACAACTCCAGGGTGTTGGTGGACACCGCGTGCTCCTTCTCCAAGGACACCCGGGCTCTAACGTCACCGCGGAGATACTCCTGTTTATTTTATTTATTTATTTTTTTTTTATTTATTTTTTTTTTCTTTTTTTTTCTTTTTTTTTTCCCCTTTAACCCCCACACTACCACCTAAGTGCGGTAGTGCTTATTTTTTCCCCAGCACCCATGGTGTGTGTGTGCAGGTGGGAGACACAGTGAAAGACACAAGGTGCACGAATCTTTATTCAATTTCCACCACCAGGAAGATAGGAAAACACCCGAGTGGCCAGTGACAAACACTGCCCATCACATCAAAGGGCAGTGCTGTGTGATCAAAACAGTGAAGGGGAGGGTAGGGACTAAATCAAAATAGAGTTGGAGGGAGAAATGATGCACTCCACTCCCTGCGGCGCCCACCTCTCCCTGAACAACTCCAGGGTGTTGGTGGACACCGCGTGCTCCTTCTCCAAGGACACCCGGGCTCTAACGTCACCGCGGAGATACTCCTGTTTATTTTATTTTTTTTTTTTTTTCAAAGGGCAGTGCGACACTCCTGTTTTTTTTTTTTTTTTTTTTTTTCCCCTTTAACCCACACACTACCACCTAAGTGCGGTAGTGCTTATTTTTTCCCCAGCACCCATGGTGTGTGTGTGCAGGTGGGAGACACAGTGAAAGACACAGAGTGCACCAATCTTTATTCAATTTCCACCACCAGGAAGATAGGAAAACACCCGGGTGGCCAGTGACAAGCACTGCCCTTCACATCAAGGGACAGTGCTGTGTGATCAAAACAGTGAAGGGGAGGGGAGGGATGGGACTAAATCAAAATAGAATTGGAGGGAGAAATGATGCACTCCACTCCCTGCGGCGCCCACCTCTCCCTGAACAACTCCAGGGTGTTGGTGGACACCGCGTGCTCCTTCTCCAAGGACACCCGGGCTCTAACGTCACCGCGGAGATACTCCTGTTTATTTTTTTTTTTTTTTTTTTTTTTTATTCTTTGATTGGATCTGGGTTTCAGACCCAACCACACAATCCCCTCTCCTTTGTTCATATTTTTTTTTTTTTTTTTTTTTCCTTTCTAGAGTGACAGAATGTCTGATATTCCTTTTTTTTTTAAATTTAACCCCCACACTACCACCTAAGTGCGGTAGTGCTTATTTTATCCCCAGCACCCATGGTGTGTGTGTGCAGGTGTGAGACACAGTGAAAGACACAAAGTGCACCAATCTTTATTCAATTTCCACCACCAGGAAGATAGGAAAACACCCGGGTGGCCAGTGACAAGCACTGCCCTTCACATCAAGGGACAGTGCTGTGTGATCAAAACAGTGAAGGGGAGGGGAGGGATGGGACTAAATCAAAATAGAATTGGAGGGAGAAATGATGCACTCCACTCCCTGCGGCGCCCACCTCTCCCTGAACAACTCCAGGGTGTTGGTGGACACCGCGTGCTCCTTCTCCAAGGACACCCGGGCTCTAACGTCACCGCGGAGATACTCCTGTTTATATCTGTCTTGCAGGGCTCCCTGTTTGGCCCATGTTAACAGCCCTAATGAGGGATCTTATATTCAATGAGATCCACCTGGCCACCCTCATTCCAATCATTACACAATGCAACTTATTTCCAGTGTTTTGTGAGCATTTAACTTTCAGGGTGCATTCAGTTCTAAGAGTACTATATTTGATTGTTTCAAAATGTTACTAATATTCAGTTCAGAATAGTAAAGTTTTCTTAAGATCACTCTGGGCAGTTCAGGAGTCACTGAACAGGAGTTCAAAGGATATAGCTAATTAGATTCTATGTTAGGAATACAGTGGTTAGGTGAATTACTGGAAAGACAGTTAGAATACACAGTTTCTGCATTGGGAACTTGATAAGGAGGTAGGAGCTGTTGGGTGGCTCTGTTAGAACTCAGAGAGAAGTTCCAGGAATTAGAAAATGTTGTAGTCAGGTCACAGAAGAGATCTTGGGGAACTGATAAAGTGGGAAAGTTACTGGCTGTGATGGCGGTGATTGTGAGGGCTTTGGAAAAGTCTAGATTACAGCAGGTCAGGCAGCATCCGAGGAGCAGGAAAACCAACATTTCGGGCAAAAGCCCTTCATCTGCAGTCCTCACTTTTGCCTAGGAGTTTGGAAAAGACTGTAAGAATTAGTACTACAGTGCAGGTGAGAGGTAACATTACTTGTTGGTGCAACTCAGCAAGTTCAGAGCTCCAGGTAAAGCACTGGGGCCAACCCAATTCGTCTGTACATCCTGGACACCACAGGGGAATTTTCATGGCCAATCCACCTAATCTGCTCATCTTTGTGACCGTGGAAAGAAACTAGAACACCTGGTGGAAATCCATGCAGACACAGAGAGAACGTGAACCTACAGCTGGAATCAAACTTGGGTTCTTGGTGCTGTCAGGCAGTGGTGCTAACAGATCCACCATGCTGCCTACAGGAATCAGAGCAGCAGCCTACTCTTCCATTTAAGATGATAAAGGAAAAAAACTGTTGATGCTGGAGACCTGAAACAAAAATAGAAATTGCTGGCAAAAGTCAGCAGGTCTGACAGCATCTGTGAGGAGAAAGCAGAGTTAATGTTTCGGGTCCAGTGCCTCTTCATCAGAGCTAGTTAAAAATGATCATGGCACATCTTCTGTCTCAATGCTAAACACCCTTGCGCCATGCATCTGTTTCTGTCTTTCCTATATTCTATGACTTGGCCTCCACAGTCTTCATTAGCAGTAAATTCCCCAGGTTCACTACCTTCTGCATGAAGAAATTTATCTTCATCTCAGGCTAAAGTGGCCTACCCAAGACTGTGACTCCATGTTCAAGACATTACGAAACATCATCCTTGTATTCAGTCTGTCCAGCTGTGTCTGAATTTTATCTGCTCATTGAGATCCCTTCTCATTCTTCTAAGCTCCAGGAATACAGACCCAGTCAACGCAATCTCTCCTCACCTGCCATCCCAGGAATCAGTCTGGTGAACCTTCTCTGTACTCCCTCTATATTGTTTCCTTTGTAAGGAGAGGAAATCTGCTGAATAGTTGAGGTGTGGTCTCACTAAGGCTCTACAACTGTGGTAAGACTTTAGAGGTGTATGAAACCTCAAATCCATTTGAAATGACTGCCAGCATGTCATATACTTTTCTATCTGCTTGCTTTCAATGACCAATACACAAGGACATTGGGGAGGTGATGGCTGTGTGGTTTTATCACTAGAGTGGTAATCCAGAGATTCATGTGATGTTCCAGGGGCCTGAGTTCAAATCCCACCATAGCAAAAGGTGGAATTTGAATTCAATAAATATCTGGAATTAAGAATTTAATGACTACTATAAATCAATTGCCAACTGTCGGAAAATCCATCTGATTCACTAACATCCTTTAGGGAAGGAAACTGCCATCGTTTCCTGCTCTCACCTACATATGACTACAGATCCACATCAAAGTGATTGACTCTCAACTATTCTCTGGGTAATTAAGGATGAGCAATAAATGCTGCCTAGCCCTTGATGCCCTCATCCTGTTAAATAATTTAAAAAAAAGATTCTTTTGTAAGCCATCATTGTTTAAATATTACTACATAATTCTGTTTTCTTACCAAAGTGGACGACTTGTCCCACAGATTCAACTTGGCTAAATTATCATGAAGCCTTTTTAAAACCTCTTCCCCACTCACAGAAGTATCTCGTTTGTGTCATCAGAAAATCTGAAAAATTTACATTTGACTCCCTTATTAAAACATTGAGTACTGGAGTGCAGTTTTGGAGTGCAGCAGTGCTTAGATCGAGGAAAGGCGGGGGGTGGGGCGGTGATTGAACTGAATTGGAGCAGTTGTTGAGGGATTCCAAGATGTAATGATTCTTGAGAGGGAGTTTCAAGTCTGGAATGACAAAAATGAAGAACTATACCCAATTCTAAAGTTTAGTGAGATTTGATTATTAATATCTGAGGGATGTGCTGAGAAATCCATGGGATCTGCCTTGATTACGTTTGCATGTGATGTGGGATGTTCAATCACAGCCGATTACTCATGTCTTCCACACCAATTCTGGGTATTAATGATAAGTTATTGTGAATTGTATTGTTTTATTGTCATAAGATATGTTTATTGTTGTTCCTTCGTAGCCACAGAATCTTCTGTGTTCATTCCCTTAGAAAAGTCTTACACTTTCTCTATTTTAAAAATATAAGTTGCTGATTGCGAGGCAGATTGTAATTTAAATTTAGTGGTCTGGTTTGGGATCTTAACAATCTGATATACATGTTATCCGTATTGTAATTCAATGACAGAGTAGACCTGAGGGGCCCATTAGGTTTCTTCCTTGCCTTTTCAAGGTTTTTGTACAATTTGAAACCACTTGTGGTTAATTTTAAATTTAAACAGTTATTTATATAAGAAATTTGATATATACAATCGTGTCAGTTGGCACATAACCCAATTCTACTATCCCTCTGAGCAAATCTTTTTCCTCATAGTTTTCCAAAGGGAATTCCTGTAAAGAACAACACAAATCTCAAGGAAAAAAACCAAAAGGGCTGAAAATGCTGAACAAAGAACAAAGAAAATTTACAGCCCAGGAACAGGCTCTTCGGCCTCCAAGCCTGTGCCGATGCAAGTCTACTGTCTAAACCTGTCGCCCAATTCCTAAGTATCTGTATCCTTCTGCTCCCCACCTGCTCATGCATCTATCCAGACGCATCTTAAATGAATGTACTATGCCTGCCTCTACCACCTGTGCTGGCAACGCGTTCCACCACCCTCTGTGTGAAGTACTTGTCACGTGTATCCCCCTTAAACTTTTCACCTCTCACCTTGAAAGCATGACTTCTTGTTATTGAATCCTTCACCCTGAGAAAAAGCTTGTCTCTATCCACCCTTTTTGTAAATCTCAATAAGGTCCCCCCTTAATCTCCTTTTTTCTAATGAAAACAAACCTAACCTACTTAACCTCCCTTCAGACCTGGTTCAAACTTCACCACCGATGTTGGGATTAATTATCAGTGATCAGTACATATAAAACCTGGGAGCTTTGAAGAATATACACTTGCTATCCTTCAGAAATAAGTTGGAATGAAGATTTAAGAATTTTTCAATTAAATCCTGTCAGGTCTAGATTTTTTTTTAAATTTATTTGTGGAATGTCAGCATGGCTGGCTGGCCAGCATTTATTGCCTAGCCCCAGCTGTCCTTGACAACAGTCATAAAGATGTACAGCACGGAAACAGATCCTTTGGTCCAACTTGTCCATGCTGACCAGATATCCTAAATTGATCTAGTCCCATTTGCTAGCACTTGGCCAATATTTGTCTAAATCCTTCCTATTCATATACCCATCCAGATGCCTTTTAAATGTTGTTATTGACAAGGAGAAAGTGAGGACTGCAGATGCTGGAGATCAGAGCTTAAAAATGTGTTGCTGGAAAAGCGCAGCAGGTCAGGCAGCATCAAAGGAGAAGGAGAATCGACGTTTCGGGCATGACCTGTTGCGCGTTTCCAGCAACACATTTTTAAGCTCTAAATGTTATTATTGAACCAATCTCAAGGAGAAAGTAAATCTGCAGCTGCTGAAGATCGAAGTCAAAGAGTGTGGCGCTGGAAAAGCACAGTTGGTCAGGCAGCATCCGAGGAGCAGGAGAGTCAATGTTGCAGACATAATCCCTTCATCAGACATGAGGCTTGTGGGCCAAGGGGGCTGAGAAATAAATGGGGGGGGGTGGGGTTGGGGGGAAGGTAGCTGGGAATGCAATAGGTAGACGAAGGTGGGTGTGAAAGTGACAGGTCGGAGAGGAGGTTGGAGCAGATAGGTGGGAAGGAAAATGGACACATAGGAGTGTTCAAGAGGGCGGTGCCAAGTTGGGAGGTTGGGACTGGGATAAGGTGAGTTAAGGATCCTTCCAACAGAGATTTACATGTACTTCCACACATATCATTTACTACATCCGTTGCACCCAAGGTGGTCTCCTCTACATTGGGGAGACAGGACGCCAACTTGCGGATTGTTTCAGTAAACATCTCTGGGACAGCTGCACCAACCAACTCCACCACCCTGTAGCTAACTTTAGCTCCCTCTCTCACTCTGCCAAGGACATGCAGGTGTTGGGCCTCCTCCATCGCCAAACTCTAACCACCGGACTCCTGGAGGAAGAATGCCTCATCTTCTTTCTTGGGACTTTCCAACAATACTGGATCAATGTGGATTTCACCAATTTCCGCATTTCTCCTCCCCCCACCCAAGAACCACAAAAATCAGAAGAAAAATATCTTTACAAGGTTTTCAAGCAAAATGGCTACCAAATAAACACAATTAGCCGATTCCTCTGAAACAAACCCAAACAAGCAGACACAAATCAGCCAAAAACTATAGCCACATTACCTTACATCAAAGATATATCAGAAATGACTTCCAGATTACTCAGACCCCTTGGCATCATGGAAGCCCACAAACCTACCAACACATTAAAACAGCGACTAATGAAATGAAAGGATTCATTAGATACTACCAGCAAATTTAACGTTATTTACAAGATACCATGCAAGAACTGAAAATGTGTTGCTGGAAAAGCGCAGCAGGTCAGGCAGCATCCAAGGAACAGAAGAATCGACGTTTCAGGCATTCCTGAAGAAGGGCTTATGCCCGAAACCTCGATTCTCCTGTTCCTTGGATGCTGCCTGACCTGCTGCACTTTTCCAGCAACACATTTTCAGCTCTGATCTCCAGCATCTGCAGTCCTCACTTTCTCCACCATGCAAGAACTGTAAAAAACACTACTTCGGGCAAACAAGCAAGAAACTGGCCACCAGGATACACGAACACCAATTAGCCACTGAAAGACACGACCTATTATCACTAGTTTCCATCCATACAGACAAAGAAGACATAACTTTGACTGGGACAACACACACATCCGAGGACAGGCAAAACAAAGACACACACGAGAATTCTTAGAGGCATTCTGACCAGAACTCCATCAATAAACACATCGATGTAGAACTTATCTACCTTCCCTTGAAAAAAAGAACCGGAAATGACATCACCCACCTTAAGAAATCAAGGCCTATAGTTAGAGAGGTGGGACATACCACCAGGGCTTCACTGGAGTCTCTCACTGATGATGTTACTTAGTATGATGATGAAACGTCTCAAAATAAATCTTCCAACTCAGCGAGCTAACGTACATACTTATCATCAACCTGAGCTTCAAATCTTCTTAAAAATTGCTAACTGTGTTCATGTGGCAAGTACAATTGAGTTTCTGGTCAATAGTAATCCCGAGGATGTTAATAGAATGGAATTCAGTGATGGTAATGCTATTGAATGTCAGGGGGCCATGGATAGATTGTTTTTTTATTGGAGATAGTCATTGCCTGGCATTTGTGTGGCACAAATATTAGTTGCCACTTGTCAGCCCAAGCCTGGATGTTGTCCAGATCTTGTTGCATTTGAAGGTGGACTGCTTTAGCATCTGACGAGTCATGAATGGTGCTGAACATAGTGCAATCATCAGTTACCGTCCCCATGTTTGAACTTATGATGGAGGGAAGGTCATTGATGAAGCAGCTGAAGATGGTTGGGCTTAGGACACTACCCCGAGGAACTCCTGCAGAGACAACTGACCTCCTACAATCACAACCACCTCCCTATCAACCAGGTACGATGCCAACCAGCAGAGAGCTTTCCCCCGATTCCTATTGATTCCAGTATTGCTAGTTTTTTCCAGTTTTGATATCCCCCACCCAGTGTACATTTTGTGCCTTGATACGCTCAGTGCCTCCTGTATGTGTTCAACATGGAGGAGAACTGATTCATCAGCCAAGGGAGGACAGCACTTGGTAACCAACCAGAGATTTCCTTATTCTAAAACAATGACACTTATGGGAGTCCAGAGTCAATGTTGACTACTCCAAGGGCAGCTTCCTTCCAACAATATACCACTGTGCCACAACCAGTGCTGGGTCTGTTCTGCCAGTGGGACAGGACATATCCAGGAATGATGATGGCAGTGTCTAGGACATTATTTATAAGGTGTGATTCTGTGAGTTAAGTTCTATGTCCGACTGCTGCTTGACCAGTTTCTGAAATATTTTTTACTAAGAAATGAAAATAAATCAGTAGTAAGAAACAATGCATGGTCAGATGGTGTAGAATCTGTCTGGGTAGAATTGAGGAACCACAAAGGTAAAAAAAATTATAGTTGGAGTTGGGGTGCAAGATACACCAGCAGACAGAAAAGATGTGTAGGAAAGACAAAGTTACAGTGATCATTGGGGTTTTCAATATGCAGGTGGATTGGGAGAATCAGGTTGGTAGTGGATTCCAAGAAAAGTAATTTGTGGAATGTCTGCGAGATGGCTTTTTGGAGCAGCTTGTGGTGGAGCCCACGAGGGAACAGGCAATACTGGATTTAGTGTTGTGCAATGAGGCAGACTTTGATTAGGGAGCTTAAATGAGGGAATCCTGAGGAGGCAGTGATCAGAATATGATTGTATTTACTCTGCAATTTGAGAGGGAAAAGATAGAATCAGAGGTAATGGTATTACAGCTGAATAAAGGCAATGCCACAGCCATGAGGGAGGAGCTTGGTAGAATTGACTGGGAAAGGAGCCCAGCAGAAAAGGCAGTAGAACGTCAATGGCAAGAGTTTCTGGAAGTAATTCAGCAGACACAGCAGAGATTCATCCTGAAGAAAAAGAAGCATGGTACAGGGAGAATGAGGCAACCATGGCTGATTAGGGAAGTCAAGGATAGCATAAAAGAAAAAGAGAAAGCATATAATGTGGGGAAGGACAGTGGAAAACCAGAGGATTGGGAAGCTTACAAACACCAACAGAGAGCCTAATCTCAGTTGTGGGTAAGATACTGGAATCCAATGTGAAGGATGAGATTTTTGAATACTTGGAATTGTATGCTAAAATAGGGCAAAGTCAGTATGGTTTCATCAAGGGGAGGTCAGGTCTGACAAATCTGCTAGAATTCTTTGATGAAGTAATGAGCAGGCTAGACCAAGGAGAGCCAATAGATGTTATCTACTTGGACTTCAAGAAGGCTAGTGCTATACAGGACGCTACTGAGTAAGATAAGGGCCCGTGGTGTTAGAGGCCATGGATAGAAGCTTGGCTGTCTGCAGAAAGCAGAGAGTGGAAATAAAAAGGTCCTTCTCAGGATGGCAGCCAGTGACAAGTGGTGTTCCGCAGGGCTCAGTGTTGGAACCACAATTTTCCACTTTATACATTAACGATCTAGATCAAGAAACCGAGGGCATTCTGGATAGATTTGCAGATGATACAACATTTTTTAAAGGGACAGGTAGCATTGTGGAAGCAGGGAGCCTGCAGAAAGATTTGGCCAGGTGAGGAGAGTGGGCAAAGAAGTTGCAGATGCAGTACAACGTGAGAAAGTATGAGGTCATGCACTTTGGCAGGAAGAATAGAACACAGAACATAGAACAGTACAGCACAGTGTAAACCCTTAAGTTTACATGATTGTATTGAGCATTTATCTTTATCTAAGGTCAGCATAACCCACACACCCCTCAATTTACAGCCATTCATGTGCTTGTCCAGCAGTTGCTTAAATGTCCCTAATGTCTCTGACTCTACTACCACCAGTGGCAGTGCATTCCATGCACCCACCACTCTCTGTGTAAAGAACCTACCTCTGAAATCTACCCCATACCTTCCTCCAATCACCTTAAAATTATGACCCCTCATGACAGCCATTTCTGATGTGGGGAAAAATCTCTGGCGATTTACTCAATCTATGCCTCTAATTGCCTTGTACACCTCTATCCAGTCACCTCTCATACTTCTTCTCTCCAGTGTGAAAAGCCCGGGAGGAAGCATGGGAGGCTCCTGTAGATAGAGTCATAGTGTCGTGGAGATGTACAGCACAGAAACAGACCATTTGGTCCAACTCATCCATGCCGACCAGATAACCCCAATCTAGTCCCACTTGCCAGCACCCAATGCATATCCCTCCAAACCATTCCTATTCATGTACCCATCCAGATGCCTTTTAAATGTTGTAATTGTACCAGCTTCCATCACTTCCTCTAGCAGCTCATTCCATACACATCCTACCCTCTGCATGAAAAGCTTGCCCCTTAGGTCTCTTTTATATCTTTCCCCTCTCACCCTAAACCTATGCCCTCTAGTTTGGATTCCCCCACTCCAGGGAAAAGACTTTGTCTATTTATCCTATCCATGCCCCTCATGATTTTATAAACCTCTATAAGATTACCCCTCAGCCTCCGGTGCTCCAGGGAAAACAGCCCCAGCCTATTCAGCTTTTCCCAATAGCTCAAATCCTCCAACCCTGGCAACAGCCTTGTAAATTTTTTCTGAACCCTTTCAAGTTTCACAACATTCTTCCGATAGGAAGGAGACCAGAATTGCACGCAATATTCCAACAGTGGCCTAACCAATGTCCTGCACAGCTGCTTCATGACCTCCCAACTCTGTTTATTTACTTTTTGAAATTGGAATATGATTATCATCAATCAATATAAAATTGGAATAAAGAAACTTATTCTGTTCTCCCCATTGCTTCCCCTCAAAAGTAACATGAGTTATCAAAGATTAAATAAGTGTATTTCAGGAGAAAGTTCCTTCTTTTAGAAATCAAATCTTTATTTTCATGGTATACATGTAAAACACTACAAATGTTGAAAATCTGAAATAAAAATGGAAAATGCGGCAAGTGCTCTATGTCTAGCAGCATCTGTGGAAAGAGGAACAAGTTAATAATTCAGGCCACTTTCTATACAGGATTTGGTAATCTTCAACATTATTTATTCTTCAATTTGGCAAATAATGTAATTTCAATATTTTAGTCCTATTGATTGCCTGGTATTTACTTCTTTTGCTGCTTCATTGCAGCATGTACAAATCTGATTCTATTTCACATAGGAATGTCATAGATACACTTAAATTCCCTGAACTATCAGATATAAAGTTCTCTTCGCCGATGGTGCACTCTGTAATTCACAGTTTATCTGCAGCCCATAAAGAGAAATGCTGGAAGGAAAAACCTGGGAGCTATAGATCTGTGAGTCTGATGTTAGTGGTGGGTAAGTAGTTCGAGGGAATTCTGAGAGACAGGACTTGTATGCATTTGGAGAGACAAGAATTGATTAGGGATAGCACCATGGCTTTGTACATGGGAAATTGTACCTTCGCAACTTGATTGAGATTGAGATTGATAAGGGCAGAGCAGAAACATTGACTACATAGACTTTTGCAAAGCCTTTGACGAGGTTCTGTATGATAGACCAATTAGAAAAATTAGACCACAATGGGATTCAGAGACAGCTTGTCAATTAGTCACAAAATTGGCTCAATAGTAGGATTCAGAGGGTGGTGGGGGAGGGTTGTTCTTGTGGACTGGAGGTTCATCAGTGGCGTTCCAGAGAGATTGGTTCTAGGTCCACTGTTGTTTATACGCATAAATGATTTGATTGAGAATTTCAGAGGCATTGTCAGTAAGATTGCAGATGATATCAAATTTTGTGATGCAGTTGGTTCTGATATAACATTCCGTTTTCGTGCGATCTTGTATTATAAGAAAATCGCACAATAGCTGTGCCATTTAAACTAATGGGGCCGGAATCGCGATATAGCCAATACAGGTAAAAAAAAGCAGTCTAAATTCTTCAATCATGTTAAAGCCAATTCACATTGACATTTGAGTGTTAAGGAGGTGCTGAGAGGCTGGGACATTTTTCACTGGAGCATTGGATGTTGAGGGATGACTTTGTAGAGAAACTCATGAGAGCTTGGATAAGATGAATAGCAAATGTCTTTTCTGGATGGTGCGTGAGTTCAAAACTAGGGTCTTATTTTTAAGGAGAAAGTGAGGTCTGCAGATGCTGGAGATCAGAGCTGAAAATGTATTGCTGGAACAGCGCAGCAGGTCAGGCAGCATCCAGGGAACAGGAGAATCGACGTTTCGGGCATAAGCCCTTATTTTTAAGACAAGAGGAGAGACATATAAAAGGGACCTGGGGACAACATTTTCACACAGAGGGTGGTTCATGTGTAGAATGAACTACCAGAGGAAGTGGTAGATGCAGGTTCAGTTACAGCATTTAAAAAACATTTGGATAAGTACTTGAACATGAAAGGTTTAGAGGGATATGTGCCAAACGCAGACTAGTAGGACTAATTTAGTTTGGGAAACTTGGGCGGCATGGAGAAGTTGGACTAAAGGCTCTGTTTCATGCTGTATGACTCAGTGATTCTGCAATTTGGCTGCAAAGATAAATATGAGCAAAACTTGTTGGAATCATGAATAGACATGCAATGATTGCAATATATAGAGGGGCACAGCGGACAAAAGCATAAGCCATGAAGACCTTCCAAACCATAGAATTAAACATTATCTGAAGTAATGAAAGTGGAAGCAAAATATGACGTACTCTTCAGCACCTTGTGTTTTTGTAGAATGTTACTGCAGTGACCTTGACTGAAACATGTTGAAATGATAGTAGCAGGTTGCATGCTATTTTTAGCCTTGACTTAATACTGAGAACGTGAGGGGACTATATCCTCAGTACAATAAAAGTCAAATTGTGAAAAGCTCAGGCAGGTATGCAATCAGACTTGAATGTGGTATAATTATGTTAATCTCAAATGTATAAATTTAGAGGTTAGTCTTTTTTCGTATGAAAATTTAATAATCCAAAAGACCTCGTGGGTGTGTTCTAAACATACACCAGAGGCTATTTGTTGCTTCAGGCTAGTTTTAAAATTAGACAATCTATGACTCATTTCCTCGATATGCTGTTTAGATTGTTCTTAAACAGCACCTTAAATGATCTACTTGGAATTCTGTTGTGAAATGGAATTCTGTCGCCAGAAAAAAAATGCAATTGTGGTGCCTTATACTTATCATTTGTCACACTTGGTGTGACTCCTGACCTACTGTGCAAGAGACTCTGAAAGCTTTCTGCTGCATTGTAAATGTTCCATCAAATGTTTGGGGGCTTTTTCTACATTAATGCCAAATGAGTAGTTTCAGTTGAGTACTAAGGCAGTCAAAAAGCCATTTGAAATGTTTGTTTTTAAATGGGTTTATTTATTTAGTGTCATCAAAAAGAACAAGGTATGCTATGTTTCAATTTCTAAAGCATCTCTTACTATTTTAATTACTAGATGCAGCTGCTGAATTCCCAGAGATACTCCCACTTATTGAAATGGAAGTATAATTGGATCAGCTGAGAGAGACTGGTACTTCAAATGCATGGCTTGATGTGGATAAGATATATTAGAACAAATATTTGTATTTATTTATATTCACACATTTCATGCATCTTTGATAGTAGAATTATCTTTTTAACAAAAGTGATTTTCCATATTTAAACCATTATCAGCACAATCAAATTGAGAAGTAAAGTAATTCAGTCAGTTTTTCTTACAATGGAAATAATTTTAAGACAATTGGGAAATTATGATCAGGGATAATTATCCAAGTTTATACCCTTGGCAGGGTGTTGTTCACTGCAAATATGAAGTTAAAATTTCATTCTAAAGAGTCAAACTTTCATTCTGAAACTGCAGCATGGAACTTGCAAGTAGAAGTTTTAGCACGTGAACTGGACTTTATTGTCCCAGTTTTACTGTTCTCTTTCCTGAATATATTCAGTCTTCAAAGTTTGCATTATTGTGTGTAGCTGGACCTTGATTTGACCAGCTTTTTGTAGACAGGACATAAGCTTGAAAATTTTCCATATGGTAGGATAGATGCCCGTATTGTAGCTGTACAGGAACAGCTTGGCTTGACCTGAAAGCCATTGTGATTTATAATATGCAGGTTGTTAGTCCGCAATTAAATTGTTTCAGGTGGAACAGTAGTCGCAATTTTAAGTTGTATAATGGCATATTTAAGAGGATTTATGGTGCAGTAGGTAGTGCCTCGACTCTGAACAATTATCTCTGGGTTTAGGTCCCATTTCCAGGACTTGTTAGCCACTGAAAGTGCATGCATAATGTAGCCAAAGAGGTTAAATCTATAAACCTTTTCAATAATCCTATCGCAGATGATAAGATCAGGAAAGTCTCTTGGTCAGATATGCTTGATGTGGAGCGCAGCCTCTCAGGATACAGCTTCTCGTAAGTCGCTAGTTCCAGAAAAACCTAGCTCTGGAAACGTACATAAGCATTTGTTTTATTTGCATCATGTATTCACAAGTTTCTCACATCTAAATGCCAATGTACCAAATGAGACTACTAAATTATAAAGTTCTGAGTAAAGGCACACAGTCAAAAAAACTGTAGGAATGAAAAGTTGCAAAGCAGGCTGGATTTAGAGGAGCAGGAAAAGAATTTGATTTTTTTCTTGCCTGTAAACTCAGTTTGGAGTTGAATGTCAAATTAGCTTTGGAAGTGTTCTTATAGCATCTGTTCTCAGGAGCTGAATCCAATTAATCAATTGTACTGTACCAAGTGTCACTAATACAGAGTACACCATTTAGGACTGAGATAAGGAGAATTTCTTTTCACCCAAAGGTTAGTGAGCCTGAGGAATTCTCTGCCACAGAAAGCAGTTAAGACCAAAATATTGAATGATTTCGAGGAACTTAAGATGTAGTTCTTAGGCCTAACAGGACCAAAAGGTATGGGGAAAAAGTGGGAACAGGATGCTGAGTTTAATGATCAGCAAGATTGTATGAAATGATGGAGTTGGCTTGAAGGGCCACATTAGCTACTTCCACTCCTTTATTCTGTGTTTCTATGTGACTGGCAGGATAGTGGTTAGGAAGAATGCTTGGTACTTGGTATTGATAGGGAAGTTGAATATGGAGGCAAGAAAGATCAGGGAAAGGTTTATTATAGGTATTGGGAAATTGTTTTAGAGAGGATTCTGATGAGATGTATAATGGGTAGATTTGCTTGACATTGAAAAAAGTCATGAACATGTCAAAGACAACCAATTTCTGAGTAAAATTTAACTCCTGCTATTCACAAAGCAGCTGGTAGGCAATCAGCTACTTGAATTTCCATTCCATTGATTTAAATGAAGTTGATTTTTATTCCCTTTTATTATCAATAATGTAGAGATTAATCTTCACTGATTAAACTAAAATCCTCCTTCTTCCATGTCTCAAGCATTTTTTTTTTACTGTTTCATCCTTGCTTACAATGTAGAAATGTTTTTCATTCAGTCTGCCACAATCCTCCACTCCCAGAATTTCAGGATGCTCCCAGCAGTGAGCTGTCAGAATAGACTCACTTACTGCATCTGTGGGACCACCCAAGTTGTCTTAGAAAACTAATTCATATCTGACTGAAAAACACAGATTTTATGTGATGAATTAGGTGACCATATTTTAACCTAAGAAATCTGTTACCTGAAGTAATGACAACTTGTAAAGAATTTTATTCACTGGAACAGCGTATAATTTTTTTATTCCTGATGTTCAAAGCTGAACATCAGCAGCTCAATCATTACTTTTTTAAAAAGCAGACCAAAACATCATCTTTAACACTGAATGTTAAATAAAAATCAAATTTTATGTTCACAAAAAAATTTCAATCACTGTTGTCTGTGCTCCAACAGCCACTGCACATAAATTTCAAAGGATCAGTTTTTATAGTTTACACAGTGTTCAAGTGTCTTGAATAAAGAAAAATCACTTGAGGAATTTGCTTTAATTCTTTAGGTGTCTTCACTGAGTTCAAGAAAGTATAGCCTTCTATGTTGACACAACAGAAGTGAATAACATGTTATATTACAGATCAAAACCTATTTGGTGACATAAATTTATTGTATTTCAATTCAATTTTCACAAACAGCTACACAAAATTACATGAACTGATGGAAAAGTGCCCAGTTTGCTAGGTAGTGGAAATCTGACTGCTCACACCATTGTTATCTACTGAGTATAGTAGCATTCCTCTAAACATAGCAGTTATAGGCGAAAGCCACTTGCTCTCTCAAGCCTGCTCTGCCAATCAATAGGATCATGATTACTCACATTCCCAATAACTTTTCACTCCCTTGCTTCTCAAAGATCTGTTTACAACTGCCTTATAAATATTCAAATTCCAGAGACTCTCAATTCTCTGAGAAGAAAATTTCTCCTAATCTCTGTCTTAAATGGATACCCCTTATTTGAAATAATGATCCATAGTTCTAGTTTCTCCCACAATATAAAGCATCATTTACACATCTATCCTGTCAAGACAGCTCAGGAGTGTACGTGTTTCAATTTCATCATCTTTTACTCTTCCAAATTTCATTGGATACAAGTCTAGCTTGTCCAATAATTCTTCAAAAGGCAACCCATTACAGCGGAGAAAGTGAGGTCTGCAGATGCTGGAGATCAGAGCTGAAAATGTGTTGCTGGAAAAGCGCAGCAGGTCAGGCAGCATCCAGGGAACAGGAGAATCGACGTTTCGGGCATAAGCCCTTCTTCAGGAATCCCATTACAGCTATTGGTCCAGTAAACCTTGTCTGAATGTTCTTCTCCATCTCAGAGGTCTGCAAACTCTCACCATTCTATTGGAGTTTTAAAAATATTCCTGTCAAAGTTGACAAGTTTATATTTTCCCACATTTTTTCAGATCTTTTCCCATTGATTTAAACTATCTAGTTCTCTTAAGTGACTTTACAAAATACTTAAAGCATCTTAGGCATCTTAAAATGCAAAAATAAAGCAACAGTTTCAGTATAGATTCAGGAGAATTTAAAATGGGGAATCAGAAAATAGCATAGAAACCAAACAGATGTGGCTTTCTTCATAGGAGGAACATGCTGAAAAACCTCCTGGAAATAAATGAGAAACTACAGAATATTAATATTAGTAAAACAAATAGAGAAATGAATGAAAATTAACCCTCTAGACTGGATTATCTATACTGCAGTGTTGAAAAAGCTGGCAGTAGGTAATTGATGTGGTTATCTTTCAAACTTCTATCAGCTCTGGAATGGGCTCCGCAGATTTAAACAAGGCAATGTAGCCATGCAATATCAGAAAGGAGAGAAAAATTGTGCAAGTACACATCGTCATGGGGAAAATAAGAAGATACGAAAGTACAGTATGCACATATAAAAAGAGTAGGTCATTTGGCCTCTCAAGCTTGCTCCTCTAGTTGATAAGATGATTGCTGTTGGAATTAGAAGTGTTTCTTGTCACGTACTGAAGTACAGGATACAGGAGTGCAGTGAAAAGTTTACAAAGGTAACTAAGTACAAAATCTTAGGTGCAAAGTAGAAAAATAAAGAAAAAAATAACGTTAAACATACAGAGCTTCTCAGTGTAACATCAAAAAATAAAGAATTGTAGTCATTCTTTAGCCATGGGTCTACAGAAGCTCCATTGTAGGCTTCCACAGAAGGGCCTGAACTCAACACAAGGGCAGGCTGTCCTCTGCCCTGTACTCACTCTCCGCCCCGTCTGTGCTAGGCTCGATCTCTCCCTGCTGCTGGCACGTACACCTCTGCGATGCTGTTTCGCCGCTGACCACTAGAGTCCAGTCCGGCTCGTCAGACACCATCTGGGCTGACCAACTGCTTTGCCACAGATCGCCAGAATTCCGATCTAGTCACCGAGTCCCCAAGCCTCTTCCATCCTCTGGACCTTGAAGAAGCCATGGCAGCATCACACCAGCTGCTTCATGTCAGAGGCCCACTCCGTGCCCTAAGCCACTGCCGTCACCACCGCATCCACAATCGAGCTCCCACCAGAATGTAAGGTAAAAGAAACCAAAAGACTAAAATAGAACAAAAGCAAGAAAAGAAGAAAGAAGCAAATAAGACTGGGCTGAGAAGCCCTACTCCATCGCTATCTTGAAGCTGTTGTGATTGTAACCACAAACCCACTTTCCCATTTACTCCTTATAATCCCCCTCCCTCGCCTTCCCCAGCAACTTACAAAGGATCTGCCTTAAATATCTTAAAATACTCTGCTTTTCCTGCCTTTTCTGGAAGAGAGTTCCAATAATCCATAATAAGCGATGCATTAAAAGAACATTTATAAAATAATTTCAGGATTTGCCAGGGTCAGCAATGATCTGTGAAAGACATATCATGCTTATTGGAGTTTTTTCAGAATGAAACAAGTACAATGGATGGAAAAGGTGATGTATGTGGTACATTTAGATTTTCAATAGACTTTCAATGTGGTTCTACTCAAGAAGTTGGTCAGAAAAATCAGAGTACATGTGATTGTGAAAAAATATACGGCATGGACTAAAAATTGCTTAATGGAGAGAAAACAGAGAATACAAATAAATTAGTCTTTTTCTCGTTGGCAGGCTATGACTATTGGGATACGACAAGGATCAGTGCTTGACCCCCACATAATCTTAATCTATACCAATACTTTTGACGCAGAGATCAAATGTAATATTTTCAAGTTTACAGTCGCACAAACTGAATTGTGAAGAAAAGGCAAAGCCACTTCAAGTGGATTTGAAGAGGCCAATTGAGCAAACATTTGGCAGATGACATACACTGTAGAGGATTGTGAGATTTGTGCATAAGAGTAAAGATGTCTTACTGGAATTATACAGGACTTTGGTGGGACAACACATGAAGTGTTGAGTTCAGTTGTCTCTTTATCCAGAGAAAGATATACTTACCATAGAGGCAGTGCAGTGAAGGTTCATTAACCTAATTCCTGGGCTGGAGGGATTATCCTTAAAACGAGCTCTGAGGAAGGATCACTGGACACAAAACATTAGCTCTGATTTCTCTCCAGGGATGCTGCCAGACCTGCTGAGCTTTTCCAGCAATTTCTGTTTGTGTTCATGATGTTCGATATGTGGTCAGGTTCTGTGATGTACAAAGTTTGGGTTAATGAGGCAGCCCTGCACAAGCACATGGACCACATGAAAGCTGCAAAACGGGCAGGAGAAAAACATACCTGGCCCCTCAGAACATCCAGCATGGCTGTCAGAACCTGTGGTTTCTACCCCTCCGCCTAGCCATTGAAGAAACCTCTGAGGATGAGAGAGATGTTGCAGCCTCGACACCACTAGAGCCTGATGAAGATGAGTTTCTGCTGAGATGCTCTGGGTGCCAGAGGCGGGCTACAGTCTTGTACATGCTACCATATCTGAGGCAGAGTCCGAGGCACCAGACTCAGTGTGAAAACACCGCAGGAGAAGCTACAGGAAAAAGAATTGGCCTTCATCCCAGGACTTTAATGGGAAGGGGTGTAATGATTTGAATAATGTCAGCGAAGCGGATCTCATAAAATATGAGATTCTTTATTGGGGCTGTTAACATGGTCCAATCAGGGAGTCCTGGCCTACTGATATAAACCGGAATGTCTGCTGAAGGTCAGAGTGTGCTCCAAGCTAGCTTGCTCAGTGTCAAGTACTGTGCACGTGTACATAAAGGATAACTTAGTGATGGGATACCTGCTTTTATGGAGTTATTTCAGGGTGGATGAATTCAAAACAAGGGAACATATTCTTAAAGTGAGAGAAGAAAGATTTAAAAGCGACCTCAGGAATGTTTCACATAGAGGGTGGTTCATATGCTGAATGAACTGCAAGAGAAAGTGGTAGAAACAGGTGCAGTTACAACATTTAGAAGACATTTGGACAGGTACATGATTAGAAGAAGGTTTCAAGGGATATGAGTCTAGATTAGAGTGGTGCTGGTAAAGCACAGCAGGTCAGGCAGCATCCGAGGAGTAAGAAAATCGACGTTTCGGGCAATAGCCCTTCATCAGGACTGAAAGGGATATGAACCAAATGCAGGCAAGTGGAACTAGTTTAGCTTAGGGAAACGTGGTCAGCATGGATGAGTTGGACAGAAGAATCTGTTTTCATGCTATACGACTCTATGATTCTATTAAAGAGGCTGCCAACATACACAACAAAAGAACATTAAAATTTCTAATATGCAAAGAAAAAACATTTACAATATAGAAGAACAAATATGAAATGGTCTTATTACAAATACCAAAAATGTCTGAACAACATACTCAGCGATAGGTCACCCTGTTTCCTGCTTTAAAGTTGCTTGTTCTGTGTGCACAGATATTGATTGATTTTTTCTTGGCAAACTTCTATATTTATTCAATGCTATTTCTTTAGTTAATTTCACGTCTGAGACTCAAACAAACTGCTAACAAGGCTCACTTAATTTCTTAACTCAGAGGCTTTAAGGTCTATAACACAGTAAAATGTCTTTTTGGTCCATCACGTCTGTGATGGTCATAACCAACCACCGAACAATTGTATCCCATTTACCCACACTCAGCCCATAGCCATAGAACAATACAGCACAAAACAGGCCCTTCGGCCCACGATGTTGTGCCGATCATTTGTCCTAGGTTAAGCACCTATCCATGTACCTATCCAATTGCCGCTTAAAGTCACCAATGATTCTGACTCTGCCATTCCCACAGGCAGCGCACTCCATGCCCCCACTACTCTCTGGGTAAAGAACCCCTCACATCCCCCCTATACCTTCCACCCTTCACCTTAAATTTATGTCCCCTTGTAACCCTCTGTTGTACCTGGGGAAAAAGTCTCTGACTGTCTACTCTATCTATTCCCCTGATCATCTTCTAACCCTCTATCAAGTCACCCCTCATCCTTCTCCGTTCCAATGAGAAAAGGCCTAGCACTCTCAACCTATCCTCGTACGAGCTATTCTCCATTCCAGGCAACATCCTGGTAAATCTCCTCTGCACCCTCTCCAAAGCTTCCACATCTTCCCTAAAGTGAGGTGACCAGAACTGCACACAGTACTCCAAATGTGGCCTTACCAAGGTCCTGTACAGCTGCAACATCACCTCACGACTCTTGAATTCAATCTCTCTGCTAATGAACGCTAATACACCATAGGCCTTCTTACAAGCTCTATCCACCTGAATGGCAACTTTCAAAAAGCTATGAACATAGACCCCAAGATCCTTCTGTTCCTCCACCTTACTAAGAACCCTACCGTTAACCCTGTATTCCGCATTCTTATTTGTCCTTCCAAAATGGACAACCTCACACTTGACAGGGTTGAACTCCATCTGTCACTCCTCAGCCCAGCTCTGCATCATATCTAAGTCCATTTGCAGCCGACAACAGCCCTCCTCACTATCCACAACTCCACCAATCTTCGTATCGTCTGCAAATTTACTGACCCACCCTTCGACTCCCTCATCCAAGTCATTAATAAAAATTACAAACAGCAGAGGACCCAGAACTGATCCCTGCGGAACTCCACGTAACTGGGCTCCAGGCTGAATATTTACCATCTACCACCACTCTCTGACTTCGACCGGTTAGCCAGTTCTCTATCCAACTGGCCAAATTTCCCACTATCCCATGCCTCCTGACCTTCTGCATAAGCCTACCATGGGGAACCTTATCAAATGCCTTTCTGAAATCCATGTATACTACATCCACTGCTCTACCCTCATCCACATGCTTGGTCACCTCCTCATAGAATTCAATAAGACTTGTAAGGCAAGACCTACCCCTCACAAATCCGTGCTGACTGTCCCTAATCAAGCAGTGTCTTTCCAGATACTCATAAACCCTATCCCTCAGTTCCCTTTCCATTACTTTGCCTACCACTGAAGTAAGACTAACTGGCCTGTAATTCCCGGGGTTATCCCTATTCCCTTTTTTGAACAGGGGCACAACATTCGCCACTCTCCAGTCCCCTGGTACCATACTGAAGAAAAGTACTCATTCAAGACCTCTTCAATCTCTTCCGACTCAATACACAGTCTCCCACTACTGTCCTTGATTGGACCTACCCTTGTTCTCGTCATTCTCATGTTTCTCACATACGCATAAAAGGCCTTGGGGTTATCCTTGATCCTACCCGCCAAAGATTTTTCATGCCCTCTCTTAGCTCTCCTAATCCCTTTCTTCAGCTCCCTCCTGGCTATCCTGTATCCCTCCAACGCTCTGTCTGAACCTTGTTTCCTCAACCTTATGTAAGCCTCCTTCTTCCTCTTTACTAGACATTCAACCTCCCTTGTCAACCAAGGTCCCCTCACACAACCATCTCTTTCCTGCCTGACAGGTACATACATATCAAGGACACGTCGTATCTGTTCCTTGAAAAAGTTCCACATTTCAATGACATCCTTCCCTGACAGTCTATGCTCCCAACTTATACTCCTCAGATCCTGTCTTGCAGCATCATATTTACCCTTCCCTCAATTGTAAAACCTACCCTGTTGCACACACCTATCTCTCTCCATAACCAAGGTGAAAGTCACAGAATTGTGGTCACCATCACCAAAATGCTCACCCACTAACAAGCCCATCACTTGTCCCTGTTTGTTACCGAGTACCAAATCCAATATGGCCTCCCCTCTGGTCGGACAATCTACATACTGAGTTAGAAAAGCTTCCTGGACACACTGCACAAACACCGCCCCATCCAATCTATTTGATCTAAAGAGCTTCCAATCAATATTTGGGAAGTTGAAATCGCCTATGACTATTACCCTGTGGCTTCTGCACCTTTCCAAAATCTGTTTCCCAATCTGTTTCTTCACATCTCTACTGCTATTGGGGGGCCTATAGTAAACACCCAACAAGGTGACTGCTCCTTTCCTATTTCTGACTTCAGTCCATACTACCTCCAAAGGCAGATTCCCCCTCGAACTGCCTTTCTGCAGCCATTATACCATTTCTAATTAGCAACGCCATGTATGCATTGGCATCACAAGTGCACATCTAAATACTTCTTAAGTGTTATGAGAATATCTGTATCTACTACCCTTATAGATAGTGTGTTCCAGATTCCCACCACCCTCAAAATAGTTGGAAACATTTTCCTCACATCCCTTGAAACCTGCTGCCCCTTAAATCTATGCCCCTTAGTCATTCTTCCCTCCACCAAGGGAAAATGTATCTTCCTGTCAACTCTGTTTATGTCCCTCATAATTTTAAATATCTCAATCAATGTTTTATTCAGTTCCAGCATAGCCTCCCTGGCCTTAAACTCTTTGCCTCAGTGAATGAAGGCGAATCCCATATGCATTCTTAACCACTTTATCCATCTGTTCCACTACCTTAAGTTTATATACCACGGTCCCTCTGAGCTTTGATGCTTTCCAGGATCCTATCCGTCAACATGTATTCTCTTGCCTTGTTTGTCCTCACGAAGTACATCGCCCCAGACTTATCTGGATTGAATTCCAAAAGTTCCTTAAATTTCTTTTCCACAGTCTTCTGTTACAGGTATTAAGCCACTCAGGACCTCTTTTCTTCTGTTTTGTTTTAGATACCTTTGGTTTACTCAGTTAGCGAGATGACTGGTTGTGATGTAGACTGATGCCAATGTGTGTTCAGTTCCTGCTCTGGATGAGGTTACCATGAACGACTCTCCTCTCAACCTCTTCCCTCCGTTGAGGCATTGTGACCCTCAGGTCAAACCACTACCACTTGTCTCTCGCTCTCTCTCTCTCTCTCTCTCTCTCTCTCTCTCTAATGATGTGGAGGTGCCGGTGTTGGACTGAGTGGACAAAATTAAAAATCTCACAACACTCGGTTATAGTCCAACAGGTTTATTTGGAAGCATAAGCTTTCAGAACACTGTTCCTTCATCAAGTAGCTTTGGAAGAGGATCATAAGACACAGAATTTATAAATTGGTCTGTAGTCTGGTGTTGTGTGATTTTTAACTCTCTCTCTAATGAGAGAGCAATTCTCTGGTCTGATAACACAATGGTGACTTTACCATACTTTTAGAGGCTGCTAAACCACAGTGGTGCTTTTACAGGCTTTTTTCTCTCCCAAGCCCCTGCTTTTCAGACTGAAAAAAATCTACATGCTTCTTGAATATTTAGAACAGGTTTCTGCTTCAGTCTTTCTGTGTCATAAGTAAGACACCTTATTACTGTCATCATCCCATTTTCTCTTTCTATAATTCTTGTTTCCAAAGCACCGATTCATTCAGTGTGTTTTTTTAAAAGTTACATCTAATTGCACAGAAAGAACTTTCCAGATGCACTATCACCACTCACAGAACTCAAAAATGAAACTAAAGCCAAGTTCCCCTCCTCATAACATGCGCAGTATTGAAATAGTAATCAAACTTAAGGCTACACATTGTCCTGTTCACTTTACAACACAGATTTCTTAGCAATATATATTGAGCATAAGGGCTGTTGTGGTACAGTGATAAATTCCCTACATCTGGGCTGGGAGGCTTGAATTCAAGTCTCACCTGCTCTTGACGTAATAACATTTCTGATCAGGTTGATTGGAAAGTATATGCATCATCATGAACACTGATCACACTAAAATAAAAACCAAAGTACTCAGTGGATATGAATCCATCTTTAGAGAGAGAGAGGAAAAACAGAATTAACATATTACATCAATGTAGTTTTGTCAAAGCCCACAGTTCTGTCAGTTTCTGTCAGAATAAATTCTGATGAAAGGACAATAACCTAAAACATTTACTTCTGACTTTGTAATGCTATCAGAACTGCTGAACTTGTCCAACATTTTGTTTCTTCATTTTGGAAAAGACAATATATCAAAATATATGCACATGTGAAGGCAACTGAGTGTGGGAGGAAATGGAGAGTTTTAGCTGTTGGAGATTTGGGTCACGAGGGAGAAACAGACTGAGAATACAGGGTTTGGAACTTTGCTTCAGTAAATGTTACAGTAAATGTGCTTATTTTAGGAAATATCTTGCAATTGAGAAAATGCCCTAGGGAATGTTTTGTAAATTAAGGAATACTTGTAGTGATATAGATATGAACAGATTGAAGACAGTAGAGAAATAACTGGTCAGGAAAGCTTACATGTTCAAACAGCTGTGATACACCATTATACAGATGGGTAAAGTTGATATAGATTTTTACAACGTTATTTGTTTTCAGTTATATTAATGAATATTATTGAAGAATCACTTCTAAAGATTTCCTGTGGGAAAAAAAATGAATGTTTCAGAGATATTTTACTGATCCTGCCATTGAAAATTGAACAATGTTCAAAAGTTGCAGAAGGTAGAGGGTTGATAGTGTCAAATAGTATTTTATCTCCAAATCTTGACCCTTAGCTAAGCATTCAAGGTCAATGAATTTGCCCAATGGAACATTCCCCATCAGAGATCTTGGTTTTCTTCTGAAGAGACACAATGAATTATTGGCCAATAATTTACATTTTCATAGCGACTTTAACTGGTAAAATGTCCCTTGGCTCTTCACAGGAATATAAGACACAATTTGTGATCAAATCATAAAAAAAAATACTTCAACAGCTGATCAAAATCTTGATTTTGAGGAGAGATTCAGAGGAGAAGAATGATAGAGAACAAGAGATTTTTAAGCACAACAATCCCAAGTTTATGGTCCACACATCTGAAGGGGCAATCACTAATGGTGGATTGATTCTAATGGAGGATACACAAGAGATCAGAATTGGATGAATGTTGAAATCAGAAGGAAGCATTGCTGATTTACTTTTCTCTTGATCCCCCGTTAATCTCTATTGGATCAGTTCTCAATATAGACCAAAACTTAAATTATGAGCCTTTACAATTCTGACTGATTTGATTACAAGTCAGTTTTGACATTGACCCAGTAGGAATTCTGGGAAAAAACCTCTGCTGGTTGGAGTCATACCTGGCACAAAGGAGTAATTGTGGTTGTTGGCTCCTATCACTGTTCCTTCAATGTCACTGGGTCAATTTCCAGGAAATTGCTCCCTAATGGATTCCAGCAGTTCAAGAAGGCAGCTCACTACCACCACCACCCTCTCAAGGGCAATTAGGGTTGGCCAAATAATGCTGGCCCAGCCAGCAATGTACACATCCCATGAATGAATGAATGAAATACAAGCTGACATTGCCAACTGTGTTAACTCAGCAGCTGTAATATCATTATGCATTAATGTCCATCACTCCTGCTGTAAACTAAATCTGGTACAGTAGAGACATGATCTTAAAATGGAATAGAAAAATAATATTCCTGATTTTTCTGAGAATGAACAGTTGGATGATAAGATTTTTCCTCTCCATTAAAACCCTCATATAGGAATAAATAACACTATATTTTTCAAAGTAAATTCTACACTACTTTGTCTTTTGCATGGAGTCTTTGGCTATGAACATAATATTAATATTGCATGACCTAATTTCTGCTGACATTGAAGAGACTTTGCAGGGGGAGGAGTAGAGTCCGCTTGAAATGCTTTTGAGCCAGAAGGATCATTCTTGGGATCATCAAGCATTGCACATGCACCATGTTTTTAATTATATTTTTGTAATTAATGTAATGAAAGCCTTCTGTCAGTTGTAGTGCTTCAAAACACTGATTCTTTTCTCGTTGGAAATTAGTAATAATACCTAACAACGGAGAAACAGAATTTTCCATCCCATTATTGACATGAGTCTCTCAAATAATTTCAATTCATTTTCAATAAAGACAACACTTAAAATGTAAATGAAAAAGGTGAAAGTAGAATCAAATCTCAAACAAAATGCTATGTATATGTTCCACTGTTTAGTGAATGTATAAGCATTGACTCAAACTAAGCATTTCTGTTCTTTGTCATTGCTTTTAGTTATTGCCAGACTACAGAATTGCTCATATGGCCTTATTTTTAAAAACTGACTGTTTTTGACATGTCCTGATCTGACATTGATTACATCTTAACTCTTAAATTTGAGCCAAAGTTATTTTTTCTTTATATGTTCACTTTCTTCATTCCAAAGTGGCCACCACATCTCTAAAATCTCATTCAAATGACCACCCTTCATATCTTAGACTAGACAGTGTGTATTGGCTCTTCTCACTTAATTTCAGATATACAGCGAATAGAATCAAGGAAAGAAAAATGAAGAACTGTGGATGCTGAAAATCTGAAACCAAAACAGAAATTGCTGGAGAAATTCAGCAGGTCTGGCAGCATCTGTAGAGAAAAAGTGGAGACAATGGTTTGGGTCCAGTGACTGTTCATCAGAATCAAGAGTCCTGATTAACGTTTCCATTGTTAAACCTGGAAGGTGAAAGCCAATTGTCTCAGATAAGTCATAACTTAAATTCTTGACATCATACCATTGCCTTACCCTTGGATGATAGTTACGCAATACACAGCACACACAGATAGACAATAGACAATAGGTGCAGGAGTAGGCCATTCTGCCCTTCGAGCCTGCACCACCAATCATTATGATCATGGCTGATCATCCTCAATCAGTATCCTGTTCCTGCCTTATCTCCATAACCCTTGATTCTACTATCCTTGAGAGCTCTATCCAACTCTTTCTTAAACAAATCCAGAGACTGGACCTCCACTGCCTTCTGGGGCAGAGCATTCCACACACCCACCACTCTCTGGGTGAAGAAGTTTCTCCTCATCTCTGTCCTAAATGGCCAACTCCTTATTTTTAAGCAGTCCTATTGGACTGTCTCCATCCAATCAGTAACAATACCACAAGAACATTCTATACTAAAGTAGTGTAGCAATTCTTCCATGTTAATGACTATTAGATTTGAGTGATATTGCAAGGAATGATTTTGTGTTTTAAACCTGTACTGATTTAGAAGTGAACTGAGACCCATTTCACATACAGCCTTTTGCAGCAATGTTCTGAGAACACTTTCATCAGTTCACTGGGGGAAGAATTGAACTCAAGTCCAAAAAGTGAAAGGCTAATGCCTAAGTCAATTGAATATCCAATTTCTTGCCATCAGATAATCTTATATCTTGAAGTACACTGTAGTAGAATCTTGTAATAACCGTACTGTGAATTGTTACTGGAGCTATTAGATGTTTCATGCACATGTAATGACATCATTCTTTTGATGACCACAAAAGGAACTGTATACAGAGGGCTGTCCTTCCCAAACTCTGCATGCTTGGCAGATTTTAACAATTTGCTCTAAGCATGTAAACAAGCTATACCACTTTCAAGTGTCACAAACCAGATAGGGAGACTGCACTGAAAAGCAAGCTTTACTATTCATCAGGCGTTACAAATGTATAAATAGCCAGTTGAGTCACTAAGCTGTTTAAGTTTAACTATTTTAAAGATATTTTTAAGGGGGAAGTAGATCGATTCTTGATTACCAAAGGGATGAAAAATTTGCATAGATATACAGGAATATAGAGTTGAGGTTAAAATCATATTAGCCATGACCTTATTGCTTGAGTCTAAAAGACACTGGCACCAGACTTAATCAGTAAACAAGAAACCACAAGAAAAAGGACTATTAACCAGTACTATGGCAAGCTTAAATTACTGTCTACTCCCATCAAATTCAAGCTCACGTTCATTCATTCACAAACATGACATACGAGACAAACAATTCTCCACAAATATCATGGCTGAAAGGCACAGGCAAAAAGGAACAATTTCTGTAAAGCAAGAGTCCAAACTACAAGAGCATAGGGTGACTTTCTCACAGTTCTCCACAGAATTTCAGAAATCTTACATGCAGAATGATGCCTTTCAGCCATCATGTCTGCAACACCTTTTTAAGCATTTTAACATACTGCCAAGCTCCTGCCTTTTCTTATATAACCTTACACATTGTTTATATTTAAATAATCATTCAGTACTCTCTTGAATGTCGCAACTGAACCTGTCCCAACCAGGCAGTGCATTCTGGGCCTTAACTTTTCACTGTGCATTTCAGTTCTTTTTATGCTTTTTGGTGATATTCCATTAATTCGACTACACAAGATGGTCAGTTCAGTAGGTAGTCCGTTCAAAGAATCATACTATTGTTACAGTACAGAAGGAGGTCTTTTGGTCTATCATCTCTGCACTGACTATCCTCTAGAACTCTGTGGGACGCTAGGGAAGTGATTGCTGGGCATCTTGCTGAAACATTTTTGTCATCAATACCCGCAGGTGCAATGCCAAAGGGCTAGAGGTTAACTAACTTGGTGCCACTATTTAAGAAAAGTGGTAAGGAAGAGACCAGGAACTATAGACTGGTAAGCTTGGCATTGGTGGTAGGCAAGTTGTTGGAGGAGATCTTGAGGGGCAGGATTTACATGTATTGGGACAGTCGACATGGCTTTGTGCGTAGGAAAACTTGATTGAGTTTTTTGAAGAAGAGATGAGGAGGATCCATGAAGGCAGAGCAGTGGACGTTGTCTATTTGGACTTCAGTAAGGTGTTTGACATGGTAGACTGATTAGCAAGGTTAGATTACGTGGAATCCAGGGAGATCCAGCCATTTGGATATAAAATTGGCTCGAAGGTAGCAAACTGAAAGTAGTGGTGGACGATTGCTTTTCAGACTGGAGACCTGTGACCAGCAATGTTGGGTCCATTGCTTTTGTCATTTATATGAATGATTTTGATGTGAGTATAGGAGGACTGGTTAGTAAGTTTGCAGATGACACCAAAGTTGTTGGTGTAGTGGACAAGGAAGAACGTTAGCTCAGAGTACAACAGGACCTTGATAAGATGGGCAGAGGGGACAAGGAGCAGCAGATAGAATTTAATGTAGGTAATGTAGAATTTAATAATAAGGTTCTGGGAGTGTTTTTGAAAACATTCGCAAAGAAGCTTCCAATTATTGATGGCATAAAGTTATGCAGACTCAGATCAGTCTTTTCATAACAGGTAAAGATGCCATAGTTGCTCATTAGAGAGGAAAGCTGCTGAGTTTAAACTGAGCGTCACGTTGACTCAGGTAAGGGGCATGGATGAGAAGGTTGGATCTTGATGGCAACCTCAGCCAATAGAGGAATTCAACCTGCATATTTATATCATTCTACACTGGAAACCAATCATCCAGCCAACTGAGTTTACCAAACCTCCTTTTGAAAGCACTATGCAATTTTAAAATGTGTGCCTTTTATGGTACTGCTCTGAAGAATGATCTGAAATGCTTAAAATTCAAACCTGAGTTTGAAAGAATGTTCAAAAGTGAGGACTCTTGTTTCTGTAGTGTTCCTTAATGTACAAAAATAGTGATTTGCCAGAGGTGTGGTTGAAATTATGTTTATTTGATTGATACAAGTTTGAACCCTGCAAATGAGTTTAGATGCTGGGTTGAAGGTGATCTATAAATCCTTCAGAATTCTCGTGTGAGTTCGAGCAGTCTTTCAGGGTTGAAATTATCTTGTCAATTTCACAGTTTTAAGAATTTCAGCAGGTGGAAACTATACCTTTCTCTTTGTTAAACTTTCATCTATTATTTATTCTGAAACTGACAGCATACATTAAGCTGCTGTGAAGGCTTTTAGTAAATTCACAATCCATATGTATCTGCCAGAGTCAATGTGAGGCTCTGTGGCATCAGTTAGCATTATAATTGCTTAGATACGTGAAAATCTAAGTGAACCTTTTTGGAAAGGTTTGTAACATGAAAATTTATACAAAGATCGAAGATTGTGTAACTAAAATTACCTTCACATTTGACGATTAATATTTATCATTCTCACACTCTCTTTAAAGACTTCCATAGGGGTTTAGTTACTCATGTATAGAGTACATGGTAATGTAACTTTTTGAAATTTATTTACTGTAATTAAAGAAACATTATGGAGGATAAAGTGAGGACTGCAGATGCTAGAGATCAGAGCTGAAAAATGTGTTGCTGGAAAAGCACAGCAGATCAGGCAGCATCCAAGGAACAGGAGAATCGATGTTTCTTCAGCATTCCTGAAGAAGGGCTTATGCCTGAAACTTCGATTCTCCTGCTCCTTGAATGCTGCCTGACCTGCTGCGCTTTTCCAGCAACACGTTAAAGAAACATTATTCCAATATTCAATCTCATACTCTTTAAGTTATGTTTATTTGATTGATACAAGTTTGAACCCTGCAAATGAGTTTAGATGCTGGGTTGAAGGTGATCTATAAATCCTTCAGAATTCTCGTGTGAGTTCGAGCAGTCTTCCAGGGTTGAAATTATCTTGTCAATTTCACAGTTTTAAGAATTTCAGCAGGTGGAAACTATACCTTTCTCTTTGTTAAACATTGGGACAGTATTTTGTTTCTAAATCAGGGTTAGAAGGGAATCTGACTCAACATTGTGCAGGAGGCAGTCATATTGCATTGATTTTCATGAATTAAGAAAAGTAAAAGCAGCCCGCAGGAGCTGTCTTGTGGCACAGAAGTAGTGTCTCCACCCCTAGACTGGGAGCCCTGGGTTCAAGCTCCACCTACACCAACATTATATAATAACAACTCTGAATAGGTTGATAAGAAAAATAGGTTAAATTAAAAAAACAGCCACCCAGGAGAAGGAGCGTACAGTCCCCATCAATACTTTTGATCTCTTTAGAGAGAGGTGGGCACCACAGGGGAACAGTCATCTATTTTCCCCTCCCTAGCTCCACCCCTCAACCTCCTGTGCTCCAGTGAAAAAAGTCCCAGCTTGTTCCAATAACTCAAACCCTCCAGTCATGGCAATAAAATGGTAAATCTTTTCTGAAAAATGTAATACTATCCTTCCTTTAACAGGGCGATCAGAACTGGTCCAATTGATCAAGATTCCTTTGTAATCTTAATTTGTAGATGCCAGTGTCGGACTGGGGTGTACAAAGTTAAAAATCGCACAACACCAGGTTATAGTCCATCAGGTTTATTTGTCACCACTTGTTGAAGGAGCAGCGCTCCGAAAACTAGTGCTTCCAAATAAATTATTATTGAAATTTACTTCTTGGTGAGCATGTTAATGAAATTTAGCTGTCAACAACCCATGACATGGGTTTGTTGGTTATTGTTCTGCATCATTCACATTCCACACATAATAATGTAATCCATATTCTGCTGCATCAAGACCTGGACAGCATCCAGACTTCAACTATTAACTGCCTTACCATATACCTTAACATTCAAATATTATCACTGCCAAATCTTCAATATTACAGAGATATCCCCAGTAATCACTGATGTAACTAGTCCAGCCTTAAACTTTAATTTTCTATCACAACAAGTAAAAGGTGCTCGTTCTAGAAGCTGCTACTCCATGTTTGAAATAATACTCACTAGGGGCACATCTCAGGAAATCATGATCTGAAAATAATTCCTCAATGTTTTCAGTAGATTGGAATTTGTTTTAACACTTTAGACATCTTGAGGATTGGTATACCACACACCAAAATTGTTTAATATATAATTAGTGACTCTGAACTTGCACAGTTCCTACAATTGATCTGGCTACCACTATCCTAGGAAGCAGAAAGGCATCGAGTATGCTGAATGTTAATCAATATCTGGCAGCAACTATTTAATTGTTTGGACATTAAATTATAACATCTGCACTGTAAAGTAATTTACAGATGCTAAAAGCTAATTTCTACTGCATGGATGAATGAAAAATTATTGTGTGTGCAAATGCAGGATTTCCCATTATGTTTTGTGTTTGTAGGGTATGGTCAGAACATATATCTTCTCATACCAACACTTACATGTGGTTAATTCCCCTATAAGCAAGTTATCAGATGGTGGTCAGGACCTGTAGAACTGAAAGGATTAACCGTGACTTAGAGGTGCCGGTATTGGACTGGGGTGGACAAAGTTAAAAATCACAGAACACCAGGTTATAGTCCAACAGGTTAAACCTGTTGTGTGAAAGGATTAAGGGTTCCAAGAAAGGAAGGAAGCAATAGTAGGAGGTAAAAGACAGACTTGAAAAAAACAACAGCTTGGATTTTCCAGATATCTGTTATTCCAGCATAGGTGAAACTTGTACATTTGGATCTTGTGAAATCCTCATCATCACACATTCCAAAGGAAAAACCTGGAAAATTCAAGGTTTCACTAGATAATTATGCTAATTATGTGTATGGATGGAACTTTCTCAAAGCCTTTGTTTAAATCAAGGAATTTGGAGGATTCCAATGAAACTATGTAAATTATTATTCAGGAAAGTTTATTAAATATTTAGTGTAACTCCTGAGTAGCTATTAACCTGAACCCACAATCATCTCTCACATCCCCAGCCACATCTCCCCTTGACCACTTGCATCCCTTAGACTATGACCTCACGCTCCTGTTCTTCTTTGGGAGCCAATATCCCCTCCCCTATCTGGACCTGGCACTTCCTTTCTCCCACACTAGAAATCCTTCATCCATAAGACAAAGGAGTAGAATTAGGCCATTCAGCTCATCATCCTATTCTACCATTTGATCATGGTTGATATCTTTCTCAATCCTATTCTCCTAGCTTCTCCCTGTAATGCTCGATCGCCTTACTAGTCAAGGATTTATCTATCTTTGTTTTAAATACACTCAATGACTTGGCCTCCATAGTCTTTTGTGGTAATGAATTCAATGGATTCACTACCCTTTGATTGAAGAAATTGGTCCTTATCTCAATTCTATAGGGTCGTTCCTTCACTTTCAGACTGTGGCCTTGGGTTCTACTTTCTCCTGCTGTGTACCCTTCCAAAGCTAGCACATTCTTTTGTAGATAAGGGGCCCAAAACTGCTCATAGTATTCCAAATGCGGTCTGACCAGAGTCACAGCAGTCCATTTTTGCTTTTGTATTCTAGCCCTCTTGAAATGAATGCTAACATTACATTTGCCTTCATCTGAACCTGCATGTTAACCTTAAGGAAATCCTAAACTAAGACTCCCACGTTCCTTTGTGCGTACCAACGTGCTTAATCTCAGACTTTCCCACATTGTATTCCATCTGTCAGTTCTTTGCCCATTCTCCTTGTCATTACAAGTCCTTTTGCAGTTTCTCTTTTAATTCATTTGTGAGATGTGGGTGCCGCTGGCTGGCCAGCATTTACTGCCCATCCCTAGTTGCCCTTGAGAAGATGGTGGTGAGCTGCTGTTGAACTGCTGTAAGTCCACTTGCTGTGAATTGATCAAGAGGGAGGGAATTCCAGGATTTTGACCCAGCAACAGTGAAGCAATTGTGATATATTTCCAAGTCAGGATGATGAGTGGCTTGGAGGCAACTTGAAGGTGGTGGTCCTTCCATATATTTGCTGCCCTTGTCCTTCTCGATGGAAGTGGTCATAGGTTTGGAAGGTGCTATCTGAGGATCTTAATTGAATTTCTGCAGTACATCTTGTAGTTATTGCACATGGCTGCACTGAACATCGATGGTAGAGGGAGTGGATGCTTGTGGATATGGTGCCAATCAAGTGGGTAGCTTTGACCTGGATGGTAACAAGCTTCTTGTGTGCTATTGGGGCTGCTCTCATCTGGACAAGTCAGGAATATTCCATCACACTCCTGACTTGTGCCTTGTAAATGGTGAAGTCAAGAGGTGAGTCACTTGCTACAGCATTCCTAGCTTCTGACCTGCTCTTGTAGCCACCATGTTTATGTGGTGAGTCCAGTTGAGTTTCTGGTCAATGATAACCCACAAAATGTTGATAGTGGGTGATTCGTGATGGTAACACCATTGAATGCCAAAGGGCTGCAGTTAGATTTGTTTTTCTTCATGATGGTCATAGCCTGACTTTTGTGTGGCACAGATGTTACTTGCCACTTGTCAGCCTAAGCCAGGATATTGTCCAGATATTGTTGCATTTGAACATGGACTGCTTCAGTATCTCAGGCGTTGTCAGTGGTGCTGAACATTGGTCAATCATCGGAGAACATCTCCACTCTGACCCTATAATGGAGGGAAGGTCATTGATGAAGCAATTGAAAATGGTTGGGCTGAGGGCATTACCCTGAGGAACCCCTGTGATATGTTTTGGAGCTGGGACGATTGACCCGTAACAACCATGACCATCTTCCTGTGTTTCAGATATGATTGTAACCACCAAAGAGTTTCCCCTATGATACTCATTCATTCCAATTTTGCTAGGGCTCCTTGATGCCACACTTATTCAAATACAGTCTTGATGTCAAGATCTGTCAATCTCACCTCCCCTCTGGAATTCAGCTGTTTTGTCCATTTTTGAACCAAGGCTGTAATGAGGTCAGGAGCTGAGTGGCCCTGGTGGAACCCACAATAGGTATCACTGAGCAGATTATTGCTGAGCAGGTGCTGCTTGATAACACTGTTGATGTTACCTTCCATCACTTTACTGATGATTGACAGTGGACTGATGGGGCAGTAATCAGCTGGGTTTGATTTGTCCTACTTTTTATGTACAGATCATAGTTGGGCAACTTTTCACATTATGCCACTGTGACACTTCAGTTTTATGGATGTAGAGAGTTCTGTATTTCAGACAGATTCCGATCCGATCTCCTTCAGAGATTGCCATTCCTTAGAAAATCTAGCCTCACTGACTACTTTCAACAGATGAAAGAGAACCTGGAGACAAAATAGCTCTTTGCTAATTGAACAGTTTATTTTATCCGTAAAGTCAAGATAGGACAGAACTTGAATGTTCACACTGTGTTCAGTTCTGTAAAGCATAAGCAGATTACACTGATTTTCCAATTAATATTGTACACAATAGGAATGAAACAATAATGCCATAAATCTAATTAAATCTTTTCAAAAACTAATGAAGTGAAAGATCACAATTTATTAAACAGTCCCACTGTATGAAATGAATCAGTTTAGTTGCTACAAGAAACCAAAACACAATAACTGATAACTGTCGATCAATCAGCTGTAAGTCACTGATGACTGACATGAAATCAGCAAGTGAGTTTAACTTAAGCTTTGTATATATTTGATAGGTAATCAGCTGTGCATATCCATTCAAAAGCCTTGATGTAGGAAAGTGTTATTAAAGGTAAATTGGTATTGTTTGTATATTTTGCAATTGTTTCTGAATTTTATACAACCTTGTTCTTTTCAGTCAAAACACTAGGGTTGGGGTTTCACCTCCATCTTGGATGCCTCAGTCTACCGCCCTCCAGTGTGTCAGTATGATGAATCTCCAACTGATATTCTAATAGTTAAGCCTTCTGTTAATGTATTCTCCTTTAGTAACACTTACTGTGCTACTGTCAGAAACTCAAGTTCTATTTACAGTTGTTATGAAACTAACCTACTTATTTTTGGTGGAGACTGAAGTCTCTAAATACTGGTAGACTTGATGCACATGCAGAAGAAAACAGGTCACATGCTTGGCCCAGGCAACATTTAAAACATTTAAAGGGCTTGGCCATCCTGGTCATTAGGAGTATGTGAATCTGGCAGAACAACGGGCATTATTGGACTCAGAATCAGCCTCATGAAAGGGAAAACAACAGGCCTCTGAAGTTGGACCAGAGTGGTGAAAAGCTGCTTCCTGGGGTAATTCAAAGGTTGTCAGAAGCATTAGAAGGACTCAGGAGGTCTAGGAGAAGTAACTGAGAGACCAAAAAACTAATAAATCATCAAAGATGACAGGAACCAGGAGGAAAGGGTACTCTCCTGAGAGACTGATCAGAGACAACTGAGACAGGACTGGCAGCAGAGAAAACAATGAAGAGACTCTAAGACATGCTGTGTGCATTTTGAAGATGTGGATAAGATGAATACACTCAGTCTTTTTTCCAGAATTGGGGAGTTGAGGACGAGAGGATATCAGTTTCAGGTTAATGGGGAAAGAATAAAAGGGACCCTGAGGGGCAACTTTTTTACACAGAGGCTGGTACATATACGAAATGAGCTGCCAATGGAAGTGGTTGAGGCGAGTACATTAATAATATTGAAAAGGCCTTTGAACAAATAAATGGATAGGAAAGGATTAGAAGGATATAGGCCAAGAGCATGGAAATGAGGTTAGCGTGGATGGACATTTTGGTCAGCATGGATCTGTTTGGACCAAAAGACTTGTCTTCCATTAGTTAGTCAATCCTGCATTCTTGCTCATACACTACTTTCAACACCATGGAGTCTCATCTTGTTAAGTAGCCTAATGTGTGGTACTTGATCTCATTTCTTCGAAAAATTCAATTATATCTTCTGCTTCCCCTTTATCTATCATGCTTGTTACTTCCTCAAAGAACACTCATAAATGTGTCAGGCATGATTTCCCCTTCATGAAGCCACACTGACTCTGCTTGATTCTACTATGCAGTTCTAAATGTTTTGCTATTACATCCTTTATAACAGACGCTAACATTTTCCCAATAACAGACATTAAGCCAACTGATCTGTACTGTAGCATATAGCACTTTACTGTTACCTTTATATATGACTCCAGACCCACAACAATATGGTTGACTCTTAACTTTTCTCTGTGTAATTAGGGATGGCCTAAATGTTGGGCTAACCATAGATGTTCAGGTCACTTGAAAAGAACAAAAAAAAGTATATCCACAATATCATTAGGGAATAAGTTCCAGGATTTTGACCCAGAGCTACACATATGAGAGGGGTGGTTGTAGATGGGACAGTGACAGGATGTAGTGAATCTATTGGGAAGGTTTTTCATGTGATGGAACAAAGGGAACGGTTAAAGTCTGTCTGCTTTAACACAAGGAGTGTCAGAAGTAAGAGTGACGAACTTAGAGCGTGGATCAGTACTTGGGGCTACGATGTTGTGGCCATAACGGAGACATGGGTTTCACAAGGGCAAGAATGGTTGCTAGATGTTCCAGGGTTTACAACATTTAAAAAGAACAGGGATGGGGAAGAAAGAGGAGGGGGTGTAGCATTGCTAATCAGAGAGTGTATCACAGCTACAGAAATGAAGGTTGTTGAGGAAGGTTTGTGTACTGAGTCAGTATGAGTGGAAGTTAGGAACAGCAAGGGAGCAGTCACCTCATTGGGGTTTTCTACAGATCCCCTAACAACAGTAGGGAGATTGAAGAACTCATAGGCTGGCAGATTTTGGAAAAATGCAGATGTAGCATAGACGTTGTTATGGGTGACTTCAAGTTTCCCAGTATTGATTGGAACCTCCTTAGTGCAGATGATTTGGATGGAGCCGTTTTTGTCAGGTGTGTTCAGTAGGGTTTCCTTACTCAACATGTGAACAGGCTGACAAGGGGAGAGGTCATTTTGGATAAGGTGCGAGGCAATGAGCTAGGACAGATCTTGCAGTGGGAGAACACTTTGGTGACAGTGACCACAACTGCCTCACATTACCATAGCCATGGGGAGGGAAAGGAGCAATTACCATGGGAAAATATTTAACTGGGGAAAAGGAAATTATGACGCAATCAGACAGGAGTTGCGAAGTATAGATTGGGAGCAATTGTTTCACAGAAAGGGCACATGTGGAACCTATTTAAGGAGCAGATGTTGCAGGTGATGCATAAATGTGTTCCCCTGAGACAGGCAAGAAGGGTAAGGTTCAGGAGCCTTGGATAATGAGAACAGAGGAGCTTCTCATCAAAAGGAAGAAGGAAGCTTATGACGGGTGGAGGAAGCAAGGGTCTACACAACTTTAGAAGATTACAGGCTTGCTAGAAAGTAGCTCAAAAATGGACTGAAGAGAGCCAGGAATGGGCACAAAAAAGGCTTAGCAGGAAGGATTAGGGAGAGCCAAAGGCACTTTACTGAGGAATAAGAAAATGTTCAGGGAGAAGGTAGGGCCGATCAGGGATAGCATAGGGAACCTGTGTGTGGAGTAGAGACCTTGTTGTGAGTGAGAACTTTGAGGAGCTGGGATACAGGCTTGAACGGATCAATATTGAGGATGTTGATGTGCAGGACATTCTGGCAAACTGTAAGATTGATAAGTCCCCAGGGCCAGACCAGATTTATCCCAGGTTACTCTGGGAAATGAGAAAGGAGGTTGTTAAGTCGCTGGCGAAGATCTTTGCTTCCTCACTCTCCACAGGAATTGTACCTGAGGATTCTAGGGAGGTGAATGTTGTTCCTCTTTTCAAGAAGGGGAATAAGGGAATCCCTGGCAATTACAGACCAGTCAGTCTTACATCTGTGGTCAGCAAGGTTTTGGAAAGAATTCTGAGGGATCAGCTTTATGACTATTTGGAAAAGCATAGCATGATTCGAGGCAGTCAGAATGGCTTTGTGAGGGGCAGGTCATGCCCCACAAATCTTATTGAGTTATTTGAGGAGGTGACGAGACAGATTGATGAAGGTCAAACAGTGGATGTGGTGTACATGGATTTCAGTAGGCATTTGATAAGGTTCCCCATGGTAGGCTCATTCATAAAGTCAGGAGGTTTGAGATACAGGGAGATTTGGCTATCTGGATTCAGAATTGGTTGGCTGACAGAAGGCAGTTAGTGGTTCTAGATGGAAAGTATTCTGCCTGGAGGTCAGTGTTGAGTGGGGTCCCACAGGGCTCTGTTCTTGGGCCTCTGCTCTTTGTAGTTTTTATAAATGACTTGGATGAGGAGGTTGAGGGGTGGGTTAGTAAATTTGCTGAAGACACAAAGATTGGAGGTGCTGTTGATAGTATCAAGGACTATTGCAAGCTGCAGCTCGACATAGACAGGATGCAGAGCTGGGCTGAGAAATGGCAGATGGAGTTCAACCTGAATAAATGCGAACTGACGCATTTTGGAAGGTCAAATTTGAATGCTGATTATGGGATTAAAGACAGGATTCTTGGCATTATGGAGGAACAGTGGGATCTTGGTGTTCTGCACAGATCCCTCAAAGTTGCCACCCAAGTGGATAGGGTTGTTAAGAATGCATATGGTGTTTTGGCTTTTATTAACAGGGGGATCGTGTTTAAGAGTCACAAGGTTTTAGTACAGCCTTACAAGTCCCTGGTGAGTCCACACTTGGAATATTGTGTCCAGTTCTGGTCACCCTACTACAGGAAAGATACGGAGGCTTTGAAGAAGGTAAAAAGAAGATTTACCAGGATGCTGCCTGGACTAGAGGGCTTGTCTTTCGAAGAGAGGTTGACTGAGCTCGGACTTTCCTCTCTGGAGAGAAGGAGAAAGAGAGGCGGCCTGTTCGAGGTGTACAAGGTAATGAGAGGCGTGGATAGAGTCAATAGCCAGAGACTTTTCCCCAGGGCAGGATTGACTGGCACGAGGGGTCATAGTTTTAAGGTGTTAGCAGGAAGGTATAGAGGAGACGTCAGAGGTAGGTTCTTTATGCAGAGAGTTGTGAATGCATGGAATGCATTGCCAGCGGTGGTGGTGGAAGCAGAGTCATTAGGGACATTTAAGCGACTGCTGAACATGCACATGGACAGCAGTGAATTGAGAGGATTAATCGGGATTAATCCTCAGCACAACATTGTGGGCCAAAGGGCCTGTAATTATGCTGTACTTTTCTATGTTCTATGTTCATATATATGTCCAATGCCCATTTAAATGCCCTTAACGTCAGCGAGTCTACTACTGTTGCTGGCAGGCGATTCCACGCCCCTACTACTCTCTGAGTTAAGAAACTACCTCTGACATCTGTCCTATATCTATCACTTCTCGATTTAAAGCTATGTCTCCTCATTTTAGTCCTCACCATCCAAGGAAAAAGGCTCTCAATGTCCATCCTATCTAACCCTCTGATAATCTGTATGTCTCAATTAAGTCACCTCCCAACCTTCTTCTCTCCAACGAAAACAACCTCATTTCCCTCAGCCTTTCCTCGTATGACCTTCATTCCATACCAGGCAACATCCTCGTAAATCTCCTTTGAACCCTTTCCAAAGCTTCCACATCCATTGGAGTGGTTCAAGAAGGAAGCTCACCATCACTGTCTCAAGAGGAATTAGGAATGGATAGTATCCTATGAATGAACAAGATAAAAATGATTTTTCTGCTCTAGATGAAAGCCAACTTTTGTGGACTAGCATTGTGATCTATCATGATAAAAATAAATCTGCTACAGGAATAATGGGCTCTCATTAAATTTTTTTTATATATTTGAACATGAAATTTAAGATTATGTCTGAAAAGGGATTGGTGAAGAAGTGCTCGCTGTGGTCTCTCTGGGTGTGATTTGAAGAATAACTTTCCAATACTTGAAACAAATAATTGGTCCCTTTTGGTAGCGACATTTTAAACAAGTATAAATAGAACCACATGCACTTTTGGCTTGTGGGAGCTGTTACTGTGATGAAATAATCTTGAGAAGGAGCATTTTTAAGCGATGAATGTTTTACTCATTATGGACCAGGCCTGACCCCTCAAAAACATTTTCAAGCAGGTAGCCCAGAACGTAACTTTTCTATTTATTTCAGGTAAGTGTACAGTGGATATTCCCGGAATGAATCAGCTGATTCGGCTCCCAAATTTTAAACAAACAGAATTTATTTACAAGATTACAGAATGAAACACAAAGAACAAAAAAATAGAAAACCAGATAACTTATCCTCTCTAAAACCCAACAGACTGTGCCAACTTAATAATGCTGTTCCAAAACTACTGGCAAAAATCCCCATAAACATCCTCTTGGCACAAAAGGTAAAATCAACCATAGGCCTACAGGTTTTAAGTCAGAGAGAGAGAGAGAGAATACCAGGCTGGACTAGCTTCCAGCAGCCTTTCTTCACACACCCTGCTGCTGAACTAATTCCAATCTAAACAAAGGCTAGCCACACAGCCAGCCGGCCACTCCCCTTTGATTATAATGGTTTTGTTTTAAGACATGAAAGCCTTAGGCCTGAGGCATTATCTGTTAGGGATAAACAAAAAGGGCCCCAGTCAGCCTTTCAAACCTAGCCTCGTTGGAGCCTGGCCAATTATCCCCTTTCTGGAAAAACTCAAGGGCAAAGTAACTTTGATAAAGGAAAAGCTTCATGACATTCTTAAAATACATAGGAACAAAATGAGTGTGAGGGCAGGTGACAATGCAGATATCAATACCGCTAAAGACAGCCTTATCTAACGCAGTTGGTGATTTTAGAGAATAAATGTATAATATTTAAAAAAGAACTGCACATAGAGTCATAGAGTCATAGAGATGTACAGCATGGAAACAGACCCTTCACTCCAACCCTTCCATGCCTACCAGATATCCCAACCCCATCCAGTCCCACCTGCCAGCACCCAGCCCATATCCCTCCAAACCATTCCTATTCATATACCCATCCAAATACCTCTTGAATGTTGCAATTGTACCAGCCTCCACCACATCCATTAAAAAGTTGCCCCTTAGGTCTCTTTTATATCTTTCCCCTCTCACCCTAAACCTATGCCCTCTAGTTCTGGAGACTCCCAGGCCCCAGGGAAAAGACTTTGTCTATTTATCCTATCCATGTCCCTCATAATTTTGTAAATCTCAATAAGGTCACCCCTCAGCCTCCGACGCTCCAGGGAAAACAGCCACAGCCTGTTCAGCATCTCCCTGTAGCTCAGATCCTCCAACCCTGGCAACATCCTTGTAAATCTTTTCTGAACCCTTTCAAGTTTCACAATATCTTTCCAATAGGTAGGAGACCAGAATTGCACGCAATATTCCAACAGTGGCCTAACCAATGTCCTGTACAGCCGCAACATGACCTCCCAACTCCTGTACTCAATACTCTGACCAATAAAGGAAAGCATACCAAACGCCTTCTTCACAAAAACAGAAATTGCTGGAAAACTCAGCAGTTCTGACAGCATCTGTGGAGAGAAAGTCGAGTAAATGTCCAGTAACCCTTCTTCAGAACTGGTTTGAGCTCGGGTTAGGGTTGGTATATATTCTGGAGATGGGATGGATGTAGGGTGGAGGAGCAACTGATTGATGGAGATGGAGCCAAGAAAGAGAGAAAAACCCTTGGGCAAGGTCATCCTGGAAGAATCAATAATGGCTAATGGAGGCCATTAGTGACTGACAATGGGTTGTTTGTGGTAGCAGCCCTTGTGATGACAAGGCTTGGTATGTAGGAGTTGGGCTAAGAATGTGGAAAAAGATGCTCAAGTCCTGATATTATTGAACTCGATATTGGGTCCTGAATCCTGCAGGGCCCACAACTGGAGAATGTGTAATATTCTTGTATAACATTAATCAGTGCATTTGAGTACAGCATCTCATTTAAAATAAATAAATATCAAAAATTAAATACTCTACATCCCAAGGGAAAAGTGGTGATATAGTGGTAATGTCCCTAGACTAATAATTCAAAGTGGCAAAAGTGGATACTGCAGATGCTGGAGAATAGAATCAAGATTAGGGTAGTGCTGGAAAAGCACAGCAGGTCAGGCAGCATCCGAGGAGCAGAAAACTATTCAGAGCCCCAAGGATATTATTCTGGGGGCAGGGGTTTGAATCCCATTACGGTAGCTGATGAAATTTGAATCCAATAAAATCTGGAATAGACCGCTAGCCTAATGGTGACCTTAAATACCCATCTAATTCACAAATGTCTTTTCGAGAAGGAAAACCGCTGTCCTCACTTGGTTTGGCCGACATGTGACTCCATAGCTGCCTCTAGACAATAAATACTGACCAACCCAGAGAAGCCACATACTGTGAATGAATAAGTATTTTAAAAGTGAATACCATGTGAACGTGTCAAGCAACAACCAGATCTTATGACGCAACATTTCACACTGATATGCTCCATATCAAAAAATCATGTCTTATGTTTTTCATTTGACACCAAAGTCAACAGTTCATGCTCAACTTCATGCTTTTATTCTTTAGATATAATTATGTCTTTGGGAGCTACTGTCAGAACACTGTGCATTTCTCCTGTACTGAGGCACCTCTCTCCAAACAGTATTGTGAATGACAATAGAGTTAATATCAGCAATTCAATGAGGGTGAAAGTGAAGGTGTGAACTGACAAGAAATGTTTAAACACCCCATTCTGTCACACAAGACTGTCACTGATTCATCTCAAATCATACTGTTTAGGTTTTGCAATTTAGTGCCAAGGTATAAATTATTTGGATAAATAGTTAATATTGTTCGAGAAATGTACAAGAGATGTGAATGAGAGGAAAACACAAACATGTTATTCTGGTAGATTTAGGAGGATGCTTGCGTGTGGACTGGTTAGGTGGATTATTCTCTTTCTGTGTAAAGTGTCTTTTGTAACCATATATAAATTATCACAGTTAAGCAGACTTGTTCTGGAAGCACTTGTAATGCAAAGAATCACTTCTTAAACATAGACACAGCTGCATTTTAAACCCCGGCCAAGGTCATTCTCAGTATCAAAGCTCTGATAACAATACTGTGAAGTTTATGCTCTTACTCCAGGAATATTGCCTCATAAATGAATAGGTGGCTTCTTGATGGCTGGCTCCAATCTTATAATTTCTTTGTTCTCCAACTTTTATGCACAGCCTTTAGAAAATGCAATTCGTTCATCTCAAGATTTAAATCTTTTGACCCTCCTTTGTGAATTAGTATTAATTTATAATATGAAGTCTTGTATAATTTATAAAATCCCTATCTTACTCTCATTCTCAAAGACGGCATCATCATTTTTACAATTCATGCTTTTATTAACTTTTGACACTTAGCACATGAGAGCGGCCAAGATAATTCTAATTTAGAGCATCAGAGGAATTGAAATTCATCACAGAATTGCACTGATAAACCAGTGATTATTATCACGTATGAGTGCTATGTAGTTAATATATTTATCTCTTGTGTATTTGTTAAATTAATAATCAACAAATAAGAATAATTAATGATTTCAAAATAATTTTTCATATTTAATAACAATTATAATTTCTGGGTAGGTATCTGGAATAGTAAAATTCTGTTGGATTTAGAGAAAGCTATGACAAAGGCAAACAATTATTTTACACTAAAATAAATTGCTTTTTGAGGGATACTGCCAATTCCAGTGGAAAGCTCCATTTTTCTTGTACTTAATAATACCAAGTTTACTCATATAGCTTTCCTAATGACACCTAAAACTATCTCAGACCCTATCACTGACATTGTGAGTGTACCTGTTTCTGCTGGCTGCCTGAAACATTGACTTTCCTGCTCCTCGAATACTGCCTGACCTGCTGTGCTTTTCCAGAACCACATTTTTTGACTCTGACTCTCCAGTATCTGAAGTCCTACTGTCTTCAAACAACTAGCTGAACGGAATTCAATCCCAAATTTGGCCTCCTGCACACAAATTCCCAGCATTATAGAAACCAGGACATCAGCAACAAGAATGAGAAATCATTGACAAATTAATTAATGTTTGACAAATTAATTAATGTTTTGGGCACTGTCACGCAATCAGTCAACAATATTGAAGTGCAAAGTATTTTAGCTTTGATGGGCCAGTAATTTTCAGTCATAAAGATCTGGTTAATTCTGCTTTTCTCTTGATGTTTCAGTTTGGTTCAGAGGCCAAATTAGCAAAAAGGTTTGCATAATGTAGTCTAATATCTAGAAGGGAAAGAGGACTCTAGGTCTATACTTGATGGAGTTTAGAAAGACGAGGGGGGGGGATCTAATTGAAACTTACAGAATACTGAATGGCCTGGACAGTGTAGATGTTAGAAAGATGTTTCCATTGGTAGAAGAGACTAGGACCTGAGGGCACAGATTTAGAGTAAACGGAAAAGCTTTTAGAATCATGATAAAGAGAAACTTCTTCAGCCAGAGGGTGGTGAATCTATGGAATTCCTTGCCACAGAAGGCTTTGGAAGCCAGGTCATTGAGTATATTTAAGACTGAGATAGACAGGTTCTTGAGTATCAAGGGGATCAAGGGTTACAGGGAGAAAGCAGGAGAATGGGGTTGAGAAATATTTCAGCCACGATTGAATGGCGGAGCAAATTCGATTTGCTAAATGGCCTAATTTCTGCTCCTATGTCTGATAGTCTAACATGACCTCCCAGCTCCTATACACAATGCACTGACCAATAAAGGCAAGCATAACAAATGCCTTCTTCGCTATCCTATTTACCTGTGACTCCACTTTCCAGGAATTATGAACTTGCACTCCAAGGTCTCTTTGTTCAGCAACACTCCCCAAGACCTTAACATTTATTGTATAAGTCCTGCCCTGATTTGCCTTTCCAAAACGGAGTAAGTCATATTTATCTAAATTAAACTCTATCAGCGACTCCATTGATGCATCTGATCAAGATCCCATTGTAAACTGCAATAACCTTCTTTGCTGTCCATTACACCTCCAATTTTGGTGTCATCTGAAAACTTACTAACTATACCTCCTATGTTCACATCCAAATCATTTATGTAAATGACAAAAAGCAGTGGACCCAGCACCAATCCTTGTGACGCACCACTGGTCACAGGCCTCCAATCTAAAAAGCAACCCTCCATCAACACCCTTTGTCTTTTACCTTTGAGCCAGTTGTGTGTCCAAATGGCTAGTTCTCCCTGTATTCTATGTGATCTAACCTTGCTAACCAGTCTACGATGATGAACTTTGTTGAATGCCTTATTGAAGTCAATGTAGATCACATTCACCACTCTGACCTCATCAATCCTCTTTGTTACTTCTTCAGAAAAACTGAATCAAGTTAGTGAGGTACGATTTTACATGTACCAAGCTGTTTTGACTATTCCCTAATCAGTCCTTGCCTTTCCAAATACATGTACATCCTGTCCCTCAGGATTCCTTCCAACAACTTGCCCACCACCATGTCAGGCTCACTGATCTACAGTTCCCTGACTTTTCCTTACCATTTTTTTTAAATGGTAAGGAAAAACTGAATCAAGTTAGTGAGGTACGATTTTACATGTACCAAGCTGTTTTGACTATTCCCTAATCAGTCCTTGCCTTTCCAAATACATGTACATCCTGTCCCTCAGGATTCCTTCCAACAACTTGCCCACCACCATGTCAGGCTCACTGATCTAGAGTTCCCTGACTTTTCCTTACCATTTTTCTTAAATAGTGACACCATGTTAACCAATCTCCAGTCTTTTGGCACCTCATTTGTGACTTATGATAAAATATCTGAGCAACGGGCCCAGCAATCACTTCCTAGCCTCCCAAGGAGTTCTAGTATATGCCTGATCAGGTTCCGGGGATTTATCCAACTTTATGAGTTTCAGATGTCCAGCACCTCCTCCTCTGTAACATGGACATTTTTCAAGATGTCACTATTTATTTCCCTAAATTCACTTTCTTCTCTATCCTTCTCCACAGTAAACACTGATGCAAAATTTTTAGTATCTCCGCCATCTCCTATGATTCCACACATTGGCTGCCTTCCTCATCTTTAAGGGACCCAATTCTCTCTATTGTTGTGAAAACAACGAATGCTGGAGATGACAACAGGTCAGACAGCATCAATAGAGAAAGAGAGAGCAAGCTAATGTTTCCAGTCTAGTGACTTGTCATCAGAGCTGCAGTGAAGTACGGAGGAGACAGCATAGTTTGGGGTGGAGGGGGATGTGGCGGTAGTGGGTGTAGCGTGCTGGTGGAGAAAAAATGTTGATAGTTCAGATTGTGTGAATGACAGAAAAATGGTATGTAACCAACCAGACCTGAAAGAACAGAGAATCCCCCTGGAATGGCGGGAGAGGAGAGACGACATGATAACAAGCTAAATGAAAGGGAAGAAATGGGAGCTGGTTCACAATTTGAAGGTTTTGAACTCAGTGTTAAATCCAGAAGGCTGTTAAGCATCTAATCTGAAGATGAGATGTTTCCTCCAGTTTGCACTGTGATTCACTGGAACACTGCAGCATGCCCTCCCTTGTTACTCTTTTGCCCTTACTATATTTGTAGAATCCCTTTGAATTATCCTTAACCCTATCTGCCCTATATTTAGTCCAGTTTTGGCCAAATAGACTTGATGGGCTAAAGGGCCTCTTTCGTACCATATGATTATATTCTTCTATATCTCATGTGCATTAATGGATATGTGACAGTGCTTTTGAAAAGAGGAAACAGCTTCTATTGTCATCAACATAGAAACAAGCTACTCAGTCAATTGGTATACACTTGTGAATATCTCGTGTGAGCTTTCTCCCACCTTATCAGCATATCCTTCTGTTCCTTTCCCTTTTATTTTCTTGTTTAGCTTTCTCTTTAATCAGGAGTTCTGAAGAAGTTTAATCAGTCTCTAAATGTTAACCATGTTTATCTTTGAACAGATTTCAAGTATCTGCAGAATTTTACTTTTATTATAAAGCAAGCTGGGGTTTTCCACATGCCAATAAAACATCAGCAGTGTTGCAGCCCCAAATTCACTTCGAGCTCTGTGGAGTATTAATTCATTGAAAATGGCACTTGTGGTTCTCAGCGAACTAGTGCCCAATCTGAAACTCATCTCAAAAGCAAAAACCCCTTTAGAATGCAGAGTCTGATTTGCCAATGTGTCCTGCTTTACTGCAAGATATTTAATACATAATTGAAAGCACTAAAACTTGACTTATTCTTGTAAATCTGACTTGTAAATCTGAAACAAACACAGATAATGCTGAAGACATTCATCAGGTCTGGCAGCATCTGTGAAGAGAGAAACAGAATTAACATTTTGAGTCTGGTATGACTCTTCATCAGAACAGGTCAATTGGCATCAGGACGGGAAGGCCATCTCCTCAAAATCTTAATCAAGGTGGATTACCTCCCACTTGTTCAAATTCATTAATCCATTTTGACTTTGTGTCATTCCACTAATGTTTTCTAAGTGTCGCAATATCACATCTTTTATGAGAAATTCTAGCAATTTATTTCTTACTGATTCCATTCTAATTGCTCTATAATTTTTTTTCTCTCACTCCTGCCTTTTTTTAAATAATGGGATTAAATTTGCAATCTTTAAATGTATTCCAGAATCTACAGGATTTTGGAAGATGACAACCAACACATTCACTATCTCCATCGCCATTTCCTTTAGTACCTGCGGTGTAGATTTTCAGGCCCTCGGGTTTTATCAGCTTTCAATCCCATTAATGTCTCTAGCAACATATTTTTATTAATACCCCTGTACTAATTTTATCAATTTCTCCTTCCCATTAGACCCTTGCTTCCCTTGAATATCTGGAGAGTTATTTGTTATCTTCTTCTATGAAGATAGAACTAAAATAGCTGTGAATTGCTTTGCCATTTTTTGTTTTCTATTATCAACGCATCCATATCATACTGTAAGGGACCTAAATTTGGTTTCACTAATATTTTTCTTTTCAATACTCATGTTAGCTCTCATAGCCTATCTTTATCTTAGCAAAGCCTTAGCAAAATTGAAATCAGTGTGATTTCAATTCCCCCATTGCTTCAGGTTATTTCTTGCACTAAAGGCAATGGTCCCCTCACCTCAGAAACTGAAGCAGTCCATTTCCATATGCAGGAAAACACTGACAGCATCTAGGCTTGGTCTGATATGTAGCAAGTAATATTTACGCCAGACACGGCAATGGCTATATTCAATAACAGAGGTTTATATTATGTTTATCAGATGCAAATCTTACCATATTTTGACAGTGCACCATCCTTTGTGTGAAAAGTGGTTTTGCAGATCCCTTTTAAACATTTCACCTCTCTCCTTAAACCTATGCCTTCTAGTTTTGCATTCCCCTACCCTGGGGAAAAGACCTTATCTATGCCCTTCATGATTTTCAAAACCTCTATAAGGTAACCCCTCAACCTCCTATGCTCCAGCCTCTCCTTATAACGCAAACCTTGCAGTCTCAGTAACATCCTTGCAAATCTTTTTTGCATCTTTCCAGTCTAATAACATCCTTTTGCAGAGAAATCAGAATTGTATGCAGTACTCCAAATGTGACCTTACCAATTCTCGTATACAGCTGTAACTTCTATACTCAATGCTCTGATTGATGAAGCAAGCTTGCCAAATGATTTCTTCATCACCCTGTCTACCCTGAGATCTCTCTGTACGGCTACACTCCCATAGCCCTAGCATTAACTGTGTCGTCCTGCCCTGGTTTGGCTTACCAAAATGCAATACTTTGCATTTATCTAAGTTAAACTCCATCTGCCATTCCTCAGCACTAGCCCAGTTGATCAAGATCCCATTGTGCCCTTAAATAATCTATTCACTGTACACTATACTAGAAGTTTTGGGGTCATCCTCAAACTTCCTAACCATGCCTCCAAGTCATTTATATGAATGACAAACAATAGTGGACCCAGCACTGATCATTGCGGCACATCATTGGTCAGGAGCCTCCACCACCGTCTGTTTCCTATCATCAAGCCATTTTTGTATCCAGTTGGCTAGCTCTCCCTGGATCCCATGTGATCCCATTCCTGATGAAGGGCTTATGCCTGAAACAATGACTCTCCTACTCCTCAGATGCTGCTTGACCTGCTGTGCTTTTTTAGCACCACATTTTTCAGCTCCAATGTGATCTAACCTTACATACCAGTCTACCATGCTGTACCTTGTTGAAGGCCTTACTAGAGTCCATGTAGACAACGTCTATCGCTCTGCCTTCATCCATCTTCTTGATCACCTCTTCAAAAAACTCAATCAAATTTGAGAGACACAATTTCCCACATGCAAAGCTATACTGACCATCCCTATTCAGTTCTTGCCTTTCCAAATGCATGTAATCCAGTCCATCAGAATCCCGTCTAACGACTTTCCCACAAATGACATCAGGCTCATCGGTCAACAGTTCATTTTCCTTTAATTCCTTTTGTGGCTTTTCCTTACAGCCTTTCTTAAATAATGGCACAACATTAACCACCCTCCAGTCTTCCAGCACCTCATCTGTGACTGTCAATGATACAAATATCTCTGCTAGAGAGCCTTGCAATTTCTTCCCTCGCCTCCCACAATGTTCTTGGGTACACTTAATCAGTTCCCAGGAATTCATTTACCTTTATGCACTGTAAGACTTCCAGCACCTCTTCTTCTGCAGCGTAGACTCTTTTCAATTATCACCCCCAAGTTCCCTAGCTCCATGTCTTTCTTCTAAATACTGATGAGAAATATTAATTTAGGATCTTGCATATCTCCTGTGGTCCCACACCCAGATTGCCTCATGGATCTTTAAGGTGCCCTATTCTCTCCCTAGTTACTCCTTTGCCCATATCATACTTGTAGAATCTTTTTGGTTTGTCCTTCACTCAATCTGCCAAAGCAATCTTATGTCCCCTTTTCTCCTGATTTCCCTCTTAAGTGGTCCCCTACATCCCCTAAACTCCTCAAGGGATTCAGTTGATCCCAGCTGTCTATATCTGACAAATGCCTTCTTCTTTTTCTCGACCAGATCCTTAATACCTCGAGTCATCCAGTGTTCCCCACTACTGCCAGTTTTGCCCTTCACACTAACAGGAATAATCTAGCCTTGAACTTTCATTATCACACATTTTAAAGCTTCCCACTTGCCAGATGTCCCTTCACCTGTGAACAGCCTCCCCCAACCAACTTTTGAAAGCTCCTAATACCGTCAAATTGGCTTTACCCCACTTTAGAACTTTAACTTTTGGTTCAGACCTATCATTTTCCATAACTGTTTTAAAGCTAATATAATCATGGCTACTGGTCCCAGTGTACTCTTGCACTACCATCACAATCACTTGCCCTGTTATATTTCCCAAGACAATGTCAAGTTTTTACTCCTTCTCGAGTAAGGTCATCTGCATATTTATTGAGAAATCTTTCCTGAATACACTTAATAAATTCCTCTCCATCCAAGCCCTTAACACTGTGGCAACCTAAGTCTATACTTGGAAAGTTAAAATTCCCTATTATTAGAATCCTATTATTATTATTACAGCTATCTGTGACCTCCCTACATACTTACTTCTCAATTTTCACTGACTACAGGGGGCCTCTAGTACAATCCCATCAAAGTGACCACCATCTTCTTATTTCTCAGTTCTATCCATATAGCCTCGATAGATGATCCGTCAGGAATATCCCCTTTAGGATAGTCATGATGTTTTCTCTAATCAAAAGCACCCCATTCTGTTCTCTCTTGCATCCCCTTCTATATTTCCTATAGCTTTTGTACCACAGTACATTGAGCTGTCAATCCCTCAGCCATGTTTCTGTAATAGCTATGATAGCCCAACCCCATGTTCCTATTCATCTGTCAGACGTCTTACAATAACTCCAGTTTAATTCATCAGTTGTCCTTGTTTACTGCCATGCTCTTGCCTGCCTTGTCTATTTAACCTACTCTCTTTTACTTTTGTATGAGCCTCAAACTTCTCTTTTGTCTCACTACTGTTTCGGTTCCCACCTACTAGTTTAAAACCTTTCAAGTAGCTCTAGCAAATCTCCCCACCAGGATATTGATCCCCTCCAATTCAGATGCAACCAGTTCCTCATGTGTCGGTCACTTCTGCCCCAGAAGAGATCCCAATGATCTGAATCCCTGCCCCATTGCACCAGCTCCTCAGCCATGCCCTTTCCTCCTATTCCTACTCTCATGAGCACAATAATGAACAAGATGATGAATGGTCAAGGTCATGAGGAAAAATTAAACTTAAAATTAAAAGTAACACCATTGATTTTTCACTAATATTAAATATTGTGATACATGTTGATCAAAGATTTATCAGGCTCTGATCTTACATTTGCATTAATTAAAGACTAAACTATTAATATTGCATGTTCATGCCCATGTCCTCTCTTTGGTTCTTTTGGAGAGTCTTGCTGCAGGCTGTCTTCCCAAGTGTTCCTTATAGATTAGATTAGATTCCCTACAGTGCGGAAACTGGCCCTTCAGACCAACCAGTCAACACACCGACTCTCCGAAGAGTAACCCACCCAAACCCATTTCCCTCTGACTAATGTGCCTAGTAGTATGGGCAATTTAGCATGGCCAATTCACCTGACCTGCACATCTTTGGATTGTAGGAGGAAACTGTGGGAAGAAACTGGAGAACCCAGAGGAAACCCGTGCAGTCTGTTCTCACCCTCTCCACACTGGTTTTATACCTAGTGATATGCAACTTTGTGACATCGTCATGTTTGCTCTCAGATTTTATCCTTTTTTTAAATTTAGTCATGTGATGTAGGAGTCACTGACCAGCATTGCATTGTCTCTAGTTGCCCTTGAACTGAATGGCTTGCTAGGCCATTTTAGAAGGCAGATAAGAGTTAACCACATTGCTGTGGTCCAGATTAACATGTAAACCAGACCAGGTGAGAATGGCAGAATTCCTTCCTTGAAAGACATTTGTGAGCCAGATTGCTTTTTCTGATAGTTAGCAATGGTTTCCCAGTTGTTATGAGATTCTTAATTCTAGATTTTTTAAAAACTTGAATTCGTTTTCTACCATGTGTTGTGGCAGGATTCGAACCATGGTCCCCAGAACATTAGCTGAGTTTCTGGATTAATAGATTAATGATAATAGAACTAGGCATCTCTTCCCCCAAAACATAACACAGATAGGAACAATCACTTTCCTACAGTGGCAGAAATGTAGCTAGGTGAAGATTCAATATTCCCTTTGATCATTGTGCATGGAACTAATCTTTTTGATAATCAGTGTTAACATAATTTTCAAGTGTTCTTTTGAGTGAAAGAAAATAATCTATTTATATTGTTCAGAAAATCCATAGCTGTCGAAAGTGTTATGGAATTTACTTTCAATCTGTCAGGGACAGACATATTATTTTTCATGCTTATCAGAAGATCACTTTTATGAAAACTTGAAGCATTTTATAAAGAGTTAATAACAATAAATGCCAAATAATAATTTGACAGATTGTCTCTTTAGTTTGTATCTTTAAAGTGATTTCCTTTTGCAATTGCAACAGTGTTAAAAAAATTTGAAAAATTTTCAAGATATCCAACCTCAATAGAGCGATTGCCTCCTCTATAACTCATCAGTTTCAGAAACTGAATTCTGAGGCTCTGATATTTCAGTGAATACATGTACTTCCCAAGTTACAAAGCTCAAGAAGGGCATAGTCTTGATCACTTTGCCAACTTTTATCAATTTCACTTTTGTGGGCATAATTGGCCTCAATCTCCTTGAAGTGGTGCAATGTAAGGTGTATGATTTATTAATGCATTTAATGTCATTTATTTTGGAATTTTTACTTTTGAGCTAGTGGCATATAGGTTCTATGTGTGTTTGATCAGATTTCATGATTAATTTAGAAGTAGAAGTGTCACTGGATCAGAAACATCACATTGCTCTCTCTACAGAAACTGCCAGACCTACTGAGTTTCTCCAGCAATTTCTGTTTTTTGTTCAGATTTCCAGCTTAGCTGATTAAATATGATACTCATAACAATGAAATGGAAATTATTATATCACTTTAACAAGATATAATATCTCTAATCAAAATATTAAGCAAGTGTTATTAGCGTCAGGAGATAGAAGTTTGCAGGGAAAAGGCTAATTATCTTAAAAGTTTGCCCATCCAACTTGGAACAGGTTGAAAATCCTTCTAAAGGATGCAGGAGTAATGGATGTTGAGGACACTAAACATATTGAAGAGATAAGCATTAAATGTGACATATATAAAAATATATAGGAGAATATCATCACTACAAACAGAGTCTCCCAATAGCAAGAAACTGTGACAAAATTGTGACAATGAAGCAGAAGTCGTGGATTAAGGAAAAAAACATTTAATCTTGCACTTTGTTGATATAAAAGCTAGATTTAATCAGTCCTCAATAACATATAGTAAAGAGAAAAGAATAACTATAGAAAAGGTAATGGAAAAGTGGACAGGGATCATAATGGGGAAACCTAAATTCTTCACGGAAACAGGGAGAGGAGTTTGTCAATTATGAATTGAGGGATATATGAGAAAATATTAACAATGATGTAATGAACATGGCAACAAAAAAGTCCATTTAGTAATAGTATATATAAAGAAATCACATGGTAATAGGGGAGATGTTTCATTGCATCTATGTGGACCAACCAAGTTGAAACTTAACATGTGTCCTGGCATAGATAGCTCGTGAAAAACTGACTGCAAAAGGATAGAGGCTACAGTCTATTTCAACTGCTTTTTGGGATACATCTAAAAATTCCTTCAGTAATAGAGTCATAGAGATGTACAGCATGAAAACAGAGCTTCGGCCAACTCATCCATGCTGACCAGATATCCCAACCGAATTCAGTCCCACCTGCCAGCATCTGGCCCATATCCCTCCAAACCCTTCCTATTCATATACCCATCCAGATGCCTTTTAAAGATTGCAATTGTACCAGCCTCCACCACTTCCTCTGGCAGCTCATTCCATACACATATCACCCTTCTGTGTGAAAAAGTTGCCCCTTAAGTCTCTTTTGCATCTTTTCCCTCTCACCCTAAACCTGTGCCCTTGAAGTGATCATTTCCAGGCCTAATAATGGATAACAAGTAGATGCACTTTTTCTCCACATTTGAATACTTGCACACAGAGAAAAAGGCAATTGTTCATGTTGATGCTTCAAAGAGAATTTGGCAAGCCCTGCAGCATTGTATAAGTGTCATGAAGTTGAAGGAGTGTACTGTACTTTTAAAAGTAAGGGAATGCTGTTCTGAACTGAGAGCTTACAAGCCACTGTGTATATGACCAGATGGCAGTCCCAGAATGTACTGGAAAACTGAAAGTATGTAACATTTGGCTGTGAAATGAATACCTGAGTTTTGGTTGCTGTTTTGACAACAATTTGAATTAAACCAATCAGTTTAAATTATGCTCTAGGATACTAAAACCCAATCGAGATTGAATTTATTGTTTCGCCAGCAACAAACCAATGAGGTTTAGATTAGATTACTTACAGTGTAGAAACAGGCCCTTCAGCCCAACAAGTCCACACCGAGCCTCCGAAGAGCAACCCACCCAGACCCATTTCCCTACATTTACCCCTTCACCTAACACTATGGGCAATTTAGCATGGCCAATTCACCTGCATATTTTTGACTGTGGGAAGAAACCGGAGCACCCAGAGGAAACCCATGCAGACATGGGGAGAATGTGCAAACTCCACACAGACTGAGGTGGGAATTGAACCCGGGTCTCTGGCACTGTGAGACAACAGTGCTAACCACTGTGCCACTGTGCTGCCCACTTTTTTTTTCAAAAAGAAAGACAGCAATGTCACACTCATTGCTTTAACATGCAAGCCCCGACCTGGAGCGACGTGGTGATCTGATGTTGGGAAGTATAAGAATGCAGACATTTTGAAAATTGGTCAGAGAGCAACTTCAGTTGAGAGGGAAACTCCTGGAGAGCTAATTGCCCATCTTAACATCTTATTCTCCAAGAAATTAGAAAAGACTCTCTATCAAAGGTACCTTTTCATGTGAAGCATACTCACAGTAAAAAGAAAGACGACTATCCAGGGAGAACTTCAGCAGGAGGAGTGAAGACACAGAAGGCGACATAGACTGTGTGGTTTTGGAATTAAGCTGATGTAATTTTAATACGTGCCTTATTGGAACAGCATATTATTAGAGTTGGAGGCAGATGGTAAGCAGTTAAGAGAAAGGGGGGGCTTAGAGTTGTGAATAATTGTTTAATGTTGATTTTTCAAGTTCAAAATTAAATTGATGTTATTTTCCTTAAAAGTGGAATTTGGGAATTCTCTGTTATTCATAGTTTAACAAAGTATGAGGTAAGGCGAGTGTTTCCATGTGTTTGGTTTAATTAACAGAGGTTGTCACCTCTGTTGTAACAGTAAGGTAATCAGAAATAATTTTGTAGTTCAGCGGACATGAGATAGTACGAAAGAACAAGACAGGAAGGGTTAAAAGATTCAGGCAACTTTATAGGTAGTAATTTTACAGCATGTAATTAAAAAGCTGGGGTGTGGTTCTCAAAGTTAATTGGCACTAATTGAACAGTCACAGAATTTGAACAAGTCAGAGGAATTAATAAGGCAACATGCATTTCCTTTGCCTATATATTGAACATTTTTGGGGGCCAAGTTATCACAGGACTGACTGAACATGGGTGAAACAAAAACTCAGCAGGTCTGGCAGCATCTGTGAAGAGAAATCAGAGTTAACGTTTCAGGTCGGGTGACCTTTCCTCAGAACTGGAAGTTTGAGTTCAATATTAAGTTCAACACCCTCAAATTGTGAACCTATTCCTTTCCTTTATTTTAGCTTTGCTTATTGTGTTCTCTGATCCCATCTCTCCCCTCCCACCACCCCAGTGGGACTGTAAATTCTTTCTAGTCTGACAGTTGGACACTCCATTATTCTGCCATTCTCACTTAATCTAAACTATCAACATCCTTTCTCCCCTAGCAGTCCAACCCCAGCTGCTCCCTCCACATTTCACTTCAGCTCTGATGAAGTAATCAAGACTCAAAATGTTAATTTGCTCTCTCTCCATGCCTGACTATTTTCTAAACGGTGAGAAAATTCATAAAGCCAAAGTACAAAGGGATCTGAGAGTGCTAGTCTAGGTTGACTTGCAGGTTGAGTCCATAGTTAAGAAAGCAAATGCAATGTTGTCATTTATCTCAAGAAGGTTGGAATGTAAAAGCAGCGATGTGCTACTGAGACTTTATAAAGCTCTAGTTAGGACCCATTTAGAATACTGTGTCCAGTTTTGGGCCCCACACCTCAGGAAGGACATACTGGCACTGGAGTGTATCAGTGGAGATTCACACAGATGATCCCTGAAATGTAAGCCGAACATACGATGAACGGCCGAGGATCCTGGGACTTTATTCATTAGAGTTTAATAGGTTGAGGTGAGATCTAATAGAAACTTACAAGATAATGCATGGCTTAGAAAGGGCGGACGCTGCGAATTTGTTTCCGTCAGGCAGGGATACTAGGACCCATAGACACAGCCTTGGAATTAGAGGAGGTCAATTTAGAATGGAAATGAGGAGACATTTCTTCAGCCAGAGTGTGGTGGGCCTGTGGAATTCATTGCCATGGAACGCAGTGGAGGCCGGGGCGTTAAATGTCTTCAAGGCAGAGATTGATAAATTCTTAATCTCACAAGGAATTAAGGGATACAGGGAGAGTGCGGGCAAGTAGCGTTGAAATGCCCATCAGCCATGGTTAAATGATGGACTGGACTCGATGGGCCCAATAGCCTTACTTCCACTCGTATTTCTTATTGTATGGTCTTATGGACTTACTGTGATTAGGGCTGGGCCCTTTTGTTTGGAGTATTGAGTTCAGTTCTGGGCATCTTATTAAATGAAGGATGTTAAGCTCTGGACAGAGTGCAGAGAAGATTTACTAGAATGATACCAGGATTGTAAGATTTTATTACAAGGTAAGATTAGAGAAATTGCATTTATTATTCTTGGAGCAGAGAAGATTAAGAGGTGACTTATTGAGGTATTCAGAATTTTGAACAATTTTGACTATGTAAAGAAGGATACACTGTTTCCACCAGCTGGTGTGTCTGTAACTTGGTGTCACAATTTCAAGACTGTCAGCAAGAGAGCTAGGTGTGAGATGAGGAGAAACTTCTTTACTCAGAGATTTGAATTGTGCTGCCTGAGAGAGTGTGGAGGTGATTTCTGTAGGAAGTTTCAAAAGAGAGCTAGATATATATTTAAGAGTGATTAATTGAGAGGACTGTGGAGTAGCTGGGTAGCTCTTCCAAGAGTAGATAAACACACGATGGGATGAATGACCATATGATTTCTGTAGCCATGGTGTTTTTTTTTAAATAGTCTGAGAAAAATAGTTCAGGAAGGCTAATGGGAATTTGTTTGTATTGAAAGATTTTACAAGGAAACAAAATAAACAAGTGTGGATTAGATTTTCATTTTAGAAGGTCAGGGTTTGAGCTTTTAGATTAGGGAACCACACATGGCTTATAAAAGGTTTTACTCTCAGTTGGGCTTGTTTGCAGAACATGTAAAACAGTTGTTACTGAGAAAGGGATGCAATTTAGAATGTTTAAGAAATACATTTAAGAAAAAGTACCAGACCAGAAGTGTTTCATTAGAGCCTTGAAGAATTATGTAAAGATGAGAAAGTCAAAACTCAGTTTTATGACCAATCAAGAGATTATCAGATTCTCACCAGCTGGAATTGAAGCCACCAGTAGGTGATGTTTTGGATGATGTAGGAAATTCCCTCTCGTTTGAATAGTATGTAGGATTGCTTTTGGGGTTAATGGGATTGTATATTATCTGGTGTTTCTAATTCATTAAACTTCTGTTATTCTTAAATGGTTTGGTTTATTCTATTCATTTCTTTCAATTTATGAACATCTGTTTTATTGTTAAAACTGAATTTTTTAGCATTGCATTATTTGTATTGTGTGAAGAAACACCTTGTTCAAACCAAAAAGATACAAAATATGTCAAACCAGGTTTCAGTCTGGATTTGATTTATCCAGTTTAACAACAGCTAGGATCAAAATGCAGGGCAGAAGGAAAATGAGAGGCTGGCATTTCAATAGATACCTCTCCTGAGAAGTCCATGTGTATGTGTCTGAGTCGATTTATGATATATGCTATGTGTGTCTGTGTTTATCTATGTATTTTTTTCTTTGATTCATTCACAAGATGTAGGCATCACTGGCTAGGCCAGCATTTATTGCCCAGCCCTAATTACCCAGAGGAAAGTTAAGAGTCAACCACATTGTTGTGGGTCTGGAGTTACATGTAGGCTAGACCAAGTCAGGATAGCAGTTTCCTTCCCTAAATAACATTAGTGAACCAGATGGATTTTTCCCACAATTGACAGTGGATTCACGGTCATTATTAGACTCGATACTAGTTTTTTTTTTAATTGAATTCAAATTTATTACACTTGCAATGTGTGTATCCATCTGTGTGCATATATGTGCCTGTATGAGTCTACGTTGAATATTCTACTATTACTTGTTTTCTATAATCACGTGTGAACGATGGATGGATCTTACCTCAGCACGAATGTCTACTTTCAATATAGACAGGAGACAAGGAAGTCAAAACTGGACGAAAATGCTGATCTAAGCTCTCGCTCCATTTACCTTCAAAATCACTATTTTGTGTATTTATGTTCTCTAGAACTCACCTTCACTGTTAAATGATTTTCATATGCTGATAATCTTAACAGCCTTAATTTTGGAAAATAAACTTGAAGCTGTATGATAAAATATTTTTGGCATCAACTACAGTCAGGACGGAGAAAGTGAGGACTGCTGCTGCTGGAGACCAGAATCGAGAGAGTGGTGCTGGAAAAGCACAGCAGGTCAGGCAGCATCCAAAGAGCTCATCGGATGCTGCCTGATGTGCTATGCTTTTCCAGAACCACAATACAGTCAGGTTGGGTAGATTATGAGTTCTATACAGAGTAAAGTTCATTTTGCATTCATTGCTCAATGTATTTAAATCAAACTTGAGAAGGACTTCTGAGTAATAATCTATTTTCTGCTCCAGCCACAGTTGTTACCTTTGTGAGTTTGACATGTTATGGCCATATTTATATTGTGTTCTCAAACATACAAAAAGAGAGGAATCAGTCTGAGATTGCCTACATTTTTATGCCTTTGAAGTCTCTTGGCAAATTGGGAGGGAGTCCTGTGCAGATTTTTGTGTCTCTAATCTATATTTAAAATGTTGGTACTGCAGTCCAATGCAAACTGATTACATTTTGCAAATTATGCTCAATAATTTTGGACAAAGTGACTATTAGCCTACAAAATAAGACAAATCAAATTTGCAACTGAGCAAATCAGTGACAGGTAAAATTGAATCCAAGTGAAGTCCCCCCCCTCCCCCTCAACTATCTGCACTTGTCACAGCAGCTGCCTGTGAATAATCGATGTATTAGTATAAGTCATGAACTAACCAGCAGACCAAACTAGATAATCTTCAGATCCTGATCACTGGGCTGATAACAGTGGCAATACCTCCAGAAGACAGGTGGCTTTCAGAACATCAGTTCAGCATGGTCAATCCTGCAATTTAATGTTAGTTACCTTTCAGCAATGAAGCATGCAGTCATCAGTACAAGCTGCCACAGGTTAACATTTGGCATGCAGAAACTCATATAAGGACAGGTGAAGCAGCCAATAGATGAATAAACTGGCTGCCTAGTGTGCTCTGCACTGAGTAGATAGCGTGGCTTAGATCCCTATGGCCAAAACAGGAACTGAGAATTAAATTATGTCTTATTCACCAGTTATTGCGATATTACATTTGGTGATGGTTTTGAAATTCCAAATGTTTTTAGAAAACAAAATGCAGCAATAAACAGATTGAAGAGAATTCTGGATTACATTTTTAGGTCAATGATTATAATCAGAAAGTTACATCCTAAAATTATGCAGACAGATTTTGATTATTCAGTTTATTTTGATTATTTTATGTGGAAACATACCTGAGGAACAGTTAAATATCATGAGGCATCAATTAAACATAACCCAGAAATGTTCTTTTGAGGAAGAGGTTTTAAAAGCTATTCTTCTATTTTAAAAGGCTGTTCCAAGCACAAATGATAAATAAACATATGTGAACTTAGATCTTCAGAAACTAGTGGGTCCCTTAACTGAGTGTGTATGCACAGCAAACAATGACAGCAACAAAGATGGATTCCATGTGCACTTTTCAACTAATTTGTATCTAACTTGAATCTTCCCTTCCTAATGATGTTTTTGATTGATATAATCAACTTCATTACAAGCAAATAAAGCTGATTCTTTTCTTGTAAAGGACTGGCAAGCTGTGACATAAATTGAGGAGTTGATTTTAAAACTGAAATGATGATGCTTGTCATGTTTGAAAGCCTCTTACCTTTGGCTTCCCAAACAAAGTGTCCTCCTCTTATAAGATCATAAAACATAGGAGCAGAAATTAGGCCCATTCAGCACATCAAGTCTGCTCCACCATTCAATCATGGCTGACAAGTTTCTCAACCCCATTCTCCTGATTCTTCCCTGTAATAATTGATCTCTTTGATACTCAAGGACTTATCTATCTCAATCTTAAATATACTTAATAACCTGGTCTCCACAGCCTTCTATGCCAATGAATTCCATAGATTCCCCACTCTCTGGCTAAAGACATTTCACCTTATCTCTGTTCTAAAAAGGTCTTCCCTTTACTCTAAGGCTGTGCCCTTGGGTCCTAGTCTGTCCTACCAATAAAAACATTGTCCCAACATCTATTCTGTCCAGGCCATTCGGTATTCTGTATGTTTCAATTAGATCTCCCCTCATCCTTCTAAACCCTGAATCCATTTTTGGAGAGTGACAATCTCATACTACCAACCTAGCTTTCAGCTGACTGAGGAAAAGTAGATTTAAGGACAAGGATCTCAAACCGGAGACTGAGATGATGGTTTACAAGTCAACAGTGATGATCCCCACTAAGCTTTGAGACTTGGACAATCTACAGCAGACACCTCAAAGCACCTGAGAAGAACCAGTACGTTCACATGACCCTCTGTGTCTGGGGGCAAGAAACATGGTACAATAGTAGTGTCCTTTCCAAAGCTGCAAACTGAGCATTGAGGCAGTAATCATTCAAAACCTCCTTTGCTGGGTGCAATCTATCTAATGCCTAACACCAGGTACCTGAAGCAAGTGCCACACTCAGAACTCATATGTGGTTGTAGACCTCCAAGGGAACCACATACAGTGTCCCTGAAGAGATTGAGAAGCCTACTAACTCGGGGAGACGCTGACTTTTGACTAACCAGAATGGAGGAGGCTTATTTGGGAAGGCAGCATACACGTTGCAGAACTTCACTGAGAAAATATGGACGTGAAGCCTCAGCAACAAAGAGAGGACACAAACCTACAAACAACCGATTTACCCGATTCTCCAACCATGGCCTGCAATCTGCTTGTAGCTGATTCGACACATAACGCATTGGACTTATTAGCGATCTCAGAGTCCATTGAGATTGTGTGGAAACGAGTTATCCTCTATCCTGACAGACTGACAAGAAGAAGACCATACATCTGCAAACTCTTTTTACCCATTAATGATGAAATTTTAAAAACAAAAATTAAAACATTAGAAAAATATCAGGATTATATGCAATTCCCTGTAAGTTGCTCTACTGAAATGGTTTCATAGAATGAAACAGTCTATCAATCAACTTAAGTACTCAGTTACTAAAAAAGGTAGGAAGTAACTGGCATTTCTGTAGAACCTCCTGCAATCTCATGATGCCCCCAAGCACTTTGCAGTCAGTGAAGTCCTTGGCAAGTACAGTCACTATTTTAAGGTAGGAAGCATTTCTTTTGTTGCTGTTAATTACATTCACTAATCTGGAACTTCAAATGACAGTTTATCAACAAGTTGGTATAAGAACTAAATCTTTTTTTAAAAAAGTAAGTAGTTTACTCAGATAAACTTCACCTGAGTCATTTCTTTTTGAAAACCTTAGGAATAACAGCTTAAATTATTTTTGGGGATGAGGCTAAATTAGAATATTGAAATCACAAAACAGACTAAGAGGCCCTGATGAATGTTTTACCCAACCCTAGAACTGACTCTAAGGGCCACACTCTCAGAATTGCAAAGGACCCACTCTGTACTACATGCTCAGGAGAACTCATACTCTCAACAAACAGTATTTCAACTCCATTTCAAACATCAAAAACTGTAAGTACAACAAACTTTTATCTACCCACCTCCATAACCAGCGCTCCTCAAACATTCCAGAAGATTCCCCTGGCCTCTGGAACTGCTCGGACACCATTAGCCATGCGGCTGGTGCAGCTGCCACCCCCACGTTGATTGATGATGTCACTTCTGCCCCTATCATGGCCACTCCCACAACCACTTCTGCCCCACACAATTCCTCATGCATCACACGTGACATCACTTTCGCCCCTCACTGATGTCACATGCTCAGTGACTTCTGCCACCCCTACTGCCATTTCTGCCACCACTTCTGCCCCCACCAATGCCACTCGCCTGCATTCTGCTGACACATCCCCCACAGATCCCACTGTCACCATTCCCAGCCCCCAGATCCCTGAAGGGAACACCACTCCTGCTCATGACTCCACCCCAATTCCCCCCACCATCACACCCACCCCAGTTACTGGCTCCGCCCCCACTCCCAGCTCCACAGCCACACCAGATCCCTGCTCCCAGCCCTGCCGAGTTTTCACCATCCCTCCAGACCTTCCCCACTGAGGACGAACGATCAGTCCTCAGCAAAGGACTCACCTTCATCCCCCTCTGTCCGCGTATCAAGGAAATTAATACACGCCGTGACGTCGAACACTTCTTCCGCCATATCCGCCTCCGGGCTTACTTTCACAATCAGGACTCCCGCCCACCTTCCGAGGACCCGTTCACCCACCTCCAACACACTGCATCCACCTGGACACCCTGCGCTGGCCGATTACCTGCCCTCGACCTCTTCATTTCCAACTGCCACCAGGACATTAACCGCCTCAACCTGTCTACACCCCTCCCCCACTCCAACCTCTCACCCTCACAACACGCAGCCCTCCAATTCCTCTGCTCCAATCCCAACCTCACCATCAAGCCAGCGGATAAAGGGGGCGCAGTGGTAGTCTGGCGCACTGACCTCTACACCGCTGAAGCCAAACGCCAACTTGAGGATGCCTCTTCCTACCGCCCTCTCGACCATGACCCCACCCCCCATCTCCCAGACTATACAGAATCCCATCACCTCAGGAGATCTCCCACCCACAGCTTCCAACCTCATAGTCCGAGAACCCTGTACTGCCTGGTTCTACCTCCTTCCCAAGATCCACAAGCCTGACCATCCTGGCCGACCCATTGTCTCAGCATGCTCCTACCCCACTGAACTCATCTCTACCCACCTCGACACTGTCCTATCTCTCCTAGTCCAGGAACTGCCCACATACGTTCGAGACACCACCCACGCCCTCCACCTCTTCCAAGACTTCCGTTTCGTTAGCCCCCAATGCCTCATCTTCACCATGGATATCCAATCCCTCTACACCTCCATCCGCCACGACCATAGCCTCCAAGCCCTCCGTTTTTTCCTCTCCAGACGTCCCCAACAGTACCCTTCCATCGACACTCTCATTCGTTTGGCCGAACTGGTCCTCACCCTTAACAATTTCTCCTTTGAATCCTCCCACTTCCTCCAGGCCAAAGGGGTAGCCATGGGCACACGTATGGGCCCCAGCTATGCCTGTCTCTTTGTTGGCTACGTAGAACCAACGTCAATCTTCCGTAATTACATCAGCACCACTCCCCACCTCTTCCTCCGCTACATTGATGACTGCATTGGCGCCACCTCATGCTCCCGCAAGGAGGTTGAGCAATTCATCAACTTCACCAACACATTTTCACCTTGACCTTAAATTTACCTGGACCATCTCTGACACCTCCCTCCCCCTCCTGGACCTCTCCATCTCCATTAATGACGTCCGACTTGACACTGACATTTTTTACAAACCCACAGCTACCTGGATTACACCTCTTCCCACCCTACCTCTTGCAAAAATGCCATCCCGTATTCCTAATTCCTCCGCCTCTGCCATATCTGCTCCCAGGAGGACCAGTTCCACCACAGAACACACCAGATGGCCTCCTTCTATAGAGACTGCAATTTCCCTTCCCATGTGGTTAAAGATGCCCTCCAACGCATCTCATCCACATCCCGCACCTCCGCCCTCAGACCCCACCCCTCCAACCGTAACAAGGACAGAACGCCCCTGTGCTCACCTTCCACCCCTTTCCACCTTCCGCAAAGACCGTTCCTTCCGTGACTACCTGGTCAGGTCCACACCCCCCTACAACCCACCCTCCCAACCTGGCACCTTCCCCTGCCACCGCAGGAACTGCAAAACCTGTGCCCACACCTCCTCCCTCACCTCTATCCAAGGCCCTAAAGGAGCCCTCCACATCCATCAAAGGTTTACCTGCACATCCACTAATATCATTTATTGTATCCGTTGCTCCCGATGCGGTCTCCTCTACACTGGGGAGACTGGACGCCTCCTAGCAGAGCACTTTAGGGAACATCTCCGGGACACCCGCACCAATCAACCCCACCGCTCTGTGACCCAACGTTTCAACTCCCCCTCCCACTCTGCCGAGGACATGGAGGTCCTGGGCCTCCTTCACCGCCACTCCATCACCACCAGACACCTGGAGGAAGAACGCCTCATCTTCCGCCTCGGAACACTTCAACCCCAGTGCATCAATGTGGACTTCAACAGTTTCCTCATTTCCCCTTCCCCCACCTCACCCTAGTTCCAAACTTCCAGCTCAGCACTGTCCCCATGACTTGTCCTACCTGCCTATCTTCTTTTCCACCTATCCACTCCATCCTCCTCCCGCCCCCGATCTATCACCTTCATCCCCTCCCCCACTCACCTATTGTACTCTACGCTACTTTCTCCCCACCCCCACCCTCCTCTAGCTTATTTCTCCACACTTCAGGCTCTCTGCCTTTATTCCTGATGAAGGGCTTTTTCCCGAAACATTGATTTTACTGCTCCTCGGATGCTGCCCGAACTGTTGTGCTCTTCCAGCACCACTAATCCAGAATCTGAAAGTAAGATAATCTGTTCCATTATCAGAAAGAGGATGACATTAGGGCTGTAAATACTGTATAAATGTGAATTGTACGCAGGAATCAAAACAAGCTGAGGTATTCCATCTGCTGCTTTATCTGCTGAGAAAATCTGTCCTTTAATTTCTGCCAATTCTAGGCCTGTTACTGCAGAATGCTCACAGATAATTCATCAACAGAAACAGGAAGCATTTTCTGTTACTTAGGTATCAATATGTAAATCTTCGTTTTATTTTTGTTATATTGTTGTGTATTGATCTTGTCATGCATTAAGTTGTGCAAATCATGTCTCTTCAGATTAATTTATTTTGCTAATTAACCTGTTTGGAGATGTTATAACACACTTTTGGGGCAGGAGGGACTTGAACCTGGGCCTCTTGGTCCAGGGGAGATACATTACTACTGTACCATAGTTTTCTAATCCTGCCTCAAATAAGGATTTAAATTTGTTCCTCAATTTGTACATCGAAATTCCAAAGGTATATTTCTATGTATTACAGCATAGCTCAGATTTGTTCTGATTCAGCCCTGTCAACAAGTGAGTAGAAAGTTGAGCAATTATGTTTCTGTAGCAATTATCAGCTATAATCCCCATTACTTCCCATTTCCCCCACATCAGCACCCCCCTCACCACCCATTCTCCAGAAGTTATTGACATCTGCTGCTGTGTTTCAAAAACTGTGCCTTGCCAAGATACTCCTGAGTGCTGGCAAATTATTCAGTGATAGAATGGGCTACAACTGAATGTGATCTTTCTCTCATCTGGCATTCAGTCATTTGCTCCAAACGTTCATACCTGACTTTCCATCGTCCACCTGTTATAAAGTTAACCTCACCCAAAATGTTGCTCACATCCAAATTTGTACCAAATCATTCTGCACTCACTGACCTTTCTGGCTTCTGAGCCAGCAATGTTTCCACTTTAGCGTACTTATACATCTTTAAAATTCTGGGTGACTCTGGCATCCTGCTGAGGTCCCCTTCTTGCGCTCCTTTTGAATATATTGAATATAGAGAACAGTTCCCTGCAGATGAATGTATGTTCCTTCGAGCAAGTGTAACTGAGCCATACTGGAAGTTCGACTGATTGTCTTGTTACTGCATAAAGATCAGCAATTATAGAGTCATAGAGTCATACAGCACAGAAACAGACCCTTCAGTCCAACTACTCCAAGCCAAACATAATCCCAATCTAAACCTATCCCACCTGCCTGCTCTTGGCCCATATCCCTCCAAACCTTCCCTATTCATGTATCCATCCACATGTCTCTTAAATGTTGGAATTGTACCCACATCCACCACTTTCTCAGGAAGATCATTCCACACACGAACCACCCTCCGCCTAAAATAAACAGCCTCTTTTGTCTTTTTTTAAATTGCTCTTCTCTCACTTTAAAAATATGCCCCCAGTCTTGAAATTCCCCATCATTGGGAAAAGACAACTACCATCAACACTATCTATACGTCTTCTTATTTTATAAACTTCTATCACATCACCTCTCAACCTCCAACGCTGCAGTGAAAAAAACCCAACCTATCCAGCCTTTCTTTATAACTGAAATCCTCCATATATTGCAGCATCCTGGTAAATCTCTTCTGAACCTTCTCCAGCTTGATAAAATACTTCCTATAATTGGGCAACCAGAACTGGACACAATATTCCAGAAGAGGCTTCGCCAATGTCCTGTACAACCTCAACATAACATCTCAACTCCTATACTCAAAGGACTGAGCAATGAAAGGAAGAGTGCCAAATGCCTTATTAACCACTTTGTCTATATGTGACGCAAACTTTGAAGAATTATGGAGCTGCACCCATAGGTCACTCTGTTCTACCACACCACCCAAGGCCTTACCATTGATTATATTAGCCCTACCATTGTATGTTGTACCAAAATGTAATACCTTGTATTTATGAACTCCATCTGCCATTTTTCAGCCCATTAGCCAATTTGATCAAGATCCCTTTGTATTCTTAGAAAACCTTCTTTCCTGTTTGCAATGCCACCGATTTTGGTGTTGCCCACAAACATATTAACCATGTCTCCTATATTCTCATCCAAATCATTTACATAAATGACAAACAAAAGAGGAACTGATTCCTGTGGGACACTGCTGGACACAGGCCGAAAAACAAGCCTCCATCATTACTCTTTGTCTCTTGCCATTAAGCCAATTCTGTATTCAATTGGCAAGCTCAACCTGAATTCTGTATGACTTAACTTTACTAATTAGACTACCATGCTGAAGTGTCCAGAAGCTTTTGGAAGAGTTTGAGAATTTTCTTCCTCTAGTTCTGAGAATAATTCTGCATGGCAACGTATCCACCTATCAGTGTTAAATTCCAAGCAAACAACACTCTTTTGTGCTACAGTAAGTTATTGAAATCATTGTAAAATTGACTTTTTTATGTTTGTCCTGTTTACTGCAAGATGTTAAGCTTTGGCAATACAGGTATGTCTCTCTTTTCAACAATATTCATGTCTACACAATCAAGTAACCCGAAATGGTTGCTATTCCCATAAATTACACTAGTGTTGGTGGAATGGGATGTTCTTTCTGTTGCAAGGTTTGTGAAGGTTTGGAACAGGCTAAGCAAAGATATGCCAGAGAATTCCTAGAGGCCTGGCACTCCAACCACAACGCCATAAACAAACACATAGATCTAGATACCATCTATCAACCCCTCAGAAAACAAACAGGAAATGACATCACCACAAACCCCAGGAACTCCATCCAGGACAACATATAAATAGAAAGCAGGAGACAACAGCTTCGCTTCACTTAGAGGTTGCCACTGATGATGTTACCTCGCCAGGTAATGAAACGTCTGGATATCAAACCTACAGCTCAGTGAGCAAACCTACACCCTAAAGTTCTTTCTGTTGCTTAGCCAGATGAGGATAAGCAATGGTATTAGCTGGAGTTTGGGTTCTGAATTGACAGAGGACCGCAGACACTTCCAGCAGAGGCACACTGTCTGCACTGACAACCTTCAGCAAAGTCACAGCTGGAGTAACCCTCAACAGAATCATGCCTGTTGAAGGCCATTAATTGTCTTTGTTCTGCTTTTCTCTTTAGCTTCTTTATTTTTGTGAATTTCTCCTTTTGCTTTTTACTTGCACTTTATATGGGCTCAGCTACCATTCCTATTGGGCTAGAAGAGATTGGAGCAAATTTGTCATTGGTCAAAGTGGCTGCAAGTCCACATGATTTTTGCTTTGTGTCAGGCGCTGGTAAGCATGCCATTGGTGAGCTGCTTTTTTAAAATTCATTTTGTAGGATGTGGGCGTCACTGGCTAGGCCAGCATTTATTGCCTATCCCTAGTTGCCCCTTGAGAAAGTGGTGGTAAGTTGCCTTCTTGAACTGCTGCAGTTCACTTGCTGTAGGTTGACCCACAATCCCCTTAGATATGGAATTCCAGGATTGTGACACTGAAAAAAATAGCAATATATTTCCAAGTCAGGATGGTGAGTGGCCTGGAGGGGATTTTGAAAATGGTGGTGTTCCCATACGTCAGCTGCTCTTGTCCTTTTCGATGGATGGTTGTGGATTTGGAAGGTGGAGTCTGAGGATTTTTGAATTTCTGCATTGCATCTTGTAGATAGTACACAATGCTGCTACTGAATGTCGGTGGTGGAGGGAGTGAATGTTTGTGGATGTTGTGCCATACAAGCGGTCTGCTTTGTCCTAGATGGTGTCAAGCTTCTTGTGTGTTGTAGGGTCTGCACCCATCCAGACAAGTGGGGAGTATTCCATAACACTCCGGACTTGTGCCTTGTAGATGGTGGACAGGCTTTGGGGAGTCAGGAAATAAGTTACTTGCCACAATATTCCTAGCCTCTGACCTGCTCTTGTACCACTGTGTTTACGTGGTGAGGCCAGTTGATTTCTGATCAATGATAAAGCCCAGGATATTGATAATGGGGCATTCAGTGGTGGTAACGCAGTTGAATGTCAAGGGGTGGTGGTTATATTCTCTCTTATTGTGGGAGATTGTGGGAGATCTAGCAGTTTGGATCAGTAATTGGCTTGCTAAAAGAAGACAGAGGGTGGTGGTTGATGGGAAATGTTCATCCTGGAGTTCAGTTACCAGTGGTGTACCGCAAGGGTCGGTGTTGGGTCCACTGCTATTCGTCATTTTTATAAATGACCTGGATGAAGGCATAGAAGGGTGGGTTCGTAAATTTGCAGACGACACTAAGGTCAGTGGAGTTGTGGATATTGACGAAGGATGTAGTAGATTACAGATAGACATAGATAAGCTGCAGAGCTGGGCTGAGAGGTGACAAATGGAGTTTATTGAGGACAAGTGAGAGGTGATTCACTTTGGTCGGAGTATCCGCAATGCAAAGTACTGGGCTAATGGTACTATTCTTGGTAGTGTAGATGAGCAGAGAGATCTCGGTGTCCAGGTACACAGGTCCTTGAAAGTTGCCTCCCAGGTTGACAGGGTTGTTAAGAAGGCATACAGTGTTTTAGCTTTTATTAATAGAGGGATCACGTTCCGGAACCATGAGGTTATGAGGTATTATGTACAGTTCTGGTCACCGCTTTATAAGAAGGGTGTGAAAGCTTTGGAAAGGGTGCAAAGGAGATTTACTAGGATGTTGCCTAGTATGGAGGGAAGGTCTTAGGAGGAAAGGCTGAGGGACTTGAGGTTGTTTTCGTTAGAGAAAAGAAGGTTGAGACATGACTTAATACAGACATATAAGATAATCAGAGGGTTAGATAGGGTGGACAGGGAGAGCCTTTTTCCAAGTTTGGTGACGGCGAGCACGAGGGGGCATAGCTTTAAATTGAGAGGTGATAGATATAGGACAGATGTCAGAGGTAGTTTCTTTACTCAGAGAGTAGTAAGGGTATGGAATGCTTTGCCTGCAACATTAGTAGTTTCGCCAACTTTAAGTACATTTAGGTCGTCATTGGATAAGCATATGGACGTACATGGAATAGTGTAGGTTAGATGGGCTTCAGGTTGGTATGACAGGTCGGCGCAACATCGAGGGCTGAAGGGCCTGTACTGCGCTGTAATGTTCTATGTTATTGGCGATGGTCATAGATTGGCATTTGTGTGGCACAAATGTTATTTGCACTTGTCAGCCCAAACCTGGATACTGTCCAGATCCTGCTGCATTTGAACATGGAGAAAGTGAGGACTGCAGATGCTGGAAATCAGAATCGAGAGTATCATGCTGGAAAAGCACAGCAGGTCAGGCAGCATCCGAGGAGCAGGAGAATCAAAGTTTTCGGCATAAGCCCTTTCTGATGAAGACTTATGCCTGAAACATCAATTCTCCTGCTCTTCGGATGCTGCCTGACCTGCTGTGCTTTTCCAGTACCACACTTTCGACTCTGCATTTGAACATAGACCGCTTCAGTGTCTGAGGAGTCGCGAATGGTGCTGAACATTGTGAAATAATTGGTGAACATCCCCACTTCTGACCTTATCATAGAGGGAAGATCATTAATGAAGCAGCTGAAGATGAGTTGGGCCTAGCACACTATTCTGAGGAACTCCTGCAGAGATGTCCTGGAGCTGAGATGACTGACTTCCAACAACCACAACCATCTTCCTATGTGTCACGTGTGACTCCAACCTGTGAAGAGTTTTCCCTGATACCAATTAATTCCAGTTTTGCTAGGGCTCCTTGATGCTGCATGATCATCGGGTAGGACTTGTTCAGATCTACTGTGAAGTCCCATCAGCGTCTGTGTGCTAATCTGAAAATGTTATGTTGAGGGTGAAAGGTGCAATTATTATAGTGGAATGAAAAAGAGCATTAAAGTTTTTTTCCAGACCCACATTAATCATTTTATCACCATATTGTGTACTCCTAGTAGTATTGATAGAATAACCTTGACCAGCCCCTTTAAAGCCTACTGATAAGGCCCTACATCTATTACAAATAATCCAAGATGAAATCAACCTGCAGATGTCTGTTTTTATTGCCCTAATTTGGCAATATAGCATGTTTTCACTTATTAGCTGTGGGTTTGTCATATGAGAAGCGGTTGATGAATCTGGGTCTGTACTCAATGGAGTTTAGAAGAATAAGGGATCTGATTGAAACTTACCGAATACTGAGAGGTCTGGATAGAGTGAATGTGAGGAAGACATTCATGGAGGGACTCAGACTGTGGAGCACAGCCTCAGAGTCACAGGACAATCCTTTAGTACTGCAATAAGAAGGAATTTCTCCAGCCAGAGGGTGGGGAATCTGTGGAACTCATTACTGCAGAATGCTGTAGAGGCCAAGTATTTAAGACATAGATAAATAGCTTCTTGATTAGTAGGGGATCAAAGGTAAAGGGGAGAAGGCAGGTTAGATAAACAACTTGGATATCAAGATAGAAGATATAATCAGTAGGTTTGCAGATAACAGTAAAATCGGTGGTGTTGATAGTGAGGAGAATAGTCTTAGGCTACAGTCTGATATTGATCAGCTGGCAAATTAGGCAGACCAATGGCAGATGGAATTTAATCCTGGTAAGGGTGAGGTGATGCATTTTGGGAGGTCTAATAAAGGAAGGACATACACAGGTCCCCGGGTGTACTGAGGAACAAAACGACCTTGGTGTGCAAGTCCATAGATCCCTGAAAGTGTCAGTACAGATTGACAGGGTGGTGAAGAAGGTATATGGACTGATTTTCCTAATTAGCCAGGTTAGAATATGGCAGCATTGGTGAGGCTACAGTTGCATTTCTGGTCATCACAGTATTATAAAGATGTGATTGCAGAAGAGAGGGTACAGAGGAGATTCACCCACGATGTTGCCTGTGATGAAAAGTCTCAGTAATGAGGAGAAACCGGAGCAGCTGGGTTTGTTTTCTTTGGAGCAGAGGAGGCTGAGAGAGGATCTGATTGATTTATAGAAAATTATGAGAGGCAACAGGATAGATCGTGAGACTCTTTTTCCCATGGCAGCCGTGACTAAAACCAGGGGGTATAAGTTTAAAGTTGAGGAGCAAATGATTTAAAGAAGATCTGAGAAAGAATTTTTTTGCCCAGAGGTGGCAAATATGTGGAATGTGGTCCCTGAGAGTGTAGTGGAGGCAGATACTCTGGCAATATTTAAGAAGCATCTGGATTATAATATCAAATGCCAGGACATAGTAGGCTTGGACCAAGTGCAAGTAAATGGTATCAGTGACATTTGATTTTTCTTGGTCAGTATAGACATGGTAGGCCAAAGGGCCTGTCTCTATGCTGTACAATTCTATGATTTTAATTGTGTTGATAAACATATCAGTCATGATTGAACAATTACCAAACTCAAGGGGCTGAATGGCCTAATTCTACTTTTATTTCCTATAGCTTTATAACCCTTTTCGTCTTAAGACCACAGGCTCACCACTCTCAGGGTGAAGAAATTTCTCTTCTAGGCTTGACAGTTTCAGTGATTTAGAGATTGGACAAACTGGGGTTATTTTCCTTAAATCAGAGGAGATTGAAAAGGGATCTGATTGAAATGTATAAAATCATGTGGGCATAGACATGATAGAGAGGAAGAAACTTTTTCCGTTGATGGAGGGATCGGTGACCGGGGACATAGATTTAAGGCAAGAAGCAAAAGAAGAAAGGCATTTTCACCCAGAGGATGGTAAGAATGTGGAACTCACTGCTTATAGAGGCAGAAACCCTAATATCATTTCAGAAGAGCTTAGTTGTGCACTTGTGATGCCAAAGCTCACAAGTCCATGGGCCAAGTGAGGGAAAATAGGATTAGAATAGATAGATGGCTGCTTTTGACTGGTGCTGAAAAATGTGTTGCTGGAAAAGCACAGCAGGTCAGGCAGCATCCAAGGAGCAGGAGAATTGACGTTTCGGGCATAAGCCCTTCTTCAGGAATGAGGATTTTCCAGCAGCACATTTTTCAGCTCTGATGTCCAGCATCTGCAGTCCTCACTTTCCCTGCTTTTGACTGGTGCTGATGCATTTAGGTTGAAGGCCTTTTCCTCTGTTGTCGACCTCTACAGCTGTATCGTGCATTCTGCTATTATGTATGTTGCATCAACGCGAATTGCTATGGTGCGACTGACAAATGGTGGGCACTGTTTGAATAACACAAACTTTCTACTGAATGGGTACAGCAATTTTCTGTAATGATCTTCTATAGCGTGATTTTCTATAGCGCTAGATTGCAGAGGAAGGCAACTGTCACGTTATACCAGAACACACTGTATTGCCCATTTCTGTCCGAAATGGCTTCCCCCATATCCTGAGACTGACTCTTGTTTCATCACTCCCTGGTCATCAGGACCATCCTTTCAGCATATAAATGTTTGGTTCCTGTTAGAATTTTATAGGTTTCCATGAGATTTCATACCCCCACTTACTCCAATGAATATTGTTCTAACCAGTACAGTCTTGGTTCGTACATCAGACCTGCCATCTCATAAATTAGTCTGAAAATCTTTGTTGCACTTCCTCCATAGCCAGAACATCCTTCGTCAAATAAGGAATCCAAAACTGCATGCAATATTTCAGGTGTGGGCTCACTTAGGTCCTGCACAAGTGTAGCTCCCGGCTGTTGTCTGCGAATCCTCTCCCTGTGAAGGCCAACATACCATTTGCCTTCATTGTCTGCTGTACCCGCATGCTTAGTTTCAGTGACTGGTGTCCAAGGACACCCAAGTCTTATTGTACCTCACTCTCTCCCAATCCATCAGCATTCAGATAATAATCTGTCTTCCTCTTTTTGAAACCCAATGAATATTCTGCCATTATCTACATTATGCCATATATTTGCCTCCTCATTTGTCTGATTCACACTAAAACATTTCTGCTTCCTCCTTATAGTTCACCCTTCCACCCAGCTTTGAGACATCTGCAAACTTGAAGCTATTACATTTAATTCCCTCTTTTAATATGATTAGGTTAGATTAGATTAGATTACTTACAGTGTGGAAACAGGCCCTTTGGCCCAACAAGTCCACACCGACCTGCTGAAGCAGATTGTGAAAAGCTAGATTCCAAGCATTGATTCCTGGAGTCCTCACTAGTCATTGGCTGCCCCTCAGAAAATGGCCCATTTATTCTTACACTTTGAATCCTGTCTGCCATTTAGCTCTCTATCCATGTCGACACCCCCAATCTGATGCACTTTAATTTTATACATTGTGGAACCATCGGCAAACATCCTCACTTGTGACCTTATGATGGAGGGAAGGGCATTGATGAAGAAGCTGAAGGTGGTAGGGCTAAGGACATTATCCTGAGGAACTCCTGCAGAGATGTCCTGGAGCTGAGGTGACTGATGTCCAACAATCACAGGCATTTCCTATGTGTCAGGTATGACTCTCATCAGCGGAGAATTTGTCCCCTGCTATGCATTGATCCAGTTTTGCTACGGCTTCTTGATGTCACACTCAGTGATGCCGAGGGCAGTCACTATTTCCTCCTATCCGGAGTTCAGATCATTTATGCATGTTTAAACCAAGGCTGGAATGAGGTTTGGAGCTTTGTGATCCTGGCAGAAGCCAAACTGAGGATCAGTGAGCAGCTTATTGCTGAGCAAGTTAATTTATCTTGCTTTTTGTGTACAGGACAACCCTAGGCAATTTTCCACATTGTTCCAGCAGCATTTGCCTGTGTTGTAGCTGTAGTGGAACAGCTTTGCTCAGGGTGTGCCATGTACTGTAGCACAAGTCTTCAGTGCTATTGCCAGAATGTTCTCAGGGCCTGCAAATGTGAACCCCTACCCCCTGTACCAGCTCCTCAGCCACACATTCACCTGCTCTATCTTCCTATTCCTCACTAGCACATAGCACCGGGAGGAATCCAGATATTACTACCCTTGAGGACCTACTTTTTAACTTCCTGCCTAATTTCCTGTATTCTCTCTTCAGAACTTTGTACCTTTCTCTTCCTATATCGCTGATATTAATGTGCGCAATGACCTCCTGTTGGTCATTCTGCCCCTTGAGAAAATTCTGTGTGCTCTCCAAGACTACCATGATCCTGGCACCTGGGAGGCAACACACCATTCTGATGTCTCATTGTCAGCAACAGAAATGTCTACGTGTACCCCTGACCAGAAACTCCCTTATCACAATTGATCGCTTGGAACCTGACATAGCCCTCATTACATTAGACCTAGTCTAGGTACCATAAACAAGGCTGTCACTGCTACATTCCTCTGAGAGGCCATCATCCCCTACATTTTCCAAAACAGCACACTTGTTTATGATGGGGATAGCCACAGAAGACTCCTTCATTGTCTGCCTACCTCTCTTATCTTTCCTAGAGGTAACCCACCTACCTAACTGTATCTGTGATTTTTCTAACTTCCTGAAACTGCCATCCATCAAACCTCCAGGTTCCTGTAAGTTCCTCATTGCCTCGAGCTGCTGCTTTAACCAATCCATACAATCCAATGGATTTGTAACCATATCCACTTCCTGCAGACATAATCATCAGAAACATTGAAATTCTCCCTAATCTCCACAAATTCCCCTTTAGTGTCCAGGGATATGCAGACGAGATGGGATGTCATGGTAAATGGCCTTTGCCATGGTAAATGCTGAGGCACAGGGGTGATGGAAGTGTTGCATCTGGGTGGGATGCTGTTCGGAGGGTCAGTGAAGACTTGATGTGCCAAATGACCTCTTTCCACACTGTAGGGATTCTATGATTATTGGATCGTGATGATGTTGTATGGAGCATTGTATATAAGTGTGATTTAATCTATACTACTATGTCAGCCTGTTACTTGACTCATACACAAGACAGATCCAACTTTGGCACCAGTTGTGGCAGATGTTGGTTAAAAAAAAACTTTGCAAGGTCAACGGGGCTTAGTTTGCCTTTGTTTCTCTGTTTTTGACAGTTATAACAGTTATGAATAGCTAACCTTTGACAGATACTTGTGCAACTTGTGCAGGGGAGGCAATAGCCTGGTGGTATTATTGCTGGACTGTTAATCCAAAGACCCAGGTAGAATTCTGGGGATCTGTGTTCAAATCCTGCCATGGCAGATGATTAAATTTGAATCCAATAAAATTCTGGGAGTAAGAGTCTAATGATAACCATGAGTTGATTGTTGGGGAAAAACCCATCTGGCTCACACATGTCCTTTAGGGAAGGAAACTGCTGTCCTTACCTGGTCTTGGCTACATGTGACTCCAGACCCACAACAATGTGGTTGGCTCTGAACAATTAGGGATGGGCAATAAATGTTGGTCTAACCAGTAATGCCCTTGTCCAATGAAAAACGTTTCTTGAAAAATGTTAACCTTCAATCCATTTTAGCCTCTCCTAATTCTTGTAACGATTCCTGTTGCCTGATTGGTTCAAAGTTTCTATAACTTAGTCAATGCTGAGTCAACCTGCAGCTGCAAGTGACAAGCCACATACAATAAAACAAGAGGTTATTTCCAGTAGCATTCAGTTGAGACTGTAGATATTGATCTTGGCACAAAAGTATTTATTTTGAACAGCAAACTTCATGGGTATTTTTCACAACTGTTTCTCACTCCTGCAACAGGCTCTCTTCAAGTTTATAATTGTTCATGTTTTCAGAATGGTTTCAGAACAGTTCTAATGCACAACAAAAACATCAACCTAGGCAGGTTGTTATCTCCTGTAGCTCAAGGCAGAAACATTTAATTTTTTTTCAAGGGTGGGGGCATCATGGCTGGGGCATCATTTATTCCCCATCCCTAACTGCCCTTGAGAAGGTGATGATGAGCTGACTGCTTGAACCACTGCAATCCTTGAGATGTAGCAGTGACATAGTGGGCTTTGGAGGCACATTTTCCCCAGTAACAGTGAAGGTATAACAAATAACCCCAGTTCCTTAGGAGGGTAAACCTATTGGAGAAGCTTGGATTCAGACTAGAAGACTGACTCTACCTTACTGACCCTACCCAATGATTGTTGATGCAGACTGTACTTGGCAGTATCCTATTTATCAGATTTGGGCAGATTTAGAAGATTTTGCAAGTTATAATTTCATTTGACTTCTATTTCCTTGCATAACACTGGCATAAGAAGAAGGTGTGTTGCTCAATATAAGAATTCAATCAAACTAAAACCAAAATACATTGCTTTCCATGACTCATTTTGTTTGAGGCTTTCTCAGAATATCTGAAAGCTGAAATGAAAGATTTATTCCAACCTCCTGCAGGTTTAGATATTAATCAGAGTTAAACAGCTGTGTCAGACAAGTAATTTAATTATAAATGAAGCAGAATTGAATCAACTGCAGCAGTGAGGTGGACATTGTGTTTGATTGGTTTTTGTACATTGGTAGTAAACTATTAGCTCTCTTAACCAGAAGCAATTCTTACTGAAACGTATACTAAACTGAGCGCTGTTGAATGCAGAAAACTACTTTTTCTTCCAGTTCCAGAATCAATGATTTCTTGATGCAGTATGGTCCATAGTTGTGACTCACTATTATCACTATGTAAAACATGAGCAGTCTTCACATTTGAGGCCATGATCTTGGCGATGTAATCTCTAGAATTTAGATTGTGTCTGTCCACACATAACCTTTACCTGAACCAATTAAGATCAGTGAACTGAACAGAGACTAGGAATGACTTCCATAAGGCTCTATCCTAAGATATTCACTGTCCTTAATTAGCAAGGCCCCTGAAGTGTCATCTGGAAGCGACTCAAGGGTCGCTTTATTGATTACATTTTGAATGGGATTCTTTCCATGATAATCTAATAAATTCTGATAAACTCAGAGAGGAGCTCTAAAATGCAGCACATCCACGTATTTTATGCAACCAGCAAGTTCACTGTCATCTTAATCCTTGTAATAAGGTCTAACTATATGCAAATATGTAGACAGTTCACAGAAGTGTGTCAGAGTAATAAACAGGTAATTATACCAGAGAATTTCAACTGTCCCAACATAAATTGGGATTGTCATAGTCTTAAGGGATTAGAGGAGGCAGATTTCTTGAAATGTGTCCTGTGGAGTTTTTGTATCAATATGTAGAAGGCCCAACAAGGGATGGCACAGTGCTGGATCTGGTTCTGGGGAAAGGAGGCAGCCAGGTGTTTGATGTAAAAGTGGGAATGTTTTAGCAAAAGTGACCACAACACGGTACAATTCAAATTTGTTCTGGACAAGAAGAAAGATCGCCTACAAAAGATGGGTTTGGAATGGGGAAGGGTAGATCTTATTAAAATAAAGAAGGATCTGGCCACAGTAGACTGGGAACAGCTCCTTGTGCATAAATCTACAGCGGAGTAATGAGGGGGCATTACTCATTACTCATTCGACACCAAATAGGTGACCTGTGTGTGAAACAGCAGGATATTGGAAGGGTGTTGAACAAATACTTTCCCTTTGGTCTTCACTCTGGAAAAGGAGAACATAAGTACAGAATTCAGGAAAAGGGACTGTGAGGAACTTACAGAGTTTTACTTAGAAAATGGGGCTCGTATTAGAGACTCTGTCAGGCTTTTAAAAAAGGCAAATCCCCTGGCCTAGATGAACTGCATTCCAGGCTGCTGTGGGAGGTGAGGCAGGAAATTGCAGGGGCTCTGACACACATTGTTAATTCTCTCTGGCCAAGGGGGAAGTGTCAGAGGACTGGAGGATAGCTAATATGGTTCCACTTTTTAAGAAAGATGGTAGCAATGAACCAGGAAATTAGAGACCAGTGAGTCTCACATCAGTGACAGGGAAACTATTGGAGAAAATTGTGAAAGAGTTAATTAATACCCACTTGGAAAGGTATGGGTTAATTTGGGATAGTCAGCATGGCCTTGTCACAGGGAGGTCATCTCTAACAACATTATTAGAATTTTTTTTTAAATGTAGTCAAGTGTATGGATGAAGGACATTCAATTGATGTAATTTAAATGGATTTTAGTAAAACGTTTGACAAGGTCCCACAAGGGAGACTGATTGAGAAGGTTAAAGTGTGTGGAATTCAGGGAAACTTGGTGAGATGGATTAGAAACTGACTTAGTAAGAGGACACAAAGGGTAGTGGGAAAAGGCTGTTTGAGTGACTGGAGAGCGCTTGGCTGTGTTGTTCCACCAGGATCAGTACTGGGACCCTTAGTGTTTGCTATGGACATAAATGGTATGGGTGAAAATGTGGGGGGAATGTTAAACAAATTTGCAGATGACACCAAGATTTGGTGGGTGATTAATAATGAAGAAGATGATTGCAGATTATAGAAAGATATAGATGGGTTGGTCAGATGGGCAGAGCAGTGGCAGATGGTATTTAACCCTGATAAATGCGAGGTGATGCACTTTGGAAGAAGAAACAAGATGAGGGAGTATTTAGTGAATGGCAGGACACTGGGCAACTTAGAGGAAAAGAGGGATCTTGGGGTAATTATTCACAGTTAACCGAAATTTGCAGAGCAAGCAAATAGGATAGTTAAGAAGGCAAGTGAGATATTTGCTTTTATCAGTTCATAGAGTATAAGAGCAAGGAGGTAATGTTGGAGTTTTACAGAGCATTGGTCAGGCCAATGGAGTACTGTGTGCAGTTCTGGTCACCTCACTACAGGATGGATGTGATAGCACTGGAGGGGGTACAGAGGAAGTTCACCAGGATGTTGCCTGAGATGGTGAAATTGAGCGACAAGGAGAGACTGGATGGATTTGGATTGTTTTCTCTGGAGCAGCAAAGACTGACAGGGATCAAGATTGAGGTGTATAACCTTATGATGGATATGGATACGGTAAATACAGAGCAGCTGTTTCCTTTGGTTGAGGGGTCCAACACAGGAGGGCATAGTTTTAGGATAGGGGACAGGAGATTCAGAGGCGATGTTTTTCACTCAGTGGGTGGTGGGAATCTGGAATGCAGTGCCTGAGAAGGTAGTGGAGGCTGGAAACCACATAACCTTTAAAAATATTTGAATGAGCACTTCAAATATCATAACATTCAAAGATATGGGACAAATGCAGGAATTTGGGATTAGCCACCTTTAATGGTAGTTATGTCAGTGCAAACTCAATAGGTGGAAGGGCCTTTTCTGCACTGTATGTATCTATGAATCTTTTATTTTAAATTACTGAGTTGAAAAAATCTGTAGGAGTAATAGGAATGGTTCTAGATTGTATCTGTCTTTGCAATAACATATCAACATTGTAAGAGTCTCCTTGAGAGTTAAATGGGTGAGGTGTGCTGACTCAATATTTTGAAAAGAAAATGTGGGGTAACTGAATTAACTGTAATAAATAGATGCAACATTTACAATATCGTCTTGTTCCCAAACAAACTGTTACAGTGGTGCTACTTTCAGTAGCTGTACATTTTAATAAATGGGTGGAGATGGTGGCATAGTGGTAATGTTATTGACCTAGTCATTTTAACCCCATTCTGATGTTCTGGAGACATGGGTTTGAGTCCCAACATGATAAAATGTTAAAATTAATAAACAGCTGGAAGTAAAGGCAAATGTAATGTTGACCATGCAGCCACTGTCAATTAACGTAGAACAGCACAGCACAGGAACGGGCCCTTCAGCCCACGATGTTGATGCCAAACTAAACTAATCCTTCTGCCTGCCTTTGGTCCATATCCCTTCATTCCTTGCATGTTCATGTGCTTAACTAAAAGTCCCTTAAATATCCCATCGTTTCTGCCTCCACCACCATCCTGCCAGCTTGTTCCACACTCCTACCGCTCTCTGCTCCTCACATCTCCTTTGAACTTGCCCCCTCTTACCTTAAATCTGTGTCCCCTACTTTTAGATATTTCAACTCGAAAAATATTTTGACCATCATTGACTATCTATGCATCTCATAATTTTATAGACTTCTATCAAGTCTCCCCTCAGCCTCTGCTGCTCCATAAAAAAACAACCCCAATGTTTCTAGCCTCTCCTTACAGTTCATCCCCTCTAATCCAGGCAGCATCCTGGTAAGCCTCTTCTATACCCTGTCCAAAGCCGCCACATCCTTCCTGTAATGTGGTGATCAGAATTGAATGCAATACTCTCATTGTGGCCCAAGCAAAGACTTTATAAAGCTGCAACATGCCATCCTGACTCATGTGTTCAATTCTCTGACCAATAGAGGCAAGCATGCCACACACCTTCCTATCTACTTGCTATCACTTTCAGGGAGCTATGGATTTGAACCCCAGGATCCCTCTGTACATCAATGTTGTTCAGGATCCTGCCATTAACTGTATACTTTCCCTTGACATTTAATCTCTCAAAGTACAGCATCTCACACTTACCCAGGTTACGGGGAGAATGCGGGTAAGTGGAGTTGAAATGCCCATCAGCCATGATTGAATGGTGGAGTGGACTCGATGGGCCGAATGGCCTTACTTCCGCTCCTATGTCTTATGGTCTTATAGTCTAAACTCCATCTGCCACTTCGCTGCCTATATCTGCAACTGATCCATATCCCATTGTATCCTTTGACAAGCTTCTACACTATACACAACTCCACTGATCTTTGTAATGTCTGCAAACTTACTAAACCACCCAATTGCATTTTCATATTTATATATGAATAGTTATTTATAGTTAGTTAGTTATTTATATATATCACTGACAGCAGAGGTCCCAGTATGGATCCTTGCGGAACAGCACTAGTCACGAACATTCATCCAGAATAGCTTTCCAACTACCGATGTGAGAGTCACAGATATCTCAATTTCCTGGATTATCTCAATTTCCCTTCTTGAACAAGGGAACAACATTAGCTATTTGCCAGTCCTCTGTGATTTCTCCAGTGGCTAACAAGGATACAAAGATCTTGGTCAAGGCCCCAGCAATCCCTTCTCTTGCCTCTGTCATAACCTAGAATTGATACTATTGGGCCCTGAAGATTTACCTACCTTAACACTCTTCAAGCATTGATCTCAAAATGCTCTAGCATATAAGCATGCTTCACACAAATCTCACTATCCTCCATCAACTTCTCCTGGGTTATTTCTAATGCAAACTCATTTAGGATCTCACCCACATCCTGTCTCCAATCACAAATTCTCTCCTTTATTTTGAGTAATCCTACCTTCTCCCTTACTATACCCTTGTTTTTAATATATGTAAAGAAAGCCTTAGGATTCTTTTTAAGCCTTCTTGCCAAGGTCATTTCATGGCCCCCTTCTTGCTCTCTTAATTCCCTGCTTGAATTATTTCCCACTCTCTTTATATTCATCACGGGCCCTTTCCGATTTTAGCTTTCTAATCCTTAAATATACTCCTTTTACCCTTTTGACTAAATTCACAACCTCCTTCCCTTTCCTTGCCATCCTCCTTACTGGAACATGCTGTTCCTGGACTCTCACCAGCAGATCTTAAAACAATTCTCACATGTCAAATGTGGACTTGCCTTATAACATCTCCTAATAAACACTCCCTAGCTCCTACCTAATAACGACGTTGTTTGCCTCCCCCAGTAGTACTTTCCTACAAGATCCTGATTGATCCTGATTCATAGCTGTCTTAAAATTTAAGGAGTTGTGATCACTGTCTTCAAAGTACTGTCCCATTCAGTCACTTGGCCAGGCTATTAGCCAATACAAGGTCCAGTGTGGCCCCTGCTCTGCTCTCCTCTTGGATGCACTTAACAAATTCTGCCCCATTTAAGCGTCTTGCTCTAAAGGTGGGCTAATCAATATTGGGGGATTTAAAGTCATTATTGTCATTAGAAACCCATTCGCTTTACTAATGTCATTTACGGAAAGAAATCTATCATCTTCAGCTGGTCTGGCCTACAGATGATTCCAGACAGACAGCAATATGGTTGACTCTAAATTGCCCTCTGTGCAATGAGAGATGTACAATAAATGCTGGCTGCTAGACAGCATCTCATAAAAAAACTCTTCAAACCCTGGCTGATTGAGTAGAAGCTGGATTGTTCACCCTCCTGCCTAAATGAAGTGAGAGGTGAGTGGGGAGCTGAGTCTTCATAAGAAAATCCTTCTGGTCATCACACATACAAAAAATATAAGCTATCATTTGAAAAATTGGAGGTGTAGTTAACATCAAGGAAGATTATCTCAGAGTACAATGGGACCTTGATCAGATCAGCCAATGGGCAGAAGAACGGAAGATTGAGTTTAGATAAATGTGTGGTGCTGCATTTTGGAAAGGCAAATCAGGGCAGGAGTTATACAGTTAATGGTAAGATCCTGCGGGATGTTGCTGAACAAAGAGACTGACAAGTGCAGACTCATAGTTCTTTGGAAGTAGAGATGATACGAAGATTGGTGGAGTTCTGGATAGTGAGGAGGGCTGTTGTCGGCTGCAAAGGGACTTAGAAAAGATGCAGAGCTGGGCTGAGGAGTGGCAGATGGAGTTCAACCCTGCCAAGTGTGAGGTTGTCCATTTTGGAAGGACAAATAAGAATGCGGAATACAGGGTTAACGGTCGGGTGGAGGAGCAGAGGGATCTTGGGGTCTATGTTCATAGATCTTTGAAAGTTGCCACTCAGGTGGATAGAGCTTGTAAGAAGGCCTATGGTGTATTAGCTTTCATTAGCAGAGGGATTGCATTCAAGAGTCGTGAAGTGATGTTACAGCTGTACAGGACTTTGGTTAGGCCACATTTGGAGTACTGTGTGCAGTTCTGGTCGCCTCACTTTAGGAAAGATGTGGAAGCTTTGGAGAGGGTGCAGAGAAGATTTACCAGGATGTTGCCTGGAATGGAGAATAGGTCGTACGAGGATAGGTTGAGCGTGCTAGGCCTTTTCTCATTGGAACGGAGAAGGATGAGGGGTGACTTGATAGAGGTGTATAAGATGGATAGAGGTGTATAAGATGATCAGGGGAATAGATAGAGTAGACAATCAGAAACTTTTTCCCTGGGTACTACAGAGTGTTACAAGGGGACATAAATTTAAGGTGAAGGGTGGAAGGTATAGGGGAGATGTCAGGGGTAGGTTCTTTACCCAGAGAGTGGTGGGGGCATGGAATGTGCTGCCTGTGGGAGTGGCAGAGTCAGAATCATTGGCGAACTTTAAGTGGCAATTGGATAGGTACATGGATGGGTGCTTAAGCTAGGACAAATGTTCGGCACAACATCGTGGGCCGAAGGGCCTATTCTGTGCTGTATTGTTCTATGTTCTATGTTCTAGAGTCCCAGATAATCAGAATAAAGAAGAAGGTATTCAGTATGCTTATCTTTACTGGTTAGTGCATTGAGTATAAGAGTTGGGAGGTCATGTTGCGGCTGTACAGGACATTAGAGGGGTAAACTCAATGGGCTGAATGGCTTGTTTCTACACTGTTGGGTCTCTATGATCATGAAATGTTGGCTTCTCTGACAAGGCCAACATTGCTGCTCATCTTTAATTAAATCTTGTTGAACTAAATGGCTTTCTAGACCATTCACATGTAGGCATGTTAATGTCGGCATAGAGTCACTTTCTTCTCTAAAAGACATTAATGAACCAAACTGGTTTTTGCAACAATTGATAATAGCTGAAATGGTCGCTGTTTCTGAGATTAGCGTTCAATTCCAGATGAATTAATTAAATGAATTGTATTAATTGAAGTTCCACCAACTACCACGATCATTAGCCTGAACCTCAGGTCAATTAGTCCAGTGACATTAGCCTTTGCACCATTGTTTTCTCTCATGAAAAATGCTAAATTATTATTTGCTTTCCTAATTCCTTATTGTACCTGCATATTAATTTTATGATTCATGTACAAGGGCACCAAAATCCTTTTGAATACCAACATTTACCAGTCACCCACGTTGTGAAAAAAGAATTTTTCTATTCTTCCGAGCTAAGGAGATAATCTCACATTTCCCAACAATGGAACTTTGACTGACGTTGACTGTTGTACAGGGCAGGAAGCCTGAAAGGGTTAACTTAGATGTTGTGGATTATCTCCAACCACTGATGTGGAAGTGAATATATCTGGGAGGTGTTAGATTTTTCTTAGTAGTTTTTCAGTGCTACAATCTACAACTACTTGGCATTGATCCAGGATACAGTGTCACTTACCTTGTAATGTAATTAACTAGTCTTAAACTAATGTAACCTGTTACCTTACTATTATGTCAAGAAATTACTTCTTGTTACTCAAATATGAGCCTTTTCTGCCAAACATCTTCACGACTTTATACCAATAAGCCCCATACTACAACAACAACCTTTCTGTCCTCTGGTTGCTGCTGTGTTTAAATGTTGCTCTCTCCAAGCTTGGGGAACAGCATTTCACCTTTCAACTGGAGACTTTATAGTCTTCTGAACTTGACATTGATTTAACAATGTTAGATCACAACCTCTCCACCCATTTATTTTGCTGCTTTTGTTTCTCGCTGTATATTGTTTTGCTGCTTTTGTTTTTCTCAGTTAAACACCAGGTTATAGTCCAACAGGTTTAATTGGAAGCACTAGCTTTCGGAACACTGTCCTTCATCAGGTGGTTGTGGAGTATATTTTTCTCTGTATGTCTCATTTAATTTTCTTTGTTTTTGGTGCACCTATTTAGCATTCCATAATTTACATCTCTTCCAGACACATCTTTTGTTTAACTTATCCCTTTGCCACGACCTTCGGCTTTGCAGCATTAACTATTTTATTATTTAATATTACCTCTACCCTATCTCAGAGTTTCCTTCCATTCCCACCTCCCCACTTTCACTTGCTCAAAGCCTATTTCATTTTGACTTATCCCCAGATCTTAATGAAAGGGCACATACTTGAAATTGTAACTCTTTATTCCTCCATAGATGCTGCCAGTTAGCTTTTTTCAGTATTTTATTTTAATTTCTGATTTGGAGCACCTACAGCGTTTCTGTTTTGCTCTAGTTTATGATTTTTTTAGCATTTAGTTTCCACATAATGTTTCAATCAATTCAGCCGGGATTGCGAATGAGTCACTTGGGAAATCATAATCTTTTAATGTTCCAAATAACTGTGCTACTTAGCTACAGCTAAGATCTTTTAGTTACGCATGATTTTAACTGAACCTTACTGTCAAAAATCAAAATAGCTGTCATTGGAGCAGTGACAGCTGCATTATTAAATTTGCAAAAGTGGGAAGTTGGGAATTCACTAGAGGTTGAAAAATGTGGCACTGGAAAAGCACAGCAGGTCAGGCAGCATCCGAGGAGCATTCCTGATGAAGGGGTTATGCCCGAAACGTTGCTTCTCGGATGCTGCCTGATCTGCTGTGTTTTTCCAGCACCACACATTTTGACTCTGATCTCCTGCGTCTGCAGTCCTCACTTTTTCCAATTCACTAGAGGTTTCTAACATCTCAATATAAATACAATCGAATAGAATGGAATATTCTTTATTGTCACATATAAAAGTACAGTAGTACATTGAAAAGTGTTTACAATGGCTGCCTTTAAGTATCTAAATACAAACCTTACAGAGTAAAAAGAATATAGATTAACATGAAACAGTGAAAAGGTCCAGAATGATACTAAGTGACCAGAAGCACTTAAGTTCCAGTCAGTGCCCCCAGGCCCCAGAGCACAAGGTCAGACTGCCTCCACGTGCCAACCTCCATCCAGGACTCGGTTCGCTGCCGCTCCAGGAATCGCCCATTTGTGCTGCTGCCGCCACTGAACCTGGCCCATGGCCGTGCTCGTGCTGCCATGGGGAGCGGATATCAACATCCTTTTAAATTCTCCACAGTTGTCCATTGACTTGAATAATGTGTAGAATGCCTTCAGACTGATGCTCACTCCTCTCTTCAAACTTTAAACATCACTGTTAATATTATCAGAATACACTAAAAAAAGGGTTGGATTTTATAGATGTGCAATAATTAGCATCTTCTGTGCAGTTGACATGCCTAAACATATGAGGTATAAGAATTACAATTGTGATGCTTTTACTGCAAGTTTCACAACATTTAGTCAGAAGGATGATTGAGTCAAACAGAAACCTATCATAGGGCTTAAGATTTCCAAATCAAGACATGAAGAAGATCACACAATCAGAGCTCATGTTTGGATGCCATAGAGTTCCTCAGTGTAGGGATGCACTCAGAGACCTATGGTATCGGTTGACAAAGCCACAACTATCAATTATATGTTAAGTTGCTCCTGAAGTTAACTAGTACAATTCCTCCTGATTGTCCAAACTGGACCCATTCAACTCTAAGTTGCTAAAGTTGAGTGGGATGAAGTTCAACAGTGAATCAGGTTGTCAGAGCAAGGGTATTCACCGGCGTGCCAAATTTCCTCAGCTGCTTGATGACGAAAAGACGCTGTTGGGTCTTTGTAGCATGTGTATCCACATGAAGAGTCCAAGAAAGCTTGTTGTGGATGACCACTCTCAGGAGCTTGATACTCTCCACTCGTTCCACCTTTGTGCTGTTAATTCGTGTAGTGGGGGGACACGAATAACATCCCTCCGAAAGTCAGTAATGAGTTCCTTGGCTTTGCTGGCATTGAGAGCTAGGTTGTTCTCAGTGCACCATTTTTCCAGGTATTCCACCTCCCGTCTGTAGTCTGTTTTGTCGCCATCTGAGATTCGACTGACTATGGTGGTATCATCAGCGAACTTGTAAATGGCATTAGTCTGGTATTTGGCGACGCAGTCATGGGTATACAGTGAGTACAGTAGGGGGCTGAGTATGCACCCCTTGGGGGGCTCCAGTGTTGAGTGTTAGTGAGGATGAAATATTATCCCCAATCTTCACCGATTGTGGCCCATGGGTCAGGAAACTGAGGATTTGCAGAGATTTGCAGAGAGTGGGGCTTAGTCCAAGATCACTAAGTTTAGTAATCAGTCTCGAGGGGATAATAGTGTTGAAGGCTGAACTGTAGTCAATGAGTAGGATTCTTACATAGCTGTTCTTGGTGTCAAGGTGTCCTAGGGAGGAATGAAGGGCAAGTGATATGGCATCTAATGTGGATCTGTTGATCCGATATGCAAATTGGAGTGGGTCAAGAGTAGTGGGGAGGCTGGAGTTGATTAATTTCTGGATTAGTGGTGCTGGAAGAGCACAGCAGTTCAGACAGCATCCAAGGAGCTTTGAAATCGACGTTTCGGGCAAAAGCCCTTCATCTATTCCTGATGAAGGGCTTTTGCCCGAAACGTTGATTTCAAAGCTCCTTGGATGCTGCCTGAACTGCTGTGCTCTTCCAGCACCACTAATCCAGAATCTGGTTTCCAGCATCTGCAGTCATTGTTTTTACCTGGAGTTGATTAATGCCATGACCAGCCTTTCAAAACACTTCATGACCACCAAGGTTCGGGCCACTGAGCGATAGTCATTGAGACATGCTGTATGAGCCTTCTTCGGCACAGGGATGATGTTGGTCCAGTGGCCTGCTGCAGGGAGAGGTTGAAGATGTCCAAGAAGACCTCTGTCAGTTGATCTGCTTATGCTCTGAGTGCACAGCCTGGTACTCAATCTGGTCCCATTGCTTTCCTTGGATTCACATGAAGGAAAACTGATCTGACCTCTGATGCAGTGACTGTTGGGATAGGTTCATCAGGACTTGTCTGAATAGGTGTTACCTCTCCGCCGAAATTCTGCTCAAAGAGAGCATGAAAGGCATTGAGATAATCTGGGAGGGATATGTCGTCATGTGCTATCTTGCAGTCTTTCATTTTAGAACCTGTGATATCATTTAGTCCTTGCCATAGCCGCCGGGTGTTAGTCTGGGCCTCTAGTTTGGACCGATATTGGTCCTTGGATGTCTTTATGGTTCTACGAAGGTCATACTTGGATTCTTTATATTTGAGTGGGTCTCCTCATCTGAAGGCTTCACACCTGGTTTTTAGCAGGTTCTGTATGTCCTGATTCATCCACGGTTTGTTCTATGTTCTATTTCTATATATATGTTTCCTGTTGGGGAATACCCGGATTGACTTCCTCGGTTTGCCATCCTCCACACACTTGCTGATAAAGTCTGTGACGGTTGTGGCATACTCATCCAAGGTACCTACGGACTGTTTGAACACGGGTCAATCAGCCGATTCCAGACAGCACCAGAGTTGATCCTCTTCCAACCAGCACTGGACCTGTATCCGCGAGGGGGTCTCCAGCCTGAGTTTTTGCCTGTAAGCCGGGAGAAGAAGCACGGCGTTGTGGTCGGAGTTCCCGAAATGAGGGTGGGGAATGGAGTGTTAGATATCCTTCACAGTGGTGTATTAGTGGTCTAAAATGGTTTGGATCCCTGGTGGGGCAGGTAGCTCCAAAATCACAAAAAAATTCAAGGAACTGTGGGTGCTAGAAATTAGAAACAAAACCAAAACAGGAATTGCTGGAAAAAACAGCAGGTCTGGCAGCATTTTAAAGAAATCATTTGTGGGATATGGGCAGCGCTGGCTAGCCAGCATTTATTGCCCATCCCTAGTTGCCTTTGAGAAGGTGGTGGTGACCTGCCTTATTGAACCAGGGCAATCCATGTGCTTTGGGTTGACTCATAATGCCAGCAGGGAAGGAATTCCAGAATTTTGACCCAGCGACAGTGACGGAACTGCATGTAGTTCCAAGTCAAGATGGTGAGTGGCCTGAAGGAGAACTTGCAAGGGGTAGTGTTCCCATCTATTTGCTGCCCTTGTCCTTCTAGGTGAAAGTGGTCATGCATTTGGAAGGTGCTGTCTGAGGATCTTTGGTGAATTTCTGTAGTGCATCTTGTAGATAGCAAACATCACTATGTGTCAGTGGTGGAGGGAGCACATGTCTGTGGATGTAGTGCCAATCAAGGGGGCTGATCTGTTCTGGATGATGTCAACCTTCTTGTTTAATATTGCAACTGCCCCCATCCACACATAAATAGAAAGCGGCACATAACACTAGTGCTTCACCGGAGGCTCACTGATGATATTACTGAGGATGGTGATGACATGTCTGAAACCGAACCTTCCAGGTCAGTGAGCAAACTCATATCCAGTGTGACTTGAGCTACAAATCTTCTCAAAATTTGCTAAGCAAATAGATAAGATCAAAGTAGAAAGGATGTTCCACTGGTGGATGAAATTTAGACAAGAGGGCCTAGCCTCAAAATTAGGATGAGCAGATCTATTAAACTGAATTGAGAAAGAACTTCTTCACCCAGAGGGTTGTGAATCTGTGGAATTCCCTGCCAGCTGCGCCTACCTCTTCGTCAGCTATGTTGAACAGTCCCTCTTCAGCACCAACACAGGCACTGTGCCCAAACCCTTCTGCTGTTACATCAATGACTGCATCGGTGCAGCATCCTGCACCCAGGCTGAACTTGAGCAGCTCAACAACTTTGCCCACAACTTCCACTATGTCCTCAAATACACTTGGTCCATCTTGCACACATTCCTCCCATTTCTTAACCACTCAATTTCCATCACCAACGACAGTCTCCAGACAGACGTGTACTACAAACCCACTGACTCCCTTAACTACCAGGACTACACCTCCTCCCCCCAGTACCCTGCAAGAACTCGCAATTCCTCCACCTCCACCGCATCTGCTTGGATGAGGAGGCATTCCACTCCCAAGCATCCCAGATGTCCAGCCATTTCAAACAACATGCTTTTCTGTCATCCACACAACCCTCTACCACACCACCTCCAATGCCCGATCCACTGCTCTAAACCTCTCCTCCAAATGCAATAAAGTCAGAGACTCCTTGTCCTCACCTACCACCCCACCAGTCTCCACATCCAACGCATCATCCATCATCCTTAAACACATCCATCAACTCCAACTGGACCCACCACCAAGAACATCTTCACCTCCCCATCCCTCTCTGCCTTCCGCAAGGACCATTCTCTTTGACAGTCCTTGGTTTGTGCCACTGTCCCCACCAATACTCCTGAACCACCACATACCTTCCCCTTCAACTGGAAAAGATATAAAACCTGCCAGTCCACCAACTCCCTTACCTCCATCCAGGGCCAAAACAGTCCTTCCAGGTGAGACAGAAGTTCACTTACCTCTCTTCCAACCTAGTTTACTGCATAAGGTGCTCCCGATATGGTCTTCTCTACATCAGGGAAACCAAACGTAAACTGAGGGAACAGTTCGCTAAGCATCTCAGCCAGGCCCTTAGGAGCCGACCGGACCTCCCAGTCACCATCCAATTTAATTCCCCTTCCCATTCTCCTTCTGGCATGACCATCCTTGGCCTCCTCCATTGCCACAGTGAACCAAACTGCAAGTTGGAGGAACAACACCTCATTTTCCACCTGTGCAGCCTACAGCTCGAAGGACTCAACATTGAGTTCTCCAATTTCAAATTACATCCCTTCCCAGCCCCCTGACTCACTACTCAGCCCCACCCCCTACCTTGCACTTCTCCCAGCCACCAACCATATTCATTCCTCCCATTGACCAACCAGGTTGTACCCTCTGCCTGTCTTCACCTATCCCCATCTCACCAACCTGCCCTCGCCACCCCCTTTATCTGCAGCTCCCCCTACACCCACCTGCAGTCCTGATGAAGGGTTATATGCGAAACGCCAACTTCTTTACATCCTGATGCTGCCTGGCTTGCTGTGTTCTTCCAGCCTCCTGCCTGTCTACAGTGAAGTAGTTGAGGCTTCCTCAATAAATGTTTTTAAAGATAAGCTAGGTGATTTTTTAAATAGTAAAGAAATTAATGGTTATGGTGAGAGGGTGGGTAAGTGGAGCTAAGGCCACAAAAAGATCAGCCATTGACCTAATGGTGGAGTAACTTGAAGGGCCAGATGGCCAACTCCTTATTCTCTCTCATTTTTATGTTCTTATGTAATGGAGGCTGTATAGGCTAAAACGTTTTCACCGGAGCTGAGGGGGCTGAGGGGTGACCTTATAGAGGTTTAGAAAATCATGAGGGGGATAGATAAGGTGAATGGCAGACGTTTTTTTCCTCCCATTGACCAACCAGGTTGTACCCTCTGCCTGTCTTCACCTATCCCCATCTTAATCCCCTGCCCCCCCCACCCCTTTTATCTGCAGCTCCCCCTACACCCACCCGGATAGGAGATTTCAAGACAAGGGGGCATATTTACAGGGTGAGCAGAGAAAGATTTTAAAAAGACATGAGAGGCAACAGAGAGTGGTTCGTGTGTAGAATGAACTTCCAGAGAAAGTGGCAGATGTGGGTACAATTACAATGTTTAAATGACAGTTGGATAAGTACATAAATAAGAAATATTTGGAGGGATATGGGCCAAGCGCAGCTAGGTGGAAGGAGCACAAGGAGGTTGAACAATTCATCAACATCATGAACACTTTCCACCCTGACCTCAAGTTCACCTGGATCGAACACCTCCCTTCCCTTCCTGGACTTAGGTTTCTTTAGGTTTCTTTGGGTTGGTTATGTCATTTCCTGTGTTAGTGATGTCATTTCCTGTTCTTTTTCTCAGAGGATGGTAGATGGGGACCAAATCGATGTGTTTGTTGATATACTTCCGGGTATTCAATAAACACAGTCTGCTGATTTCTCAGCAACAAACCCAAACAAGAACACAAAATGTGCCCAGAAACTCTAGCCACTTTACCCCACATCAAATACATCTCTGAAATGACTGCCAGACTACTCAGACTTTTTTGCATCATGGTAGCCCACAAACCCACAAACACAATAAAACAGCAGGTCATGAACTTGAAAGGCCCTATACAGACAACAAGCAAAACGAATGTCATTATAAAATACCTTGCAAGGACTGTAACAAACACTACGTTGGACCAACAGGCTGAAAACTAGCCACCAGGATTCATGAACATCAACTTGCCACAAAAAGACATGATCCATTATTACTGGTATCCTTACATACAGACAAGAAGGGACACCACTTTGACTGGGACAACACATCCATCCTAGGACAAGCCAAACAGAGGCACACATGAGAATTCCTAGAAGCATGGCATTCCAACCGGAACTCTACCAACAAACACATCGAATTAGACCTCATCTACCACCCCCTGAGAAAAAGAACAGGAAATGATGTCACCAAGCACCCAAAGAAACCTAAATACACAAACAAAAGCAGATCAGAACACCAGCGCTTCACCAGAGGCTCACTGATGATGTTACCGAGTATAGTGATGAAACATCTGAAACCGTACCTTCCAGCTCAGTAAGCAAACTTATCTATTCGCTTCATAATTTTACATGTTTCTTTAGGATTCCCCCCTCCCCCCATTCTTTTAAATTCCAATGAATATAATCCCAATTTACTCAGTCTGTCCTCGTCAGCCAAAACCATCAACTCCAGAATCAATCTAGTGAACTTCCTCTGCACCCGCTCTCGTGCCACTACGTCCGTTTTCAAGTAAGGAGACCAAAACAGTCAGCACAGTGGCTCAGTGGTTAGCATGGCTGCCTGACAGCGCCAGGGACCCCTGTTTGATTCCAGCCTCGGGCAAATGTCTGTCTGTGTGGAATATGCGCATTCTCCCCGTGTCTGTGTGGGTTTCCTCCGGTTGCTCCGCTTTCCTCCCACAGTCCAATGATGTGCAGGTTAAGTGAACTGGACATGCTAAATTGCCCCATAGCATTCCGAGATGTGTAGGCTGGGGTGCATTAGTCTGGGGAAATGTAAAGTAATAGGGGAATAGGTCTGGATGGGATATTCTTCAGAGGGTAGGTGTGGACTCATTGGGCCTAATGGCCTGTTTCCACACTGTAGGGATTCTATTCCATTCTAAAACCAGAGTGGTGGGTGGGTGGAATGCACTGCCAGCAGTGGTAGTAGAATCAGATACATTAGGGACATTTAACCAACTCTTGGATAGGCACATGGAAGATAGTACAACAAATGGTATGTGGGTTAGTCTGATCTTAGAATAGGATAAAAGGCACAACATTGAGGGCCGAAGGGCCTGTACTGTGCTGTACTATTCTATGTTCGTCATTTATGTTCAACTACTTTTCATCACTTATATAAATGATTTGGATGTGAGTATAAGAGGTATAGTTAGTAAGTTTGCAGATGACACCAAAATTGGAGGTGTAGTGGACAGCGAAAAAGGTTACCTCAGATTACAACAGGATCTTGATCAGATAGGCCAAAGAGCTAAGAAGTGGCAGATGGAGTTTAATTTAGATAAATGTGAAGTGCTGCATTTTGGGAAAGCAAATCTTACCAGGACGTATACACTTAATGGTAAGGTCCTAGGGAGTATTGGTGAACAAAGAGACCTTGGAGTGCAGGTTCATAGCTCCTTGAAAGTGGAGTCGCAGGTAGATAAGATAATGAAGAAGGCATTTGGTATGCTTTCCTTTATTGGTCAGAGTATTGAGTACAGGAGTTGTGAGATCAAGTTGCAGCTGTACAGGACATTGATTAGGCCACTGTTGGAATACTGGCTTCGTCTGGAAGTTCACTGAAGATGTTACCTAGTATGGTGACGGAACGTCTGAAAATGAACCTTCCAGCTCAACGAGCAAACCTGCATTCAGAATATTGCCTGCAATTCTGGTCTCCTTCCTATTGGAAGGATATTATGAAACTTGAAAGTGTTCAGAAAAGATTTACAAGAATGTTGCCAGGGTTGGAGGATTTGAGCTATAGGGAGAAGTTGAATAGGCTAGGGCTATTTTCCCTGTAGCGGCGGAGGCTGAGTGGTGACCTTGTAGGAGTTTATAAAATCATGAGGGGCACGGATAGGATAAATAGACAAAGTCTCTTCCCTGGGGTGGAGAAGTCCAGAACTAGAGGGCATAGGTTTAGGGTGAGAGAGAAAAGAGACCTAAGGGGTGACCTTTTAATACAGAGGGTGGTACGTGTATGGAATGAGCTGCCAGAGGAAGTGGTGGATTGCAACATTTAAAAGGCATGTGGATGGGTATATGAATAGGAAGGGTTTGGCAGGATATGGGCAAGGTGCTGGCAGGTGGGACTAGATTGGGTTGTCATATCTGGTTAGCATGGACACATTGGACCAAAGGGTCTATTTCCATGCTGTACATCTCTATGACTCTATGTTCTAAAACTGCATGCAGTACTCCAGATGTGGCCTCACCAGTATCTTGTACAACTGCACCATTACCTCCCTGCTTTTAAACTCAATCCCTCAATTCCATTTGCCTTCTTAATTACTGGTTGCACCTGCAGACCAACCCTCTGTGATTCATGCACAAGGACACCCAGGTCCCTTTGCACAGCAGCATGCTGCAATTTTTTACCATTCAAATAATATTCTTATAGATGTTTATAAAATCATGAGGGGCATGGATAGAGTGAATAGACAAGGCATACGATGTGTTCGCTTTTATTGGTAGAGGGATTGGGTTTTGGAGCCATGAGATCATGCTGCAGCTGTACAAAACTGTGATGCGGCCACATTTGGAGTATTGAGTCCAGTTCTGGTCACCGCATTATAGGAAGAATGTGGAAGCTTTGGAAAGGGTTCAGAGAATATTTAATAGGATGTTGCCTGGTATGGAGGGAAGGTCTTACGAGGAAAGGCTGAGGGACTTGAGGCTGTTTTCATTGGAGAGAAGAAGGTTGAGAGGTGATTTAATTGAGACATATCACATAATCAGAGGGTTAGATAGGTTGGACAGTAAAAGCCTTTTTCCTCAGACAGCAATGGCTAGCATGAGTGGACGTTGCTTTAAATTGAGGAGTGATAGATATAGGACAGATGTCAGAGGTATCATCTTTACTCAGAGAGTAGTAGGGGCGTGGAATGCAATGCCTGCAACAATAGCAGATTCAGCAACTTTAAGGGCATTTAAGACCATAAGACCATAAGACACAGGAGTGGAAGTAAGACCATTCGGCCCATCGAGTCCACTCTGCCATTCAGTCATGGCTGATGGGCATTTCAACTCCACTTACCCGCATTCTCCCTGTAGCCCTTAATTCCTTGTGACATCAAGAATTTATCAATCTCTGCCTTGAAGACATTTAGCGTCCCGGCCTCCACCGCACTCTGCGGCAATGAATTCCACAGGCCCACCATTCTCTGGCTGAAGAAATGTCTCCGCATTTCTGTTCTGAATTTACCCCCCTCTAATTCTAAGGCTGTGTCCACGGGTCCTACTCTCCTCGCCTAACAGAAACAATTTCCTAGCGTCCACCCTTTCCAAGCCATATATTATCTTGTAAATTTCTATTAGATCTCCCCTTAATCTTCTAAACTCCAATGAATACAATCCCAGGATCCTCAGCCGTTCCTCGTATGTTAGACCTACCATTCCAGGGATCATTCGTGTGAATCTCCACTGGACACGCTCCAGTGCCAGTATATCCTTCCTGAGGTGTAGGGATCAAAACTGGACACAGTACTCCAAATGGGGCCTAACCAGAGCTTTATAAAATTTAAATGGTCATTGGATAGACAAATGAATGAGAATGGAATAGTGTAGGTTAGATGGGCTTCAGATTGGTTCCACAAGTCGGTGCAACATTGAGGATGCTAAAGGGCCTGTACTGCACTGTACTGTTCTATGTTCTATGTAGAACTGGAGGGCATAGGTTTAGGGTGCCAGGGGAAAGGTTTAAAGGGGCCTAAGGGGCAACTTTTTTGCGCAGTGGGTGGTGCGTGCATGGAATGAGCTGCCAGAGGAAGTGGTGGAGACTGGTAAAATTGCAGCATTTAAAAGGCATCTGGATGGGTACATGAATAGAAAGGGTTCAGAGGGATATGGGCCGGGTACTGGCAAATATAACTAGATTAATTTAGGATATCTCGTCAGCATGGACAAGTTGGACCGAAGAGTCTGTTTCCGTGCTGTATATCTCTATGACTCTAATAGTCCATTTTATTCCTACCAAAATGGATGACTTTACATTTATTAACATTGTACTCCATTTGCCAGACCTTTGCCCAATCACTTAAACCATCTGACATGGCGAGATGTCAGAGGTAGGTTATTTACGCAGAGAGTGGTGGGTGTGTGGAATGCACTGCCACTGGTGGTAGTAGAGTCAGAGACATTAGGGACATTTAAGCAACTGCTGGACAAGAAAATGGACGGCAGTAAATTGAGGGATGTGTAGGTTAGGTTGATCTTAAATTAAGATGAATGCTCGGCACAACATCGTGGGCTGAGGGGCTTATACTCGGCTTTATTGTTCTATTTTCTATGTTCTATATCTATGTCCCTTTGCACAGTTTCACAATTCTCTGCGCACTTTGCTCCACCACTCATTTTAGTGTCATCTGCAAACTTAGACACACTACACTTAGTCCCCAACTCCAAATCATCTGTGTAAATTGTGAACGATTTGTGGTCCCAACACTGATCCCTGAGGCACACCATTGGTTACTGATTTCCACCCAGAAAAGCACTCATTTATCCCTTTACATCCTGACAGTTAACCAATCTTCTATCCATGCTAATACATTGCCTGTAACACCTTGAATCTTTATCTTATGCAGCAACCTTTTGTGTAGCACCTTGTCGAATGCCTTTAGGAAATCTAGATACACCACATCTACTGAGTCTCCATTATCGACCGTGCTCATAATGTCTTCATAGAATTCCAGTAGGTTAGTTAAACATGACCATTCCCGACCACATCCTGGTAAATGTCTTTTCTGAACCGTCTCCAGTTTAACAATATAATTCCTCTAACAGGGCGACCAGAACTGGATACAGTATTCCAGAAGAGGCCTCACCAACATCCTATATAACCTCAACATGATGTCCCAACTCTTAGACTCAAAGGTCTGAGCAATGAGCGTGCTAAATGTCTCCTTAACTACCCTGTCATCATATCATGCAAACTTCAAAGAATTTGTTACCTACACCCCTAGATTTCTCTGTTCCATAACACGACCCAAGGGCCCACTTTTAATTTTATAAGTCCTGGGGTACAATTTTCATTCTTTAATGTCAGTACAATCGGCCAAGGTGAATATTTTATACTATGTACACTTAAGATCCATTCTGATTGTGGTAAATAGTCTTATACTACAAGGGTAATATAGTCAGGCTGGGCAGATGGACTGAACAGTGGCAAATAGAACTTAATCCTGAAAAGTCTGAGGTGAGTCATAGATCCTTGAAGGCAGCAGGCCAGGTTGATAAGGTGATTAAGAAGACAGAAGGGATTCTTGCCTTTATTAATCAAGGCATTGAATACAAGACCAAGTAGTTATGATGGAGCTGTATATAACATTTGGAGCTATTTCTAATGTTAGACCACAGCTGGATTACTGTGTGCAATTCTGGTCACCGCAGTATATGGAGGATGTGATTGCAGGAGAGAGGGTGCACAGGCAATTCACCAGGATGTTGCCTGGGATGGAGCAATTCAGCTAGGATGAGCAATTAGATAGACTGGGATTATTTTAATTGGAAGAGAGAAGGCTGAAGGGGGGACCTGATTTCAGTACAAAAGTTCTCAAGCAGATAGAGGGTAGATAGAGAAAAACATTTCCCGTTTGGTCAGCAATCATGGGACGCAGTTTATGGTAAGGAGCAGGAGTTTTAGAGGGCATTTGAGGAAAAGATGTTCACTCATAAGGTTGTGGCTTTGTGGAACTCACGACTTGCAAGCGCGGTAGAGGCAGGAGCATTTAAGACATTTAAGAACTATTTGGATAGCATACAAGGCTAGGGTTCAAGTGCTGGAAAGCGGGATTAGAATAGATGGATGTTTGATTGGTGATGTGAACACGAAGGGCCGAAGAGCTTCCTTCTGCACTCTAAAAGCTTAAACTTTCCCTGTGTCCACAGCTATAATGAAGTGCTAGTGGTTACAGATCTATTCGTACTCATGGCAGTGGTGAATCAATTTCATTTGGTAAATCAAGAGTATCACACACGATTAAAATGTGTTGGAATAAATGTTCTTTCCTATGGAATATTCTTATCAATCTACTGACTAGGCCCAGTGATATCGCTGGGGGAATGTACAGTGTGTGCCACTATATATGCAAATCCACTGCTCCATCTGCATTTTGCTTGCAGATGGAACAATTAGCATAACAATATAATTAAAACTCTCATTTATTAAATTAATCTTATTTCTGAGGAAATAGATAGTCAGACATCAATGTTATTACAATCCAATGATCATATTGAATATGTTATTTTCCACAATGATTTTAATGGATTATAGTCTTTCATTCATATTTTCTCGAACAGTAATGTGTGGCACGATATTGCAAACACATTCTCAAATCTTAGCTCTGTGCTATATCTGGAAATAGTACTTTTTTTAGTAAGTACAAATCTCTGAAGCCAAGCAATAGCCTCCACATTTACTGAATTTAAGTTGATTAGTCCATCCCTTTGACTGTAGAAGGGACTCTCTTTGGCATTGTTTGTGTCTCTCCACAATAATAGGGTTTGCAATAGGGCTCTGAGGGGTGAAGATTGGCTGCACAAGGTTCCTGGCCTGTCCTGAACCTGTTTAGCAAGGGTCACTTTTGCTACAGTAGTTAAAAACCTGCCATTTGACTGCTTAGATCTAGTCACAAGAAACTTTGTGGTGAACACAGCATATGGACTTTAGCTGTTCAAGAAGGCAGCTCACAACCACCTTCTCAAGAGCAAGGCAATAAATCCTGGCAAGCCAGTGATACCCACATCCCATGATTGAATTAATAACAATAAAACATTTCCCATTCCTTCATCCAATGATTACCTGATGTTGGACCTTGTTTAGGAAAGTCACTCTCACATCAGGCATCAAGGTGGAAAGCAATCTGCAGGTGTGTTGAACATGCATTATTTAGCAGCAATGAGGGGTTAGCACAGCTTGTTCCAAATAGTTGTGGGATTCTCCTGCTCCTCGGATGCTGCCTGACCTGCTGTGCTTTTCCAGCACCACACTCTTGACTCTGATCTCCAGCATCTGCAGTCCTCACTTTCCCCATTTTATCAGTTGGCATATGTATAATGGAGTGATGTTTGTGAGGTCAGGAAGCTCGGAAAGTGTTTAGAGCAGAGATTATTGTTGCATTCAATTGATTGTCAACTAAATGTGCATCTGAAGATCTTTGCTAGATAGTTGCACAGTACGCTGCAGAGGAGTACAATAGGGTAAGTGCTGAGATATTATGGAAACAGTGCACTACATAAACCCAGTAAATTTAATTTGTAAATTGTTTCAATTTTCACCTTTGCTATTTTTTTCAAATGTTCCTATAGGACAATGTTCTGTCTAGAACCCTCCCAAATGTGTTGGGTTAACAGAGTTAATATCATGTTGCTTAAAATGAAATTTATTAGAACATATTGAGTAAATTGCAACTGGAATTTTTACATCATGTCAACTTGTAGCAATTCTGCAACGCGTTGACTCTCAAAGTTACATATTCATCCTATTCACATGGTGGGGTGAAATCCAGAGGAAATAACTCCACAGAGGCTGGAATCCTGTCATTAATTCACCCTTTATTTAAACATGACACTGATCTATCTCCCTCAGAGCCAGCTCTCAGAGTGAACAGGATATCTGACCCTCCTGTTCTTTTTTTCATATATTTTATTGACCCTCCTGTTCTTATCTGTTAGCCAGGGCTCCCAGATTGGACCAGATTAACAGCCACAGTCAGGGAACTCATATTCTATGAGGTCCACCTGGCTGACCTCGTTACAATCACTAACCACAGTACAATAGTTCACCAAAATCAAGCATACATGCAAAGCCAATATCATCATTTTACCGCAACTTGTATTTATGCTGTCTGCACTTAGTAACCACCCCCCCCCCCCCATTCCCCAATGCTTTAATTTCCCCTGCAACAAAAATAGAAAGGGTCTTTTCAATTTCCACCCCTGTTCAGTTTCCTCAGGATCTCGTGTGTTTTAGTCAGATCACTTCTCATTATTCTAAATTCTGATGGGTAGAGGCCCAACCTTTTTAGACCTTCAGCAGACAAACCATTCTTCCCAGGAATGAATTGAGTGAATCTTCTTTGAACTGCCTCTAATGCAATTATATCTTTATCTCAAACAAGGAACAAAGGGGCACACTGTTAAATTGTAAATGCCATTCAGGAATAAAATCAGGAACACTTTCCCAAATGAATTAATGGTGGGTCAATTAAAAATTTCAAGAGGTCAATAGATTTATTCTGGGTAACTCTTTAAGGGATGTTTATCATAGTAAGTTAAATAGAGCTAAGACACAGATCAGCTATTAATTAAATGGTAAACCAGGCTGGAGGGACTGAATGGCCGATATTTCTGTGAAGCAGAGAATGGTACCACCCTGTTTTTAGACTTATGGAAACTGCTTCTTTCATGTATTTCATTATTAAGAAAATTGCTGCTATTTGTTTGCTGAATATATTTGTCATATCATAAAATACTGAATGATATCTTATACTTCAAGCACACATACCATGTGTGACTGAAGTGTTTAAGAATGGACTGAAAACTACTGTAGTGTTTTCCAGTACATTTTTCTCAAGAGGAAGAGGCCTAAAGACAGAATATTATTTTTCAGTAATATCATCGCGCAAACTCAATGGAACTGAGGTAAACACGAGTAAAGGCTTGTTTTCCATTCGGAGAAACCTTATCTGTACTTAGGAACAAGTACCAAGTATACATAGATTACTGTAGCCATCATGCAAGTGATATATCATTAATAGATTAAGAATGAAGGATTTCAGGAAAATGCAAGAAAGCATAGCTAAAATCACCATAATTTTTGGTACCTCCATAAGCAGTTTGTTTACAAATTTTTTTATAAATGGGAAATCTTAAATCAGTGCGATAGTACTTTACTATATTTACAATATCCGATATTTAATTGGACCTAACTTTCACTCCATCTGTGAAATTGACCTGCCTTCATATAGCCATCTGTAATTTAAAATAAAACTTCATGCTTTGAGCAGCGCTTAAGTGAAAATCCTTCTTTTCACACACTAATCTTTTTCCACATGTGAAGTTGTTCTTTTTGTAATTAGAAATTATTATTATTAGAGATTTTATTATTAACATCATATTGAAAAAAATTTAAATGTTTCAATTGCTGATCCCCAGTCCCCTTTCTGTCTCGTTGCCAAAAGGTGAACAGTTCACCTGAGTGGGTACCCTGCCAAGCATATCTGTCATTCAGTATAAACTCAGCAAGCCTGTTTTTGTCACTGAGTAATTAGTAGTTACTACTTAGATAAGAGATGTGAATTAAATTTTGTAGATTTTCTTTTTACTGATATTTTGATTCCATGACTCATTGACTTCTGAAAATTAAATACCCAGCCCTATAAATAAAACTTTCTTAATAGTACCTCTCAGTGTTCAGCATTTAACATTTGCTAGAGGCAACTTTGGAACAAATATTTTGCTGCTGCTTTCCCTGGTCTTCCTCTACTTGTACGTATTATAACTTAACCAACAAATTAAACTCTTAGAAGTGTTGCTTAATTTTAGAGTGAAGTTGAAGAAAACTGAGCTGTTTTTGAGCAGCATGGAAGAAGTTGTCTCAAATAATACAATGGCCTTACCTGCTTTGCTGCTGAGTTCCCACTGAAATCTGAGGCTGCTCTATGCACCAAACTCACTAAACACCTTTGGAAACAGGAACCCTCCCTCCCTCATCTTCAGTCCTAAGGCAGTGTTCCCAGATCAAAGTGCTGGAACTCACTTCCTAACATCACTCGGGTTGAACCTTCTCAAAGGCAATTACTGATGGGCAATAAATACTGGCCTAGACGGTGATGCCCACATTTTGTAAGTGAGAAAGAAGTCATAGAGTTGTACAATTTGGAAACAGACCCTTTGTTCCAACCTGTCCATGCCAACCAGATATGCCAACCTGCCAGCACCTGGCCCATATCCCTCCAAACCTTCCTATTCATAAACCCATCCAAATACCTCTTAAATGTTGCAATTGTACCAGCCTCCACTGCTTCCTCTGGCAGCTCATTCCATTCACGAACTACCCTCTGTGTGAAAAAGTTGCCCCTTAGGTCTCTTTTATATCTTTCCTCTCTCACCGTAACTGTATGCCCTCTAGTTCTAAGTCTTATGAAGTGTAGTCATTGTTGGATTGTAGGAAATATGGCAGCCAGTTCACAAACCTCAATGTGGTAATGATGGATAAGCTGTTATTGTGATGTTGACTGAATGATAAATATTCTCCAGGATACAAGTCATAGCACCCAGCTCTTTTTCAAAATTCTGCCATATTTTAATCTGGGATTTTGTCTCAATATTGACTGTATTAACAATAAATTACAAGGTGCACATTTGCAAGTGAAATAAATGTCAGTGTACAGACTGTGCTTAAATGGGGGCCTCGACTATCACCCATCCCTGGAATGAGGCGATATTCCAATTTAGATCAGAATAGTTATCTGCTGCGATGGCTCATTGTGATAATTACATTGCCTACTCTCACTGCAGTGTATGCTCACAATAGAAGCACTTTAACTGTTTTAATGTCCATAATAATAGAATTGTTAAAAATAATTACTCTTGTGAGTCATGATAACATTATATTGTGTAGATAATTATTTGAGAAGTTCCAAAGTTGAAAAAATTCACTTCATCTTTTTTTTAGATTTCTTCAAGAATAATTTATGGCATTGCATAAGTTGCCCGTTTTAATTCAGTCAATTTATTAACTCACATTTTTCTTACCGTTTGACCCAATAAATGCTTTAATATCTACATTATGTCCACTAGAACCTGAGGCTAATCCAAAGCAAATCACTGTAACTTGATAAAGACTTCAGCAAATACTCATCCATATATTATATCCCTCCTGGTTCAGAGTAGTGTGTAAGAATATGTCAAAATAATTCCACTTCCACGATCTGATTGGACAACAACACTTCAACAAATGTTCTTGCTTGCTGTTATGAAATATAACTGACCTCATAACTTGGATAGCTAGTGCAGTATTTTGTCTGACTGCAAGGAAGAAAATACATTCTTGTAAATTGTAACACCTTCCAAAGATTAAAATATAACTTAAATCCCATGGAGTCTGTGTTAAATCAAATGTTTTATGTACAACATATGCTTAGAACTGAGGAAGCATTGAGTAATCTAGCCTCGTCATAGAGATTACTTGGTGTAACCACACCCAAAGACAAGTTTGCCATTAAAAATGAAGCAATTGTTTAAGGAAACCTTTATGGTGACAGAGTGATTAGCACAAACGCAAAGTTTGCATTCAAAATGGCCACCTGCGCATGTGCAAACAGGCCAGTGACATCAGGTACTGGAAACAGAGGCCCCTTAGCCAGAATGAACCTGCACATGTGTGATTGAGGTCACTATATTCCTGGTTAGCGTGCAAAGATGGCCCCACTGAGGCTGAAGTGCTGCATGTCCAGATGACCCAGGGAATCCATTGGCAAAGGCCAAGATCAAGGACAAAGACTGGTGAAGTACCATGGCTGTTGAGCAGTAATGCCTGTTGTGGGCAACACAGCCAGGCCACTTCTCATTGTGGGAATGGTTCTGGGCTGTATTTAGACTTGGGAGAGTTCATACAGCATCAAGGACCTTCTCCCCACCTGGCAATCGGCAGCCTCTGCATCGCTAAACAGTCAAGGGTTGAAACTCAGTTGGAAGCCAGCTATGTCGATCGAAGCACAAGATTTCGGCAACAGTTACAACAAATTTTCAAAAGTATCATAGGGTTTTTGTGGTTTCCACAACATTGTAAAACAGATGCTGAATTGAATACACGTTGGGTACATTCCTATTCCATAGTATTTTTACCCATTGACAATCTATTTAAGAAGCATATAAAATATAACAAAGGTTTAAGTCAAGAAATGTCTCTGTTCAGGAATTTCATTCAAACAGATGCACCATTCAGTAAGAAAAAGATTCAAGGTGTATCCTGAAAGAGATTGCAGTTGAATTATTTAAAGAAAGGTTCTGCTCCGAAATCACTGCTAATGTTTATATTTGTCTCTAAATTCCTGAGCCATTTGGTCTCCCTACATACTGTGTCCAGCATCAAAATGAAAACAATGAAGAAAATGGAAATGTGAGTAAGAATTTATTCTTGCATATTTAAAGAACTTTAATATTTTAAATGTAGTCAATTGAGAAGAATTGGATTAGCTAGTATTCTGACTGCCTTGCTAGCTGTTATTCCAAGTTTGCCTTCATCCGGGGATGCCTCACAAGCACACAGCCAAGAAATTCTAGAAATGTACAATACTCACCTCAGTTTGAAAATTAAATGTTCTTCTGCAGGAGAGGGATACTGTGGTTTTTAAAACAGGTTCCAATTCACAGTCTCAGCACCCTCAGTTCAAGTGCAATATTTCAGTCAAGCAGCACCATTGACTCAAGTTCAAAATCAAGCTCTGGATTACCAGTCCAGTGACATTACCATTACGCCACCACCCACCATTAGATATTGGAGGTCCTGGAGTATTTCCATGGAATTGCATCTTGGGGGAAACAACTGGAGATGTGCCGAGAGCAGATGTGTTGCTATCTGAAAATAAAAAGAAGAGAGAAACTGAAACATGAAGAGGAAAGGAAGTAAAATGGGAATAGAAGATAAGGACTAGAATCCAGCCTTATCCAGAAGACCGAACTGAAGGATGGGATACTGTTCCACACACTTCGATTGTGTTTCGGTCGAACAATGTCGCAGGCCAAGGACTGAGATGGCAATATCTGTGCCACCCATGAGAAGGTGGTAGTGTAATTGTCACATCACTGCACTGGTAATCTAGAATCCGAAGTCAATGTTCTGGGAGCACAAGTTAAAAGCCCACCAAATAGTGAAATTGGAATGTCCTGTAGCAAAATGAATCTGGGAGCACAAGTTAAAAGCCCACCAAATAGTGAAATTGGAATGTCCTGTAGCAAAATGAATCTGACATTATTACCTGGCCAGGCCTACATGTTACTCTAGACCCACGGCATTGTCTTTCAACTGTCCTCTGAGTAATTAAGGATGGGCAATAAGTGCTGACCTCAGGCAGTGACACCCATATCCATTGAACAAATACAAAATCAATGCAAGAAAGGTGGAGAAAAACGATTGACAGGCTTGAATGGAGATGTTTAGTAACTTTGTCTCCTAATCTGTATTTTCTTTCTCAGTATAGAGGAGAATACATTGGGAGATGAAAACTTTAAGGAAGTATATGTAAATTTCTGCTTTGTACAGAAACTTGCCACTGGACACCAGCTACCAACATCTCATAGCATGCTCTGTGGGCACTGGCCGCATGCAGGTTACATCTCTGAATTTTTTTCAGTTATGATGAAAGCTCCTTGACCTGAAATTTTGGAGGGGTGGGCTGCAGGTAGAATCATGTAGAGGCCTGAACAACATGGACTGTGGTGAGAAATTTGGCAAAAAAGTGTGAATAATCCGGCGAGGCCCATCTCAATGTAGAGAGCAACTGACTCCATCTTTGATGCATCTGCTGAGCAGCATGTCAGGTTTCTCACTCGTCAGAGCAACATTAAGGGAGCTTTTAATTTTTTAAATACCTGCTTAATGCCACAACTCACTTCACTAATATTCAGTTTTCGACCGAACCAAACAAGCCAAACAAACCAAATGCTGAGAATTCTTGATTCAGATTCAGAGAAGGTGACTCCACACCACAGATCACACCAGATGGCCTCCTTCCTTAAAGACCGAAATTTCCCTCCCACGTGGTTGAAGATGCCCTCCAACGCATCTCATCCACGTCCCACACCTCTGCCTTCGGACCCCACCCCTCCAACCGCAACAAGGACAGAATCCCCCTGGTCTTCACCTTCCACCTCACCAACCTCCGCATAAATCGCATCATCTGCCGACATTTCCGCCACTTACAAATGGACCCCACAGTCTTACCGCAAATTCAACCCAAACTCTGGGTCAGATATGTGGATGACACCTTTGTAATCATTAAAAACACAGAAATAGAGAACACACACCGGATCATCAACGCCACACTCACAGGAATCCAATTTGCGAGAGAGGAAGAAAAGGAGAACCAACTCCCATTCCTAGACGTGATGGTACAGAGAACACCTAACGGAGAATTCACCACAAAGGCATACAGGAAAGCCACACACACAGACCAAGTCCTGAACTACGAAAGCAACCACCCCAACGCACAAAAGAAGTTGCATCAAGACACTATTCAAAAGGGCCACAACACACTGCAGTACACCAGAACTACAAAAAGAGGAAGAAGAACACCTATACAATATATTCGCCAAAAACGGATACCCGCGCAATTTCATCAACAGATCAAAGTTTGGGAGAAGATTTGTAGCTCCGGTGCTCCTTGTTGTGGTTCTGTTCGCCGAGCTGCAAATTTTTGTTGCAAACGTTTCGTCCCCTGTCTAGGTGACATCCTCAGTGCTTGGGAGCCTCCTGTGAAGCACTTCTGTGGTGTTACCTCCAGCATTTATAGTGGCCTGTCCCTGCCGCTTCCGGTTGTCAGTTTCAGCTGTCCGCTGTAGTGGCCGGTATATTGGGTCCAGGTCGATGTGTTTGTTGATGGAGTTTGTGGATGAGTGCCATGCTTCTAGGAATTCCCTGGCTGTTCTTTGTTTGGCTTGCCCTATAATGGTAGTGTTGTCCCAGTCGAATTCATGTTGCTTGTCGTTTGCGTGTGTGGCTACTAAGGATAGCTGGTCGTGTCGTTTCGTGGCTAGTTGATGTTCATGGATGTGGATCGTTAGCTGTCTTCCTGTTTGTCCTATATAGTGTTTTGTGGAGTCCTTGCATGGGATTTTGTACACTACATTAGTTTTGCTCATGCTTGGTATCGGGTCCTTCGTTCTGGTGAGTTGTTGTCTGAGAGTGGCTGTTGGTTTGTGTGCTGTTATAAGTCCTAGTGGTCGCAGTAGTCTGGCTGTCAGTTCTGAAATGCTCCTGATGTATGGTAGTGTGGCTAGTCCTTTGGGTTGCGGCATGTCCTCGTTCCGTTGTCTTTCTCTTAGGCATCTGTTGATGAAATTGCGCGGGTATCCGTTTTTGGCGAATACCTTGTACAGGTGTTCCTCTTCCTCTTTTTGTAGTTCTGGTGTGCTGCAGTGTGTTGTGGCCCTTTTGAATAGTGTCTTGATGCAACTTCATTTGTGTGTGTTGGGGTGGTTGCTTTCATAGTTCAGGACTTGGTCTGTGTGTGTGGCTTTCCTGTATACCTTTGTGGTGAATTCTCCGTTCGGTGTTCTCTGTACCATCACGTCTAGGAATGGGAGTTGGTTATCCTTTTCTTCTTCTCTCGTGAATTGGATTCCTGTGAGTGTGGCGTTGATGATCCGGTGTGTTTTCTCTATTTCTGTGTTTTTAATGATTACAAAGGTGTCATCAACATATCTGACCCAGAGTTTGGGTTGAATTTGTGGTAAGACTGTTTGCTCTAACTTTTGCATTACTGCTTCTGCTATGAGTCCAGAGATCGGTGAGCCCATGGGTGTTCCGTTGATTTGTTCTTATATCTGGTTGTTGAATGTGAAGTGTGTAGTGAGGCACAAGTCCAGTAGTTTAAGTATGCCGTCTTTGTTGATAGGTTCAACGTCCTGTTGTCTGTTCTGTATGTCCAGCAGGTTGGCTATTGTTTCTCTGGCTAGGGTTTTGTCAATAGAGGTGAACAGTGCTGTTACGTCGAATAAGACCATAGTTTCTTCCTTGTCTATGTGTATATTTCTGATGATGTCCAAGAATTCCTGTGTTGATTGTATAGAGTGTCTGGATCCGCTGATCAGGTGTTTCAGTTTCTGCTGTAGTTCTTTAGCTAGTTTGTGTGATGGTGTCCCTGGTAGTGATACTATGGGTCTGAGTGGGATGTCTGGTTTGTGCACTTTAGGTAGTCCATAGAATCTGGGGGTGTTGTTGCTTTCAGGTTTCATTCTTTGTAGGTCTGACCTCGTTATCTGTCCGTTTTTTTGTAGATTCCTCAGTGTGTTATTTATCCTATTGGTGAGCTGTAGGTGGTGTCAAACTCTCTCTTTTGGTAGGTGTTGGTATCTGCAAGTAGTTGTTGTGCTTTTTGGGTGTACTCTGCTTTGTCCAGGATGACCGTCATTCTGCCTTTGTCTGCTGGTAGTATGATTATGTTCTTATCGTTTCTTAGTGATTTTAGTGCTTCCCTCTCCTTGGTGTTGGGGTTATGTGTTTGTCTTTTCCTTGTTATCAGGGGTACGATACTTTGCCTCACTATTTGTTGTGTCTCTTCCGTCACTCTATTGTTCCTGAGTGTGCATTCTAGTGCTGCTAGGAAGTCTGCTGTCTTGGCGTCCCTGTGGTTGTAGTTGAGTCCCTTGGCCAGTATTGTTCTTTCCGTGTCTGTGAGCTGTCTGTGGGAGAGGTTTTTAACCAAGGTGTGTGTTGTGGTGTCCTCTTTGTTGTGTGTTAGTTTGGCCATTTTTTCTTTTAGTGCCGTTTTTTTGCGGTGTGTGTTCCTGTCCTGTCCTATGGTGACAGCCCGTTCTATGGTCTGGGTCCATTCCTGATAAGTGGTTTTTGAAATTAACGACTTTTGGCGCGCAATTTCTTGTCTGTATTTGTGATGTCTGTTGTGCGCGTCTGTAATCATTACCTGGATCATCCTGAATCCGTTCTATCTGGCTGTGTCTCTGGCTTGTGGATTGTTGACTGGCGGTCTGTATCTGACATATGATGGAGGAATTCGATTCTTTCGGCATTCATGCAGGAACAGGAGTTGTTCGTATGTGGCGCTTAGGCGGTTAGCGCAGGATTCCCATTTCCTGGCTTGTCTTAGCGTCTCTCGTTCGTAGGTGTTCAAAGTTTGGGAGAAGATTTGTAGCTCGGGTGCTCCTTGTTGTGGTTCTGTTTGCCGAGCTGGAAATTTTTGTTGCAAACGTTTTGTCCCCTGTCTAGGTGACATCCTCAGTGCTTGGGAGCCTCCTGTGAAGCGCTTCTGTGGTGTTTCCTCCGGCATTTATAGTGGCCTGTCCCTGCCGCTTCCGGTTGTCAGTTTCAGCTGTCCGCTGTAGTGGCCGGTATATTGGGTCCAGGTCAATGTGTTTGTTGATGGAGTTTGTGGATGAGTGCCATGCTTCTAGGAATTCCCTGGCTGTTCTTTGTTTGGCTTGCCCTATAATGGTAGTGTTGTCTCAGTCGAATTCATGTTGCTTGTCGTCTGCATGTGTGGCTACTAAGGATAGCTGGTCGTGTCGTTTTGTGGCTAGTTGATGTTCATGGATGTGGATCATTAGCTGTCTTCCTATTTGTCCTATATAGTGTTTTGTGCAGTCCTTGCATGGGATTTTGTACACTACATTAGTTTTGCTCATGCTGGGTATCGGGTCCTTCGTTCTGGTGAGTTGTTGTCTGAGGATGGCTGTTGGTTTGTGTGCTGTTATAAGTCTTAGTGGTCGCAGTAGTCTGGCTGTCAGTTCTGAAATGCTCCTGATGTATGGTAGTGTGGCTAGTCCTTTGGGACCCAGGAATGGACCCAGACCATAGAACGGGCTGTCACCATAGGACAGAACAGGACCACACACCGCAAAAAAAGGGCACTAAAAGAAAAAATGGCCAAACTAACACACAACAAAGAGGACACCACATCACACACCTGGGTTAAAAACCTCTCCCACAGACAGCTCACAGACACGGAAAGAACAATACTGGCCAAGGGACTCAACTACAACCACAGGGACGCCAAGACAGTAGACTTCCTAGCAGCACTAGAATGCACACTCAGGAACAATGGACTGACAGAAGAGACTCAACAAACAGTGAGGCAAAGTATCGTACCCCTGATAACAAGGAAAAGACAAACACATAACCTCAACACCAAGGAGAGGGAAGCACTAAAATCACTAAGAAACGATAAGAACATAACCATACTACCAGCAGACAAAGGCAGAATGACGGTCATCCTGGACAAAGCAGAGTACACCCAAAAAGCACAACAATTACTTGCAGATACCAACACGTACCAAAAGAGGGAGTTTGACCCCACCCCACAGCTCACCAATAGGATAAATAACACACTGAGGAATCTACAAAAAAACGGACAGATAACGAGGTCGGACCTACAAAGAATGAAACCTGAAAGCAACAACACCTCCAGATTCTATGGACTACCTAAAGTGCACAAACCAGACATCCCACTCAGACCCATAGTATCACTACCAGGAACGCCATCACACAAACTAGCTAAAGAACTACAGCAGAAACTGAAACACCTGATCAGCGGATCCAGACAATCTATACAATCAACACAGGAATTCTTGGACATCATCAGAAATATACACATAGACAAGGAAGAAACTATGGTCTTATTCGACGTAACGGCACTGTTCACCTCTATTGACAAAACCCTAGCCAGAGAAACAATAGCCAACCTGCTGGACATACAGAACAGACAACAGGACGTTGAACCTATCAACAAAGACGGCATACTTAAACTACTGGACTTGTGCCTCACTACACACTTCACATTCAACAACCAGATATACGAACAAATCAACGGAACACCCATGGGCTCACCGATCTCTGGACTCATAGCAGAAGCAGTAATGCAAAGGTTAGAGCAAACAGTCTTACCACAAATTCAACCCAAACTCTGGGTCAGATATGTTGATGACACCTTTGTAATCATTAAAAACACAGAAATAGAGAAAACACACCGGATTATCAACGCCACACTCACAGGAATCCGATTCACGAGAGAAGAAGAAAAGGATAACCAACTCCCATTCTTAGATGTGATGGTACAGAGAACACCGAACGGAGAATTCACCACAAAGGTATACAGGAAAGCCACACACACAGACCAAGTCCTGAACTATGAAAGCAACCACCCCAACACACACAAACGAAGTTGCATCAAGACACTATTCAAAAGGGCCACAACACACTGCAGCACACCAGAACTGCAAAAAGAGGAAGAGGAACACCTGTACAAGGTATTCGCCAAAAACGGATACCCGCGCAATTTCATCAACAGATGCCTAAGAGAAAGACAACGGAACGAGGACATGCCGCAACCCAAAGGACGAGCCACACTACCATACATCAGGAGCCTTTCGGAACTGACAGCCAGACTACTGCGACCACTAGGACTTATAACAGCACACAAACCAACAGCCACCCACAGACAACAACTCACCAGAACGAAGGACCCGATACCCAGCATGAGCAAAACTAATATAGTGTACAAAATCCCATGCAAGGACTGCACAAAACACTATATAGGACAAACAGGAAGACAGCTAACGATCCACATCCTTGAACATCAACTAGCCACGAAACGACACGACCAGTTATCCTTAGTAGCCACACACGCAAACGACAAGCAACATGAATTCGACTGGGACAACACTACCATTATAGGGCAAGCCAAACAAAGAACAGCCAGGGAATTCCTAGAAGCATGGCACTCATCCACAAACTCCATCAACAAACACATCGATCTGGACCCAATATACCGGCCACTACAGCGGACAGCTGAAACTGACAACCGGAAGCGGCAGGGACAGGCCACTATAAATGCTGGAGGAAACACCACAGAAGCGCTTCACAGGAGGCTCCCAAGCACTGAGGATGTCACCTAGACAGGGGACGAAACGTTTGCAACAAAATTTCCAGCTCGGCGGACAGAACCATTTCATCAACAGATGCCTAAGGGAAAGACAACGGAACGAGGACATCCCGCAACCCAAAGGACTAGCCACACTACCATTCATCAAGAGCATTTCCGAAGTGACAGCCAGACTACTGCGATCACTAGGATTCATAACAGCACACAAACCAACAGCCACTCTCAGACAACAACTCACCAGAACGAAGGACCCGATACCCAGCATGAGCAAAACCAATGTAGTGTACAAAATCCCATGCACGGACTGCACAAAAAACTACATAGGACAAACAGGAAGACAGCTAATGATCTGCATCCATGAACATTTTCTAACCACGAAACGACACCACCAGCTATCCTTAGTAGTCACACACGCAGATGACAAGCAACATGAATTCGACTGGGACAACACTTCTATTATAGGACAAGCCAAACAGAGAACAGCCAGAGAATTTCTAGAGGCATGGCACTCATCCACAAATTCAATCAATAAGCACATCGACCTGGACCCAATATACCGACCACTGCAGCGGACAGCTGGAACTGACAACCGGAAGTGGCAGATTCAAACCACTACAAATGGCGGAGGAAAGATCACAGAAGCGCTTCACAGGAGGTTCCCAAGCACTGAGGATGTCACCTAGACAGGGGACGAAACGTCTGCAACAAAAATTCCCAGCTTGGTGAACAGAACCACAACTACGAGCACCCGAGCTACAAATTTTCTCACAAACTTTGGACCCCACTACCAGGGATATATTTCCCTCCCAACCCTATCCACTTCCCGCAAAGACTGTTCCCTCCACAACCACCTGGTCAGGTCCACGCCCCCTAACAAGTCACCCTCCCCTCCTGGCATCTTCCCCGCCACTGCAGGAATTGCAAAACCTGTGCCCACACCTCCCCCCTTACTTCCATCCAAGGCCCCAAAGGAGCCTTCCACATCCATTGAAGTCTCATATGCACTTCCACACATGTCACTTATTGTATCCGTTGCTCCCGATGTGGTCTCCTGTACACTGGGGAGACTGGAGGCCTTCCCGCAGAGCACTTTAGGGAACATCTCCGGACATCCGCATCATCTAACCCCACCACCCCATGGCTGAAATTTCAACTCCCCCTCCAACTCTGCCAAGGACATGCAGGTCCTGGGCCTCCACCATCTCCACTACCTGACACCTGGAGGAAGAACGCCTTATCTTCTGCCTCGGAACCCTTCAACCCGGGGCATCAATGTGGACTTCACCAGTTTCCTCATTTCCCCTCCCCCACCTTACCCCAGTTCCAACCATCATGACCTGTCCCACCTGTCAATCTTCCTTCCCACCTATCCACTCCATCCTCCTTTCTGACCTATCACCTTTACCCCCACCTCCATCCACCTACAGCACTCTCAATTACCTTCACCCCAGCCCCACTCCCCTCCCATATATCTCTCCTCCCTGGAGGCTCCCAGCCTCATTCCTGATGAAGGGCTCTGGCCCAAAACTTCGATTTTCCTACTTCTCGGATGCTGCCTGACCTGCTGTACTTTCCAAGCAACACACTCTTAATTCTGATGTCCAGCATCTGCAGACCTCTTTGTTGGACACTGGGCACTGACATCTGAAGGCATGCCCCATGGACACTTTAGAATCAGCCACATGGTCTGGAATCACATGTTTGTGTGTAGGCAGTACAGAGGACATGTGAGGTTAGTCCTGTCAGGGATTGAGGTCGATGAGAATTCGTGAGGGAAGATGTTGCAGCCTTAATGGAACATTGTTAAAGGAATAGAGAAAGAGTGAATATGAGGTACCAGAGGGAAGATGGTAGCACTTAAGCTGGTGGAGTGGAGAGGGACATTAACCTTCTTCCAACGTTGCTGGGAATTCTTCCAGACAGCTGGGACTGCACTGACTCAGGTGGCAATCTTCAGGCTGGCATGGTCTGGTGCTATGGCATCCTCTGCTGTTCCTTGGGAAAAAGAATGTCTGGCCTGTGCACCACTCCATCATGGAAGACACCCAGCACCCAAGCTGTAAAGAGGGACACCAAATTGCCCTTATCTGTCACGTCCAAGAGAAATGTTAGGAACAGTGGTCTTGTCTGACAGTGCTTGTCCAGGTGCACTATGATGTCAGTCAGTTCTGGGATGCTGTGGCAATTGTTCCAGCATGGTAAGATGGGGCTAGAGTCTCGTAATAAGGGTAGAATTGAAATGGTTAACAAAGTGGGCTTAGCAAGATGTGACGCAAAGACTCACAAGGACACAGAGCAAAAACACAAGGACACAGAGCACAGCTGGTGAGAAGGGAAAGATTTCAGAAGGACCTGAGGGGCAACTTCTTCATGCAGAGAGTGGTGTGTTTAAGGAATGGGCTGCTAGAGAAAGTGATTAAGGCAAGTGCAATGGCAACATTTAAAAAACATTTGGATAGGTACATGGATGGTAAGGGTTGAGAGGGATATGGCCCAAATGTGGGCAATTGGAACTAGCTGAGTGAGCACCACGGTCAGCATGGGTTCGTTTGGGCTGAAGAGCTTGTTTCCATGCTGTATTACTCTATGACTCTATTACAACTGACACTTTCCATAAAAATCTAGGATTCAGCCCTTTAACTCGGTTTCTGTCCACAGACACTGCCAAACCTGCTGGTTATTTCTCGCATTTTCTGTTTTTGTACCTGAAGTAATCTGTTTTTTGACCTTCTCACAAGATTATGCTGCTCAGTAGTTTGCTGCTGAAATGTGTCTGAGCATGGAATAGACCGACCTTCACTCTGGCTTCAGAAATCACCATCTGGACTTGATGGCCACAAGCCCATCGTGTTATTTGCTGGACCTCATACACTTATAACTCTCAGCTGCCATGCTGCTGTTGTATAGCATTGGGTTTTGAGAACCAATTGTCTAATTTAAAATGGAAATAGCTCTGATGGCTTGCAATGGAGAAAGTAAGGCAAAGAAATGAGAAATTGCAATTTCCCATCAAACCATTGACCTTCAATGCTGTGTAGATTCTAAACTCTCATGGACTATTTATGGTTATTTAATCTCTGAGGGAGGACATAAGGATATAAATCTCTGTGAACAGTCTCCATAACCTTTAAAATACATACATGCAACAATTTTAATATAATGTTAAAATTAATATTATTGAACTTGACAATGCTGATACTGTTTGGTGTTCATGTGGTTTATTTGGTGATTGACAATAACATTGAAACTCTCTTATTACTGTAAGGTGAAAAAGTATGGGCACTGCAGAAGGCCTCTTTGGAATTCTGAACACATGGATTAAGATTCTAGCCAAAGATTAAGTGTGAATATTTTTGTTCCCATTTTTCTGAGGCATATTCAGTTGGTTCAATAAGTGAAGGATCTGGCAACAACAAGCCAATCTTTTGTCTGTTTTTCTGTGGTAATGACATCATTGACACAAGAGTACTCATACAAAGCAAGAATGAAGCAAACCATTCTGAAGCGAAGGGAGTCCATTAAAGTGACTGAAAGGATTTGCAACCCCCCTTGTTCAGGAGCACAAAGATTTAAGTGAAGAATCTTTGTTTTCTGGGGAAGAGACTTAACACACAGTTTGCCACAGAGAGACTCTCTCACTCAAGTTGAAGCAGAAGACTAAATTCTGTTGTATCTTGATACTCTGTGTTCTGAATTAATTTTATACTGTCTGTTCAAAGGATAACATAACACCTCGGATCATTTTGTCATACTCAAGAGGAGACAATGGCCAAATGGTATTATTGCGAGACTATTAATCCAGAAACTCAGCTAATGTTGTAGGGACCTGGGTTCAAATCCTGCCATGGCAGATGTGGAATTTTAATTCAATTAAAAAAGTCCAGAAGTAAGAATCTGATGATGCCTATGAAGCCATTGTCAATTGTCGGGAAAGCAACGGATCTACCAGCTCAAGACTGGGCATCCATGAGGCACTGTGGGATATCTTCAGCAGCAGAATTGTACTCCAGCACAATCTGTAATCTCATGGCCCGACATATTCCCCCACTCAACTATTACCATCATTGGGCAATGCAGGAGGGCATGCCAGGAGCAGCACCAGACATACCTGAAAATGAGATGTCAACCTGATGAAGCTACCAAACAGGACTATTCACATGGCAAACAACATAAGCCACAAATTATAGAGCTATGCAATCCCAAAAACAACAGATCAGATCTAATCTCTGCAATCCAAACACATTCAGTCATGAATGGTGGGGAACAAATATCCCCATCCTCAATGATCGAAGAGCCCCGGCACATCAGTGCAAAAGATAAGGCTGAAGCCTTAGCAGCAATCTTCAGCCAGAAGTGCCAATTAGATGATCAATCTCAGCCTCTGCCAGTGGTCCCCAGCATTAAAGATACCAGTCTTCAGCCAATTTGATTCACTCCACGTGATAGCAAGAAACAGTTGAAGGCTCTGGATACTGCATAGGATACCGGCCCTGACAACATTCCAGATATAGTACTAAAGATGTATGCTTCAGAACTTGCCGCTCCCCTGGCCAAACTCTTCCAGTACAGTTAGAACACTGGCATCAATCCAACAATGTGGAAAATTACCCAGGTATGTCCTGGGCACAAAAAGCAGAAGAAATCCAACCTGAACAATTGTCACCCATCAGTCCATTCTGGATCATCAGTAAAGTTTGGGAAGTGTCAAAAACGGTGTTATGAAGGACCACTTGCTCAGCACCAAACATTCACTCATAATCAGTCATATCATAATCACTCATATGTGACACCCAATTTGGGCTTTGCCAGGACCACTCGGCTCCTGACCTCATTATAGTATTGGTTCGAACATGGACAAAAGAGGTGAATTCCAGAGGTGAAGTGAGCCATTGACATCAATGCCACATTTGATTGAGTGTGGCGTCAAGGAGCCCGAGCAAAACTGGAATCAATGGGTATCAGTGGGCAAACTCTACACTAATTGGAGTCATTTCTGTCACACAGGAAGATGGTTGTAGTTGTTGGAGGTCAATCATCTCAGCTCCGACATCTCTACAGGAGTTCCTCAGGGTAGTGTCCTAGGAGGAGAAAGTGAGGTCTGCAGATGCTGGAGATCAGAGCTGGAAATGTGTTGCTGGAAAGGCAGCATCCAGGGAACAGGAGAATCGACGTTTCGGGCATAAGCCCTTCTTCAGGAATGGTGTCCTAGGCCCAACCATTTTCAGCTGCTTCATCAATGACTTTCTCTCCATCATAAGGTCAGAATTGGGGATGTTCACTGATGATTGCACAATGTTCAACACCATTCGCGACTCCTCAGATATTGAAGCAGTCCATCTTCAAATATAGCAAGATCTGGACAGGCTTGGTCTGACAAATGGCAAGTAATATTCGCACACATAAATGCCAGGTAATGACATATTCAATAAGAGACAATCTAATCACTGCTCCTTGACATTCAATAACGTTACCATCACTGAAACCCCACTATCAACGTTTTTGGGGTTACCATTGATCAAAAACTCAACTCTCCACATAAGCATAGTGGTTACAAGAGCAGATCAGAGGCTAGGAACACTGTGGTGGGACTCACCTACTGACTCCCCAAAGCCTGTCCACCAACTATAAGGCACAAGTCAGGAATGAGGTGTAATGTTCCCCATTTGTCTGGATGGGTGCAGCTGTAGCAACATACAAGAAGCTTGACACCATTCAGGACAAAGCAGCCCACTTGATTGGCACAAGAAACGTAAGCATCCACTCACTCCACCACCAATGTTCAGTAGCAGCAGTGTGTACCATCCACAAAGTTCACTGTGGAAATTTACCAAAGATCCTCAGACAGCAACTTTCAAGCCCACAACCCCTTCCATCGAGAAGGACAAGAGCAGCAGATACATGGGAACACCATCACCTGCAAGTTCCCCTCCAAGTCACTCACCATCCTGACTTGGAAATATATTGCCGTTCCTTCAGTGTTGCTGAGTCAAGATCCTGAAATTCCTTTCCTAAGGGCATTGTGGGTCAACCCAGAGCACATGGACTGCAGCAGTTCAAGAAGGCAGCTCACTACCACCTTCTCAACAGGACAACTTAGGGATGGGCAATGATCACTGATCAGCCAGCAATGCTCACATCCCATGAATGAATTTAAAAATTGCAGGTTGTTATTGTTATAGGAACTAATGCGAGAAGAAGATTTGTAACACTGACAAAATTAGGATAGTTTTCACAAAATTAATGAACTTAAGTTGGAGACATATATTAGACATTCTTGTTGAACTCTAGAAAAGTTATTCTGAACTCACTTTTGAGATGGTGGCAATAGAACATAGAACATAGAACATAGAACAATACACACAGAACAGGCCCTTCGGCCCACGATGTTGTGCCGAACATTTGTCCTAGCTTAAGCACCCATCCATGTACCTATCCAATTGCCGCTTAAAGGTCACCAAAGATTCTGACTCTACCACTCCCACAGGCAGCGCATTCCATGCCCCCACCACTCTCTGGGTAAAGAACCCACCCCTGACATCTCCCCTATACCTTCCACCCTTCACCTTAAATTTATGTCCCCTTGTAACACTCTGTTGTACCTGGGGAAAAAGTTTCTGACTGTCTACTCTATCTATTCCTCTGATCATCTTATAAACCCCTATCAAGTCACCCCTCATCCTTCGCCGTTCCAATGAGAAAAGGCCTAGCACTCTCAACCTATCCTCGTACGACCTATTCTCCATTCCAGGCAACATCCTGGTAAATCTTCTCTGCACCCTCTCCAAAGCTTCCACATCTTTCCTAAAGTGAGGCGACCAGAACTGCACACAGTACTCCAAATGTGGCCTAACCAAAGTCCTGTACAGTTGCAACATCACTTCACGACTCTTGAATTCAATCGCTCTGCTAATAAACGCTAATACACCATAGGCCTTCTTACAAGCTCTATCCACCTGAGTGGCAACTTTCAAAGATCTATGAACATAGACCCCAAGGTCCCTCTGTTCCTCCACCTCACTGAGAACCCTATCGTTAACCCTGTATTCCGCATTCTTATTTGTCTTTCCAAAATGGACAACCTCACACTTGGCAGGGTTGAATTCCATCTGCCACTCCTCAGCCCAGCTCTGCATCATATCTAAGACCCTTTGCAGCCGACAACAGCCCTCCTCACTATCCACAACTCCACCAATCTTCATATCATCTGCAAATTTACTGACCCACCCTTCGACTCCCTCATCCAAGTCATTAATAAAAATTACAAACAGCCGAGGACCCAGAACTGACCCCTGCGGAACTCCACTTGTAACTGGGCTCCAGGCTGAATATTTACCATCTACCACCACTCTCTGACTTCGACCGGTTAGCCAGTTTTCTATCCAATTGGCCAAATTTCCCTCTATCCCATGCCTCCTGACTTTCCGCATAAGCCTACCATGGGGAACCTTATCAAATGCCTTACTAAAATCCATGTACACTGCATCCACTGCTCTACCCTCATCCACATGCTTGGTCACCTCCTCAAAGAATTCAATCAGACTTGTAAGGCAAGACCTACCCTTCACAAATCTGTGCTGGCTGTCCCTAATCAAGCAGTGTCTTTCCAGATACTCATAAATCCTATCCCTCAGTACCCTTTCCATTACTTTACCTACCACTGAAGTAAGACTAACTGGCCTGTAATTCCCGGGGTTACCCCTATTCCCTTTTTTGAACAGGGGCACGACATTCGCCACTCTCCAGTCCCCTTGTACCACCCCCGTTGACAGTAAAGACGAAAAGATCATTGCCAACGGTACTGCAATTTCCTCTCTTGCTTCCCACATAATCCTAGGATATATCCCATCAGGCCCGAGGGACTTGTCTATCCTCAAATTTTTCAAAATGTCCAACACATCTTCCTTCCTAACATGTATCTCCTCTAGCTTACCAGTCCGTTTCACACTCTCCTCTTCAACAATACGGTCCCTCTCATTCGTAAATACTGAAGAAAAGTACTCATTCAAGACCTCTTTCTTTAGAATTAGAAGCAGTGGGCCACCTCGCCCTATATTCAGTATCTTGACTAGGCTATGCTACTGAAGGAGTGTTACATGATGAAGAAGGAAGGATTGATTTACAAACTGCTGCCTAGCCTTAAGCTTATGTTATAGAGTAGCTATCTGTCATAGAAATTATTTGGGTCTCATTTAAATTAAAATTGAAAAAAATGAAAATTGACTAATTTTCAGTCACCCAGCAACAAGTTGAAAGTTTACCACTTGCAGATTTAAGTTGCATCGGATCTAGAGCACAGCAACAAGAAGTCCATTAGTTTACTGTTAAAATGAGCCTCCTCCCACCTCACTTCATTTTAACTGGTCATCATTTCCTTCTTTCCTCTTCTGTTCTAACTTCACCTGAAATGCGTCTATGTTATTTACTGCAAAAACCCCTCATGGTGGTAAGTTCTACTATCCAACACCTTTCTGAATAAAGGGATCTAATTATTTAAAAATAATAATTTAAACCACATTTTTGTTAATGGATAGTTTATGGGTGAAACTGACTAAGCTTGCAATTAATCCTCATGTCTTAATCTTGAGAAGGTGATGCTGAGTCATCTCCTTGAATCACAGGCAGTCAGTCTGTGCAGACAGGAAGAGAGGGAGTTCCTGAATATTGAAATTTGGAATGTATGCTGCTATAGTTCCAAGTCAGAATATTGTACAGCTTGGAGAGGAACTTGTTACGGTGTTCCCATACATCTGCTACCTTCTCCTTCCAGGTGGTGGAGGTCATGGGCTTCAATGGTATGATTGAAGGAGCCTTGCGCAGTTGCACTTTGTAGATGGTGCAAACTGCTGCTAATGTGCGTCAGAGGTTGAGTGACTGAGTGTTTGAGGTGGTGTGCTGGTCAAGTGGGTTGCTTTTTTTTTCTGGATGATCTGCAACTCATTCATCAAATGCTGTTGCACCGAATTTTAATCACTTGTTTATGTAAAATCCTCCAATGAGATATTGCTATTCTGCAGGAAATGACTGATGTGCTGTCCTGCTAACTGTATCCATATTCAGTAAGCTGAGGAATTAAAGCATTAATTAAAGAGCATTTTATGCTTGTACGCAGATGTATTTATCTTCAGTGATCTGCATATTGTCATGTCATTCTTAATGTCTAAAATAATTGTATTTTCTATTTTTGAACTGTTGTACAGAATATGATTATAGCAGTGATTAAGTAGCACAATTTACTCAAACATTTGTTTCATTCAGAGGGTGTAGGTACAGGTCCATTCTAGAACATGAACTGAGTGCCTTCTCTGATGGCTGTTAAAGGTCATAAGTAAAATTAGTTTGATCAGTAATTGGACAGTTCACAAAGTGAAGAACAAAGAACAAATTGGCACTATTTCAGCTCTAAATGGTGTAATTCTGAATATTGCAGATTGGAATGCCCTTTCCAGGGCTGTAGAGGCAGCATATGGTGGGGAATGCTGTGCTGTTCGGAGTTGTGTGTTATGTGTCTTTAGAATGCTTGATACTTAGAGTGTCCTTTGCTCAGATTAGTTATTCTTCGATAGATGAGCTCAAAGTTTGGAATATTTTTTCAATCTCCTTCAAAAGGTATTTAGCCCTATTTTTATCTTATATAGGTTGTTGAGAGATTTTTTTAAATTCTGTCTTGATTTTTAGGCATCACAGTTCAGTCACATTCAAAATCCTGCCATAATGAGTTAGGAAATTGACTTCTATCCCAAATCAGGTTTCACTGTTCTGTCACCTCTGTGTTCATTGAGTTCAAAGCTTGACATTTGATATTTTGACTCCCATGTTTAAATTCTTTTTTGTCTTCAGGACTTCCTTTCTCTGTGAGCTTCCTTAGCTCTACAACCCTCTGAGAATTCTGTTCACATGTCACAGATGGCCTCTAAACAGAACAGAACAGAACAGCACAGGATTAAGACCTTCGGCCCAGCATTGTTGCACCAACCATGATGCCATTCTAAACTAATCCCATCTGCCTGCACATGGCCTGTATCCCTCTATTCCCTGCCTATTCATGAGTCTCGGAGAAAGTGAAGACTGCAGATGCTGGAGATCAGAGTCAAAGAGTGTGGTGCTGGAAAAGCACAACTGGTCAGGCAGCATCCGGGGAACAGGAGAATCAACATTTTGGGCATAGCCCTTCATCAGGTTTGAGAGACAAATGGGAGGGGTTGTGAGCTGAGAGAAAGGTAGCTGGGAGTATGATAGGTAGATGAAGGTGGGGGGTCAAAGTGATAGGTTGGAGAAGAGGGTGGAGCAGATAGGTGGGAAGGAATTCGGGTGGGTTTAAACATGCTCAGCAGTGGGATAGGAACCTGCAGTGTAGTCCCAGTACACAGGAGGATGAGAGTAGGGAGCACATAGACAGGATTTCATGGTCACAGGAGTGAGCTGGCAGACTGCAAGCTGGTTTGAAGTGTGTCTACTTCAACAGAGTAGACACTTCGGAGACATGGATAAAGTACGGTCAGGAATGGATGTTTCAGGTTCCAGGGTTTAGATCTTTCATTAAAATCAGGGAGGTGATAAAAGAGGGGGAGGTGTGGCTTTGTTAGTCAAGGACAGTGTAGCGGTGGCTGAAAGAACTTTTGATAAGGACTTGTCTACCAAGGTGGTATAGGCTGAGGTTAGAAACAGGAGAGAAGAGGTCATACTGCTAGGCATTTTTTATAGGCCTCTGCAAAGTTCCAGGGATGTCGAGGAGAGGATTGGCAAATTGATTCTGGGCAGGAGTGAAAGGAACAGGATGGTCATTATGGGGGACTTTAACTTCCCCAACATTGACTGGCAATGCGATAACTCTAGTATGGATCAGTTTTTGCCCAATGTGTGCAGAAGGGTTTCCTGACACAATATGTTGAAGGGCTGGCAAGAGGGGAGGCCACACTGGATCTGGTACTTGGTAATGAACCAGACCAGGTGTTTGATTTAATGATAGGTGAGCACTTTGGAGAGAGTGACCATAATTCGGTTATGTTTAGTTTAGTGATGCCACAGGGCAAGAGCTATAGATGGGGAGGGGCAATTATAATACAATTCGGCAAAACTTAGGACGCTTAGAATGGAATAGCAAAATGCAGGGGATTTACAAAAGAAATTGTAAGTCTTGTTAAGCAGAAGAGGGAGGCTTATGTGATGTTGAGATGAGATGGTTCAGATGAGGCGATGGAGAGTTACAGATTAGCTAGGAAGGATTTAAAGAGAGAGTTAAGAAGAGCAAGGAGGGGAGACATGAGCAGTCTTTAGCAGGTAGAATAAAGGAGAGCCCTAAACCTTTCTATAGGGATGTGAGGAATAGAAGGATGACTGGGGTAAGAATAGGGCCAGTCAAAGACAGAAGTGGGGAGTTTTGTGTGGAGCCTGTGGAGATTGTAGAGGTGCTAAATGAATATTTCTTATCTACTTTCATTCAAGAAAAGGAGAATATTGGAGAGGAGAAGACTGAGATACGGGCCTTTAGACTAGAAAGGATTGAGGTTCATAAGGAGGACATGCTATCAATTCTAGAATGTGTGAAAGTAGATAAGTCCCCTGGGCCAGAATAGATTTATCCGAAGATTCTCTGGGAAGCCAGGGAGGAGATAGCGGCCTTGACCTTTGAGTTGTCACTGTCTACAGGTTTAGACTGGAGGATTGCAAATTTTGTGCCCTTGTTCAAGAAGGGAAGCTGAGTTGACCCAGGTAATTATAGACCAGTGAGCCTTCCGTCTATTGTAGGAAAAGGTTTGGAAAGGAGTATAAGAGATAGGATTTATAATCATCTCGCAAGCACCAATTTGATTGGAGATAGTCAGCATCATTTCATCAAGAGTAGGTAGTATCTCACAAACCTCATTGAGTTTCTTGAGAAGGTGATCAAGCATGTGGATGAGGGTAGGGCAGTTGATGTGGTGTACATGGACTTCAATAAAGCCTTTGGTAAGATTCCGCATGGTAGACTGTTAGAGAAAATGCAGAGACATGGGACTGAGGGTGATTTAGCAGTTTGGATTAGAAACTGTCTTTCTGTAAGAAGGCAGCGAGTGGTGGTTGATGGAAAATATTCAGCCTGGCCTCCGGTTACTAGTGGTGTGCTACAAGGATCTGTTTTGGGACCACTGCTGTTTATCATTTTTATGAATGACTTGGATGCAGGCATAGGTGGATGGGTTAGTAAGTTTGCAAATGACACTAAAGTTGGTGGAATAGTGGACAGTGTGGAAGAATGTTGCAGGTTACAGGGGGACTTGGATAAACTGCAGAATTGGGCTGAGAGGTGGCAAATGGAGTTCAATACAGCTAAATGGTGCACTTTGGGAAGAACAACAGGAAGGCAGAATACTGGGTCAATGGAAAGATTCTTGGTTGTGTGGATGTGCAGAGGGATCTCGGTGTCCATGTACATAGATCCCTAAAAGTTGCCACCCAGGTTGATAGTGCTGTTAAGAAGGCATACAGTGTGTTAGGTAAAAACAATGACTGCAGATGCTGGAAACCAGTCTCTGGATTAGTGGTGCTGGAAAAGCACAGCAGTTCAGGTATCATCCGAGGTTTTATTGGTAGGGAGATTGAGTTCCTGAGCTGTGATGTTATGCTTCAACTGTACAAAATACTAGTGCAGCCTCACTTGGAATATTGTGTACAGTTCTGGTCACCCCATTACAGAAAGGATGTGGAAGCATTGGAAAAGGTACAGAGGAGATTTACCAGGATGTTGCCTGGTCTGGAGAGAAGGTCTTACGAGGAAAGGCTGAGAGACTCGGGTCTGTTCTCATTGAAGAGAAGAAAGTTAAGAGGGAATTTGATAGAGACATACAAGATGATTAGAGGATTAGATAGAGTGGACAATGAGAGTCTTTTTTTCTAGGACGATGCCATTGGCTTGTACAAGGGGGCATAGTTGCAAATTGAGGGGTGATAAATTTAAGACAGATGTCAGAGACAGTTTCTTTACTCAGAGAGTGATATGGGCGTGGAATGCCCTGCCTGCCAATATAGTTAACACAGCCACATTAGGAGCATTTAAACAGTCCTTGGATAAGCATACGGATGATGGTGGGATAGTATAACAGGTTGGGCTTAGATTAGCTCACATGTCGGTGCAACATCAAGGATCGAAGGGCCTATTCTGCGCTGTATTGTTCTATGTTCTATGTTCTAAGGAAGATGGACGGGTAGAACCGTTGAAGAGGATGGTGCCACGTTCGAAGGTTGGGACTGGGATAAGGTGGGGGGATGGAGAAGTGGGGAAACTGGTGAAATCCACATTGATCCTGTGTGGTTGGAGGGTCCTAAGGCGAAAAATGAGATTTTCTTCCTCCAGGCATTGGGTAGTTAGGGTTTGGCTGTGGAGGAAGCCCAGGACCTGCATGTTCTGGAGTTGGAAGGGGAGTTGAAGTGTTCAGCCATGGGACAGTGGGGTTGGTTGTATTCGTCCAGGTGCTTCTTGAATGCTGCTACTGTATCTGCTTCTACCACATCCTCTGGTAGCGCATTCCAGGCATTCACCACCCTTTGTGTGAAAAACCTACCTCACACATCTCTTCTAAACATCTCCCCTCGCACCTTGTCCCCTAGTAATTGACCCCTCCACCTAGGAAAAGACCTCATACTTTCCACCCTACCCATGCCATTCACAATCTTATAAACTTCTATCAGGTTGCCCCTCAACCTCCTGCATTCCAGTGAAAACAAACCCTGTCTGCCAATCTCTTCAGAGCTAAAATCCCCCTTATCAGGCAACATCCTGGTAAACTTTGCTGCATCCTCTCCAAAGTATCCTTTTCCTTCTGCAGTGTGGTGACCAGAACTGTATGCAATATTCCAAGTGTAACCTAACTAATGTTCTATAAAGCTGCAGCATAACTTGTCTATCCATAACCTCAATGTCCTTTCCCTCATCATTCATCTTCATCACTCCTCAAAAAACTCAATCAAGGTAATAAGCCATGACCTCACCCGCACAAAACTACGCTGTCTATTGCTAAATGTCCATTTGCTTCTAAATATGTATAGATCTTGACCCGGAGAGTCTTTTCCAACAATTCCTCTATGTGATGCTCCCAGACCTGTAATAGCCTAGATTATCACTGTTACCCTTCATAAACAATGGGACAACTTTGGCTATCTTCCAGTCCTCTGGGACCTCACCTGTGGCCAAAGAGGATACAAAGATGTCTATCATTGTCTTTGAGAAGGTCGGGGTGGCAAGCTCTCTTCTGCAGTTCATGTGCTTTCCACAGCGCTGTGAGGAAAGGAATTCAAGGGTTTTGATAAAACAACACTGGAGGAATGCAATATATTTCCATGTCAGGATGTTAAATGACTTTGAGGAGAACTTGCCACTGTCCTTGTCCTTTGCGAAGGAGGTGGTCATAAGTTTAGAAGGTACTGTCTTGTAGATAGTACACGCTATCTGCTACCAGCATACTCTCAAGTAGTACATTTCAAATCCCCACCCCTTGATACATAAAACAACATTAATGCATGTGGGGTGAAGGGAGTGGATGCTTGTGGATGTCATACCAGTCAAGGGGGCTGCTTTGTCCTGGATAGTGTCAAGTTTCATGAGTGTTGTTGGAACTGACAAATAAGGAGTATTCCATCACACTCCTGACTTGTGCCTTGTAGATGATGGACAGGCTTTGGGGAGTCGGGAGTTACTTGCCCCAGTATTCCTAGCCTCTGACCTGCTCTTGTAGCCAATATATTTATGTGGTGAATCCATGCTGAGTCTCTGATCAAAAGTAACTCCCCAGAATTTTGATTGTGAAGCGTTCACTGATGGTAATGATATTTGAATATCAAGAGTTGATGATTAGATTGTCTCTTATTGGTAATGGTCATTGTCTGGAATTTTGCTGGACATGATCAGCCATATTCAAATTGATCAGCCATGCCGACTCAATTGCCTGAAGGCCCTATTCCTATTCTTATGCAAGAGTTTCCCAATTTTAACACCAACTAGAGTGGATCCACATTAACAGACATCTTTTTGTATTTGTATAGCACTATTAATGTAGTAAAACAAAAAGGCACTTTGCTGGAGCATTATCAGTGAATGGTAAATGAGTCAACATGAATCATGTTATTTTATGTCAAAGGGTTAGGATTTGAAATATACTCATGACAGTGTGCTGGTAGCAGATTCAATTCTGGTTTTCAGTGAGGTATTGACAGTAATCTACAGAGTAACAAAATTGCAATTGAACGAGGAAAGATTCAGAAGGACGGGCTAGCTGAATTACTCTTGCAGAAAGCTGGCATGAAAGGCTAAATGGTCTCTTGTGTGTTTGTGTGATTCTATGAAAATTTGATACCAAACCTCATAAAAGGATATTGGGAAAGGTAACTTGGTCAAAAGCTTGATCAAGACTTTGGTTTTAAGAAATGTCTTTATCTGGAAAAAAGAGGCAAAAAGCTTTTGAGAGGGAAGTATAGAACAGGTGATGTGTGGGATTACTCTGACAGCATTTATTGTTCCTGATAATCTCTTTTGAGCTGTGGCCGCTACTTGGATCAGCCATCTCATTGGCTGTTCCACTATTCAGTGCTCTTATTTAACTGCACTACTGTTCTGATAATGGAAATTACCTCTGTCCACTCACAGGGTGGAGGCTGTTAAATAGGAAGTTCATGTCCTCTTTAGGAATTCATCTCATCAGTGCTATTATTCTACTAGAAGTCTTACGTGATGCATTTGTTTATACCCTCCAGAGGGTGAGTGGGAAATCTTCCATTGGACCCACTAAGTGCTTGATCAAGTTATCTGATATCAGGAAGGAAGTGCACTCAGGCAGCTACCCCATGCCCTTCATTCTGACCTTCCACACTAGGTTGGGACTCTCTCCTGTAATTTCCATTCCATTTCAACACTTGTGCTGCTTCAGCACAAGGTTCAGCACATGGGCAGCATGGTGGCACAGTGGTTAGCACTGCTGCCTCACAGCGCCTGAGACCCGGGTTCAATTCCCGCCTCAGGCGACTGACTGTGTGGAGTTTGCACGTTCTCCCCGTGTCTGCGTGGGTTTCCTCCAGGTGCTCCGGTTTCCTCCCACAGTCCAAAGATGTGCAGGTAAGGTGAATTGGCCATGCTAAATTGCCCGTAGTGTTAGGTAAGGGGTAAATGTAGTGGTATGGGTGGGTTGCGCTTCGGCGGGTCGGTGTGGACATGTTGGGCCGAAGGGCCTGTTTCCACACTGTAATGTAATCTTAATCTAATCTACTCTTCAGTGTGTTGAAAAACAATCTCAGCTTCTCCCTGGTTGCTTTACTGACAGCAGCCATCATTCCTATTGGTGCTGCCTACCTGATTTCCACCCAAATGGTCCTGATGTTGGCCAGTTAATTTTCTGATGGACACTTAATTCCACTCAACCTTCCCCATCGAGGTGATATGGGACTCCCTTCCATTCACCAACTGGTGACGAGACCATTGTCACTAAAATTAAATATCCTCTATAGGAGCATCTAGCTCCAGCCTATGTGCTTGTTCAAGTTTTTCAAAAAAACTTTGAAAATTAGCCTCATTTCCCCTGCATCTTCCCCACACTTCTGCAAACTGCTTGATTTTCACATAATATACAGCTCTGCTATGAAAGTTATTACTTAATTTACTTTTTCCACAAGGATCAATAACTCTCATCTCCCTTCTGTACCTTTTGCTAACTATTTTAAATCTGTCTCCTTCTGTATACCATCTCTTTTGCTAGTAGAAACAGTTTCTTCTCTTTTTTCTATCATGATCCTTCATAATTTTAAGCATCTGTACCAAACCTCCCTTGTACTTTATCAGCACAAAGAATAATCCCAGCTAAATCTCATCACATCATTGATCTCTCATCCCTCATAAATATCATGTGAACCTCCTTTAAACCTTGTCTAAGGTCTTGATATCCTTTCAAAATTGTATTGCCCCAAATTGGGAACAATATTCCAGATATATGTTTTTATGGTGAACTATAAAAATTTACAATAGCTTCATTGCTTTCATACACAATTTCTTTATCTGTAAAGCTGAAAATCTTGTCTGCTTTCTTAACAGCCTTTTCAGCTTGTCCCACCATCTTAAAAGATTTGTATTTTTGAGCCCTCCGGCCTCTTTTTTTTCTTGCTCCATCAATTTATATTATTTATTTTAAATTGCCTCCCATTTCTTTCTTCAAAATTACATCATTATGTCACTTCTCTGTTAAACACCATCTGAATTGAGTCTACCACCTAAAATCTATGAGTAACCTCACTTTAATATATTCCCAAGTTTTGTGCCATCCACAAATTTTGAAATTATGACCTGAGAACTAATTCCAAGTTCTAAAAATATTTCTGAAAATGTATAGTCTAAATACTGGAGACTTTACTGATTACCTCCCTGGAATGTGGATAAGAACTACTCAGCAATATTTTCAAATATTTTATCAACACCATCCTTCTTTTGAAGATCCTTTTAACCTTTATATATTTTTTTACAATGTTTTCACTGTGACTGTTTTAAAATTATTAATTTATGGGATGTGAACCTTTCTGGCTGGACCAGCACTTATTGCCTGTCCCTAGTTGCCCTTGAGAAGGTGGGGGTGAGCTGCCTTCTTGAACCACTGCAGTCCACCTGCTGTGGATTGACCCACAATGCCCTTAGGGAGGGAATTCCAGGATTTTGACTCAAAAGACAATGAAAGAACAGTGATATATACCCAAGTCAGGATGGTGAACGGCTTGGAGGGGAACTTGCGGTGGGTGGTGTTCCTCCTGTATCTGCTGTCCTCATCCTTCCAGATAGAAATGGTCATGGGTTTAGAAGCTGCTGTCTGAGGATCTTTGGTGAATTTCTGCAGTGCATCTTGTAGTTGGTACACACCTGCTGCTGCACGTCGGTGATGGAGTGAATGGGTGCTTGTGGATGTGGTGCCAATCAAGTGGGCTGCTTTGTCCAGGATAGTGTCAAGTTCTTGAGTGTGTTGGAGCTGCACCCGTCCAGACAAGTGGGGAGTTATTCAGCACACTCCTGACTTGTATCTTGTAGATAGTGGGCAGTCTTTGGGGAGTCAGGAGGTGAGTTGCTGGCTGCATTATTTCCAACTTCTAACCTGCTTTTGTAGCCACAGTGTTTATTTGGTGAGTTCAGTTGACTTTCTGGTCAATGATAACCCGCAGGACCTGAAAGTGTATTCTTCTAAAATATCTTTGCCCCAGGGATGACATGCAAATTCGTGAAGCATTCCGTATTTTTGCTTAGTTTGGATTGTGTTCAGCATGGACTCGTTGGACGAAACAATGTGTTCCCATGCAGTATGATTGTAAGTCATTTACTGCTTCTTTTACTTTAATTCCAAGTTCTTGAGTTACATAGAGGCTACAGCTTTTGATACCCTTTATTAATCTCCTTGTTAGAATGCGGCAACTCTGTACCAAACTGTTTCCTCCTTGAAGAGCATACTTTCCAACTCTGGAGGTCTCTGCCTTCTCTGCACATTTTTAAAACAAATCTTTCATGGAATGTGGGTGTCGCTGGCTGGGCCAGCATTTATTGTCTATCCCTGAATGGTATTGAAAAGGTGGTAGTGAACTACCAACATGAATCACTGCAGTCCATTTGTTGAAGACCACCTACAATGTTGTTGGTGAGTCCCAGTATTTTGACCCAGCAAAAGTGCGACATATTTCAAAATTAGGATGCTGAGTAGTTTGAAGGAAACGTGCAGGTGGCGGTGTTTGCATGCATTTACTGCGCTTTGTCCTTCTTGATGGAAGTGGTACATCTTGTAAATGGTTCACACTGCTTCTTTTAACCTTTGATGGTGGAGGAAATTACTGTTTGTGGTTATAGTGCCTATCAAGTGGGCTGCTTTGTCTTGGATAGTTTCAAGGTTCTTGAGTGTTATTGAAGCTTCAATCGTCCGGGAAAGTGGGGAGTGTTTCATCACAATTTTGACTTGTGATTGGGAGATGTTGGACAGGCTTTTAGGAGTCAGGAAGTGAGTTACTTACTGCAGGATTCCTAGCCTGTGAACTGCTTTTATAGCCACTGTATTTATATAACTAGGCCAGTTTAGCTTCTCAAAGCTTCTCCTGAAGAAGGGCTTATGCCCGAAATGTCGATTCTCCTGCTCCTTGGATGCTGCCTGACCTGCTGTGCTTTTCCAGTAACACATTTTTCAGCTCTGATCTCCAGCATCTGCAGTCCTCAATTTCTCCCAGTTTAGCTTCTCATCAATGTTAACATGCCCTCAGGATGTTGATAATGTGGGAATTCAGTGATAGTAATGCTTTTGAATGTCAAGAGGTGATGTTAGATTCTCTTTTGTTGCAGATGGTCATTGCTTGGTGCTTGTATGGCACGAGCATTACTTGCCACATGTTGGCCGAAGCCTGGTTATTGTTCAGATCTCGCACCATCTGTGGGGAGAAAACAGAGTTAACATTGTTCAGAACTGAAGTTCAGAATTGAATTCTAAAGAAGGATTACCGAACCCAAAAACATTTTCTCTATTTTCTCTCCACAGATGCTGTCAGACTTGGTGAGTTTTTCCAACAATTTCTGTTTCGTTTCTGATTTCCAGCATCTGCAGTTCTTTTGGTTTATTGTCCAAGTCTTGCTGTATTTGGACATGGAATCATCAATGGTGCTGAACATTGTGCCCACTTGTAATTATATGAAGGATGGAAGGACATCGATGAAGTAGCAAAAGATGGTTGGGCTAAGGACACTAGCCCAAGGATCTCCTGAAAACGTTTACTGGAACTGAGGTGACTGACCTCCAACAACCACAACCATCTCCCTATGTGCCAAGTATGACTCCAACCAGCATATCTCCTCATTCCCACTGACTCAAATTTTGCTAGGGCTCATTAATGCCATACTCGGTAGAATGCAGCCTTGATGTTAAGGACTGTCAGTCTCACCTCACCCCTGGAATTCAGCTTTTTGTCCATGTTTGAATCAAGGTTATAATGAGGTCAGGAGCTGAGTGGCCTTGCCAAGAACCCAAACTGCGTGTCAGTGATGAGGTTTTGGTAAAAAAAGTGCATTTTGATAGCTCCGTTGATTATAACTTTCATCAATTTACTGCTGATTAAGAGAAATGATTGATGAAGTGATCATTGGCCAGGTTATATTTGTCCTCTTTTTCTGTACAGGCCATTCTTGGATAGTTTTCCCCACATTATTTACTGATGCCAATGTTGTAACTGTACTAAAACAGCTTAGCTAGAAGCATGGCATTTTCTGGAGCACATATCCTCAGTACTGTTTCCAGATTGTTGTCTGGGCCCATAGCCTTTGCAGTATGTAGTGCCTCCAGCTGATTCTTGATATAAAATGAAGTAAATAAGATTGAGTGAGGACTCGCTACTGTGATGCTGGGGGCCACTGGAGGCAACCAAGACAGATCATATACTTGGAACACCTGGCTGAAGATTGTTCACCCAACTTTGTAAGAAACTACAGCTTGACCAAGCTAAGGACTGTCATTAGGCTGTTTTTTTTCCTTAACTCAAAATCACTTGATGTCACTCAATGTTAAAGTAATGATTGCACTGCTTTAATAACAACATGGTCTCGCACAGCTGAAATGTGCACCACTTGATTTTTCCAAGCTGCAGAACGCTCCTCATATCTCAGCAATATAATAATCTATTTTCACTTCAGTTTACAGTTCATAAAGGAAAAGAAATCTGGTCCCTGACACTGTTCAAACTGCAGACAGTGGAATTGATCCAGGAAAAACAAATGAAGCAGCTGAAATTGTTAGTAACGCTTCAACTAGTGGGAATTGTCACAAGAAATCCATTAAAGAAACAGAATTTGTTTTATACAACTGCAAAGAAGACATTAATTCAGTAAAGTTGTTTAGAAAACTGGAATTGTTTATTAAATCTGCAATTAATTGGTATCCAGAGAAGCACAAATCCTCTACTTCATTCACAAAACGCAGGAATCCTCCATTTTGTTTACAGAAATGTGGGAAAAGCTGCCATTATTGCCATATTCAGTCACACCATTCTATGGACCTTTGCAGTTCTTCTATATGGCTCCAAAACTTGGACTATGTACAGACATTACCTTAAGCCCTGGAGTAGTGTTGTCAATGCTGTCTGAGACCAATTCTCAGCCCTATCTGAGAGATTGGACATAAAAACATCAGAGTCCTTGAAGTAGCCAATAGAACCAGCAACGAGGCCATGATCATCCAAAACCAACTCCCATGGGCCAGCCAAATGCTTAGGTTGCCTGGGTTCCGACTTCCAAAGCAAAACATCTTCGCCCAGTTCAGTGAAAGCACTGGAACGTAAGGAGGAAAAAGGACTCCATGAAGGCTTCTCTCAAGAAATGCAACATTCAAAAGAAACTAATGTGGAGGAAGCTCCAGTATGAAGGGACGTAATATTTTCAGAACACCCATCAACAAGAAGTACGAAAGAAGAACCAGAGAAAGGAATGCCACCAATCTCAAGGCCAAGGACGGTTTCATCTCCTAGAGACAGCTGCCAAATGTGTGGTCAGAAACACAGCTGTGGAACCAGGCTCAATAGCTATACAAGTACCCACACAACCCATGACCAGTAACACAGAATTTCCAAAATTGACAATCATACTCATTAGCAAGTGATTGCCAAAGATGGCGATGATTCGGTAGAGCATTGTGCTACAGAAGAATATCACACCTCGCGAGAGTCACATGTTGGAAATCAAGCCCCATTATTCCCAGAGTCATCATTAAAGTAAAGGATTTTAAAAAGTAAGTGAATCACCCAGTTTAACTGTCTTCTTGGATCAAGTTCAGACTTTCTTCTTTGGAGAAAAGGAGGAGAAGAAGGGACCTAATTGAGGTATACAAGGTAATGAGAGGCATAGATAGAGTCGATAGCTAGAGACTATTTCCCAGGGCAGAAATGACTAACACGAGGGGTCATAGTTTTAAGCTGGTTGGAGGAAAGTATAGAGAGGATGTCAGAGGCGGGTTCTTTACACAGAGAGTTGTGAGAGCATGGAATGCGTTACCAGCAGCAGTTGTGGAGGTAGGGTCATTGGGGACATTTAAGAGACTCCTCGACATACAAATGGTCACAGAAATTTGAGGGTGCATACATGAGGATCAGTGGTCGGCACAACATCGTGGGCGGAAGGGCCTGTTCTGTGCTGTACTGTTCTATGTTCTATGTTCTAAGTTGACAGAAAGCATGGACCAGGTTTCTATACGTAAGAAAAATCAATATTTATTACAAACAAATAGACTCAAGATACAGGTGAAGAGCTGTGCAGACCAGCTGGTGGGAGTATTTGGTGATATCGTTAACCTCTTCTTACTGTGGTCTGTAGTCCCCACCTGCTTCATGAAGACCACCATCATCCTGGTGCCAAAGAAAAATCATGCAGCTTGCTTCAATGACTACCACCCAGTAGCTCTGATCTGCACAATTATGAAATGAATCAAGAGGTTAGTCATGGCACATAACAGGTTTACAACAGACCCCATCTCCCTGGCCTATACTCATCCCTGGAACATCTGGATAACAAGGATATCTATGTCAGGCTCCTACTTATTAGCTACAGTTCTACCATCAACACCATAATTCCCAACAAACTCATTTGTAAACTCTGTATTGGGTCTCAGCTCCTCCCTCTATAACTGGATCCTCAACTTCCTGACCCATAGATCCCAGTCAGTAGGAATAGGCGACAACCTGTCCTCCAACATAATCCTCAACACTGGTGCCTTGCAAGCTTGTGTACTCAGCCCCCTACTGTATTCCTTAAACACTCACGATTGTGTAGCCAAATTCCACCCCAATTCCATTTATAAGTTTGCTGACGACATCACTGTTGCTGCTTGGATCTCAAGCAAGAAGAAGACAGGAAGGACATTGGGTGTTCAGTGGCATGGTATAAAGACAAGAATCTCTCAAACATCAGAAAAATGAAGGAGCTGGTCATCGACTTCAGGAAGCGGAGTGGGGGGCATGCCCCCATCTGCATCATTGGTGCTAAGATGGAGATGGCTGAGAGCATCAAGTTCCTGGGAGTGATGATCACCAACAATCTGTCTGGTCTACCTAGACTCAACACAATGGTCAAAAAAACACAACAACATCTCTACTTCCTCAGGAGGATAAGAAAATTTGGCATGTCCACAAGACTCTGACCAATTTTTACAGATTCACTACACAAAGCATCCTACCTCGATGTGCCTCAGTATGGTATGAAACTACAGAGAGTCATGAACACAGCCCTTCCATTCATTGACTCCGTCTACACTTCCCCCTGCCTTGAGAAAAGCAACCAACATAATCAAAGACCCCTCCCACCCCAGTTATATTCTCTTCATCCTCTTCCATCAGGTAGAAGATATAAAAGTGTGAACACATGTACAAATCGATTCAAGAACAGCTTTTCCCCGCTGTATTCAGAATTTTGAACGAACCTCTCAGATGTTAATTTTGAACTCTCTCTCTGCACCCTCTCTGTGGCTGTAACATTGTATTCTGCATTCTGTTCTGCTACCCTGATGCACTTTATATGGTACGATGAGCCTGTGTAGCACACAAAACAACACTTTTCACTGTATCTCGGTACATGTGAAAACCATCAATCAATCAATAAAATTTCCACATAGACTTTTACAAATTAAAAGTCTGTCAATCTTATCAACTCCCTCTTATACACACAGACTGAAGAAACAGGGAAAATGTATTATGGATGATGGAGAAAGTCTGGGGGAGGAAATCAGCGGTTACAGTTCGCCGATTATGATTCTTGTGCTGTACAGAATGCTACTTCTTGGTTGTCCTTCTCTGGATGCCTCCATTGGTTTGCAAGAAGCGCAGCATGGCTGACTCACTTACAATAGGTCTCTGATTTATTAAGTCATAAAGTCATAGCCATGTACACAATGGAATCAGACCCTTCGGTCCAACCGTCCATGCCGACCAGTTATCCCAAGTCACAGCTCACAGTAACCAATGAAGAGAATGTATACTATTTTTCTTCAGGCTTAATTTGTTTTTTTTCTGCAGAGAATAGAGAGAGGCTTCTGAGCTGCTAGTGGTCCAAAGGGCTGTCTGTATCTTATTCACAGCTCCAAGCTGTTCACTGACCTGAGAAGTAGTCCCATAGTCATTAACTGGCAGAAGACTATTATCATTAACAATTGATCACTAGTCCATAGACCGATGAACTTCTTGTTGCCAATGAAAGCTCCAAACCTTTATCTGTGTACAGCTCCTTGGCACCAGCTTATAGACTCTTAGAGTTATATAATCCTACAGCACAGAGACAAGCCTTTTGGCCCAATGGCCCAGGCCAACCAAAATGTCCGTGGGTTTAGATTAGAGTCGTGCTGGAAAAGCACAGCAGGTCAGGCAGCATCCTAAGATCAGGAATGAATGGCTTATGCCCGAAACGTCGATTCTCCTGTTCCCTGGATGCTGCCTGACCTGCTGCGCTTTTCCAGCAACACATTTCCAGCTCTGATCTCCAGCATCTACAGACCTCACTTTCTCCTCAAAGATTTTTCATGCCCTCTCTTAACTCTCCAAATCCCTTTCTTCAGCTCCCTTCTGGCTATTCTGTATCCCTCAAATGCTCTGTCTGAACCTTGTTTCCTCAACCTTATGTAAGCCTTCTTCTTCCTCCTTACAATACATTCAACCTCCCTCGTCAACCAAGGTTCCCTCACATGACCATCTCTTTCCTGCCTGACAGGTACATACATATCAAGGACACGTCGTATCTGTTCCTTGAAAAAGTTCCACATTTCCACGACATCCTTCCCTGACAGCCTATGCTCCCAATTTATGCTCCTCAGATCCTGTCTTGCAGCATTGTATTTACCCTTCCCCCAATTGTAAAACATGCCCTGTTGCATGCACCTGTCTCTCTCCATAACCAAGGTGAAAGTCACAGAATTGTGGTCATCATCACCAAAATGCTCACCCACTAACAAGCCCATCACTTGTCCCGGTTCATTACCAAGTACCAAATCCAATATGGCCTCCCCTCTGGTCGGACTATCTACATACTGAGTTAGAAAAGCTTCCTGGACACACTGCACAAACCACCGCCCCGTCCAATCTACTTGATCTAAAGAGCTTCCAATCAATATTTGGGAAGTTGAAATCGCCCATGACTACTACCTTTCTGTACCTTCTGTACCTTTCCAAAATCTGTTTCCCAATCTGTTTCTCCACATCTCTGCTGCTATTGGGGAGCCTATAGTAAACACCCAACAAGGTGACTGCTCCTTTCCTATTTCTGACTTCAGCCCATACTACCTCCAAAGGCAGATCCCCCTCGAACTGCCTTTCTGCAGCCGTTATACCATTTCTAATTAGCAATGCCACACCCCCCTCCTTTTTTACCACCCCCCCTAATCTTACTGAAACATCTGTAACCAGGAACCTCCAACAACCATTCCTGTCCCTCTTCTATCCACGTTTCCGTGATGGCCACAACATCGTAGTCCAAAGTACCGACCCACGCCTTCAGTTCACCCACCTTATTTCTGATACTCCTTGCATTGAAGTATACACACTTGAGCCCATCTCTGTGTCCGCAAGTATTCCCTGTTAGTGCTACCTTCTCCACAGCCTCTCTACATTCTTGGACATCCTGAAAAAGATCTAACCTACTTGCTGGACTACATTGGATCCCATCCCCCTGCCAAATTAGTTTAAAAACCCCCCTCCCCCTCCCGAAGAGTGCTAGCAAACCTACCCCCCAGGATATTGGTGCCCTTCTGGTTCAGGTGCAACCTGTCCTGCTTGTACAGGTCCCACCTTCCCCAGAATGCAGTCCAATTGTCCAAATACCTGAAGCCCTCCCTCCTACACCATTCTTGCAGCCAATGTCCAACTGCACTCTCTCCCTATTCCTTGCCTCACTGTCACGTGGCACCGGCAACAACCCAGAGATGACGACTCTGTCCGTCGTAGCTTTTAGCTTCCAGCCTAACTCGCTGAGCTCCTGAATGAGGTAAAGACAATGACTGCAGATGCTGGAAACCAGATTCTGGATTAGTGGTGCTGGAAGAGCACAGCAGTTCAGGCAGCATCCAAGGAGCTTCGAAATCGACGTTTCGGGCAAAAGCCCTTCATCAGGAATAAAGGCAGTGAGTGTGAAGTTTGGAGAGATAAGCTAAAGGAGGGTGGGGGTGGGGAGAAAGTAGCGTACAGTACAATAGGTGAGTGGGGGAGGGGAAGAAGGTGATATGTCAGGGAGGAGAGGGTGGAGTGGATAGGTGGAAAAGGAGATAGGCAGGTAGAACAAGTCCGGACAAGTCATGAGAACAGTGCTGAGCTGGAAGTTTGGAACTAGGGTGAGGTGGGGGAAGGGGAAATGAGGAAACTGTTGAAGTCCACATTGATGCCCTGGGATTGAAGTGTTCCGAGGCGGAAGATAAGGCGTTCTTCCTCCAGGCGTCTGGTGGTGAGGGAGCGGCGGTGAAGGAGGCCCAGGACCTCCATGTCCTCAGCAGAGTGGGAGGGGGAGTTGAAATGTTGGGCCACGGAGCGGTGTGGTTGATTAGTGTGGGTGTCCCGGAGATGTTCCCTAAAGCGCTCTGCTAGGAGGCGTCCAGTCTCCCCAATGTAGAGGAGACCGCATCGGGAGCAACAGATACAATAAATGATATTAGTGGATGTGCAGGTAAAACTTTGATGGATGTGGAAGGCTCCTTTAGGGCCTTGGATAGAGGTGATGGAGGAGGTGTGGGCGCAGGTTTTACAGTTCCTGCGGTGGCAGGGGAAGGTGCCAGGATGGGAGGGTGGGTTGTAGGGCGTGTGGACTTGACCAGGTAGTCACGGAGGAAACGGCCTTTGCGGAAGGCGGAAAGGGGTGGGGAGGGAAATATATCCCTGGTGGTAGGGTCTTCTTGGAGGTGATGGAAATGTCGGCGGATGATTTGGTTTATTTGAAGGTTGGTAGGTGAGCACCAGGGGCGTTCTGTCCTTGTTACGGTTGGAGGGGTGGGGTCTGAGGGCGGAGGTGCAGGATATGGACGAGATGCGTTGGAGGGCATCTTTAACCACATGGGAAGGGAAATTGCGGTCTCCAAAGAAGGAGGCCATCTGGTGTGTTCTGTGGTGGAACTGGTCCTCCTGGGAGCAGATACGGCAGAGGCGGAGGAATTGGGAATACGGGATGGCATTTTTGCAAGAGGTAGGGTGGGAAGAGGTGTAATCCAGGTAGCTCAAACTTCTTACCTTCCCACACGCCTCTGTTGATGACTTCCGGGTTCCCACTCCTAGTTGAAAAAAAACACAGACTGCGAAAAGAAAAACGTTAATTTAAACTGGTCTCCACTTCCCTTCCGGCTCCCCTCTCTGTGCACCCGCTGTAGCACTGAGGTCGAAACCTCGAAGGTATGTGCTTTTAAATCAAGCTTCCTACCTTCCCAGAAGCCTCTGTTGACGACTTCCGGGTTCCCGCTCCTAGTTGAAAAAAAAAAGACAGACTGCGAAAAGAAAAACGTTAATTCAAACTGGTCTCCACTTACCTTCCGGCTCCCCTCTCTGTGCGCCCGCTCCATGCAATCTAACCTTCCAGCGCAGTCTACCATGTGGAATCTTATCAAAGGCTTTCTGAAATCAATGTAAACTACGTCTACTGCTCTGCCCTCGACAACCTTGCTGGTCACTTCACCAAAGAACTCTAATAAATTTGTGAGGCATGATCTCCCGCTCACAAAGCCATGCTGGCTAATCCTGATCAAACCCTGTCTTTCCAAACGCACTGTATTTGTAAACTACTCTTTAGGTACTGGTTCACAAACAACTGTATCGATGATGGTTGAATTGAGTGTCAGGTTTCGTGCTTTCAAACATGCACCAATCCTCCAGTCATCTTTGTTGTTTTAAAATAGCTCTTTTCTTATTTCAGCCCACAAAGTAGGGAGGCAATGGCCTTGTGGTTGTGTCGCTAAACTCTAAATCCAGAGACCCCGGTAATGTACTGAGGTTCTAGTTTCAAATTCAATTACAAATATGGATCAAGAGTTGAATGTTGACCATGAAACTGCTGTCAGAAGAATCTGACTCGGTCACAAATGTTCTTTGGGAAAGGGAATCTGCCTTCCTTATCTGTTTTAGCCTATCTGACTCTAAACCCATAACAATTTGATTGATTCTTAACTGCCGTGTGGGGAATTAGAAATGGATAATAAATGTTGTCCTAACCAGTGAAGCCCACATCTCATGAATGATTTCAAAAAAAATTAAAACACAGAAAAATGAAACAAATTCCTCGCAATAATTAGTTGAAAAGAAATTTAAGAATCACTTCAGGTCGACATAGTATCTGAAATAGGTAAAAGTGAGCACAACAGGTGCTGGAAACCAGAGTTTAGATCAGAATGGTGCTGAAGAGCACAGTAGGTCAGGCAGCATCCGAGGAGCAGGAAAATCGACGTTTCAGGCAAAAACTCTTCATCAGGAATAGAGGCAGGAAGCCTCCAGAGTGCAGAGATAAATGGGGGGAGGGGGTTGGGGCTGGGGAGAAGGTAGCAAATAGTATCAGAAATAATATTGCCTTAAAGATTTAATTTCTGAGATGGACTAAGTAAAACACAGAATCGGACATTGTGGAGAAAACAATTCTTAAGACAGAGAATTCCTTGCAAATATATGCAAAATCTGAACTTTTGTAAGAAGAACTGCTGTATTTGAATGGGACTATAGCCAATGGTACTATAGCTTGCCAAGGGACAACAACTTGAAAAGAGACAATAGAAGCAATAGATATTTTTATAATAAAACAAAAAAACTGAGAAAGTTGAAGACCTGAAACATAAACATAAATTGCTGGCAAAACTCAGCATATTTGACAAGATCTGTGGGAAGAAGGCAAAGTTACTGTTTTGAATCTGTTAACTCTTCATCAGAACTGGATATTTTGTTTCAGTTCTGGAAGCTTTTGACCATTTTGCACATCAGAATCAATACAATGCTTGAAAGTGCAAGAAGTAAAGGAAGAGTTTAGTGTTAATGGGAATCAGAGATAAGTTCATTAATATTTTTTACAGATTAGTGGATAAATTATACTATGCATCTTTATTGTAAGAATTTATAAGAGACACACATCACTGATATTGCAAATGAGCCTTTGTGAGATTTATTAAAGTCAAAAGAAGATTTAACTCTAAAGAACAGCAGTAGATCTATATGGACTTCAGTAAGGCGTTCGACAAGGTTCCATGGGAGACTGATTAGCAAGGTTAGATCTCATGGAATACAGGGAGGACTAGCCATTTGGATACAGAACTGGTTCAAAGGTAGAAGACAGAGGGTGGTGGTTGAGGGTTGTTTTTCAGACTGGAGGCCTGTGACCAGTGGAGTGCCACAAGGATCGGTGCTGGGTCCTCTACTTTTTGTCATTTACATAAATGATTTGGATGCGAGCAAAAGACGTACAGTTTGTAAGTTTGCAGATGACACCAAAATTGGAGGTGTAGTGGACAGCAAAGAGGGTTACCTCACATTGCAACAGGATCTGGACCAGATGGGCCAATGGGCTGAGTAGTGGCAGATGGAGTTTAATTCAGATAAATGCAAGGTGCTGCATTTTGGGAAAGCAAATCTTAGCAGGACTTATACACTTAATAGTAAGGTCCTCAGGAGTGCTACAGGTTCATAGCTCCTTGAAATTGGAGTCACAGGTAGATAGGATAGTGAAGAAGGCGTTTGGTATACTTTCCTTTATTGGTCAGAGTATTGAGTACAGGAGTTGGGAGGTCATGTTGCGGCTGTACAGGACATTGGTTAGACCACTGTTGAATATTCTGGTCTCCTTCATATCAGAAAGATGTTGTGAAACTTGAAAGGGTTCAGAAAAGATCTACAAGGATGTTGCCAGGGTTGGAGGATTTGAGCTATGGGGAGAGGCTGAACAGGCTGGGGCTGTTTTCCCTGGAGCATCCGAGGTTGAGGGGTGACCTTATAGAGGTTTACAAAATTATGAGGGGCATGGAGAGGATAAGTAGACAAAGTCTTTTCCCTGGGGTCGGGGAGTCCAGAACTAGAGGGCATAGATTTAGGGTGAGAGGGGAAAGATATAAAAGAGACCTAAGGGGCAACTTTTTCACGCAGAGGGTGGAACGTGTATGGAATGAGCTGCCAGAGGATGTGGTGGAGGCTGGTACAATTGCAACATTTAAGAGGCATTTGGATGGGTATATGAATAGGAAGGGTTTGGAGGGATATGTGCCGGGTGCTGGCAGGTGGGACTAGATTGGGTTGGGATATCTGGTCGGCATGGATGGGTTGGACCGAACGGTCTGTTTCCATGCTGTACATCTCTATGACTCTATAACACTATTCAGATTGTTAAACAGAAGGCCTTAAGTAACACTGATCATTCCTAAGAGAGGATGAACAATCTTGACAGAGGACAATATCAGAATCCTGGCCATTCTTAAGTTGAAAAATCCCTAAAGACACACATGAGAAACAAGTTCAATGTGTAAAACAGGCATCAGATACTAAAACTTATTGTCAGCTCTATGGATCCAGAAAATCTCTCAGGTACAAGTAGTACCTAACTATTAAAAATAGTGTTTTATCTGCAGAACAATATGTCATTTTCAGAAAAAGTGCTGAGAAAGGGCACAATCATAGAGCAACAAGAAGTCAAATGGCTACTCACATAAAGAAGTTCAATTGATAGAACAGGCTACATTAGAAGAAAAGTCAAAGATATTTCGAGAGAAAATAAGTGACCTTCATCCAACTGTCCAACCAGAAGAAAGTTATGTCGACGGATATCTCACTAATTTTAAGCTTCCTACAGGGGCAAGTATTATCAAATAGTGCCCCTATTATATTATAGTCGAGAAACACAGTTTAAAGTCTACAGCAGAGCAATTCTGTGGTCTGGGAGGTACAGCACTTAAGATTAAAGGTATTCTACAAGCAACTCTCCAGTATAAGATGTGTCTGATAGTAGAGAACTTAGACATACATCACAATCATAAATTCTCACTCTTAAGCATGAATACATGTTTTGACTGAATCCTCTTCAAGTGTTGATCTTAAGAAACCAACAGCAGGCAGGAATGGGGCAGCAAGTCAAAGAAAGTTTAGTTACGAAATAACTGAGCACAGGACAACTGGTAGAAGCTGTTATTGGCCGCTTATTTCTTGTGGACAGCAAAGACGGTTCCCTCAAAGCACAACAGGATCTTGATCAGATGGGCCAATGGGCTGAGGAGTGGCAGATGGGATTTAATTTAGATAAATGCAAGGTGCTGCAAGGTCCTGGGGAGTGTTGCTGAACAAAGAGACCTTGGAGTGCAGGTTTATAGTTTCTTGAAAGTGGAGTCTCAGATAGATAAGATTGTGAAGAAGGCATTTTTTTGCTTTCCTTTATTGGTCAGAACATTGGATATAGGAGGTGGGAAGTCATATTGCGGCTCTACAGGACATTGGTTCAGCCACTTTTGGAATATTGTGTGAAATTCTGATTTCCTTTCTATTGGAAGGATGTTGTGAAACTTGAAAGGGTTCAGAAAAGCTTTACAAGGATGTTGCCAGGATTGGGGGATTTGAGCTATAGGAAGAGGCTGAATAGAACATAGAGAACATAGAACAGTACAACACAGTACAGGCCTTTTGACCCTTGATGTTGTGCCCAGCTTTTATCCTACTCTAAGATCAAACTAACCTCCATACCCTACATTTTACTGTCATCCATGTGCCTATCCAAGAATCGCTGAAATGTCCCTAATGTACCTGTTGGGACTACCGCCACTGGCAGTGCATTCCAGGCATCCAACATTCTCTGTGGAAAGAACCTTCCTCCAATCACCTTAAAATTATGCTCCCTCATGATAGCCATTTTCGCCATGGGAAAAAGTCTCTGAATATCCACTCTATCTATGCCTCTTGTCATCTTGCACACCTCTGTCAAGTCACCTGTCACCCTTCTGTCACCCTTGAGAAAAGCCCTCACTCTCTCAATCTTTCTGCATAAGACATGCCCTCCAGTCCAGGCAGCATCCTGGTAAATCTCTTCGGCACCCTGCCTAAAGCTTCCACATTCCGTCCTGTAATGAGGCGCCCAGAATGAACACAATATTCCAAGTGTGGTCTAACCAAGTCCTTATGGAGCTGCAGCATCACCTCACAGCTCTTAAACTCGACCCCCACTAATGAAAGCCAACACATCCCCTACTTAACAACCCTATCAATGTGGGTGGCAACTTTGAGGGATCTATGGATGTGGACTCCAAGATCCATCTGTTCCTCCACACTGCCAAGAATCCTGCCTTTAACCCTGTAATCTGCAAATTCCATCTTCCAAAATGAATCACTTCAAACTTTTCTAGGTTGAACTCCATCTGCTACTTCTCAGCCAAATTCTACATCCTGTCAATGTCCTGTTGCAACCTACACTATCCACTCCCCCCAACCTTTGTGTCATTGGCAAACTTCCTAACTTACTCTTCCACTTCCTCATCCAAGTCATTTATATAAATCACAAAAAGCAGAGGTCCCAGAAGAGATCCCTATGGAACATTACTGGCTACTGAGCTCCAGACTGATTTCTTTCCATCTACTGCCTTCTATGGGCCAGCCAATTCTATATCCAGACAGGCAAATCTCCCTGTGTCCCATGCTTCCTTACTTTCTGAATGAGCCTATCGTGGGGAACTTTGATCAAATGCCTTGCTAAAATCCATATACATCACATCCATTGCTCTACCTTCATCAATGTGTTTTGTCACATCATCAAGGACTTCAATAAGGCTTATGAGGAATAACCTGCCCATCACAAAGCCATGCTGACTATCTTTAACCAAACTATACTTTTCCAAATAATCATAAATCCTGTCTTTTAGAATCTTTTCCAATAATTTGCCCATCACAGACGTAAGACTGACTGGTCTGTAATTCCCAGGATTATTCCTATTCCCTTTCTTGAACAAGGAAATAACAATTGCTACCATCCAATCATCTGGCACTACTCTAGTGGACAGTGAGGATGGAAAGCTCATTGCCAAAGGTGCAGCAACCTCTTCCCCCGCTTCCCGTAGTAACCTTGGAAATATCCTATCTGGCCGAGGGAACTTATCTATCCTCATGTTTTTTAAAAGTTCCAGTATATCCTCCTCCTCCTTAATATAAACCTGTTCAAGCGCATCAGCCTGTTTCACACTGTCCTCACAAATGATAAGGTCCCTTTCATTAGTGAATGTTGGATAGGCTGGGGCTGTTTTTCCTGGAGTGTTGGAGGCTGAGGGATGAGCTTATAGAGGTTTATAAAATAATGAGGGACATGGATAGGGTAAATAGACAAGGTATTTTCCTTGGGTTAGGGGAGTCCAGAACTAGAGTTCACTAATTAATATTTTTTTCTTCACAGTAAATACTTAAACAAAATATTTGTTTAGGATCTCACCCATTTGCGGTTCCACACAAATCTGACTGGAGCAGAACAACAACCAAGAATGTGTCATTGTTTGTGATGTTTGGTAGGATGAACAAGCACAGAAGGCACTTCATAATAATCGATGACTTATTGTGTATGCTGGAAGACTGGTAATTCCAGCTTTATCTCTGGAAGATGAACTGAAAAGGATACATTGGAGAAGGTTAGGGATTGCCAAGTGAAGTGCCAGAGCATAATTCGTATTATGGCCTAAGATTTCCAAATATATTGAGGATCCCATATCTCAATGTGAAACTGCAATTATAAAGAGATCTGAGTTCTGAGGAAGGGTCATTTGACCTGAAACATTAACTCTGACTTCTCTCCATGGATACTGCCAGATCTGCTGAGGCTTTTCCAGCAATTTCTGTTGTTGTTTCTGATTTACACATCCACAGTTCTTTTGAGTTTTATTATAAAGGGATGACACAATTGTTTCGCACTGCTATCAGTGCTGAAGGGAGTTCAGATTGCAAGAAGTAGCATGGTTTGTGAGAAAACATAAGCAATCAGATAATCAATGAGCAGTGGCCCCAGTTGATCTCATAGATGAATCTTTAACTAATGTAACTCAGAGTGCAACACAGCTTGATGAAAAAGCAGTGATGGCATATTTAAGGCTGATGTCAGAAAGCTGAGAAGTCACAAGTTCAAGCAGAACATTTTATTTCCTTTTCTTCCCAGAAAGAAGCCTCAGTAAGGGAGATTACGCCAAGCAAGAAGTAATCCTAAAATAGCAGGAGGCAACCAGGTTGTTTTCCCCCATAATGCAATCATTGTGTGTGAATCTTCAACTTAACGAACAAGGTGAAATAGATTCTGCACACTTAACATAGATTTTCCAGAAGACTGTGAATAAAAATCTGCTCTCACAGATTGAGTATGTACTAAGTTTAACTGCATGAAATCCACTGCTGAGATGAGCAGACTTATATCTACCAAATCAGGACATGGTCAAGAAGAAATTGCCTAATTTGGAGCTCCAAGAAACTGCTGAAGCTTCAGTTGGTAAGACTGTTTATGAGACTTTTCTCATCAGATTTCATTGGATGGAGGCAGGAAAGTGGAGCAGTCTGCTTGCTGGCTCAGCAGGTCTGACAGCATCTGTGGTGAGAAACCAGAATTAACGTTTCGGGTCAAGTGACTATTTCCTCAGGAATAGGCTAATGACTTACAGCTTATGAGGTCAAGGTTTACTTGTTCCTGTTTGGCGATTTGACCTCAGTACACACTGAGACACAACTGTCTAATGTCCAATATCTGCTGGATTTTCTGAAATAACAACGGAATTTAGAGTACAGACAGTAGGAATGGGTGACTCCCTGCTGATTGTCAATGATTGGGTGTGCTAACAGCAGCAGGTTTCAGAGACATATTCTCACGGTGTTATCACTTATGTGGTTCATCACAATTCTTTTGAAGAGGTAACAAGTAGGTTAGACCAGGGAAACTCAATGGATGTTATCTATCTAGACTTCCAAAAGGCCTTTGATAAGGTGCCTCACGGGAGCTAGTGTTCGAGGTGAGCTACTGGCATGGATTGGGGATTGGCTGTCTGACAGAAGGCAGAGAGTTAAGATAAAAGGTTCATTTTTTGGAATGGCAGCTGGTGACAAGTGGGATCCGCAGGGTTCAGTATTGGGGCCGCAGCTGTTCACTTAATGTATTAATGACTGGATGAAGGGACTGGGGACATTCTGGTGAAGTTCACCAATGATATGAAGTTAGGCAGGTAGTACTGAGGGGGTGGGAAGGCTGCAGAAAGATTTAGACAGTTTAGGAGAGTGGTCCAGGAAATGGCTAATGAAATTCAACGTGAGCTCGTGTGAGGTCTTGCACTTTGGAAAAAAGAATAGAGGCATGGACTATTTTTTAAAAGTTGAGAAAATTCATGCAGCCAAAATACAAAGAGATGTGGAAGTGCTAGTCCAAGATTCTTTAAAGTTTGATTCGCAGGTTGAGTCCATGGGAAAGAAAGCAAATTTAATGTTGTCATTTATCTCAAGAGGGTTGGAATGTAAAATCAGTGATGTGCTTCTGAGACTTTATAAAGCTCTAGTTAGGCCCCATTTAGAATACTGTGTCCAATTTTGGGCCCCACACCTCAGGAAGGACATACTGACACTGGAGCGTGTCCAGCAGAGATTCACACTGATGATCCTTGGAATGGTAGGCCTAACATATGATGAACGGCTGAGGATCCTGGGATTGTATTCATTAGAGTTTAGAAGGTTGAGGGGAGATCTAATAGAAACTTACAAGACAATGTGTGGCTTAGAAAGGGTGGATGCTGGAAAGTTGTTTCTGAATGGCGGGGAGACTAGGACCCATGGGCACAGCCTTGGAATTAGAGGAGATCAATGTAGAATGGAAATGAGGAGACATTTCTTCAGGCGGAGAGTGGTGGGCCTGTGGAACCATTGCCATGGAGTGCAGTGGAGACCGGGGCGTTGGGTGTCTTCAAGGCAGAGATTGATAAATTCTTGATTTTGCAAGGAATTAAGGGTTACAGGGAAAGTGCTGGTAAGTGGAATTGAAACACCTATTAAATGGCGGAGTGAACTCAATGGGCCAAGTGGCCTTGCTGCCACTCCTATGCCTTATGGTCTTGTGGTCTTATGTTGGTTTACTGTGTTCCTGGTGATATCCTCAGAAATATAACTGACAATGAAAAAGAAATATACATTCATAGCTGGCTGCAATTTCACCCTATCTATCCAGTATGGAGAACAGAACACTTCAAACTATTAAGATTTGGTCCTTATCCGAGACCACAAATGATTTACATTTACCTTTTTTTTTGCAATGATTATCTGTTGCTTCAAGCCATGATGAATTCTAATTAAATTATTTCACAGGAAGGTTCATTTAGTTGAATGTGATAAAGGCTTTTGATAAACAGATGGTGGCAGTTTATTTTTGTTTTAATCACATGTGGTGAAGAGAAGAAAAAGCTGAAGGTCCCAGCAGAAATGCCTTCAGATTGTTGCTAACTCATATCATTGTTGAAACAGCAGTACCAAACATAAAAACCAGCATACACTGGCAAATATATCCTCATGGTCTGGAAGGGCAAGAAGCAACCTGGAGAATCGCCATAAAATTAAAGAAAACCTATAGCATTGCAAAAGGCCATTCAACTCAACTGATGCACATTCGATATCTTCCATTAAGGGCCAGGATCAAATAGGGCCACAAGCAAGATACCATTGCATGTAGCTTTTCTGTAGGCCTCCAAGTAGCTCCGGAGATATAGAGGAAAAGATTCCAAAGATAATTCTTGATTGGAGCAAAAGTAACCGGGTAGCTGTTATGGGGGACTTTAACTTTCCAAATATTGACTGGAAACGCAATAGTTCGAGTAATTTTGTCCGATGTGTGCAAGCTGGCTTCCTGACACAGTATGTAAACAGGTCAACAACGGATGAGGCCACATTGGATTTGGTTCTGGGTAATGAACCCAGCCAGGTGTTAGATTTGGAGGGAGGTGAGCACTTTGGTGATAGTGACCACAATTCAGTTATGTTTACTTCAGCGATGGAAAGGGATAGCTATATACCGCGGGGAAAGACAATTATGATGTGATTATGCAGAGTTAAGATGCATAGGATGGGGAAAGAAACTGCAGGGGATGGGCACAACTGAAATGTGGAGCTTATTCAAGGAACAGCTACTGTGTGTCTTTGATAAGTATGTACCTGTCAGGCAGGGAGGAAGTGGTCTAGCAAGGGAGCTGTGGTTTACTAAAGAAGTTGAATCTATTGTCAAGACAAAGAAAAAGACTTATGTTAGAATAAGACGTGAAGGCTCAGTTAGGGCGCTAGAGTGTCATGATTAGTGTGGTGTTGGAAAAGCACAGCAGGTCAGACAGCATCTGGGGAGCAGGAAAATCGACGTTCTGGGCAAAAGCCCTTCATCAGAGACCTTGATGACTAGAGAAAGATTAGGACCAATCAAGGAAAGTAGAGGGAAATTGTGTGTGGAGTCTGAGGAGATAGGGAAGCGCTTAATGAATATTTTTCATCAGTATTCACATGAGAAAAAGACAATGTTGTCGAGGAAAACACTGAGATACAGGCTACTAGACTAGATGGGATTGAGGAGGTGTTAGAAAATTCTGGAAAGTGTGAAAATAGATAAGTTGGTTGGGCCAGATGGGATTTATCTTACGATTCTCTGGGAAGCCAGGGAGGAGTTTGCCGAGCCTTTGACTTTGATTTTTATGTCGTCATTGTCTACAGGAATAGTGGCTCAAGACTGAAGGATAGCAAATGTTGTCCCCTTGTGCAAGAAGGGGAGTTGAGACAACCCTGGTAATTATAGACCAGTGAGCCTTATTTCGGTTATGGGTAAAGTGTTGGAAAAGGTTACAAGCGATAGGATTTATAATCATCTAGAAAGGAACAAGTTGATTAGGGATAGTCAACACGGTTTTGTGAAGGGTAGGTTGTGCCTCACAGACTTTATTGAGTTCTTTGAGATAGTGACCAAACAGGTGGATGAGGGTAAAGCGGCTGATGAGGTATATATAGATTTCAGTAAAGCGTTTGATAAGATTCCCCACGGTAGGGTATTGCAGAAAATACAGAGGCATGGGGTTGAGGGTGATTTACTGGTTTGAATCAAAAATTGGCAAACTGAAAGAAGACATAGAACATAGAAAAGTACAGCACAGAACAGGCCCTTCGGCCCACTATGTTATGCCGAGGATTCATCCTAATCTATAATAAAATAACCAGAGCTACACACCCCTCAATTCACTGCTGTCCATGTGCATGAACAGCAGTCGCTTAAATGTCTCTAATGACTCTGCTTCCACCATACCACTGGCAACACATTCCATACACGGGGCAGGGGAGGGGCTTTAAACTAGATTGGCAGGGGGGTGGGAATCAGAGCCACATATCTGAGAGAGGGACAGTTGCAGATGGGACAGATTCTATCGGGAAGATTTTTCATGTGATGAAACACAGGGATTGGTTAAGTGTGTCTGCTTCAATGCAAGGAGAGTCAGAAATAAGAATGACGAACTTAGAGCATGGATCATTAGTTGGGGATACGATGTTGTGGCCATAACTGAGATGTGGGTTTCACAGGGGCAGGAATAGTTGCTTGATGTTCTAGGGTTCAGAACGTTTAAAAAGAACAGGGAGGGTGGAAAACGAGGAGGGGGTGTAGCATTGCTAATCAGAGAGTGATCGCAGCTACAGAAACTAAGGTTGTTGAGGAAGGTTTGTCTACTGAGTCAGTATGGGTGGAAGTTAGGAACAGCAAGGGAACAGCCATCTCATTGGAGGTTTTCTACAGACCACCTAATAGCAGTAGAGAGATTGAAGAACGCATAGGTGGGCAGATTCTGGAAAAATGGAGAGGTAGCAGGGTTGTAGTTATGGGTGATTTCAACTTTCCCAATACTGACTAGAACCTCTGAAGCGCAGATGGTTTGGATGGAGCCATTTTTGTCAGGTGTGTTCAGTAGGGTTTCCTTATTCAGTATGTAGACAGACCGACAAGGGGAGAGGCCATTTTGGATTTGGTGCTCGGCAATGAGCCAGGAGAGAACACTTTGGTGACAGTGATCACCACTGCTTAACATTTAACATAGCCTTAGAGAGGGAAAGGAGCAGTTACGGAGGGAAGATATTTAATTGGGGAAAAGGAAATTATGATGCTATCAGACAGGACATGGGAAGTACAGACTGGGAGCAATTGTTCCACAGAAAGGGCACAGCAGACATGTGGAGACTGTTTAGGGAGTAGTTGTTGCAAGTGATGCACACATTTATTCCTCTGAGACAGGTAAGAAGAGGTAAGATTAGGAACAGAGGAGGTTCTCGTCAAAAGGAAGAAGGCAGCTTACATAAGGTGGAGGAAGCAAGGATTGAGCACAGCTTTCGAGGATTACAAGCTTGCTAGAAAGGAGCTCAGAAGTGGACTGAGGAGAGCTAGGAGGGGGCACAAAAAAGGCTCGGCAAGAGGGATTAGGGAGAACCCAAAGGCATTTTACTCATACGTGAGGAATAAGAGAATGATCAGGGAGAAGGTACAGCCAGTCAGGGATAGCGGAGGGAACTTGTACGTGGAGTCTGAGCAGATAGGGGAAGCCCTAAATGAGATTTTTGCTTTGATTTTCACTCAGGAAGGATCTGGGATACAGCCTTGACCAGATCACGATTGATGAAGTTGATGTGCTGGAAATTTTGGAAAACATTAAGATTGTTAAGTCCCCAGGGCCAGACCAGATTTATCCTAGGCTGCTCCGGGAAGCGAGAAAGGAGGTTGCGAAGCCATTGGCGTAGATCTTTGCCTCCTCACTCTCCATGGGAGTCATACCGGAGGATTGGAAGGAGGCAAATGTTGTTCCTCTTTTCAAGAAGGGTAACAGGGAAATCCCTGGCATTTACAGACCAGTCAGTCTTACGCCTGTGGTCAGCAAAGTTTTGGAAAGAATTCTGAGAGATAGGATCTATGGCTATTTGGTAAAGCATAGCGTGATTAAAGGCAGTTAGCATGGCTTTGTGAGGGGCAGGTCATGCCTCACAAATCTTATTGAATTATTTGAGGAGGTGGCGAGACAGGTTGACGAAGGTGTATATACCTGATCGAGGTATAAAAGATAATGAGATGAGCCAATAGCCACAGACTTTTCCCTAGGGCAGGGTTGATGGGTACGAGGGGTCATAGCTTCTAGATATTAGGGGAAAGGTATAGAGGAGACGTCAGAGGTACTTTCTTTACACGGAGAGTTGTGAATGCATGGAATGTGTTGCCAGCGGTGGTGGTGGAAGCAGAATCATTGGGGACATTTAAGTGACTGCTGCACAGGCACATGGAGAGCAGTGAGTTGAGAAGTGAGTAGGTTAAGTTACTATATTTTACATTAGAATTAAACCTCGGCACAACATCGTGGGCCAATGGGCCTGTTCTGTGCTGTGCTTTTCTATGTTCTATGTTCTATTCACAACTCTCTGTGTAAAGAACCTACCTCTGATGTCTCCTCTCAACCTTCCTCCTAACACCTTAAAACTGTGACCCCTCGTGGCAATCAATCCTGCCTTGGGGAAATGTCTCTAGTTTAGCGAGTTTTGAGAAGATTTGTAGCTCAGGTTGAGGTTCTGGATGTAGGTTTGCTTGCTGAGCTGGAAGGTTCATTTCCAGACGTTTCGTCACCCTACTAGGTAACATCTTCAGTGGGCCTCAGGCGAAGCACTGTAAATGATCCTGCTTTCTATTTATATGTTTGGGTTTTTTTGGGTTAGTGTTGGCATTTCCTGTGGTGATGTCATTTCCTGTTCTTTTTCTCAGGGCGTGATAGATGGGATCCAACTCGATGCGTTTGTTGATAGAGTTCCAGTTGGAATGCCATGCTTCTAGGAATTCTCATGCGTTACTCTGTTTGGCTTGTCCTAAGACGGATGTGTTGTCCCAGTCAAAGTGGTGTCCTTCCTTATCTGCATGTAAGGATACTAGTGAGAGAGGGTCATGTCGTTTTGTGGCTAGTGGTGTTCATGTATCCTGGTGGCTAGTATCCTGTTTGTCCAATGTTGTGTTCGTTACAATTCTTGCACGGTATTTTCTATCTTGTGTAGTTCCTCTGTGCTGCAGTATGTGTTGGCTCGTTGAAACAATGTTCTGATGCAGCTTCGTTTTTCGATGTTGGGATGATTGCTTCTGTAGTTCAATATTTGGTCCATATGTAGAGATAAACAACAACAAACTGCCATTCCTAGATGTTACAGTAGAGCGAACAGCCAGTGGGGAACTTCAAACCAGCGTCTTCAGGAAAACAACACAGAGCAGAGGAAAATCACTGATACCATGTCTTCAAAAGTAATGGGTACCCAATGAATACAGTCCGCCGAGTTCTCAGCAACAACCCAAACAAGCTGACAAAACACATCCAGAAACCCGAGCCACTCTCCCCTACATCAAAGACATCTCAGAAATGACTGGCAGACTACTCAGACCCCTTGGCATCATGGTAGCCCACAAACCCACCAACACACTAAAACAGTAGCTAATGAACTTGAAATACCCTATACAGACACCAAGCAAAACAAATGTCATTTTCCAAAATACCGTGCAAATGACCACACCAAACCAAAGAAACTCAAACATATAAATAGAAAGCAGGAATTATGTACAGTGTTTCACCTGAGGCCCACTGAAGATGTTACTGAGAAGGGTGATGAAACATCTGGAAATGAATCTTCCAGCTCAGCGAGCAAACCTACATCCATGTGTCTGGCTGTCGACTTTGTCCATGCCTATCATTACCTTTTACGCCTCGATCAGGTCACCTCTCTTCCTCCTTCTCTCCAGAGAGAAAGGTCCAAGCTCAGATAACCTCTCTTTGTAAGACAAGCCCTCCAGTCCAGACAGCATCCGGTAAACCTTCTTTGTACACTCTCCAAAGCCTCTGTATCTTTCCTATAGTAGGGTGACCAGAACTGGACACAATATTCCAAGTGTGGTCTCACCAGGGTTTTGTAGAACTGCAGCAAAACCTCGCGGCTCTTAAACATGATCTCCCTCTTAATGAAAGCCAAAACACCAAATCCTTTCTTAATAACCCTATCCACTAGGGTGGCAACTTTGAGGGATCTATGTACTTGAACACCAAGATCCCACTGTTCCTCCACACTGCCAGGAATCTTATCTTTAATCCTATATTCAGCATTCAAGTACGACCTTCCAAAATGCATCACTTCACATTTATCCAGGTTGAACTCCATCTGCTATTTCTCAGCCTAGCTCTGCATCCTGTCTATGTTGCGCTGCAGCCTGCAACAACCTCGATACTATCAACGGCAACTCTAACCTTTATGGTATCGGCAAATTTACGAACCCACCCCATAACCTCCTCCTCTACCAAGTCATTTACAAAAACTACAAATAGCAGAGATCCAAGAACAGAGTCCTGCAGGACACCACTCACCACTGACCTTCAGGCAGAATATGTTCCATCTATCTGTCAGCCAACTAATTCTGAACCCAAACAGCCAAATCTCCATGTATCCCATACCCCCTGACTTTATGAATGAGCTTACCATGGGCAACCTTATCAAAAGCCTTGTTGAAGTCCGTATACACCTTCGTCAACCTGTCTCGTCACCTCCTCAAATAATTCAATAAGATTTGTGAGACATGACCTGCCCCTCACAAAGCCATGCTAATTTCCTTGAATCATGCTATGCTTTTCCAAACAATCATAAATCAGATCCCTCAGAATTCTTTCCAAAACCTTGCTGACTATAGACGTAAGACTGACTGGTCTGTAATTGCTAGGGATTTCCCTATTCCCCTTCTTGAAAAGAGGAACAACATTCACCTCCCTCCAATCCTCTGGTACGACTCCTGTGGAGAGTGAGGAAGCAAAGATCTTCACCAGCAGCTTAGCAACCTCCTTTCTTGCTTCCTGTAGCAACCGAGGATATATCTGGTCTGGCTGTGGGGACGTATTAGTCTTAAAGTTGCCAAATGTTCCAGCACATCAACTTCCTCAGTCTCGATCTGTTCAAGCCCGTTTGCTGGTTCCTCAAAGTTCTTATTCATAACAAGGTCCCCTTCCTGAGTGAAAATCAAAGCAAAAATCTTATTTAGGGCTTCCCCTGTCTGCTCAGACTCCACACATAAGTTCCCTCCGCTATCCCTGACTGGCTGTACCTTCTCCCTGATCATTCTCTTATTCCTCACATATGTGTAAAATGCCTTTGGGTTCTCCCTAATCCTTCCCACCAAGCCTTTCTCGTGCTTCCCCCGGCTCTCCTCAGTCCATTTCTGAGCTCCTTTCTAGCAAGCCTGTTATCCTCTAAAGCTGTGCTAGATCTTTGCTTCCTCCACCTTGTGTAAGCTGCCTTCTTCCTTTTGATGAGAGGCTCCTCTGTTCTTGTCATCCAAGGCTCCTTAATCTTACCCCTTTCTTACCTGTCTCAGAGAAACAAATGTATGCATCACCCACAACAACTGCTCCTTAAACAGTCTCCACAGGTCTCTTGTGCCCTTTCTGTGGAACAATTGCTCCCAATCTGTACTTCCAACTCCTGTCTGATGGCATCACAATTTCCTTTTTTCCAATTAAGTATCTTCCCATGGTAACTGCTCCTTTCTCTCTCTATGGCTATGGTAAACTGAGGCAGTTGTGGTCACTGTCACCAAAGTGTTCTCCCAGCACAAGAACTGACACCTATCCTGGCTCTTTGCCGAGCACCACATCCAAAATGGCCTCTCACCTCATCGGCCTGTCTGCATACTGAAGGAAACTCTCCTGAACACACCTGACAAAAACAGCTCCATCCAAACCATCTATTCTGAGGAGGTTCCGATAAATATTGGGAAAGTTGAAGTCACCCATAACAACAACCCTGCTACATTTGCATTTTTCCAAAATCTGTCAGCCTATGAGTTCTTCGATCTCCCTACTGCTATCAGGAGGTCTGTAAAGAACCCCCAATGAGGTGGCTGCTCCCTTGCTGTTCCTAACTTCCACCCATACTGACTCAGTAGACAAACCTTCCTCAACAACCTTCGTTTCTATACCTGTGATTTACTCCAATTAGCAATGCTCTTTATTCCACCCCCCTTAATTTTTTCTGGCAGACTTTGGTTCTTCCTTTAAATGTTCTAAACCCTGGAACATCTAACAACCATTCCTGCCCCTGTGAAACCCTCGTCTCTGTTATGACCACAACATCATAGTCCCAAGTACTGATCCATGCTCTAAGTCCGTCACTCTTATTTCTGACACTCCTTGTGTTAAAGCAGACACACTTTAATCAATCCCTTTGTTTCATCGCATGAAAAACCTCCCTGAAGATTTACTACATCCTGTCACTGCCGCACTTATAACTACCCCTCCCCCTCAAATGTGTCACTCTGGTTCCCTCCCCCATGCCCAACTAGTTCAATCCGAATAAACGGAAGGTGATGCACTTCGGCAGGACCAACATGGCAAGAGGATACCTGATGAATAGTAGGACCCTGGGAAACACCAAGTATCAGAGGGAACTGGGTGTGCATGTACACTGGTCCCTTAAGATATCAGGACACGTGGATGAAGTGGTTAAGAAAGCATATGGGATATCCTTCTTATTTAGGGAAGGCATGGATTTTAAGAGCAGGGAGGTTATGCTGGAACTGTATAAAACCCTTGGTTGGACCACAGCGAGTATTGTGTGCAGTTCTGGAATCCACATGATACAAACAATGTGATAGCACTGGAGAGGAGATTTACCAGGATGCTGGTTTAGTAACAAAGAGAGTTTGAACAGACTGGGGCAGAGGAGACGGAGAGGGGACATGATTAAGATGTATAAAATTATGAGGGCATTAGACAGGGTAGACAGGAAGGAACTTTTCCCTTTGCTGGAGAGATCAATGACCAGGGGTGATAGATTTATGACAAAGGGCAGAAAGTTTAGAGAAGATATGCGGAAAATCCTTTTCATCCAGAGGCTGGTGGAAATCTGGAACCCACTGCCTGTCAGGGTAGTAGACGCAGAAAACTTCATAACATTTAAGAAGTATGTATTTGTGCATTTTGGTTTCGAAGGCATCCAAGACCAAGTGCTGGAGAATAGGATTTGAATAGTTAGATGGTTGTTTTTGACCAGCACAGATGCAATGGGTCAAAGAGCCTTTTTCCAAACTGTCGATCTCTCGAAACGTCAGCTCTTTTCTCTCCTTACAGATGCTGCCAGACCTGCTGAGATTCTCCAGCATTTTCTGTTTTGGTGTCAATCTCTATAATTCTATGGCTGTGATATTAATTGGATTACCTTGTGGTTTAATGTTGCTGTGCTAAGCTACAGTATTATGAGTAAATTGTTGAATGTCTTGTTTAAGCTGGTGTCTGTTATTGATTATTCACAAAGTCTCATAATTGTTATTCAAAAAGTCTGGTTAGGAACCATTGAAGTCAATTTTGAGTGGCATAAAATATGTTAATTTTACAGTGTTGTGAATACAGAGTTATACAGGCATATTTGAATTGGCTGTCTGTCTCTCTTTCATAACATAATTGGGGCTTGAGTCTGGAATGCAGACAATGTTGGTCTGGAATTGAATTTTAGTACGTGGACTGGGTATTTGGATACCAAGTTTTACACAGACTTTGAAAATTGTTAAAGATGTTTCTCTCTTATATTTTCAGGGTACAACTAAAGCTAAGCTATCAGAGTTAGCCAGCAGTCTGGAAATAAAATTGCCAGAGCAAGCTAAGAAGGCAGGCATTATGTATTTAATAATGAAACAGCTGCATTTAGTGGAAATAGAGAGACCCAAGTGGTACAAGTTATATATCAGATATGTCTGTAAACCTTGTGTTGCTGTGCAGGCAAATGGAAATGAGAAAATTGGACATGGAATTCGAAAGAGATTTAGAACTTAAAAAGGTGGAATTCCAAAAGGAAGGAAAAGAGAAAAAAAAGATGGAAAGGAATGAAGAAAGAAGAGAGAGAAAGGGGATTTAAATTTAAAATGCTGTAGCTTAGGCAAGTTAAACTCGGTGTTTTGGAAGACTTGCTAGAGGAGTTTCTCGTCAATCCACAGTTCAGTCAGAAAATGTTTAAGGTTGTCCACAATTTGAAGAGAAGGATGTGGAAACATGTTCATATTGTTTGAAAAGAATAGCAACCCAAATAAGGTGGCAAAAAGCAGATTGGACCTTGCTCATGCAAAGTAAATTAGCACAAGAGATTTATGCATCTTTGTGAGAGGAACATTCCAGAGATTATGATGAGGTGAAAAGGGCTATTGTAAGTGCATATGAATTGATCCCAGAAACATACAGGCAGAGGTTTTGGAACTTGTGAAAACAGCCTGGACTAACTTATATTGAGTTTGAGAGTTAAAACAAAACCATTTTGATTGGTGGTAAGAATGTTTAAGGCTGAGAATACTTACAATGCTCTCAAAGAAGTTATTCTTTTAGAAGAATTTGAAACTTCCTTACCTTCTGAATGAGAACTAATGTAGAGTCCTCGAATAGTTGTAAGGCAGAATTGGGGAGAGTCTTTGAATAATTTTAAGACAGATTTGAATCATGTCTTGTTTAGCATTGGGGTGAAATGTAATCAGGGACTGCCAGGAATGTGGATTTACCATCTAATCAACCAGAATCTTATTGAATGACAGAGCAGATGTAGGAGCTGAATGGTCTACTCCTGCTCCTAATTTGAATGTTTATATGGATGTAACTCATCAACTCCTACTTCTCAAATTCCATTTTCCAGTTATCTGCTGACTCTGCTCAGAAGTCAGAGTCTTGATTGAAATGGGGTAATGGTAAATGTAACAGTTATATATGTGATTATTTAATGGAATAATTATAGGGTACAACACTTTGTGCTAGATGTTGCATAAGATCTTGGTTCTGAAGGGGTTAATGCTATGTTACATTGACTTCACCCATTCTTCTAATTTCATATCAAGTTTTTGGGTAAAGACAAAGAATTCTACTCCAGCTTTCAAAAGGAGCAGATGTATCTGTGCCAACTCTTGAAGGGATAATGCCTGACCAAATGTCTGTGTTGCTTCTTGTTGTGCAAGAACAGTATCTCCTCTGTAGATATTTTATGGTGGTTATCCTCCACCACTAATCACTAGACGGGGTCATGGTGAAAACAAAGACACAGGAGGGTTGGTGGCAGCAAACTACTGTAACCACCTTTACCCTGTACCACACTGGGAGAGATGCAGATAATACAAGAAAATGCGACAAAAAGCATCACTCAGTTTGATGGTCTTGTTTTGATTTTAACATGGAAAATGGTTTTTGCAGTTCTGCTGTATAAGGTTTTCAAAAAGAACTATTTATTATCCTTTTCTCAGCTAGTCGTGTGGCTCGTTGGGATAGATAAACAGATGAAATGATATAGCCAGTGGTTCGTTAAACAGTGCGAAGAAATGATCCAGAGTCCAGCCCCTTTTCCCTGCTGTTCTGACTTCTGATTCTCTGCCTCTCAGCTCCCCACAGTGGCAAGTCTAATATCAGGAGCTCACCTGGTAATAAATCAAAGAAAAATTAGCTTACAATTTGCTTGAGGTAATCTGAAATAATTGTCTGAATTGAAAAAAATGAACAAAAATGTTCCTGACAGCATCAAAGTATTAATGTAGAGTTAATCTCCTAAGTAACACACATCAGTATTCAATCTATTCCTGCCGTTGGTGCTTCAGACACTGATGCAGATTGATGTGATCATTCATTATGCATAATTCTAGTTTTAATGCTCTTGAATCTCAGGGCTTTAAGACCATCAAAGCAGTAATCATGATCTGCAAAGGTATCAATTTTAATAACCTCAAATTAAGTCAGAAAATGTTTTTGAATTGTGTGTATTTCATTTTATAAAAATTCTTGACAATTTAGTTTCTTCCCTGAAATAAATTACAACATAACACTTATTTAAAAAAAAAATTGAACTTGATGTTTGCTCTTTATTAAATAAAATTTAACAGGACAGTCCAGGGAAATGAACCTTATTCTGTCAGGTATGTACATCTAATAGACCAGATGACCTGCACAGACCAGATCTGACTCTGATATAATATTATTTGCGAAGCTGTTTCAAATTCACATGAACCCTAACATGGCAGCACGATGTGGTTGTTGCATCAGAACTCTTGCTATTCAAGCATTACTAAATGTAGTCAAATAGAATGTAGTCACATTTTTCTGCAGCAGTCATTAGAAATGAACAATAGCACATGAGTAGCCTGCAATACAGAGTTTTTTTTTTCAATTTCTTACAAGCATCAGGAATCCCTTTCCATAGTCAAATGTTCAGCAGGTTACAGGTGTATACTGTAGGTACTTTAACAATTGCTTATGCCCACTTATTCAGCCTCTCTTCAAAGGTAAGATGCTCCATCTTAGGCAAACTCCTCGTGAATCTCCTCTGCATTCCTCTAGTGCACTCACACCCTTCCTATATTGCAGTGGCAGCCTCTTGAGGTTCTTATCTATCGGCTCTGAAACATCCTGTATGTAGTAGTGTAGACTCACGCTGAAAATTAGCCAGTTTCTAGCTTCACTACACAACTGTCATCTACTCAACAATGTGGAAAATTGCCCAGTTAGATTCTGTCCGGGTCTGATTCAATAGATCAGTCTGGATGTATCACTACCTGGTTTGGCAACTGTACCATTCACGATCGGAGATGGTTACAGAGAGTGGTGAACTCATCCCGGACAATCACAAAGGCCAATCTCCCATCTATAAAATCTATCTACCAGGCGCACTGTCAAGGAAAGGCCACCAGCATTCTCAAAGATCCATCCCACCCTGGCAATGTTTTTCTACAACCTCTACCAACGGGGAGAAGGTACAGAAGCCTGAACACATACACCAGCCGGTTTCGTAACAGTTTCTACCTGACTGTTATTGGAATACTGAATGGGCTCACTACCTCTGAACCTGTGTTTTTGTTTTTGCCGCTGTTTACCTATTTTTTTACTTATCTGTGATCTGCCTACATTGCTTACAAGACAAAGCTTTTCACTGTGCCTCGGTACACATGACAATAAATTCAATTCCAATCAATTTAGTTCAATTCAAAACATGATCAGATGGGCCACTGGGCCAAGGAGTGGCAAATGAAATTTAAATTTGATAAATGTGAGATGTTGCTGTTTGGTAAGGCAAACAGCAACAGGACTTATATTAGAATTAGAATTAAGTTTATTGCCACATATACTTACATGAGTGCCGTGAAAAGTTTACCACTTATGCTGCCATCTTAGGTGCAAACGTACTTAGGTGCAGGATCTTAGGAATAAATTAGAAAAATACAAAGGTAAAATGTTCAGCATTATAGTCCTTAATGCTACTTAGGTACAAGGTACCTAGATACAAAATCTTAGGAAATGGTTAATACTAGGGCCTTGGGAAGTGTTGCTGAATAAAGACGCTTAAGGGTGCAGGTTCATAGTTCCTTGAAAGTAGAGTCACAGGTGGACAGGATAGTCTGTCATTTGGCACACTTACCTTCATTGGTCAGAACATCTCAGAGAACATCAACCTCACCGTCCGTGGCTGAACATTTCAACTCCCCCTCCCACTCTGCTGAAGGCATGCAGGACCTGGGCGTCCTCCATTGCTGCTCCCTTTCCACCTGACGCCTGGAGGAAGAACGCCTCACCTTTCACCTTGGAACTCTTCAACCCCAAGGCATCAATGTGGACTTCACCAGTTTCCTTATTTCCCCTCCCCCCACCTTACCCCAATTCTAACCTTCCACCTCAGCACCATTCCCAAGACCTGTCTCACCTGTCAATCTTCCTTCCCACCTATCCGCTCCACCCTCCCCTCCAACCTATCATCTTTACCCCCACCTCCATCTACCTATTGCATTCTCAGCTACCTTCTCCCCAGCCCTACCCTCCCCCTCCCACTTATCTCTCCACCCCCAAGGCTCCAAGCTTCATTCCTGGTGAAGGGCTTTCGCCCAAAACACCGATTTTCCTGCTCCTCAGATGCTGCCTGACCTGTTGTACTTTTTCAGCACCACACTCTTGACTCTAATCTCCAGCATCTGCAGTATGCACTTTTGCTCAGAACATTGAGTATATGAATTGGGATATCATGCTGCAAATATACAGGACATCGCTTAGGCCACTTTTAGAATACTACATACAATTCTTGTCACCTTCTATAGGAAAAATGTTGTTAAACCTGAGAGGGTGCAGAAAAGATTTACAATATTATTGCTGGAAGGTTTGAGTTCTTGGGAGAGGCTAAATTGATTGGAGCTTTTTTCCCTGGAGCATTGGAAAATGAGATGTGACCTTATACAGATTTATAAAATCATGAGGTGCATGGATAGAGTGAATAAACAAGGTATTTTTCCTAAGGTCGGGGAGACCAAATCAAGACAGCATAAGTTTAAGGTGAGAGGGGAAATATTTAAAAAGGACCTGAGGAGTAACTTTTTCATGTAGAGGGTTGTGCATGTATGGAATGAGCTGCCAGAGGAAGTGATGAAGGGAGGTACAATTATGATAGTTAAAAGGCATCTGGATGGGTATATGAATAGGAACGGATTAGACGGTATCGGCCAAATGCTAGCAAATGGGACTAGGTCAGATTGGAATGTGTGGTTAGCACGTACGAGTTGGACTGAAGGAGTTTCCATGCTGTATGACTCTGTAACTCTAATTACTGTCCCATCATTTGGCAATTGCTTATCAAAAAATCTTTGCAAGTTGTTGCTGACAGCATCACTGAGCAGCACTCAGTTTAAGTTTCATCAGAGAGTGCTAAGCTCCTGCTGTCATTACAGTTTTGGTCCAAACATGGACAAAATAACTGAACTGAAGTGATGAGGTGGGAGTGCCCTTTGCAGCTTTGAGGTTTAAAGCTAATTAGCAATGAAGAGTCTTGATGGGCCCAATGCCACCATCATCCCTGTAAAAGCAGGATACCACAAAGTCAGAAAAATTAGTAAGATTTGTCAATGATACATACAAATCCAACTTATTTCTAAAACTGGAGCTCTATTATGACCAATATATTCATTTCCTTGTATTACTTCTTTTTTCGTTAGTTCCTCTCTGGATGGTGAAGGCAGATAGTGAGGCAGCTGAAAGGCTACAAGCTGCAGTTTATGAGATGCCCCCTCCACCCTACATTCAAAGCTGCCAATGCGAGCGCCCTAAGCTCCACAATGGGGATGCAAGAACTGTCTTGATATAATTGCAATATTTCACTGAATATGGCATCAAGGAGCCCAAGTAATATTGAAATCAATGGGAATTAGAAGAAAACTGTCCACCAGCTGGAGCCCTGCTTAGTATGAAGGAAGATATATGGGATCTCACTCCACAGCATCATTTCAAGAGTTTCATGGCATTTGCCAAGTCCATAACATTTATCCCAAGGGGTATAAAGACCACAGGCACTTGGGAACAACATCACCTGCAAGATTCCCCCAAGTTACATATTATTGTGACTGGGAAAAAAAGTTTGCTACTTCTTTGTTAGCACTGGATCAAAATCAAAGAACTCTCTCCTGAAGACATTGTGGACAGGCATGAGAACTAATAGTGGGGCTTGAAAAGTAAATGCAGACCTTATCTATAGCTCCCACATCGCCTGAAGAAAAAGGTGCACAGTGTTTTTGCTGGAATCTACCAACCTCTGTGTGTATCTTTTTCTTATTCCTTTTCCTTATTCCTTTTCCTTACTGCCATTCCTCAATTGTTGGCCTTTTTTGTTCATTTGTATAAATTGAGTCTTTCAGTTATTTAATTTTGGACACTACTAACCTATTTGGAAATAGGTTTACCAATCGGCACTTGGTCAATTTGTTTTTTTACATTTTTCTTGCTTTGACTAATTTCAAAGAAACAGCAATGTGAATGAAATGAGTCAGCTGAGGAAACAATAATTCAAAAGTATTGCTGTGATGTTAACATGAATTTTTGTGGTATCCCAACACACAATATATGTCTCAAATGTACAGGTTCAGTGGTAAATGAGATAAATAAGCAGTTCCATGAGATTTTGCTGCATGATTGAGACTCAATAAAGTAGAAAACAGTCTGTTGAAATGAGATTCCTATACATTATGTGAAGGATACAGAACATAAGCCACTAAATATAGAATTTAGCCCATGGCAATTAAACAACAGGAGTTGAACAGGTTTCTTGTTAAGTGAATGGCCAAGAATTAAAGTGCTTTATTAGCATCAACAAAATAAGAATCAGTTAAGGTACTTCAGGAATACTGTTCTGTTTGTTTGAAAAGTCTAGAGATTGTAGGAGAAAAGAAGTTTGAGGGGGTGTGGAAGCTCCACAACATTGAGATCTTGTGAAAGAATAAATTAAAGTAGGACATTGTATGATGAGTCTCAATCTTAAGATGCATTTCTTGAGATGAATCATTTTCTCATTTGTTCTCCATTAAATATTTGCTTCGATCACAAATGTGATTCGAATGATAGAAAATCAGTTGTTATTGTTGGGAAAGTTGCAGTTTAGAAAATTTGGCAGAATCTTTTTTCTATGCCACCACTTGGCAGAATATTTCTCTACCATCTCGAAGCTCCAGTTAGCAGTGATTAAAATGATTTCAGCTGGCAGATAGAAGCCTAACATGTGTATTTGTATTAATAACTTGACCCAGAGTATATTATAATTTTCAGTTCTTGATATGTTAACACACATTTTAAGCTTGCAACATTTGATGGGTGTTATTCTGTTAACCAATGGTGATAAGGAAATCTTTAGGCTTCAGTCCCCTACAGAAGTTATATATATTAGGTCAGTCTATTACATTCTAAAATTTGGGAAATTTGTCATGTTTGCACAAAGTAGATTGTTGATCTGAAGATTGCTGCATACGGAAGTTAGTTCTGAATTAACTATTAAGAAGGAAAGGATTATGTAGCAATTTATTAAATTCCTGGAGTGATATTGACAGATGATGCACAGGGAAGTCAGGAAGCCTTTTCCAATTTCTTCCTATTCACAATAAAGGACATTGACTTGTACCATGAGGTTCTGTTGAGCCCTGTTATGTATCATCTATCCAAAAATCTAAACAAATCGCTCACTATTGGCTCCCAGCTCAGCAACCCTTCAATTCTAAAATCCTCATCCTTGGCTTCAAATACACCCCTGATTTTGGCCTCCCTTTGTCTACAATCTCCACCAGTCCAACCCTTTCTAAAATCTGTCTACAGCCAATTCTCTGTTCACTTCAACCTTTCTCTCTTTCTTTTAATATATTTAAAGAAGCTCTTATTGTCAGTTTTTATATTCCTTACTACAGTATGGAAACAGGCCACTTGGCCTAACAAGTCCACACCAACCCTCTGAAGAATAACCCACCCAGACCCATTCCCCTACATTTACCCCTGACTAATGCATCTAACAATATGGGCAATTTAGCATGGCCAATTCACTTGACCTGCACATCTTTGGATTGTGAGAAGAAACCGGAGCACCCGGAGGAAACCCACACAGACATGGGGAGAATATGCAAACTCCACACAGACAGTCACCCTTGGGTGGCACGGTGGCTCAGTGGTTAGCACTGCTGCCTCACAGCACCAGGGACCCAGGTTTGATTCTAGCCTCGGGCAACTGTGGGGAGTTTGCACATTCTCCCTGTGTCTGCATGGGTTTCCTCCGGGTGCTCTGGTTTCCCCCCACAATCCAAAGATGTGCAGGTCAGGTGAATTGGCCATGCTAAATTGCCCGTAGTAGGCAAAAGTGAGGACTGCAGATGCTGGAAACCAGAGTTTAGATCAGAGTGGTGCTGGAAAAGCACAGCAGGTCAGGCAGCTTCCGAGGAGGATGCTGCCTGACCTGCTGTGCTTTTCCAGCACCACTCTGATCTAAATTGCCTATAGTGTTAGGTGCATTAGTCAGAGGGAAACAGGTCTGGGTGGGTTGATCTTCAGAGGGTCTGTGTGGACTTGTTGGGCTGAAGGGCCTGTTTCCACGCTATAGGGAGTCTAATCTAATCTACTAGTTTGTCCTTGTGGTTTATTTTCTCTCTCTTAATTATCTGTTTAGTTCTTCTTTTCCAGATTATTAAGTCAAGATATCATTCTTGTGAACCTACATTGTAATGTCTCCAACACCAATTTATCCTTTCTATGGTGTGTTGTCCAGATCTGCTTACAGTACTCCAAGTGGGGTTTATGTATGATTTGTATAGCAGCAGCAGCAGCAAGGGGAGGCAATGGCCTAATCGCATTATCACTAGACTATTAATCCCGGGACCCAGGTAATGTTCTGGGGACCTCGATTTGAATCCCACCATGGCAGGTGGTGTAATTTAAAATCAGTAAAAAAATCTGGAATTAAGAGTCTAATGATGACCATGAATCCATTGTCGATTGTTAGAAAAACCCATCTGGTTCACTAATGTCCTTTAGGGAAGAAATCTGTCTTCCTTACATGGTCTGGCCTACATGTGTTTCCAGAACCACAGTATTGTGGTTAACCCTTGGCTGCCCTCTGGGCAATAAGTGCTGGCTTGGCTAGTGATGCCCTCGTCCCATGAATGTATAAAAAAAAGTATAAATTCTGTGTTCCTATGTCGCTGTCCTCAATCTCTTTGGACATACCATCTAGAAAATGCCATGATCTATCTTTTTATGGTGCAAAATGGACAATTGCACACTTGCATACATTGAAATCTATTTGCCACACTTTTGCCCATTCATTTAACCTATCAATATCATTTTGCTATTGTCTACACTGTCCACAATGCTGTCTAATTTGTGTCATTAGCAAATTTGGATATATGACTTTCTGTGCCACTATCCAAGTCATTAATAAATAATCTGAATAATTGAGGCCTTAACACAGATCCTTGTGAAACACTATTATTCACAGTGATCCAATTCCTTTGCTTAGGGAGGCCATTACAGTTTTTCCTTCATAGCAGATGGATTTCCTACTGCATTTTGACTCTTGCTAAATGTTATCATTTCCTTCCAGTTTCATTGAGGGTCAGTGTCAGGAGATGCAAATAGGGGGCTAGATTTAATTTCTCTAAACTTAGTTCACCATCGTTTTCACCCACCCCTGCATTCCCACTCATGTTAAAATCAAGGTTCCGGAAGGTTTTACATGCTGGAGCTGTTAATGCGTTAGCAACAGATGTGGTTGTGATTTTTGTTGAAGGTCGCAAGATAGGTTAAGCCAAGGTTTCTATGCTGTAACAGCATAAATAAAAGAAGTTGAAATCAGTCCTGTACTTTCAATCAATCTTCAAAACTTATTTTAACTTTGTAAAAAATTGCATAACTGTGAAAGAAAAAAGTACATTCTATCACAGAGCAAAATCCATTGCTGTTAGAGACTGTGATATTTTACATGGGAAAATTAACTTTACAATGCCTGCAGCAATGGATCAATTCCAGATTTGCCAGGTATTGATCTGGAATGGTAATTCAAAGGAGCAAATCCTTTTCATTCTGATATAGATTTGCAGAGATTGATCATGTGTCAGTGTTCCATTCCCTCATAGGATTGTTGACTGCACTTCCTCATTTGGTCTTATCCCAGATTCCAAGCAGGATTTCTCCTCCACCTGAGATTAATTCTACCTTTTGATGGCCTTGTGTGCTTTCGTTTGGACAATAAGCAATCTTTTACAATACTGATTGATTCTAGTGCTTTACAAGAATAGATTTTGTTTTGCTGATCTTGAAACGAAACCTGGATCCTGGTTGATACCAGTTGGAGAAACCACCAGGGCCTTCATGCCTTTAGTGGAGGCTCACCCCACAGAAAATATGCATTTTATGCTACCAGTAAAAATTGTGAGTTAATTCCAGGAAATGATGTTGGATCAGGGAGGAGGGGAGGAGGGAGATGGAGAGAGTGCACATTATCCAGGTTTTGAAATCAGTGGAACCCTCCTGCTGCTCCTGACTTTGGAGAAATTTTTAATGGTTTATATTCATGGACCGCTTCATGAGAAAGAGCAAATAAAGAACTGTTTTTACTTAATAAACTAATTGAAAAATTAAACATTAGGTTCAAAATTCATTGACATCATACCAGTCAATGGACAGATCTATAGGAAGCGTGTCATTTTGCTGGGTTGTGAGACTAGCAACTGGTAGCCACTTCCATCATAGTGCATGAACTAGTCGCTCAGAAAAAGGGCATAAACAGGGCCAGAGGCTGTAAGTGATTGTTATCACACAGCCAACTGGCAAATGTAACACCACGATCCAAATCTGGATCATTAGGCAATAAATTATTCAATTATATCAAGTGTTAAATTGCAAAACAGATCCAACAATGTGGTCAGGCACTCAAACTGCAGGAGGTGACCCTATGTCCTTTTGCTGCTTCCTGTGTGACCCTGTATGATTCCTCTGTATCTGAGTATCTTGTTTTACAGATGTGAGTGCATTACCAATATCTAGCAATATGATGAAGCTATTAGCTTGATTGGCAAACTTCTGAATCTTGAGAAAACTTGTGATTTCCTGTTTGTAAATAATTTTGATTGACTATGTATTTCCATGTTCACAACCCTAATGGAGAGCCAGTACAGATCATAATTGTTTCATATCTTTAGAATCTATTGACCAAGCCCCAAGATCAGAAAGGTCCCAACAAAGTTGAGCTGTTTTCACCACCACAATGCCCATTGTGACGATGCTATAGTTTTAAGAGGTGTATTTTGTCCTTGTTTTTATGAAGAATGATCAGTCTGCTCTGGTCCATTAAAGTAAACAGCTTGTGAGGCCTGTTTTGTTAAGTTGGAACAATAGAGGCAGCCTGGAGAGGAAGGGTCAGCTCCCACAGAACCAGGGTTTTTACTTTTAACTTTCAGCAGTTGCTGTGGTCTTGAAGCTGGCTGTAGAAGCTCTTATTCCTCTCTCTACTACAGCTAAAAGCTGGGGTTCTCTTCCTGCTGCTAGAATTGCATATGAGACAATCTATTTTACTGAATTTGCCTTTGCCAAGAGTGCGCTTATGGGATGTTACTATGTTGGAGTAATTAATTAGTATTTGTTAATATATCCATCATTTTAAGCATTTTGGTAGAGTTACAGTTAAACCAATTCTTTTCTTTAATTTTTATTTTATCTGGACTTTAACTGTAGTGTAAAAGTAAAGCATGATTTCCTTAATGTCAAGTGATTTGACCAATTGAATTGCATCTGAAATGCAACACCTTACACCTTACCTTTAAAATAAGAAAACGTTAGCTTCTACTCTATCTTCTTAATATATTTTGAGGGGTTTTGAATTAGTCCATAATACCATTTCCATTGATTTTCTCACCACAGTAAACAACTGAGACTGTCAACATATAATTCAACTCGTTTACATATGATCATAAGAACTTAAGTCCAATGAACAAAATAGACCGCTTGTCCTGTGCCTTTCGATAAGGTCATTGCTGATCTGATTTTAACCACAACTCTACATTCCTGTACATCCACAATAAACCTTCATCTCATGGGAATCAGGAAGCTATTGACCTTTGCCTTAAAACTATTTAAAGAAAATACATCCACTGCCTTTTGAGGAAGGGAATTCCAAAAACTCACAACCGTCATCTCTGTTAAAATGGGCACCCCTATTTTTAAACTTTCACGCCTAGTTCTCAATTCTCCCACAAGAGAAACTTTCTTTCAACATCCACCTGGTCTAGTCCCCTGAGGCTTTTCTGTATTTCAATTAAATCACCTCTGACTCTTCTAAACTTCAGACGATACAGGAGTAGCATGTGTAGTGTTTCCTTAGAAGGCAATCCACTTATTCAAGATATTCATCTAGTAAACCCAATTGGCTGTGGGGCCTCTTCTGTGCTGTAAGATTCTATGAATCTAAACTTTCTCTGAACTGATTTCAATGTGTCAATATACTTCTGCAAGTACAGTGACTGGTACTGAAAACAGTACTGCAGATGGAGTCTCATCCATGCCCTGTTTAGCTGAAGCATTACATCCCTGTTCTTGTATTCCATTTCATTCCCAATAAACCATAACAATCTATTAGCTTTCCAAATTACTTTCTGAACCGGCAGACTAACTTTCTGTGATGTATACACTGGGACATGCAAATGCCTCTGCTTCTCAGAGCTCTGCTACCTCTCACCATTTTTATTCTTTCTGACAAAATGGACAGTTTCACACTTTCCCATATTGTACTCCATTTGCCAGATCTTTGCCAATTCACTCCACCTCCCAATGTCCCATTGTAAGCGGCTTATTTCCTCTTCACAACTCCCCTGCCCTCCCTATCTTTGTGTCTTCAGCAAATTTAACTCCATACATTCAATCCCTTCATCCAAGTTATTTCTACAAACTGTAACGAGTTGAGATGCAGGCACTGACCCCTGTGGTACAGCGCTCGTGAGATCCTCGGATGCTGCCTGAACTGCTGTGCTTTTCCAGCACCACTAATCCAGAATCTGGTTTCCAGCATCTGCAGTCATTGTTTTTACCTAGTTGATTTTAAACCTACTGCGAATCCTCTTGCAAGGATGCCTGCCTTGAAGAAGTTTTTCTCCTCTCTCATCTCCCACTGCACCTCCCATGTACTCTATGCTACTTTCTCCACACCCCCACCCTCCTCTCATTTATCTCTCCACCCTTCAGGCACTCTGCCTGTATTCTTGATGAAGGGCTTTTGCCCGAAACGTCGATTTTACTGCTCCTCGGATGCTGCCCGAACTGCTGTGCTTTTCCAGCACCACTCTAATCCAGAAACTCGTGCGGTCCTGCCAGCCTGAAACTCTCTGCTTTCTGTTAGCCAGCCAATCTTTTATCCATATCAATAGGTTACCCCGACACCAAAAGCTTTTGTTTTCTGCAATAGCCTTTGATGTGGCACCTTTTCAAATACCTTCTGGAAATATATATACAATATATCACTGGCTCCCTGTATCAAAAGCACAAGTTACTTCTTCAAAGAACTCTATAAGCATTTCCTTTTGACAATACAATGTTAACTCTACCTGATGACCTTGAACTTAACAATGTGCCCTTTATAACATCTTCCACAATTCTAATATTTTCCCCATAATTTTTCTTTTGTATTCATTTATGAGATGAGGGCATCGCTGGCCTAGCCAGGCATTTATTATCCATTCCCAATTGGCCAGAGGACAGTTTAAGAATTAACCACATTGCTAAGGGTCTCGAGTCACATGTAGGCCAGACCAGGTAAGGATGGCAATTTCCTTCCCCAAAGGGCATTAACAAACCAAATGGTGTTATCATCACTGAATTCCCACTATCAACGTCAGGGGTGGTTACCTTCGACCCAAAACTGAACAGAACCTGTCACTTAAATATTGTGACTAAAAAAGCAGTCAGAGGATTGGAATCCTACAGAAAGTAACACAACCCCTGACTCCCCAAATCCAAAATACCATATACATGGCACAAGTCAGGAGTGTGATGGAATACTCCCCACTTGCCTGGATGAGTACACCGCCAGGAAGACTCAAAAAGCTGACAGCATCCTGGACAAAACAGCCCACTTGATTAGCACAATGTCCACAAATTTTAAATAAAAACTGAAAGAACTGCAGATGCTCAAATCAGATACGAAGACAGAAATTGCTGGAACAGCTCAGCAGGTCTGGCAGCATCAGAGTTAATATTACAGGTACAGTGACTATTTCTCAGAACTGGACCCAAAATGTTAACCCTAATTTTTCTTCACAAATGCTGCCAGACGTGCTGAGCTGTTGCTGTTTTTGATCCACAAGTATTCACTCCCTCCTCCACTGATGTTTAGAAGCAGCAGATTGCATCATCTACAAGATGCTCTGCAGAAATTCAGTAAGACTCTTTCGATCACGTCTTCTAAACCCATGACCACTGCCATCTCGAAGGATTAGGGTAAAAGATGCACAAAGAAAACACCACCTGAAAGTTTCTCACCAAGTCATTCACCGTCCTCACTTGTAAATATATCTTCTTGAGGTGTTGCTGTGTCAAAAATCCTGGAATCCCTTCCATAATGGCATTGTGGCTATATCTACACCAAATGGATTGTTATGATTCAAGAAAGGATCTCATCACCACCTTCTGAAGGGCAACTACAAATTCTTTTTTAGAAAAAGTTCCCATGGGGCCAATCAGAGAGTTATTGTGAGGCTTATGACCTTTTGCATCCAGAACTGGAAACAGGTCCATAAACCAAGCAACTACCTGTTGCCAGCCAAATTTCACTTTGTACACATGCTGTGGTGCTGTGCCATCTATTTACCTCTTCCTATTGTTTGCAAATCAAAAGAGTAAACAAGCTCCACATTGGCTTTACACAACTTTACACAATCCTTGAATGTATGTCATTTTCCCCAGGTTCTTTATATGGAAAAATGGTCGAGCAGTTCTAAACTTGGGACCCATCATAACAACTTTTCTTCTTTCTCACAACTGCACTGTGTTGTAATCCAGAATAATCATGCTCTCACCCTTAACTCTTTCCTACTCGTTTAATTTGTTTTATGTTCTAACGTTTTCAATATTGATGATTTATAGAAAAGAGAAATTGATTTTTATAGTTTGTTTGGATAAAGAAAATTCACAATTATTAGTTTGGTACAATTGCAGGAAGTCAAAATATGTGTTTATGGATAAAGTAATGATTGTGAGTGATTGCTGATGACTGCGATTAACATCTAGAATTCCACTGTCAAACTGTATTTCTAGAATCTCAGCGAGTCCCTCTCCCACTGCAATTCCCAGGTCATTTCCTCTGCCCTGAAGCTCTTCAACCATGTCCTGAAACAAACTCACCACCACAGCCACATTTGCTTACTCTTTGCTACCTTCCCCCACCCTCCTCCCTGACCTATCACCTTCATTCCCACCCCCACTCACCTTTTGTACTCTATGCTACTTTCTCCCCACCCCCACCCTCCTCTCATTTATCTCTCCACCCTTCAGGCACTCTGCCTCTATTCCTGATGAAGGGCTTTTGCCTGAAACGTCGATTTTCCTGCTTCTCGGATGCTGCCTGAACTGCTGTGCTTTTCCAGCACCACTCTAATCCAGAATCTGTATTTCTAAATGTTTAAACCAATTAACTGATTGTAGCACACTTTGGAACGTCTTCTTTTTTCCTATTAATTCCAGGGCTTCTTATTGTATGTATTGCTCTGAATGCACCTCATTACAGTCAAATTATCTCCATTGTTGTGTTCTAGGAATAACTGTTTGTAGGCAGCACATGTGTGCCAGGAAATTGGGAAGGTTAGGTCAAGTATAAGTAGTTTTGATCAGTATCATAAAGAACATTTGCCATCATTCACACATGAATATTTTATTTAATGTAACGGATGCACTGAGTAATACTGTCAAGGAGTTGAGATGATTAATATAATCCACTTGAGTTCCTCTCTCATGGTTTAATCTGACATCTGAAACACTTGTTTAGATGTTGGCTTTGTATTTGATTGGAAGTATTCGATATCCTTATTGGTAGATCTTCTCTGACTTTCTTTTATTTGCCCATTATGCTCCAAACATAATTATAACAAGAAATACCCAACGGTTAGTTTGGTCATTGTTAGAAAAATCCCATTGACCAAAATTGGATTCTTACATGCTAATCTTGAAAATTATTGCTACATTTTCTGATCAAAACCAATTTTTACTGATTTAATAATAGTGCAGCTTTTTATACAGTTTACCAATAAAGATAATGTGTGACTAGCTAAACTGAGGTGGACATCAAACAGCTCTTGATACTTTCTGTGAAGTGTTTTTGACTTTTAAATCTCACCGTAGCTGTGCAGTATAGTGACACAGATACATATTTGGGATGTGCAGATTAACAGGTATCTTGAATCCATACATTATAATTCAATTTTTTCTTGCAGCATTCTGCTCTTGTGAGTCTTCAGTGGAAAATTAAAGACTTACTTCTTTATTGACATTCTCTATGCCTCATATCAAATCTGAAACCATTATGAGAATCTGCAGCCTTCAGCTTTAATCATGCCACCTTCTTCACAGATAAGTGGGTCAAGGCTAAGTTTCCTGTAAGCAAATCACAGTATAAAGAGCTGCTGAAGAATTTTGAAGACTCTGGTGATCCATATGTAGTCCTGTCCGATGCAGCCATCACATTGATTTTCTGCATGCTTCTGTTCAAAGGATGTTTGGTTGGTCAATATTGGCTTAGGGCAATATTAACCTAACTAAAAGAACACAAAACTGCCTTTCAGCACGGATGTAAATATTTTGGTACAGCACAACTTCAGAAGAATCATTACATTGTGCAATTAAAGTTGAGATGATACACTATTATATGTAAGCTAAAGGAGAGAATGAAGAACCAAGAACAAAGTGTTGTTGATGTGAAGAGGATCATTATAGTCATGCTGCACAAGCATAGTCATTTTTGGTAGCTTGGGCTTGAGGCACATATTGGGAAATGCTCCTATCTACATCAATTGAGCTGAGGTGGAGAAAGTCGAGTGTGCCAAGTTCCTTGGGGGGATGATAACTCACTATCTGATCTGGACCTCTTCTTCCTCAGGAGCCTTAGGAAATTTGGCATATCCAGAAGGACCCTCACCAACTTTTACAGATGCACCATAGAAGCATTCCATCCAAGTGCATAATAGCTTGGTACTGCAGCTGCTGAAGGTATTTCCTGATGAAATGTTGATTTTCCTTCTCCTCGGATGCTGCCTGACCTGTGGTGCTTTTCCAGCACCACTCTAATCTTGACTACAGCTGCTCTGCTCAGGACCATAAGAAACTACAGAGACTTGTGAACACAGTCCACACCATCACGCAAGCCAACTTCCCATCCATGGATTCCACTTACATTTTATGTTGCCACAGAAAAGTTGCCAACATCATTAAAGACCCGTCCCACCCTGGTTATTCTCTCTTCCAACTTCTTCTGTCAGGCAGAAGATACAAAGTTTGTGCCAACACGTACCAACAGGTTATCAGACTGTTATTAGACTGCTGAATGGACCTCTTTCATTTCAAATCTAATGTTGACCTTGCTTTTGTATACCTCTTGTGCACCTGTATGCCTTGCTCTGCCTAAACACACTATGATCTGCATGTCTTTATATGTGATGATCTGCCTATTCTGCACGCAAAACAAAACTTTTCAGTATACTTAGGAAAATGTGACAACAATAAATCAAATCGAAGAGGTGAGCATTTATTCTATTTGCATCCTATGTCAGCATTAAATAGGCAATCATAAAGTGAGTCTTGAACAGGCCAAGTGGGGATGTGTCAGTCAAGAAATTCTTGAAAATCCAACCTCAGAAGATGGAGCTCATAATGTTTGAGACATCAATTTAGTACATTCTCAACCTATGTGGTTTCTCAGAAGGAGGTTGCTGAAATAATACCAAATAACAGTTAGCATTGGGTTGTCGATTGCAGCCTACAGGGATTGTGCTAAGATTGCCTTATTTAAATCTACTACAAATCGATTAAGGTTTACCAGACCATCAATATCCTGTTTTTCATAACATAGTCAAACCATTACAAGCAATTCTTATTTTTACATTCTCTTGTTTACAATTGCCATTCATCATCTCTGCATTATTTGTCCTCGAGGATTCTATAACTGAACAGCACCAAACAAGCTGAATTCTATCAGTTGAGATATGGTCATCAACTCAAGGTGCCTCTCTCTTTCAACTGCTTTTGTTACATCAACTACTACAAAGAATTGACTGATTTACAACTCCAAGTTAATTCCCCACATATCATCAGCATTTAGTATTTGAATAATAATTTTCAAAAATGAACAGAACAAAAATGTGCAGCAGAATGCTATTATTGCTAATTATTTGCAACAAGAACAATGTTTTCTTAAATGTTTGTTTATTCTGCATGTGGGAGCTGAATGTTCAAAAATGCATTTTGATCGAAAACATGAACTTCAAGCCTTCAAGATATACAAACAATGTTTCTTCACAGAGCTTGTTTATGTTCTGTATTAGCTGTGAAGAGAGTTTCAATGAAGTTACCCAGCTGGATTTCTTGTTACAAATTAGTATGCTGTCTGCCATCTTTCCTTCAAGAATTATACTGTCTCACTTTTAAGCAGAGGTCCAATTTTTGTCAAATGAATATCAAAACCTGGAAATGTTTTGATATGAAACCGAACCCTTTTTTCACCTGCACATACATACTTGCATACATATATACAAGCATCCAGACATACATCCATACACATAGATATTTGCCAAAAATGTACATGTGTACACAAATATATGGACAAACGTACTCACTTACAGTGCACACATGGAAGCATGCATATGTACATGCAAAGACATGCACACAAATGTGCATATGCATTTATATACGTGCGACATGTCGCATGCAAACATACAGCTATAAATAATAAATATGCATATACATAGTTATCAACTTGCATATGCACCCATACTTCACACACCCACATAAATAAGCACACGCATATACATACATACATTTACAGACATACACAAATGAGCATACATATGTTGTGGTTCTGTTCACCGAGCTGGAAGTTTTTGTTGCAAACGTTTCGTCCCCTGGCTAGGCGACATCATCAGTGCTTGGGAGCCTCCTGCGAAGCGCTTCTTTGATGTTTCCTCCGGTGTTTATAGTGGTCTGTCCCTGCCGCTTCCGGTTGTCAGTTTCAGCTGTCCGCTGTAGTGGTTGGTATATTGGGTTCAGGTCGATGTGTTTGTTGATGGAGTTTGTGGATGAATGCCATGCCTCTAGGAATTCCCTGGCTGTTCTCTGTCTGGCTTGCCCTATGATAGTAGTGTTGTCCCAGTCGAATTCATGTTGCTTGTTGTCTGCTTGTGTGGCTACTAAGGATAGCTGGTCGTGTCGTTTCGTGGCTAGTTGATGTTCATGTATGCGGATAGTTAGCTGTCTTCCTGTTTGTCTTATATAGTGTTTTGTGCTCTGGGTCAGATATGTCGATGACACGTTCGTAATCATTAAAAACACGGAAATAGAAAAAACACACCGGATCATCAACGCCACACTCACAGGAATCCGATTCACGAGAGAAGAAGAAAAGGATAGCCAACTCCCATTCCTAGACGTGATGGTACAGAGAACACCGAACGGAGAATTCACTACAAGGGTATACAGGAAAGCCACACACACAGACCAAGTCCTAAACTATGAAAGTAACCACCCCAACACACACAAACGAAGCTGCATCAGGACACTATTCAAAAGGGCCACAACACACTGCAGTATACCAGAACTGCAAAAAGATGAAGAGGAACACCTATACAAGGTATTCGCCAAAAACGGATATCCGCGCAACTTCATCAACAGATGCCTAAGAGAAAGACCACGGAACGAGGACATACCACAACAAAAAGGACTAGCCACACTACCATACATCAGGAGCATCTCGGAACTGACAGCCAGACTACTGCGACCCCTACAACTCATAATGGCACACAAACCAACAGCCACACTCAGACAACAACTCACCAGAACGAAGGACCCGATACCCAACATGAGCAAAACTAATGTAGTGTACAAAATACCATGCAAGGACTGCACAAAACACTATATAGGACAAACAGGAAGACAGCTAACTATCCGCATACATGAACATCAACTAGCCACGAAACGACACGACCAGCTATCCTTAGTAGCCACACACGCAGACAACAAGCAACATGAATTCGACTGGGACAACACTACTATCATAGGGCAAGCCAGACAGAGAACAGCCAGGGAATTCCTAGAGGCATGGCATTCATCCACAAACTCCATCAACAAACACATCGACCTGGACCCAATATACCAACCACTACAGCGGACAGCTGAAACTGACAACCGGAAGCGGCAGGGACAGACCACTATAAACACCGGAGGAAACATCAAAGAAGCGCTTCGCAGGAGGCTCCCAAGCACTGATGATGTCGCCTAGCCAGGGGACGAAACGTTTGCAACAAAAACTTCCAGCTCGGCGAACAAAACCACAACAATGAGCACCCGAGCTACAAATCTTCGCACAAACTTTGAGTATACATATATGAATGTAGATACACAAATATACACACAGTTAGATGCACAGATATAGATCCATGTGTGTGAATGCATATATTCATAGGAGTGGTTTGAGTGCTCAAGAACTTCGGATGCATAGATTGGAAAGATTGGGAACGTTTGCTTTTGAAGAGAGAAGCTTAAGAGATTTGAATAGGAAACTTGCAAGTTGTCATGACCCTATACATCTGTGGCCCTTGTTCTTTTCGATGATAGAGTTTGCTGGTTTAGAAGATGCTGTCAAACAACTTTGGGCGGTTATTGCGTTGCATATTGTAGATGGTGCCATCATGTGTGGTGATATAGGAGTGATTTAAGAGGATGGATGTGGTGTCGAGGTTCTTGAAGATTCTTGGAGCTGCACATATCCAGACAAGTGGGAAGTATTCCATTACACTCCTGGTTTGTGCCTTATAAATGGCAGACAGCTTTTGGAAAGTCAGGAGGTAGGTTCCTCACTGAAATATTCTGAAACTCCATCATGTTGTTGTAGCCATTGTGTTCATATCACAAGCCCAGTTCAGTTACTGGGTAATGGAAACCCCCTGGGTGTTGAGAGTGGGATATTCAACAGCAGTAATACCATTGACTGTAAAGGGGAATTATAGTGAGATTAGATTTTTGCTTGTTGGCATCAATCATTGCCCTGCAGTTTTGTGGCGCAGATGCTTCTTGCTGCATACTAGCCAAAAGTCCGAGTGTTGTCAAGAACTTGTTGCATTTGGTTAAGGATTGCTTAAGTGTCTGAGGAGTGGCGAATGGTGCTGAATGTGCATCAGCAAACATCCGCACTTCTGACCTTATGATAGAGGGAAGGTCATTGATGAAGCAGATGAAGATGGTTGGGCCTAGGACACTCCCCTGAGGAACTCCTGCAGAGATGTCCTGGAACTGAGGTGACTGACCTCTAGCAACCACAACCATCTCCCTTTCTGCTAGATATGACTCCAATGGAGAAATTTGCATTAACTCCAGATTTTCTGGGGTTACTTGCCATTTGATAGCACCGTCAATGACATTTTCTATCAACGTTTTGGGTCGAGTGATCAATCCTCAGAACTCTGAGTTCTGAGAATTGATCACTCAACCCGAAGCATCAAATCTGATTTCTCTCCACAGTTGCTGCCAGATCTAGAGTCATAGAGATGTACAGCACGGAAACAGACCCTTTGGTCCAACCCGTCCATGCCGACCAGATATCCCAACCCAATCTAGTACCACCTGCCAGCACCCGGCACATATCCCTCCAAACCCTTCCTATTCATATACCCATCCAAATGCCACTTAAATGTTGCAATTGTACCAGCCTCCACCACTCCCTCTGGCAGCTCATTCCATACACGTATCACCCTCTGTGTGAAAAGGTTGCCCCTTAGATCTCTTTTATATCTTTCCCCTCTCACCCTAAATCTATGCCCTCTAGTTCTGGACTCCCCGACCCCAGGGAAAAGACTTTGCCTATTTACCCTATCCGTGCCCCTCATAATTTTGTAAACCTCTATAAGGTCACCCTTCAACCTCCAACGCTGCAGGGAAAACAGCCCCAGCCTGATCATCCTTTCCCTGTAGCTCAAATCCTCCAGACCTAGCAACATCCTTGTAAATCTTTTCTGAACCCTTTCAAGTTTCACAATATCTTTCCGATATGAAGGAGACCAGAATATTCCAACAGTGGCCAAACCAATGTCCTGTGCAGCCGCAACATGACCTCCCAACTCCTGTACTCAATACTCTGACCAATAAAGGAAAGCATACCAAACGCCTTCTTCACTATCCTATCTACCTGTGACTCCACTTTCAAGGAGCTATGAACCTGCACTTCAAGGTCTCTTTGTTCAGCAACACTCCCTAGGACCTTACCATTAAGTGTATAAGTCCTGCTAAGATTTGCTTTCCTAAAATGCAGCACCTCGCATTTATCTGAATCAAACTCTATCTGCCACTTCTCAGCCCAATGGCCCATCTGGTCAAGATCCTGTTGTAATCTGAGGTAACCCTCTTCGCTGTCCACTACACCTCCAATTTTGGTGTCATCTGCAAACTTACTCACTGTACCTCTTATGCTCGCATCCAAATCACTTATGTAAATGACAAAAAGTAGAGGACCCAGCACCGATCCTTATGGCACTCCACTAGTCACAGGCCTCCAGTCTGAAAAACAACCCTCCACCACCACCCTCTGTCTTCTACCTTTGAGCCAGTTCTGTATCGAAATGGCTAGTTCTCCCTGTATTCCATGAGATCTAATCTTGCTAATCAGTCTCCCATGGGGTACCTTGTCGAACAACTTACTGAAGTCCATATAGATCACATCCACCACTCTGCCCTCATCAATCCTCTTTGTTACTTCTTCAAAAAACATAATCAAGTTTGTGCTGCTGAGTCTTTCCAGTAATTTCTGATTAGGTGAGAATTGGCCAGTTGGATATGTGCTATTTTTGTTGTCAGGGCATAGCTGGGAAACTTTCTACATTATTAGTAGAAGACAGTGAAACAGCTTGACTGGTGGTACAGCAAGTTCTGATGCACAATTCGTCAGTACTGTTGCTGGAATATTGTCAGAGCCCGTAGCCTTTGTACCATACAGTGTCTCAAACCATTTCTTGATATCACAAGTTCGTCAGATTGCCTGAAGACTGGTATCTGTGATACGAGAACCTTCAGGATGAGGTTGAGATGGATCTTCTGTTCAGCAATTCTGGCTGGAGAAGGCTGTGAAAGTGACAGCCTTGTTTTTCACACTGACATGCTGAAATCCACAGTCACTGAGGACAGAGATATTTGTGAAGCCTCCACTTTCAGTTAGTTGAGTAGTTGCCTACCACCATTTATGACTGGACGTGACATGTTTCCAAAGCTTTAGTCTGAAATGTTCGTTGTGGAATAATTTTTTTTTAATACATATTGATTTGCTTATTCTTATTTAACTTTCAATCCACATGAATGGCTTGCTAAATAATTTCATCGGACAAATAACAATCATCTAAATTCCTCTGTGCCTGAAGTCGCCAATAGGTCAGATTAGGTAAGGTTAGCCAATTTCCATCCTTGAAACCAGAATCAATAGCAAACTGGTAGAATCAAAATTGTTATTACTGATCCTAGTTTTTTTTTTGGATTTGAATATTCGTTCAAGCCTTTGGTGCAATAGAAGAGGAACACTACCACAATGCTACCGTCACCATGAGTTAGAATCTGTTCATGAGACTCAACTCCTGACCTGACCAATTTTACATCCTATGCTCTCTTTATTAGATCATAAAACAACATATTACAAATTTGATTTTTATATTTAATTTATCATTACAGAAGCTCAAGGTTTCATTTTATTATGATTTTGAGTAGATTTGAAACCAATAGGGACAAGCTATGTGGATGACACTGTGTTCGACACCATTTTTTCATTCCTTATGAAGGAGGTTAATTAGAGCTCGGTCAGATGGTGGGGAAAGGACGGGAGTCTCTTCTGACCAAAGACGACTAGATTCACAATGCTCTGCATCGCTGTTATGTTTTAATACAAATCAGACAGATGGTGTTGTTTGACAGCTGTTAAAGATCTTTTGTGAAATGAGTTGGAACAATCTCAGTCCAGTTCCCAGTGGGAATGAGTCTGCAACTCAACACCGGCTGCGGTGGAGAGCTGCCCTCGTGCTACACTGACGTGCCAATGTGGAATTTGTGCTGCAGTCTTTGGAATAGGCTTGAACCCAAAGATTCTGACTCAGGGCAGATGAAAGTGGAATAAAAGGATGTGGGATGAGGACTAATAGTTCTATGGAGCTTAAATACCAACACTGATTGGTTCTGCATTGTTATTTCAATTTAATCAGAATATAATTGATTTACATTAGAAACAAATATTTAAAAAGCAAATGAGCATTTTTTGACTTGGAGAATTGAGAGAATCAGATCCCTAATGAAGAACTAAACAATGAGGCAGTGAATTGAATGAATGACCTTATTCATTTGTATTTCTGCAATAAACAGAGTACTCAGTACAGTGACGCTTTGCAGGCATTGCAGGAGTCAGTCTTGTTTTGATAACCTTTGTTGCTGAAAATATAAGCTCCCTTTTCTATTCCAATTATCTCTGTTCTACCAGTCTGCCTGAATTGGACACCAACTGTGATTGGAGAAGTGAGCAGATACCTGGCTGTGTCTATTCCCACTGTAAAATGACTGATGATAGGTGTGTGCATAAGTAGCCCAGTGTTGGCTGTCTGATATCTTCTTAAGCCAACCTCTATCATTTCCTCAGTCAGCAGCGTCAGTTTGGAAGATCAGTGGTTAATGAAAGAAATTAAGTTGATTAATTTTAAGACTCATATATATCATTAATAGGGTGTATAGCCTTGAACCCAGAACTAAAATCAGAAAAGATAGAAGAAGTGGTCATTAGAGACAGAGGTAGGTTTTGAAGGACTTTTAAAGATGGCTAAAATCAAAGAATTTCAGATAAGAGTTCCAGAAAGCAGGTAGTTTGGTAGTTGAAGGATGAACGTACAGAATGTCTCTTTGAAAAGCTGATACATAGCAGATCACAATTAAAACAACAGAGATATGGAGAGAAGGTGGAGGAGACCATTGTCAAGATAGTGCTTTCCAGCTATTTTACTTCTGCCCAAAAGGACACTTCTTGACAGTCTTGCAGGCTAGTTCTGACATTTTTAAACAATGAATTTCCTGGATGTGTTTCAGAAACATTTGGTGTACAGGCTTCTGTTTCTCTGGGCCATCGTGTGTCACATATTATAATCTGACCTGAATCTCTTTCACAGGTTGGTTGCTGTGAAGGTCATTTCACCCCTTACTTTAGGCTAACAATGTATTGCTTATTAAAAAAAATGGTGTGGGAATGAGCAGCTTGAAGCAATATGTGAAAATATGTGAAGAGAGAAAGAGGATTAGAAGGAGATTTATTATTAGTGCATAGATTTATTGTTTAATATTTTTCATGAAACAAGTTATTTGAACTGCAGTAGATATCAAGCGTGGATCAAAAAAATCCACAGCTATCGATCTCTGCAATAATGATGAAAGCTCATGGGCTGATTCACTCCAACTGCACAATTACTGTAATCCTGTTTAACACATAATCCCTTTACTCAGATTCCCTCAGGTTTGCTTCTTGGATTCTTATTGAATAATCAAATCGTTATATCTGAACTCCAGGGTTACACTAACTTACTTCATACATTAAATCTTGTGCTCGACAAACACAGTTTGAGTCCATAACATTCTAGAATTAGAGTAATATTGAAACCTAAAGCAAACCAAACATAATGCTCAGTGGAAATAAAGTGCAAATGTTCTGTGAACTCATAATAGTGCCACTGGTTGTAATACTCCACTTGTAATACTCTACCTAACTAACAACACAGTAAATATTAGGAAGCAGTCTGACCACTGAAACTGTTAATCCATAAGGTCTCCTTTGTCTTTCTAAATGAAATCACACATTCACAGCAAATATCGGTCAAGGTACGTCCTCCTACGTATCTCGGTAGACTCCAGCAGAATCAGCAACTATAGATGAGGTTTGTTGTAATGATTACCATGCAGGCAGTCGGAATTCCCTACCTAACAGTATTGTGAGTCCACCTGCACCAAATGACTGCAGTGATTCAAGAAGGAAGCTGAGCACAACCACCTCAAGGGCTGGTCCAGATTGCCCACATCCTCGAAATGAATGTAAGAAAAAAGAAGAGCGTGGTTGCAGCAACAATAAGATCAGCCATGATTTTATTGACTTGCAGACCAGCTCAGTGAGTTGTATGAATGACTTATGAATGTACTATTGTGGTGGATGACATAAAAATATGTGGGAAGGCAAGTGGTGAGGAGACACAAAGAGTAAGGTATACAGACAGATTGGGCAAAAACTTGGCAGATTGGATATAATGTAGGAAAATATGTGAGATTATGCACTTTGACATGAAAATATTATTTAAATGGAGAAAGAGTGCAGAAAGCTTCAGAACAGAATGATTTGGTCATTCCTTATGCATAAATAAAAAAATGCTAGCATATTGTAGGTGATTGGGACCAGGTGGACTTTGTTGACTATGAGTCCTTGATTGGGGTTGTTAACCTGGAACCATCAGAAAAGCCTTGGCTGACTAATATAACCAGGAGAGAGATTAGAAGTTCCTCAATTGAGAACCGACTCTGAGCTGGCTGGTCATAGCCAGTGTACCGCAGAGAAAGGTCTCCTAATCTAAGACATTGCTTTCCTTTTCTGTTTTTGTTTTTGTTTTTGCTTTGTTTCTTTGGGCTGTGTTCAGCTGCACCAACAAAAAGTAAAACAGTATTATAACCGGGAGATTAGGATCTCCTCAGTTGAGAGTTGATACTGAGCTGGCTTGTCACAGCCAGTGTAGTGTGCACAAGCAAATAAACGGTGACTTTGTGATGGGACCCGGGCTCTGTGCAGTTATTTCAGAGGCGATGAGAGTAGGATGTTCCGGATGCAAGAGACAGGCCATGGTCCAGTACCCGCTGCCTGCATCCAAGTCCAAGTCAGAAGAACTGCACCAAGGACAAAAACATCGCTACAAGCAAAAGACCAAGCCTACATCCCTGGACTTAGGGTGGGAAGGATGTAGTGATTTGCTCACTGGTGGCCCAACGGAGAGGAACGCCTGATAGCGTATGCTTACTGGACTTTGCCTGATGCCGAATGCAGGTATGCCCAGATAGAGAAGGAAGGTTTGGTGGTCGTCTTTGGTGAGGGGAGGTTCTACCAGTACCTTTATGGATGGGATTTTGTCATAGTAACAAATCACAAATCCCTAAAGGAAGACAAGCTTCCAGTAGAATTCAGCATTGGGCCCTTATTCTCAGTGCTTACATGTACAGGTTAGAACACCGTCCAGGAAACCAAGTGAATAATATGGATGCCCTGAGCCATTTCCCACTGGCAGATATTCCACCGGTGGTGCCTCCCCTCGAAGAGTATTTTATTTTAAACTTCCTGAACACCCTTACAATCACTGCGGACAATATCCGACTGTGGACACAAAAAGATCCAATCCTAATGAAACTGAAACAGCTGGTGGTAATGGGGGAAACAGAATAGCCTTCGCAACCCAAACTGAAACCATTCTGGACCCGGCATAACCAGATCACTGTAGAGGATGGCATAATACTGTGGGGAGCAAGAGTGATTGTCCTGTGTAAAGGCCACTGCCACATACGCTGTGAACTCCAGCAGGGTCATCCAAGGATTTCCAAGATGAAGATGCTAGCAAGATACTATATCTGGTGGCCTGGGTTGGATGCCGACATTGGTGTTGGTGGGGCAAAACATTCCACCTGTAGCACCCCTTCATTTGTGGGAATGGCTGGGTTAACCCTGGACTCGGTTGCATGTCGACAATGCCAGTCTTGTCATGGGCTCAATGTTCCTGGACATTGTGGACGCCCATTCAAAGTGCATAAAATTCATTCAGCAAACTCAGGGATGACGAGTGAGAAGCTGCGAGCATCATTTGCGATACACAGACGCCTGGAAGCATTGGTCACAGGCAGTGGGACTTCACCTACCAGTAGGGAATTCGAATATTTCCTAAAGTACAATGGCATTTGGCAGATAAGGCCAGATCCTAATGGTCTTTAATATCCAATGGTCTAGTGGAAATAGCTGTCCAGTGTTGAAGGCAGGCTTAAAGAAGTAGCCTGCAGCATTACCCGATACCAAACTGTTTCGGTTCTTGTTCAATTTCAGGATCAACCCTCATGCAACAGTAGGGATAGCTCCGGTGGAGTTGCTGACAGGGAGGAGACTCTGCTCCAGGTTAAACCTGACATTCCCAGACCCAGGGGAGGGTGAGATGGCACCAGGAATGCCAATGCCAGCCACATGCCTCACCTAAGTGAGAAAGTCACTTTAATTGAGATGATGAAGTTTTGTGAATGGGCCTGTATGGGCACAAGGAGAGGTTGACAGAAGGCCATGTATGATGATTTACAAAGTTCGGGTAGGTGAGGCAATCCTGAACAAACATGTAGATCACCTGAAAGCTGTTACCTCACAAATGGGGCAGGAGCAAAACATACCTCACCCCTCAGAATAGCCAGAAGGCCTGGCAGAAACCGTAGGTGCTCCCTCTCTATCCAGTCAAGCAAACCTCAAAGTTCCATATGGATGGCGGTTTGATATCATTACCGCCAGTAATAAGAGGAGGAAACTCTCCCAAAATGCTCCAGACCAAGAGACGGGCCTCAGTCCGGTACTTGCTGTCTGTGTCCGAGTCAGAGGAACCGGACCTGAGGTGAAAACAATATAAGAGAAGCTACAAGTGAAAGACTAGGCCTACATCCCTGGACTTCGGGCAAGAGGGATGCAGTAATTGAAACCAGGTGAACCTTGTTGACTACAAGTTTCTTGATTGGAGTTGTTAACCTGGGCTGATCAAGAAAGTCCTGGTTAACTGATATAACCAGGAGATTCCAAAAATAGGTCCAGGTCCCGTGCCGTGGCGGTGTCGTTAGGGCCGACTACCTGCCCCTCTTCCATGGTTATGTTAGAGCTCGGGTGTCTCTGGAGAAGGAGCACACGATGTCCACCAACACCCTTGACTGTTCAGGGAGAGATGGGCACCGCAGGGAGTGGAGTGTATTATTTCCCTGTCCAACTCGATTTTGATTTAATCCCTGCCCTCCCCTTCACTGTTTGATCACACAGCATTGCCCTTTGATGTGAAGGGCACTGCTTGTCACTGACCACTCAGGTGTTTCTTTTCTTCCTGGTGGTGGAAATTGAATAAAGATTTGTATACCTTGTGTCTTTCACTGTGTCTCACACCTGCACACACACAACTTGGGTGCTGGGGAAAAAATAAGTTCTACCGCAGTTTAGGCGGTAATATGGGGGGGAAGAAAAAGGATATAACCAGGAGATTAGAATCTCTTCAGTTGGGGACTGACTCTGAATTGGCTGGTCACAGCCAGTGTATTGTGAAAAACAATAACCAGGAGATTTAAAGTCTCCTCATTTAGGGGATTGAAAAGAAAAAATAAGAAAAAAGAATATAACTAGGAGATTTAGAATCTCCTCAGTTTAGGGAACTGACTCTGTGCTGGCTGGGCCACAGTCAGTGTGTTCCTGCTGCTGTTGGTTTCTGATTTTTTTTTGGAGGAAACCTGATTCATAAACTGGCTGGATTATAAAACCAATTTGTTTTAATTTTTTTTTCCTTTTTTTATTAAACAGTACACAGTTTACAATCAATCAACATTAATAGCTGTGTATAGAGAAACAAAAATTTACAAGGGAGAGGAGTGGCAAAGCCAAACCCCCAAACCCAACCATTCAACCAGTTTTCAGGGAAATGAGGACAAACCTCAAATCCCACCTTCAGTCATCATAAAAGTAGCAGTAACAAAGACAGTGCAATTATATTGCCAATTTGTTAACTAGTATTCCTTTTCTATTGAGGAATGATTTCTAAACTGCCTGATCTACGCAGTCAATGGGTTTCAGGTATAACTCACTTCTCATTCGGGAACTGTTGTTTCACTGGCTGGTTACAGTCTGTGGGTTACTCTTTTCTCTGTTACTTTGAGAAAAGGACTATGCTGATTTAGTGGCAGGGTGCAGCCCTTGCACTCTGGCTTTCTTTCTTTTGAATATGCTTTCACTTTTTTAGTGTTTGGACTGAGTCCTTGTGAGAAAATACATATTTCCAGATGAGCTAGCCCTGTCTGGGTAGGCCTAGCCCTTTGTGGGAGACTAGGCCTCTGTAAAGACTGAACACTTGTGTGTGTGCTGGCAGGTGAGCAATTGTTGCATCCTTGAGTGGACTCTACTTTCGGGAGTGGACCAAACCCCTGTGAGTTAACTGCACCTTCACAATGTACTGTGTTCCTGTGAGTGGGCCTGGTTCTCCAAGGATGGGCCAGGATTCTATGGAGACTGAACACCTGTGTGTGTTCTGTGGGGTTGTATTTGTTGTGAGCATAAGAGGTATAGTTAGTAAGTTTGCAGATGACACCAAAATTGGAGGTGTAGTGGACAGCGAAGAAGATTACCTCAGATTACAACAGATCTTAATCAGATGGGCCAATGGGCTGAGAGGTGGATGATGGAGTTTAATTTAGATAAATGCGAGGTGCTGCATTTTGGGAAAGCAACTTTTAGCATGACTTATACACTTAATGGTAAGGTCCTGGGGAGTGTTGCTGACCAAAGAGACCTTGGAGTGCAAGTTCATAGTTTCTTGAAAGTGAAGTCTCAGGTAGATAGAATCGAGAAGAAGATGTTTGGTAAGCTTTCCTTTATTGGTCAGAGTATTGAGTACAGGAGTTGGGAGGTCATGTGCAGCTGTACAGGACGTTGGTTAGGCCACTGTTGGAATACTGCGTGCAATTCTGGTCTTCTTCCTATCAGAAAGATGTTGTGAAACTTGAAAGGGTACACAAAAGATCTACAAGGATGTTGCTTGAATTGGAGGATTTGAGCTGTAGGGAGAGGTTGAATAGGCTAGGGCTGTTTTCCCTGGAGTGTCGGAGGTTGAGGGGTGACCTTATAGAGGTTTATAAAATGAGGGGCATGGATAGGATAAATAGACAAAGTCCTTTCCCTGGGGTGGGGGAGTCCAAACTAGAGGGCATCGGTTTAGGGTGAGAGGGAAAATATATAAAAGAGACTAAGGGCCAACTTTTTCATGCAGAGGGCGGTACATGTATGGAATGAACTGCCGGAGGAAGTAGTGAAGGCTGGTGCAATTACAACATTTAAAAGGCATCTGGATGGATATATGACTAGGAAGGGTTTAGAGGAATATGGGCCAAGTGCTGGCAAATGGGACTAAATTAGGTTAGGATATCTGGTCAACATGGATGAGTTGGACCGAACGGTTTGTTTCCATGCTATACATCTCCATGACTCTATGATTTACCACATCACATATATTGCCTGTCATTCTTAGAAGCATACAGCTCAAAGAAAACTAATTGGCCCATCATATGCTGCTCTTCGAAAGGCAATCCAATTAGTCCCATGAATGGATTGTTTCTGTCACAGGGTCGTAAATCTATCTTTTTCAAATATTTATCCAACTCTCTTTTAGAAGTTATGATTGAATCTCTTTCATTTTGATACATTCTAATCACAGTAACTCTGCACAACTGGATCCTTTTGTCAATTATGTAATTCTGTTTCCTCTTCTATTAATGAAAACATTTATTCATTATTTAGCACATGAAAACGTGCAAAGTTTGCACCTATCTATCAGATTTCCCTTAGAAGGAGACCAATCTCCATTTTTTCATGTTTCTCTGTCTAACCAACATCTTTTATCCCTGGCACAAGTCAAACTTCAATGTATCATTTCCAAGGTCTTGGTATACTTCCTAAATTATTGTGTGCCGAATTGGCTAACGTATGTAAGCTTTCATTTTACATCCTGTATAACAACATTTTTCTGTCAGAAATTCACTTGATATGATAGGCTAATCTATGTTTTGCTGAAGATGTTTCCACTCTCTTCAGTTAACCAAACTCTATATCTGTGGATTAACTGCAAAGTTTAGTATGGGTGATCTATTTATCCTCATGCAGTTGTGTTAATGAAATTGTTGCAAAATATTCCCTTTTTATTTGGGCAGATACACTAGAAGCATTATTACTTTTGAATTCTGTCAACACAATTAACAGTATAATAATCACTAATAATAATGGAAAAAACTTATGTCATGGAATGGCTCTTCTGAACCTTCCAAAATACCTTCTGTCTCTGTAGTTGAAATTCATTGCCTGTGCAGTCCAGTATACATCTCATTACATTGCAAAGAATCTAAACTCATGGCGCTTCTCATAAATTCAATGAACAGCACAGACCATGGTGACGAATGTACAGAACACAAGAACTCAAACAGCCACTTTATCATCTGAAGAAGACCTAAGAAGCTTTCAAAGCTCATGTGTCCTATAAAACATATTAATCAAACAAAAAGTATTACCTTTTCACTGACACTGTTTTCAAAGCATTCCTTTCATAACGAGTTTACATTATAAAGAGGATGCTTCCATTTCTTTTTTATCACCACCCTCCTAGCAGAAATACGTTAGCAAAAACGCTGAGAACTTTGCATTTACTGTGATTTGAGAAATGTTCCAGAACTATAGAACACATTACTAAGCCGCACCTAATTAGTAAGAGTGCCCAGTCACTCTTATGCATCCATGAAAAATATGTTACCATGTGAATATGTAAGCTATATATCTTATTCAAAAGGTGAAGCAAGAAAAGTATAAAATGACAGGGGCCAGGTTAATAATATAAGTGGGGACCAAGATGAAATTGAAAACAAAGGTCAGAGGTGAAGTGACATGGGAAATAAGAGAAGCAAGGAAGTAGTATGAGAAGAGAATGGCAACTAAGATAAAAGGGAATCTAAAATTCTCTTTGTAAGAATGTAAATCATAAAAAGGATGAGAAGAGGAAGAGTGGGACAATTTAGAACAAAATCATGGTATAGTATTGATACAAAATGAGAAGTTTACGTCCTCCTTTACCAAAGAAGAATTAATGCCAAAGTTACAGTATAATGGAATTCAGTTGAGATATACAGGATAGCATAAAAATAATTACGGAAAACAGATGCTAGAAAGTCTCACAATCTCTGCTTTAAGTCAATAAGTCATCAGAATGATTGGTTCCATATGGAAGGTTAAATCACATGGAATCCAGGGGGACCTGGCCAATTGGATACACAATTGCATGATGGTAGGAAGTAGAGGGTAATGGTGGAAGTTGCTTGTTGGATTGGAGCCTTGTGATTCGTGGGGTGCCTCAGGGGTTGGTGCTAGCCCCATGATTCTGTTTGTTATCTATATCAATGATTTGGATGAGAATTTACAATGCATGATTAGTACGTTTGCTGATGACTCTAAAATAGGAGGTATCATGGACAGTGAAGAAGGTTATCAGAAATTGGAGCAGGACCTTGATCAGCTGGGGAAGTGGGCTGAGAAATGGCAAATGGAGTTTAATATAGATAAGTGTGAGGTGTTGCATTTTGGAAAGTCAAATCAAGGTAGGAGTTTAATGGTGAATGGAAGGGCCTAAAGGAGTGTAATGGAACAGAGGAATCTTGGAATTCAGATGAACGGGTTCTCTGAAAAGTCACAGGTAGACAGGCCTTCAGCAGTCAGGGCACTGAGTATAGAAGTTGGGAAGTTATGTTGCAGTTATGCAGGATGTTGTTGAGGCTGCACTTAGAGCATAATGTTCAATTTTGGTCACTTTATTATAGGAAGGTTGTTATTAAAGTGGAAAGAGTCCAAAAGAAACTTACAAGAATGTTCCCTGGACTCAACGGTCTGAATTATAGAGAGAGGTTAGACAAGCTAGGACTTTTTTCCTTAGAGCAGAGGAAAATGATGGTCGGGGGGGGGGGGCATCTTGTAGAAGTGTATAAGATCATGAGGGGCATGGATAGAGTGAATACACTCAGTACTTGGAGAAGGATTGGAGAATCGAAGACTAGAGGGCATCAGTTTAAGATTAGAGGGGAAAGAATAAAAGAAAACATAGAACATAGAACATTACAGCGCAGTACAGGCCCTTCAGCCCTCGATGTTGCGCCAACCTGTCATACCAATCTGAAGCCCATCTAACCTACACTATTCCATGTACGTCCATATGCTTGTCCAATGACGACTTAAATGTACTTAAAGTTGGCGAATCTACTACTGTTGCAGGCAAAGAATTCCATTCCCTTACTATTCTCTGAGTAAAGAAACTACCTCTGGCATTTGTCCTATATCTATCACCCCTCAATTTAAAGCTATGCCCCATCGTGCTCGCCGTCACCATACTTGGAAAAAGGCTCTCCTTGTCCACCCTATCTAACCCTCTGATTATCTTATATGTCTCTATTAAGTCACCTCTCAACCTTCTTCTCTCCAACAAAAACAGCCTCAAGTCCCTCAGCCTTTCCTCGTAAGACCTTCCCTCCATACCAGCCAACATCCTAGTAAATCTCCTCTTCACCCTTTCCAAAGCTTCCACATCTTTCTTATAATGTGGTGACCAGAACTGTACACAATACTCCAAATGCGGCCGCACTAGAGTTTTGTACAGCTGTAGCATAACCTCATGGTTCCGGAACGTGATCCCTCTATTAATAAAAGCTAAAACACTGTATGACTTCTTAACAACCCTGTCAATCTGGGTGGCAACGTTCAAGAACCTGAGGGGCAACTTTTTTACGCAGAGGATGGTACGCAAATGGAATGAGCTGCCAGCAGAAGTGGTTGACGCTGGTACATGAACAACATTTAAAAGGCCTTTGGACAAATACATGGATAGGAAAGGATTAGAAGGATATGGGCCAAGTGGAGGGAATTGGGGTTCGCGTGGATGGATATTTTGGTTAACATGGATCAGTTTGTGCCAAAGGGCCTGTCTCCATGCTGTAGGACTCTATGACTCTATGACTCTATGATTCTAATTAGATGTGATACATTCAAAGGTACTGAGAGAAGTAAAGGAGGCAAATGCAAAGACCCTGGTTATAGCCTTAAGACAACATTAGGTTTGAGGTTAAGGATAGGATTAGGCTTAGGGTTATACGCTCATTGATCAAAAAGATCTGTGAGGATAAACCTGCGACTACAGGCTAGTCAGCTTACCTTGATGCACTGAAAGATTTTATAAACTCTTGTGCAGGATAAAATTAACAGCTACTTATAAAAAAAGTGGGTTAATGAAGGAAGCTAGTGCAAACTTGATTAAGTTTTATAGATGAGGTCTCAGAAGGTTGGTGAGGGAAATGTTAAAAGGTCTTCCAAAAGGTGATTGATTGAAGGGCTACATAATAAGATTTCCGTCCTAATTGACCCCCACGGAATTAAATGGAGAGTGGTAGCATAGATACAAAGTTGCCTGAGTAAAGGGATTAATAGTAAAGTTTTTTCTTCAGATAGTGTAGCGGTACACAGTGGTGTTCAGTAGAATCTGTACAAAGACCACTGTCTTTTTGATATACATTAATGACAGACTTGGGTATACTGTGCATAATTCAAACAAATGCATCTGACAAAAACTTGAAAGCATTATAAACTGTGAGGAACTTCAAGAGGACATAAACATTTTATTGGAAGGGATGAACATGAGAGATGAAATTTACTGCTGCGCAACAGTTTACAAAACTGAGGCATGGATAAAATGGATTGTTGAGTCTTTTTCCCAGGATAGAAATGTTAATTACTAATGAACATAGGTTTAAGGTGAAAGGGTATAAACTTAAAGGAGATGTGAGAAGCAAATGTTTTACATGAATGCACTACCAGAGGAGATGGTGGAAGCAGATACAATAGCAATGATTAAGAGCATCTCAACAGATGCATGAGTCGGCAGAAAATAGAGGGGTATGGACCACATAGAGGTAGAAGGACTTTAGTTTATAAAGGCATTGTGTGTCCGTACTGAATTGGTGGGCCAACGGGCCTATGCCAGTGCTGTCCTGTTCTTTGTTGTTTGAAATGTGAAATGATACATCTTGGTTGGAAGAATGAGGAAAGGGAAATAAAATAGAGGTCAATTATAAAGTGTGTGAATTTCTCAAGGAATAGAGAAAGCTGGCAATATGTGAGCAATTGTTTCAGAAGGCAGGGTGAGGCAGTGTTAAAGCGATGAGATTCTGAGTTTCATAAACAGAGTTATAAATTTTGAAAATGTGGAGGTTATGACAAATATAACACTTGCTCATCCCCAGTGTTTAATTCTGAACTGGATTTATAAGAATTGTGCCAGTGATAAGGGCACTGTTTTGTGGATAGATTGGAGAAATCACTGCTCTCCTTAGAGAAGAGAAGCTATTGACTAGATTTGATGAAAATATTCAAAGCCATTAGAGATCTAATGTTTTTGTTAGACAGCAACTGTTTTAATTTGCAGAAATGATAAAGATCCAGAAATCACAGAAATCAGACATGATGAAAAACCTTCCTTTCCATAGCAAATAGTTAGGGTCGAGAATACACCATCTGATAGAAAGATGGGGGCAGATGAAATTCTCTCCCTCACAGCGTTGTGGGTCTGGCTCCAGTGGTTGAAGAAGGCAGCTCATTGCCACCATCTCAAGGGGCAACTAGAGATGGACAATGAATGTTGGCCAGCCAGCAACATATACATCCCACGAAACAATAAAAGATTTGACCCCATCTTTAAAAATGGAATTAATACCTAGAAGTCTATTAATTGCACTATTTCTGAAAAAGGTAGAGGAGTGTGACTATCTAGAAGACTCTTGTAAAGAGTTGCCACTGACACGATAAACCATATGGCCTTCTTCTGTTTTTTGATTTTCTATGCAATGTTTAGTCAAATTTGGTGATTGAACATGCTCCACTGGAACCTCTTTCTGTTGTTCCTCAACTAATTCTGTTAATATAAACCACATAAAGTCTCCTTTTTATTGCATCCATGCTATTGCCTTCAATCACTTCCTGTGATATTGAATTCAACATTATATAGAATATTGTTTAAGATGAAACAACGTTTGTTTTACATTGGTTTTTTTATCTTTGTACAAAATTTCACAGCATACTTGGACAATTCTCACAAGACACTACTGAGCTACAGCCCATTGGTTGAAAACCACTGTTGCAGAGTGTGGGGTACTCTGCATTTATTTACTTGTCATGTGTGTAAGAAGCTAGGTTATAATGAAACAATAACAGAAACTACTCGAGAAGCGCAGCTGGTCTGGCAGCATCTGTAGAGAAACCAGCAGAGATAATGTTTCAAGGACCCTTCTTCAATACATTGTAAAGTTATAGCCAGGTCATAGAATATAGAGCAGTACAGGCCCTTCAGCCTTCTGTTGTCCTAGCCTTTTATCCTATCTAACATCAGACTGACCCACACACCCTTCATTTTACTATCATCCATGTGCCTATCCAAGAGTTACTTAAATGTCCCTAATGTATCTGACACTACTATCACTGCTGGCAGTGCATTCCACACATCCGCCACTCTCTGTGTAAAGAACCTACCTCTGGCATCTGTCCCAAACTTTCCTCCAATCATCTTAAAATTATGCCCTGTGATAGACATTTCTGCCATGGGAAAAAGTTTCTGGCTATTCACTCTATCTATGCCTCTCGACATCTTGTACACATCCATCAAGTCACCTCTCATCCTTCTTTGCTCCAATGAGAAAAGCCCTAGTTCCCTCAACCTTTCTTCATAAGACATGCCCTCCAGTCCAGGCATCATCTTGGTAAATCTCCTCTGCACCCTCTCTAAAGCTTCCACATCTTTCCTATAATTAGGTAACCAGAACTGAACACAATATTCCAAGTGTGGTCTCATTAGGGCTCAACAGAGCTGCAGCATAACCTTGCAACTTTTAGTGACATTAGATCAAGTTGAACTGAAACCTGACTCTTTGGGCTCCATATAAGATGTTCTCTCTTACAATCCTCTGTGTGTAGCTATTTTTCACAAAGCCTGTTGTTGGTCATTCAGTAAAGTGTAGATCTCACATTACCACAGATATGAGCTTGAGTTCTGAGTCAGCTATTCCCACTCCACCACAGGTGTACAGGGAGCGAAGATTCTGATGATCTATAGCTATGCCAAGAACTGGCAATGAGGAAAGGGAAGCTCAATATTAAGTTCCAATTCACTAATTAGACTGAAAAAACACCCTCTATAGCACGGCCAAGCAATGCTGTGTGACGAGCTGCTGTTGTTGTTGATTTTGATCTTTTTTTAATAATACTCCTGTCAGCTTAAAACAGATTGTGCTTTGTTTCACACAGCATGAGCTATTAAATGATGATTCCCTGTAGTGAATTAATTACTTTTGACATTTTACTGATAGTAAGAATAATGTAAATTACTATGTATTCACTTGATAGGCACCGTGATTGTGATAATGAAAGTTTTGGAAGTCTTCCTGCCTTCATTCCTCATGTCCCCTCACTAAACCTCAACCTAACATACTCCTCATGCCCCAACCATGCCAATGTATGAAACCTGTTGCCTTGTACATATTCCTCATCATCCCTTAACATTATGGCACTTTATGTCTGTCTAGCCATCCGCAAGGACCATCATGCTTCTCTGCCAACTCCATTCATCACCTTCACCAGAGGAGGCCATTATGCCAATAATGTGTGTGCCAATCAACAGAAATCTAAGTACAATCATCCCATTTTCAAGCTTCTGGCCCATATCTCTGGAGGCTATGACAATGCAAGTGAATATCTCACACCGCTTAATTATAGAGAGTTTCTGACTCAATCACTCTGACATACAGGGCTGTTGATCATTCAGTAAAGTTTGGATCTCACCTTACAACAGATAGAGTTCTGAGTCAGCTATTCCCACTCCCCCTAGCACAACCAACCCCCACTTTCTGAGAGAAAACAAATCTCATTAACCTTCCTCTTAGTCTTCTACCTCTTAACCTAAATCTGTGTTTCCTGGTTATTAGTCCCACTGTAATGAAAAAAGTGCCTTTCTATCTATATCTCTCATAATCATATTGACGTCTATCAAGACCACTGTCAACCTTCACTGCTTCAAGGAAAACAATACCAACTTATCTAAGCTTGGGCATCCTAATATATCCAGTTTGCACCCTATCTCGTGCAGTCATGTCCTTCCTCTAATATGGTGACCAGAGCTGCACACTAGTTGTGGCCCAAGAGATGTGTTTTAGACAGATCCAGAATGACCCCCTTGATTTTATACTGACAACAGCAAATGCTGGAGGTAGAACATTACAGCGCAATACAGCTCCTTCGGCCCTCAATGTTGCACCGACCTGTGAAACCAATCTGAGGCCCATCTAACCCATTCTATTCCATTTTTGTCCATATGACTATCCAATGACCATTTAAATGCCCCTAAAGTTGTCGAGTCTACTACTGTTGCAGATAGAGGTTTCCACGCCCCTACTGCCCTCTGAGTAAAAAAACTATCTCTGACATCTGTCCTATATCTATCACCCTCAATTTAAAGCTATGCCCCCTCGTGCTAACCATTACCATCTGAGGAAAAAGACTCTCATGTCCACCCTATCCAATCCTCTGATTATCTTATGTCTCAATTAGGTCACCTGTCAACCTTCTTCTCTCTAATGAAAACAACATCAAGTCCATCAGCCTTTCCACATAAGACCTTCCTTCCATACCAGGCAACATCTGTGGATGTCCACACCAAATCCCTCTAATCTTCTGTACTTTCTAGGGTGCTATCATTCATAGTGTTATCCCTTGTCTTGTTAGCCCTCTTGAAGTGCATTATCAACAGAATTTTCCAGGTTGAATTCCATTTGCGAGTGCTCTGTCCAGCTGACCAGTCTGTTGACATCCTCTTGCAGTTTATAGCTGTCCTCCTTACTGTTTACCCACCGACCGATTTCTGTGTCATCTGTAAAGTGTTTTTTATTCACTTATAGGATGTAGGAATTGCTGGCTGGGCCCAGCATTTATTGCCCATCCCTAATTGCCCTTGAGAAAGTGGCAGTGAGCTGCTTCCTGAGCTGCTGCAGACCATTTGCTATATGTAGACCCACAAAGCCTTTACAGAGGGAATTCCGTAATTTTGACCCAGCAACACCAAAGGAACGCAGTATATTTCCAAGTCAGAATGGTGAGGGGCTTGGAGGGGAACTTGAAGGTGGTGGTGTTCATACATATCTGCCGCCTTTGTCTTCCTAGATGGAACTGGCCATGGGTTTGGAAGGTGCTGAGGATCTTTGAATTTCTGCAGTGCATCTTGTAGATAGTACACACCACTCCTACTGAGCGTTGATGGTGAAGGGAGTGGACATTTGGTGGGCGGCACGGTGGCACAGTGGTTAGCACTGCTGCCTCACAGCGCCAGAGACCCGGGTTCAATTCCCGACTCAGGCAACTGACTGTGTGGAGTTTGCACGTTCTCCCCGTGTCTGCGTGGGTTTCCTCCGGGTGCTCCGGTTTCCTCCCACAGTCCAAAGATGTGCAGGTTAGGTGAATTGGCCATGCTAAATTGCCCTTAGTGTTAGGTAATAAGGGGTAAATGTAGGGGTATGGGTGGGTTGCGCTTCGGCGGGTCGGTGTGGACTTGTTGGGCCGAAGGGCCTGTTTCCACACTGTAAGTAATCTAATTAATCTAATCTAATCTAATTTGTCGATGTGATGCCAGTCACTTGACTGTTTTGTCCTGGAAGGTGTCAAATTTTTTGAGTGTTGTTGGGGCTGTGCTCATCCAGGCAAGTGGGGAGTATTCCATCACAATCCTTACTTGTGCTTTGTAAATGGTGGATAGGCTCTGGGGAGTCAGGAGAGATGAGATATTCTCAGCAGATTATACCCAGTTCATTTTTATCCAAATAGTTAACATAACCATAAACATCAAAGTCCCCAGCACCAAGCCCTGCAGAATACCACTGGAAACAGACTGAGTCACAGAACCATCCCTCTACCATCACCCTCTCCTTTCTGCCTTTCAGCCAATTTTGGATCTACATGTCCCTTTGTCTTGGATCCCACGAGTCCTTACTTTCTTAACCAGTCTGCCAAGAACAAGTTCTTTGCTGGAGTCCATATAGTCAATCAAATGCATTAGCCTCATTGATACTGGGACAACCTTGGAGAAATAGTGAAAGAGAAACCAACTCCCCATTTAGGGACACAAGGTTTTCTCAGTGATAATCAATATGGCTTTGTCAGAGGGAGGGCATGCCTAATCTGGTGGAATGTTTTGAGATGATCAAGTGTTTGGATAAGGGTAGGGAAGTTGATGTAGTGTATATGGATTTCAGCGAGGCCTTTGTGCTTATGTTGTACTTAAACTCATTGGAGTTGAGAAGAATGAGAGGTGACCTTATTGAGATAGATAAGGCAGGGTAGATGTGGGAGAAGTTGTTTCCCCTTGTGGGAGAGTTTAGGACCAGAGAGCGCAATCTCAGAATAAGGGATCTTCCATTTATAATCGAGATGAACAGGAATTTCCTTTCTCAGAGGGTACTGAATCTGAAATTCTCCACCGCAGAAGGCTGCTAAAGCTGGGTCAGTAAGTATATTAAGATTGAGCTGAACAGATTTTTAATCAGTAAGGGGATCAAGAGTCATGGAAATAAAGCTGGACTGGTGATTGAGGATTATCAGAGTGAAACTGAATGGACTGTCCCTACTCAGGTGTCTTATGGTTTTACTTATCCCCTGTGTACTTCAGGGAGTTGGGGACACACCCTCCAATGTCTCTCATTCCCCCTCATACTCCCATTTATCGTGTAGGTGCTTACCTTCTTTACTCTTCCCACATACGTTACCTCAAACTTCTCCTGGCTGGATTCCATTTGCCACTTTTCTGCCTACTCACCCAAAGTTGATATCTTCCTGCAGTTCTATCCACCTTGCTCTTCACACATGGCCCATTTCACATAGACCTGCAAATGTTCTAATCATGCCCCATACATTGAAGTATAAATCATTGACATATGCACTACACCAGAAATGAACACAGTTGTAACCCCTACCGAGCCTCACTGGGTATATCATCCAGTCACAAAAACGCAAGTGTTAATCATTCCACTTACTTCCCGCTACTGAATCAATTTAGTCTGGAAAGAAGGTGAGATTCTTCACGTGGTTGTTTTTATAATAGTGTTCTTGCTTAACTGGATATATGAGTTGATGGGTTAAAGGATATTATTGTCTGTAGTTGAGAATTATATAATCAATTTTCTTTTCCATCTGTTGGAGCTTGAGGCAAGCCTTGCTGGCATGCTCTGTGGATGTGTTTGCACAGCTACGAGTGACAAATGACCACTGGCTATATAACCATGCAAGTCAGTAGATGCAGCCTCAAAAATCCTGATATGATCCCACACGATTATCAAATATGAAGTAACCTTTTCCCCTGCTGAAGTGAGGAACATTTTCAATCACTTTATATGTATCTAGCAAGCATCTGGAAATGTTGAAATTGAACCTTAACTACAACTGTTTGGGGAAAAAAATTACAGATGTTGTGGAGGGACAGCTCTCATTTTCTCCCCCGAGTCCAGAAATTTGCTTCTGTCAGACTTGTGAAATCTCCTAAATCCAGGTGGGGATGAGAACTTTAACAAGATTTTTGAGTTAAAGGCAGTGAACTGTAACATCTAACAGAAGGGTTACTTATTATGGTGATGCATTTTTACATGTAACCACTTTGCCAGGAATATTTCATCAAAGTCATTAATCAAGAGTTGCTGCTCTCACAGAATTAGATGTGACAAAAATGGACAATAAATTCCAGCAATGCCCACATTCCATGAATAAAAAAAATCATTTGTGTAAACTTGACTTTGTGAATCTTGATCTACACCAACAGATCTATAGCATTGGTCAGTGAGAGTTGGAAGACTGTGACAGGGAAACTGTGCCAAGAAAAGAGTGTGACAATTAAGAATTTTAATACATTGTGAATCTGTCAGCTCTGTTAGCTTGAACTGCACTCAGGGTATTGGGAGCTGGAAATAGACTCAAGGATGTGGTGAAAGTTGATGCCAGTGGCATAGCCCCAATAGATCTGCCAAGAGCCTTTACTAATCAGATATAAGGAAGAACTGCAGGTTCTGGACATTGGAAACAAAAACAGAAAGTGCTGGAGAAACTCAGCAAAACTGGCAGCATCTGTGCTGAGATACAGAATTAATGTTTCATTTCTGCTATGACTGTCCTTTGGGACATTTTTTACTCACTGCACCTGAGTGTTAGTGGTGCAGGAGAAAAGAGCAGAGTATTCCAGTGTCTGGGCACTCGATCCAGTTTGAGGCGGGACATCAGGTATAAAAGAGACCAATTACTCCAAACACTAAAGATATATTTTGCCCTCTTTGTAAGAAGAACATGTATAAGATACTGATAGCCAAATCTCAGCGCTGAACTCCACATAAGTGTTGGTTCTAACACTGGTCACAGCAGGAGGCCAGCCACCTAGGGAATAGGAGCTTCTTTTCTTGGGCAAAATTTCCCCCTTCATTTTGTTTGCAGTCAATGAAACTTCTGGTCTAAACTGATCCTGACATATTTACAGCAGAGGCTGGGGTCTTCCACTCAATCACTCAATCCCTCAGTGGTGAGCTTTCTGCCAAATCCCACTTGACCATACAGTAGAATGGCACTTAACAGCCTATTGAGTCGCTCTATAAAGTCTGACATGAGTCTTTCGCAAGTTTCTGAATCATGCAATGATTAGCAGTGCAAACAGTATCCATCATTTTAATGGATTATGAAAACTTTAGTTTTTAACAGCAGAAGAAGGATTATATTTATGTTTGGAATGCCAGGCTTTGTATTTGGAATCATGGTAATGCAGCAAGTTTCTGTGGTAAAACACAGTTGACCTTTTGCATGGTTTTTGATACAATCTGTTCCTTCTCCTCCGTGCCATGGATCATTCACCCATTCAAGGTGACTGTCTTCATGCTACAGTTCTGATTAATCCTCTGACCTATTCCCTTTCCCTTCCCATGGCTGTAACAACCATCCCATGTGGAATTTTTCGCTGGAGAGAAGGAAGACTAATCAGACAAGTAGCTGTATTATTGAAAAAGAGACATGCCACTGAAGCTTTTCAGTTGGCCCTCGTCAAATTTTAAATGTGACAAAAATTTGTATGACAGGAGAAAAGGGTGATGAATGGTTGGTTACCAATCTGTTTGGCTAAGGCAAAGCCATGGAAAAAAACAACAGGGAACTAACAGTTTCTCAAGCTCCTTGGTAATTCAAAAAAGGTACAAGGTTGGAACATGTTCCTTTTATTTGCAGAGAACTTATCTTTGCATATCAATGAATGTCATTTATAGCAAGAGTAAAAGAGTAAATTTAATGAGCTCAACTGACTATCTTAAAAAAATCCAGTTCTGATGAAGAGTCATGAGACTCAAAATGTTAATCTTGCTGAGTTTCTCCAGCAATGTCTTTTTTTTAATCTTAAAATTGTTGTTCATGTATCTGTTCACACATTCAGGATTTTTCAGCAAGGGTAGTTGAATCAGGGAATCAAACCTAACAGTGTTTTGTTTTGGGTTTTGCAAACATGTACTGGTGAAGTGAGGTCTGTACTCTGCCCACTGTGATCAAATGAAGGAACAAATTGTTTCATTCAGTCAGACACTTACTGGGGTGTAGGGCATTGCACCCGCATCTAAATTCATACCCAATGCTGCTCATCATGTAGGAAGGAGAGCATCTTTTTTGGACTGACAAAGAGATCCTGTTTTGGAAAATATCACTTACATAGCCACTGCACAGTAACAGCATGAAATCGCTTCCTAAACCTGTTGCTTTCATTTTTGAGGTATTTTGTCTTTCCAAGGTAATTTGCTGTAGGCTGGACACTTTTCAGATTTGAAAATGGTGTTCTTTAACTAATTTGTGAGTTTATATGATCTACAACCAATAATAATATTTTTGGGGTTGCCATTCTCCTCCAGCATTGATTTAATGTGCTGTATTTCTGCATTGAGCTTGTAAGGTAACCAAATGGTTAGTGTCCAATTTGCAAGATTGATAATCTTAAAATGTGAAGAACTATACAAAGCCCAATTTTACAGTGAAGGCAGATGTACAGTGGGCAGTACTGTAGAACTAATGAGTGGCGTTCTCCATGAACATATCAAGAAAGGGACTGCTCCATTAACAAGGTGAATTTGAGCATGGGATGGAGTGTATTAAGGTGTATAAGAAAATCCATACATGCAACTGCAAGTTCTGAGATTGAAATATATTATCTATCCTATCAGAAATATGCAAAGATAGGAGGTTACAACTCGTTTTCTGTGAAATTTCTCATGGATAGCAATGAAAATGTGAACAAACGCTGGACTTAGAGGGGATCCCATGTGATACTGTCTATTTTAGAAGACATGGTGTCACATTTCCCCATTGTTTTCTCCATGGCATTGCCACAGCCAGTCTTTGCTCGCAAATTAGCTAATGGGCTTTTACCTTTTTCCTTTTCTAGCTTGTGTGGTTTCATGCGTTCAGAGTATTAGAGAGTCTTTTTTTTTAACCTGGAGTGCAGGTTTATCTAATAGTTGTCCTGAAGCTTTGACTTTTACGATTAGAGTGGTGCTGGAAAAGCACAGCAGGTCAGGCAGCATCAGAGGAGCAGGAGAATTGACATTTCGGGCAAAACTCTTCATCAGGCTTTTGCCTGAAACATCAATTTTCCTGTTCTTCAGATGCTGCCTGACCTGCTGTGCTTTTCCAGCACCACTCTCATCTTGACTCTAATCTCCAGCATCTGCAGTACCCACTTCTGCCTTTGAGTTTCACAGCATACTAATTTGCACAAGCCCATCAGCCGACTGACAGACTTAGACCTGTGATTTCAGTTGATTTGTAATCCTATTCTTGTATATCCCTGCAATTTCCAGGATTTAGATGTTTCAGTAAGAACAGAGAAGATGGTAAAAGAGGGGGAGGTGTGGCATTGTTGGTCAAGGACAGTATTGCAGTTGCAGAAAGGATGTGTGGGGACTCATCAACTGAGGTAGTGTGGGCTGAGGTTAGAAACAGGAAAGGAGAGGTCACCCTGTTGGGAGTTTTCTATAGGCCTCAGAATAGTTCCAGAGATGTAGAGGAAAGGATAGAAAAGATGATTGTCGATAGGAAGGAGAGAGACAGGGTAGTTGTCATGGGGAACTTCAACTTTCCAAATATTGACTGGGAACACTACAGTACGAGTACTATAGATAGGTCAGTTTTTGTCCAGTGTGTGCAGGAAGGCTTCCTGACACAGTATGTAGACAAGCCAACAAGGGGCGAAGCCACATTAGATTTGGTACTGGGTAATGAGCCCGGCCAGGTGTTAGACTTGGAAGTAGGTGAGCACTTTGGTGATAGCGATCACAATTCTGTTATGTTTAGTGATAGAAAGGGATAGGTGTATACCACTGGGCAAGAGTTACAGCTGGGGGAAAGGCAATTATGATGCGATTAGGCAAGATTTAGGAAGCATACGATGGGGAAGGAAACTGCAGGGGATGGGCACATTAGAAATGTGGAGCTTATTCAAGGAAAAACTCCTAAGTGTCCTAGATACGTATGTACCTGTCAGGCGGTGTGGAAGCTTTAGAGCGCGGGAGCCGTGGTTTACGAAGGAAGTGGAATCTCTGGTCAAGAGGAAGAAGAAGGCTTATGTTAGGATGAACTGAGAAAGCTGAGTTAGGGCAGTTGAGGGTTACAAGGTAGCCAGGAGAGACCTAAAGAGAGAGCTCAGAAGAGCCAGGAGGAGACATGAGAAGTTGTTGGTGGATAGGATCAGGGTAAACCCTAAGGCTTTCTATAGGTATTTAAGTAATAAAAGAATGACGAGAGTAAGATTAAAGCCAATCAAGGATAGTAGTGGGAAGTTGTGTGTGGAGTCAGAGGAGATAGAGAATATTTTTCAACAGTATTCACTCTAAGAAACGGCAATGTTATCGAGGAGAAAACTCAGATACAGGCAAAGAGACTAGGTGGGATTGAGGTTCACAAGGAAGAGGTATTAGAAATCCTGCAGAGTGTAAAAATAGATAAGTCCCCAGGGCCGGATGAGATCCTCTGGGAAGCCGGGAGGAGATTGACGAGCCTTTGACATTGATCTTTAAATTGTCATTGTCTACAGGAATAGTGCCAGAAGACTGGAGGATAGCAAATGTGGTTCCCCTGTTCAAGAAGGGGAGTAGAGACAACCCTGGTAATTATAGACCAGTGAGCCTAACTTCAGTTGTTGGTAAAGTGTTGGGAAAGGTTATAAGAGAGAGGATTTATAATCATCTAGAAAAGAATAATTTGATTAGGGATAGTCAGCACGGTTTTGTGAAGGGTAGGCCATGCCTCACAAACCTTATTGAGTTCTTTGAGAACGTGACCAAACAGGTAGATGAGAGTAAACTGGTTGATGTGGTATATATGGATTTCAGCAAGGCGTTCAATAAGGTTCCCCACAGTAGGCTATTGTGCAAAATGCGGAGGCGTGGGACTAAGGGTGATTTAGTGGTTTGGATCTGTAATTGGCTTGCTGAAAGAAGACAGAGGGTGGTGGTTGATGGGTAATGTTCATTCTGGAGTCCAGTTACCAGTGGTGTACCGCAAGGATCGGTGTTGGATCCACTGCTGTTCGTCATTTTTATAAACGACCTGGATGAGGGCGTAGAAGGGTGGGTTAGTAAATTTGCAGATGACACTAAGGTCAGTAGAGTTTTGGATAGTGACGAAGGATGTTATAGGTTACAGAGAGACAGAGATAAGCTGCAGAGCTGGGCTGAGAGGTGGCAAATGGAGTTTAATGCGGACAAGTGTGAGGTGATTCACTTTGGTCGTAGTAACTGCAATGCAAAGTACTGGGCTAATGGTAAGATTCTTGGTAGTGTAGATGAGCAGAGAGAGATCTCGGTGTCCAGGTACACAGATCCTTGAAAGTTGCCACCCAGGTTGACAGGGTTGTTAAGAAGGCATACAGTGTTTTAGCTTTTATTAATAGAGGGATCACGTTCCGGAACCATGAGGTTATGCTACAGCTGTACAAAACTCTAGTGCGGCCGCACTTGGAGTATTGTGTACAGTTCTGGTCACCACATTATAAGAAGGATGTGGAAGCTTTGGAAAGGGTGAAGAGGAGATTTACTAGGATGTTGGCTGGTATGGAGGGAAGGTCTTACAAGGAAAGGCTGAGGGACTTGAGGCTGTTTTCGTTGGAGAGAAGAAGGTTGAGAGGTGACTTAATAGAGACATATAAGATAATCAGAGGGTTAGATCGGGTGGACAGGGAGAGCCTTTTTCCAAGTATGGTGACGTCGAGCACGAGGGGGCGTAGCTTTAAATTGAGGGGTGATAGATACAGGACAGATGTCAGAGATAGTTTCTTTACTCAGAGAATAGTAAGGGAATGGAATTCTTTGCCTGCAATGGTAGTAGATTCGCCAACTTTAAGTACATTTAAGTCGTCATTGGACAAGCACATGGACATACATGGAATAGTACAGGTTAGATGGGCTTCAGATTGGTATGACAGGTTGGCGCAACATCGAGGGCCGAAGGGCCTGTACTGCGCTGTAATGTTGTAATGTTCTAATTTGTGACATAATCCATAGGAGTGGGTTTTCTGCTGAGAGGGTTAGGCTGCTACTCATTATCTCTGTTGCCTCAGGAGATCAGCAATCCTTTTTCGCTGGTTGCTGTTTCAAACTCCCTTGGCACCTTCATGCCTGCCTTTCCATGTTTCCTCTCAGATCTTTGGCTGATAGTCATGCACTGTCTTCATTTGGCTATATGTCCTCTTTACATGTGAAAAGGTGCCTGGAATGTGCTGCCAGGGGAGGTGATAGAAGCAGATACAATAGCAATGTTTAAGAGACATTTAGACAGACACATGTACAAGCAGAGAATAGAGGGATATGGACCATATAGAGGCAGATAAGATTAGTTAGAATGGCATCTTAGTCAGTACAGATACGGTGGGCTGAAGGACCAAGTCCTGTGCTGTACTATTCTATGTTCTGTTGTAATTAAAAGTTCAATATGTTGTTTAGTAATTCAGGGACATGATCTAGTCTTATGACACAAGAAGCAAGTAATTTTTTTCAAAAAATCCTCTGTCCTGGTGCCACTAGGTCCACTGCTAGGGACCATTGCAAGTAAATCTATTGTACTTCTCTGGTACTCAGTAGTTGTACCCTCATAGAATCAGACAGTTGATTCCATTCAGCATCCCCCAGGCCTTTGAGAAAACTATTAAATTAGTCCCGCTTCTTCCTGCTCCATAGCTCTGCAACCGTTTTCAAGTACTGTGAAATCCTGCCATTCGTAAGGGATGTATTCCTGCAGATTTTTACAGTCAGAGTTTTTTACAAATGGTGAAAATGGCTGACTGCATATTCACGATATGGGAAGCATGCCTGGTGCATGTTTACTCCAGTAAAACCTGGATAAGACAACGTTGGAATCAAGTGGGCAAAACAGTACACAGTAAATATCATGGATAAGTGAATTTGCAAAGGACAGGCACATGTTTATTGGGACTCTACTGTATATATTCAATTTCTTTTGCCAATCACCTTAAATCTGTGAAGTGAAAAACAGTTAATTTACCTGGCCAGCAAGACTCTTCTTCAGACCTGTGGGCTTGCGTCCCAAAGAAGAATCATAAGACTTGATGTTTCTCTCTCCACAGTTGCTGCCAGATCTGCTGATCTTCTCCAGTATTGTCTGTTTTTATTTCAGATCCCCAGCTTCGACAGGTTTTTGCTTTTATTTATCTGAAATCTGTATCTTCTAATTACCACTATCTACATGGAAATATTTACATTTAATCTATGAAAGCTGTTTATGGTTTGACCACTTCTACCAAATCTGTTTGTAAACCCTAATACTCAAGCAAATTACTATGGATAATGGAAGTCTGAAATGATAACAAATTGCTGTAGATACTGCAGAGGTCTGGCAGCACTTGTGGAGAGAAAACAGAATTCATGTTTCAAGTTGATACTCTTTCAGCTTTCACTGGGAACAGTTAGAATTGCAATCCATTTCAAGCAAGTGAAGGCAGGGAAGGCCACAGGAAATGACAATGATTCAAGTGTAGAAACAATGAATGTGTCTAGAGGAGGTGTGAATGGCAGGTTGATGAAGATCTGACACTCAAAACCAAAGACGAGAGAAATCAAAGTAAAACCAAAAATTGTAGATAGAAAACAAATTAGAGCACTGATTACTGTCCGAAATTCTTCAACTCAATGTTGAAACCAGGATACTGCAAAGTACTCAGTTGAAAAATGAGTATCATTGGAAGAGTGCTGAAGGCTGAGGGCAAAGAGGTCCTCGCGAGAGCACAGTGGTAGAGAATTAAACTGACAGGAAACCAGATGCTACTGGGCATGCTGCAGTCTGCGTGGAGATGTTCTGTAAAGCAGTCATTGAATATGCATTTGGTGTCTCCTTGTACAGCAGACCACAGTGTGAACAGTAAATATTGAACACAAATGCTAATATTGAGAAAAGTGGGGTTTTTTTAGCTTTTTGAATAAACTCTAATTTTGCAGATTAAGAATTTGGAAAATATTACCATGTTTTATGTCTGTGGTAATGACCATGTTTAACCCTTCCCTTAAGTGTTTTTTTGAAGGAAAAGGTTACAAGCCATTTTGATCTTCACTTTCTGCCCACATACCAATCTCATGCCACCCTACATAAAAAGAGCTCATGTTCCTTCTCTAACAAACACTTAAGCGAGTCGAGTGTACCCAACTGTCAGGCAAATGTCATAGTCTTTTTCTGGCACCAGCCCTCAAATGACAGAGTTTATTGAATTCAGTTTCAAAGCTTGCAATTACATTATTTTAGTCTGGTTTTAGAGCCACTGAGCCACAATATTTTAGTAATGCTATAGGTGAATATATTATCCGAAACATTTATGAACATTTGAGGTGTTATCTGGCCTGAAGCCTTTTGTCTTGCTTCAATTTCCTCCCAATCAGCACAAATCACGATCCAAATCTGTGATCATTTGCTTTGTGTATTTTGACTATTCATTATGTTCAAATAGCTGAAATTGCAACTACTAGATTTCCTATTCCAATGATTTTGCAGTGTTAGTTTATCCTTTCTGATAAATATTTGCTGAATAAAGCAACTGGACTCTGAGACAAAAGGAAAAGCTGCCAATCCAGTTGGTACATTATACAGAGTTTAGGAAGAACCACAGTTGGATTTAGCTGCCTTTTGTGCCCAATTTCTTCTTGTATCTGTGAGTCTGCCAAAGGGGGAAAAAAAACTGAATTATATACAGAGAGATTTTATTTCTAAAGTCCATTTCATTTTCTAGGTAGACTGAGACAGATACAAAGTTGTTCTGAACATTCCTTAATTGTTTCTTGGCACACATCCACAGAGCTTTTATTCTTTTTGATGGATTTCAAAAGTGAGCCCTGCCCTGTGTTAGCAACTACTGACGTTGATTGCTGTTATACTGATTTTAATGAAGTTATTTTTCTTTCTGCATCAATAAACCTTTTCACACCTTTTTCAAGGTGTGTGACAAGGAGCTAAAATTTTCTGAAATATTTGTCACTCGAGATCTGATGTACTTCATCATAATGACTAGCAAAGACTCCAGCTTATTGCAAACATTGTTGGCAGAGGAAATCTGATCTAAGTAGCTGGGAACTTAGTGTAGGCTTTGCAAATTGTCTGCATGATTTTTCATTTTTGAGCTGGGGGAATTTGCAACTTGTCCTTTGGTACACGTTGCTCTTGTATTGAGTTTGTATCTCCAGACCCACACCAAATTGCTATTGGTGAGTTCATTGACCAATTGAGCGAAGAGAGTGGTAATCTAGTAATCTCGAGACCCAAGTGAATTCTCTAAAGACAGGGGTTCAAATCTCATCAGGGAAATTTCTGGCATTTAAAGCAAGTTAATAAATCTGGACCACGACACTAGTCTCAGTTATGGTGACAGTGAGAACTATAACTGATTGTTGTATTCATTAATTTCCTTTACTCAAGGAAACCTGCCATCCATTTCCATCCCAGCTGACATGTGACTTTAAACCCACAGCATCTTAACTGCCCTCCAAAATAGCTGAGCAAGCAAATTATTTAAAAGGAGAAAGATAGTTGCATTAATAGAGGGATTTGGTGTTCTTGTTTGTGAATCACTAAAAGCCACCTAAAAGCTGATAGGGAGGGTAAAGGGATTGGAGTATAAAAATAGTGAAGTCTTCCTAAAACTATGCAAGTCACCATACTTGGAATACTGTGAACAATTGTCGTCCCCTTTTCTAAGGAAAGACAAGCTGACAATGAAAACGATCCACAGAAAGTTCACTAGGTCAAGTTGATGGGTGGGATCCAAGACATGAGGAATTTTCTTGTGAGGTGACTGCACAGGATGGATTTGTACCAATTGGAATTTAGAAGAATGAGAAGAGATCTTATTAAAATATATAAGATTCTTAGGGGGCTTGACATGATAGATGCAGAGAGATGATTTCCCCTTGTGGGAGAGTCTGGAAACAGAGGCCATAATCTCAGAGTAAGGGGTCACCCATTTAAGACAGAGATGAGGAATTTCTTCTCAGAATGGTGAGACTGTGGAGCTCTTTACCACAGGGCTATTGAGGCTGGATTATTGAGAATATTCGAGGCTAGGATAGACAGATCTTTATTCAGGAAGGGGAGCAAGGGTTCCAGGGAAAAGACAGGAAAGTGGAGTTGAGGATGGCAGAACAGACTCAATGGACTGAATGGTCTCCTTCTGCTCCTCTATCTCATGGTCTTATGGACATATGATGGACAACAAATATTTATCCAAATTCCGTGAAAGAGTAAAGGAGTTAATACCCTCACTGCTTGAAATCAATTGAAGAACAGTTGAAGAAATTCACGGATGCATGGATTAGGTTGTCCTTCCTTTCAAACTGTTTATTTAGCTTCATTCAGGGAAAAAAATCCCACCCATCAACTTGACGTACTCATTCACAATTAATTTTATGTGAAGTCTTTCACAATAGTAAAAGATCCCAAAGCATTTGAATAAATGAATGATGATTTATTGTAATTTATACTCTACACTAACATCATAGTAAAAAATAGTGAAGAGCATTTCACTGGCATAATTATTGGAACAAATGACCAAAAACTTGATCAAAACGTTAAGGCTCTTAAGGTGAGAGAAAATGTGGCGAGGTTCATTCAGGTATCAGGGCTGAAGCAACTAAAGGCATGGTCTCCAATCGAGGAATAATGGAAGTTAGTGTTTACCATGGACGAAGACATGAAGACTTGGGAACTTGGGGAAGTTATTGGTGATATCTTGGGGACAGTCCATATCATAGCAGAGAAGGTTTTGGATGTATTAGAATGTACGAAGGAGGATAAATCTCCAGGTCTTGACCAGATATATCCAAGAACACTGCAAGAGACTAGAGAGGAAATTGTGGGGGCCCTGGCTGATGTATTTGCATCAACATTAGCCACTGTTATGGTCTAGGTCAGACCCTAGGCTGTATTCCTGATGAAGGGCTTTTGCCCAAATCGTCGATTTTACTGCTCCTCAGATGTTGCCTGAACTGCTGTGCTTTTCCAGCACCACTCTAATCCAGAATCTGGTTTCCAGCATCTGCAGTCGTTGTTTTTACCTATGGACTAGGCCAGACCACTCAAAACATTCTTAAGCAGGCAACCCCCGACCATAACTTTGAAGTTTGTTTCAGTAAGTGTACAGTGAAAATTACCTCGAGTAAGATAGCTAGGTTGACTACTTGATTTTAAAACAGACAAAAATGTATTCACAAAATTATACAATGAATCAGAAAGAAAAGAATAAAGAACTCAGTCCATCCAAACTAGATTTAATTATGCTGTTGTGAATATACACAACAGTCCCAATAAGCAAACTCCCTTTAAATACCAGTATAAACAGAACACATGCTTACAGGTTGAAGGTAAAAGGCAGAAAGAGAGAGTGAGTGAGTTTCCATATAGTTCACTGTTGAACTCTTTACCAGTTCAGACAGAACTAAACTGCTCAGTTCAGCGAGAGAGCTGATCACTCCCCTTTCTTGAGACAGGTCACTTCTAAAACATGACCACTTTGACCTGAAGTCTAATCTGTTTACATACACACAAAAGGCCTCTCAAACTCCTTTTCATCTCTGCACCAAATCAGACTGATCGGAGTCCAGCTTGGTTTGTTACCGCTCTGAAAAAAAACAAGGACAGAGTATCTTTGAGCGAAGGAACAGCTTTTAGAAAAAAAGGAGTAGCTTTGTCACACCTCCCCCCTTTAAAAAAAAGAAATATCAATACCAAAAGATGGCTTCATTTTTAACCCTTCAAAACCGGTTAGTAGTCTAAACACACATATACACTATATTAACAATAAACCTGCAAACAAGTGCAACCCTATGCAAATTCTGGCCATGGCACACCCACCACCGAATGCCTCTGTATCTCATTCGAGCCTCGATAACGCATCGGCAATCACGTTTTCACGAACTGCCACATGCGCAATTGTCAAATTGAATGGCTGCAACAATAAGCTCCATCTAAACAGGCTGGCATTTTTGTCCTTCAATTTTTCCACAAATGCCAATGGGTTGTGATCAGTGCGTACGATTATCTCAGATACATTGCTGGTATATAATTACTAAAATGTTGTAATACCAACACCAAGCTGAAAGTCTCTTTCTCTACCATTGAATATTTCTATTGATGCATGTTCAACTTCCTGGAAAAATACCCAATAGGTCTTTCTATTCCCACATTATCCTCCTGCAGGAGCACTGCACCGATACCCACATCACTGGCATCGATAGCCACCTTCAAAGGCTTTGTGTAATCCGGTATGGCTAATACTAGGGCAGTGGTTAATACAGTTTTTAGGCTGTAAATGCATTTTGACAATCCGCTGTCCTCTGAAACTTCTTGCCCTTTTTTAACAATTCGGTGAGTGGAGCAGTCACACTTCTAAAGTTCAGCACAAATTTTCGGTAAAATCCACTCAACGTCAGGAACCATAGTACTGCTTTTTTTTTGTCAACGGTGTGGGAAATTCCCCAGTTACTTTCATTTTTGCATCTCGTGGGGCCAAGTCCAATAACATCGCCCAGGAAGGTGACTTGGGCTTTGGCAAATTTACTTTTAGCTAGGTTTATCACCAAGCCTACCTTCCAAAGTCGCTTGAACAAGTCCGATAAATGCTGTAAATGTTCCTTCCATGAGGGACTAAAAATCACCAGGTCATCAATATATACCACACAGTTGGGTAATCCAGCAATTACTTTATTAGTCAATCTCTGAAATGTGGCTAGAGCGTTTTTCATACCAAATGGCATGACTTTGAACTGATATAGTCCATTTGCCGTTATGAAAGCCAAAATTGCCTTGGCTGTCTCTGACAGAGGTACTTGCCAGAAGCCTCTGAGCAAGTCCAATTTAGAAATGTAAATTGCTTGTCCCACTTTTTCAACATAGTCCTCCAACCGTGGAATTAGAAATGCATCAGTCTTTGTAATGGTGTTGACTTTGCGATTGCCTAAACATAACCATTGGGTATCATCTGGCTTTGGCACCATGACTATGGGTGAGCTCCAGTCACTGTAACTCACTTTGATTATGCCATCTTGGAGCATGCGCTCTATCTTCTTCTGAACCTGTGCCAACTTTAGAGGGTTAAATCAGAACAGCATCTCCTATCTCTATATCATGCACAATTAGGTTGGTACTTTCTAGTTTATTTCTGCATATCTCCCCATGTGATCGTAATAATTCTTTCAGATCATTTTGATTTTCTTGTGGAAGAAGATCCATTATCCAACATCTGTTATTGTTAATAAGTACTTATTCCCACTTTCTGTTTGAGGTAAGGGACGTACACAATCAATCAAGACACTTGTGAAAGGTTCCTCAAATGCGGAATAGGTATTAAAGATGCAGATTTTATTACTGCCTGTGGTTTTCCGATTAGTTGACATGTATGACACACCTAGCAAAATTCAACTGCATCCGTATATAGTCCAGGCCAGTAAAAATGGCTTTGTATTTAGCCTGTTTTCCTCACCCTAAATGACCTCCAAGTGGTAGCTCATGTGCCACTCGCAGCACCTCCTTTCTCTACTTTACTGGCAAAACAATTTGATGAATCTCTGCCCATTTCTCATCAGCTTGAATGTGTGATGGTCTCCATTTCCTCAATAAGACATCATTTGTTAAGTAATAACACACAGGAATGCATTCACTTTCTTTCTCTGTAAATGCCTTTTGATATAACCATTTGAATTACAGCAGAATGATGAGAACTTCAATCAGCTTAGCAGAGCTAAAGATACTGGCATGTTTACATATTTGCTCCTTCTCTGTTCCACTTATCTGATCAAAAAAGGTTTCGGATAATGCTATGTCAGCTTCCTTATCTGTGCCTTTTGATCTCTCTTGCTTCAACTTGTGACTCTGTGATCTTGTGATCATACAATCAGGGAAAATTCCTGGATAAACATTCTTCATGTCTTCAGTAGCCTGCATCTCCACGGGCTTTTCAACTAGAGTAGGCAGCACGCCTACTGGTGAATAGGCTATATCATTTGCAAGGATAAATTGTATTCCTGGAGCTGAGGGTTTGTCCAGTACTCCTACCACAAATTCTCCACTCTTCTCAGGGCTCTCGAGCCTCTCTTTACATAACTGAGCACTTTTTATCTTACTTTGAATTCCTGTGACCAGTACCTTTTCTGGCAATAGTCCCTCAGGAGTACATATCTCCTCATCCTTCAGCATTACAGACTGAGAGGATCCTGTGTCCCTTAATATTGTAACCTCATTACTTCTACTCCTGGCCTATTTGAATAAACTTTATCCTTGCATATATATTTTTTAAGACCTGGCACTTCCTCCTTAACTAACCTCTGATCATCCTGTACACTCTGAGGCAGTTGTCTAACTTCCCTTATGCTTTTTGTTACTCATCCAACAAAACTCCCAAGCTTGTCTAGTTTTCCTACATCTGGCTTTTTCCTAGTCCATCAACACTGATTTTTTGTGGCCCACTTTATTACAATGAAAACACTGGAGCTATTTAACTTCTTTGTCCCCCTCAAAGGTTTCTTTTTTACCCTGTGTTCAGTTATCCTTATGATCTTCACTGAGATCTACCTTTCCCTTTCCAGGTGAGGATTTCTCTTTGCCCCAATTTGTATCCCTCATGGACTGAAATTGATTCTGGAAGCCGAACTGTGTTTTATGGACCAGCTCGGAATCATCAGCCACTTCAGCTGCTAACCTTGCTGTTTTAGCTCTCTGCTCTTCCACATGGGTTTGCACTACTTCCTCACTGAGCCAACCCTCAGCCTTAATCTCTAGCTTTTTAAGCTGATTTTCCATTTTAAGTGTCAGTTTTTGAAGTTCAAAAGCTCACTCTTTTTCTTTCTTTGCTCTTTTTCCCTCTTTTCTGCTTCTAATCATAACTCAAACTGTTTCATTTTGCTGCCCTTTCCTTATCTCTCGCCTCTAACTCAAGCTGCGTCATTTGCAATTGAATTCTTGTAATCTCTATAGATTCTGATGGTTTCTCCAGCAAGTTTAAATGCTGACCTACTGCTGTAATTATCTCTCCTTTCCTCACAGAAGCAGGCAGTTCCAATTGCAGCTTCTCTACTCGTTCTTGCAACTTGATCTTATTCACACTTTGCAAAACTTTCAAAGTCACCACATCCACATCCAGAAAACGTTTGGTGACTGAAAGAGCCATTCCTATCCCAAGCTTTGTCTATCCACCAAACCAACACCCAAAATAAAGACACCATCTGTTTAAAATCCCACAAAGAGCCCCCAGTCTGTTATGGAGTAGGCCAGATCACTCAAAAAGTTCTTAAGCAGGCTACTAGATTCTTGAAGAAGGGCTTGTGCCCGAAACATCGATTCTCCTGCTCATTGGATGCTGCCTGACCTGCTGCGCTTTTCCAGCAACACATTTTCAGTACTAGATTTTAAAACAGATAAAAATGTATTCCCAAAATTACACAATGAAACACAAAGAACAGAATAAAGAACCCCTGCAGAACTCGGTCCATCCAAACTAGATTTAATTATGCTGTTGTGAATATACACAACAGTCCCAATAAGCAAACTCCCTTTAAGTACCAATACAAATGGAATGCGTGCTTACGGTTTGAAGTTGAAGGGCATAAAGAGAGAGCGTTTCCACACAGCTCCCTGTTGAACTCCTTACCAGTTCAGACTGAACTAAACTGCTCAGCTCAGCTAGAGAGCTGACCACTCCCCTTTCATCATACAGGTCACTTCTAAAACATGATCACTTTGGCCTGAAGTCTCATCTGTTTACATTTAAACAAAAAGCCTCTCAAAATTCTTTTCATCTTTGTACCAAACCAGACTGATTGGAACCTAGCCTGGTTTATTACCCCTCTGAAAAAAAATTGACAGAGTATCCTGGAGCCAAGGAACGGCTTTTAGAAAAAAAAGGGACAGGTTTTGTGACACCACGGGTGAGGTCCTGAAGACTAGAAGGTAGCGAATGTTGTGTGCTTATTCAAGAAGGGCTGCAAAGAAAAACCAAGGAATGATAGACCAATAAGCATAACATCTGAGGTAGGTAAGTTACTTGAGAAGATTCTGAGGGATAAGATACGTATGCATTTGAACTCATCAGTGTGACATTGTGCTTGTGAGATCATACACTTCTTTGATGATGTCACCAGGAAGGTTGACAAGGTCAGGGCAGTAGACGTAGTCTGTATGGATTTCAGTAAGGCCTTTGATAAGGTTCCACATGGTAGGCTGCTCTGAAATGTTAGATCGTATGAATCCCGGGAGAGCTGGCAAATTGGACACACTAATGGCTTGTAGTAGAAAGCAGACGGTAATCCTGAAAGGATGCTTGTTGGACTGAAGGCCTGTGCTTAGTGGACTGCCTCAGGGGCTGGTGCTGGGCCCATTACTGTTTGTTATCTATATCAATGATTTGGATGCAAATGTACAAGGCACGATTAGTAAGTTTGCAGATGACACTAAAATAGGCAGTATTGTGGACAGTGAGGAAGGTTATCAGAAATTCCAGCAGGACCTTGATCAGCTGGTAAGTGGGCCGAGAAATGGCAAATTGAGTTTAAAATAGATAAGTGTGAGATCTTGCATTTTGGAGAGTCAAATCAATGTCAGAGTTTGGTGAAGGTAGGGCATCAAGGAGTGTAGTGGAATAGAGGGATCTTGGAGTTCAGATTCACAGTTCTCTGAAAATGGAGACACAGGTAGACAGGGCAGTGAAGAAGGCTTTTGGCACACTGGCCTTCATCAGTCAGGGCATTGAGTATGGAAGTTGGGAGGTTGTACAGGATGTCGGTGAGGCCGCAGTTAGAGTATTGTGTTCAGTTTTAGTCACCTTGCTCCAGGAAGGATGTTTTAAACTGGAAAGAGTGCAGAAGAAATTTACAAGGATGTTCCCTGGACTCAATGGTCTGAGTTATAGGGAGACGTTGGACAAGCTTGGACTTTTTTCTTTAGAGCGTAAGAAAATGAGGGGGGGAGGATCTTGTAGAAGTGTATAAGATCATGAGAGGCAGAGATAGGATGTTTACACTCGGTCTTTTTTCCAAGGGTTAGGGAATCAAGAACTAGACGCATCGGCTTAAGGTTAGAGAGGAAACAATAAAAGGGAACCTGAGGGGCAACCTTTTTACCCAGAGGGTGGTACACATATGGAATGACCTGCCAGCGGAAGTGGTTGAGGCAGGTACATTAACAACTTTTAAAAGACCTTTGGATAAATACATGGACAGGGCAGGTTTAGAAGGATATGGGTCAAGTGCAGTGAAATGGGGTTAGAGTGGATGGACACTTTGGTTGGCATGGACCAGTTTGAGCCAAATGGCTTGTCTCCATGCTGTAGGACACTATGATTGTATGACTTGCTAATTCTCAGAAGGTCAGAATAGAAAGAACTAAGTGTTCTTGGAGGTTGTCAGGCTGAAAGCAGTAAAAGTATCAAGGGGGGGAGAAGCAGTCGAGGAACTTGAAAATAAGGATAAGAATTTTAAAATGATGTCATTGGTATAGCAGAAATCAATGTAGGTTGGTAAGGATATAAGTGACGAGCAAATGCAAGGGTGCAAGTTTGGAAAAAAGCAGCAGAGTTTTGAATCTGCTTTATTTTATGGAAGGTGGATAGTGGGAGACTGTGTATGAGAACCTGATTGCAGCACTCCGACTGATTCCTGAGATCAGGACATCATGTTATTTGTGCAATCAGGGAACTATAATTTGCACAACATCAGTGCATTGTTTGTCAGCCAGAACACTCAGAGATTGTTCAATAAGGGCTTATGATTTCCCAATTTATGTTCCTTGGGCCTAATTAATATAATAAGTGATGTTTCCAGTGTTTCACAATATGATAGATGCTTAGAAGCAACAGCTTTCTGAACAATACTGACAGCAACTCATTGACTGTTGCCACTAGACTCTGGCTACTTTTCTGTTTTCAATGTATTGCAAGTTGAATTCCCTGCTTGTCTTTGGTGCAGCTTAGAGCTTCAACTGAAATTGCTCCATTAGCTTACCCTGAAGGGAATTGGTGAAAAGGTTTCAGCCATCATACTCAATCAATACAGCCATCAGCACTGTACTATAATGATTTGGAGGTGCCGGTGTTGGACTGGGATGTAAAAAGTTACAAATCACACAACACCAGGCTATTGTCCAACAGGTTTATTTGGAAGCACGAGCTTTCGGAGCACTACTCCTTCATCATGTGGTTGTGATTTGTAACACTGTACAATAAATAGTCAAAGTGGAACAGTGTGTGGAGATATATGAAGAACAGCACATCTACTCATAATGGGTTAAAAATCAAGATGATTAATTGTACACAAGAAGATTTTAGATACAGCAACATAATTATTCACCACTGTCAGTTTTGAAGAAGAGTCATAATGGACTTGAAACATTAACTCTGCTTGTCTCTTCATAGTTGTCGTCATACCTGCTGGGTTTCTCTTGCATTTTTTGTTTTAATTTCTCCACCGCCTTTCGATAGTCCAAAGGTAAGAAGATTAGGTGGATTGACCATGCTAAATTTCCCATAGTGTCCAGGCTAGGTGGGTTAGCCATAGAAAATGAGGGTTATAGGGATGGGGTGGTCTGGGTGGGATGCTTTTCAGTGTGGACTTGATGGGCCAATTGGCCTAATTCCATGCTGTAGGAATTCTATGATACACTGATTCTATGATTTTGATTAATGGTCCTTTTGCCTTCATGTGAAATATCTGCCTAAACTTCTATCTGAATTGATTTGATTGTTAGCCATGAATAAAAAAGTCGAGGTTGCTGCATAATAAGAGTGTGGCAGAGCAGGAGAATTGACTGAAAGCTGTTACACAGTCGTGCCTTGTTTTTATGTTTACACTTCTCTGGTGCTTCTTTATTCAGTCAAACAAAACTTCGAACATATTAAAAAGCTGAATTGAAATTAAATTTGCTCTTTTCTGTGACTTTTAAAATTGTTAATTTTAATATTAATGAGAAATCTAGCAAAGAAGAGTTGTTCTTCTCTGCCTCTGCCAGACTTGTATTCCATGTTATAATCCACCAGTTCAGCTCTAGTTTACTCTTGTTCTCTCCTTCAGTCCCACTATCCCGGACTGATTTTTCAATTATTACACTAGTATATATTGGAATTACCTTCTCAAACCTTCCCCTCTTACTTCCCCTCTCTTTAATTTGAAAATCGTCCTTTTAAATCTATCTTTTGCTCCACCTTGTGGTCCTTCCTGGACCTTTTACCCAAATTTGTCTTGTGGTTTGAGCTGTCTGGGATACACTGTAGAATGTTTCATTCTGCAAATTATTGCTGAAATGTCAAATAATTATGTGAATAAATAATCCTTCTAGCTGCATCCAGGAATTGTCGTTGTCTCTAAAACCCAAGGAATGCAGCAGTTCACAGCAAATAACTCACCACCTCCTCAAGGGCAATTAGAAATGGGCAGTAAATGCTTGACCAGCCAGTGATGCCTGCATCCCATGAACAAATTACAAAAAAAAGGTTTTATTGTATTGAACTTCCATTCAATACTTGCCTTTGACTTTGAAAGTTATTTTGATATTTCTCTGCCACAGAACTTTTTATTGGACAAAGAAATATGGTGATTCCTAATGAAATCCTCCCCATCACCCTAATAAGCCTTCAAACTGCAATCTTTTTGAAAAATCTTGACTGCTTTAGGACGGGGGAATGCTGTGTTGGTGGTGTTGACCACTGCCAATGTGACTAGGCGAAAGTGAGGACTGCAGATACTGGAGATCAGAGTCAAGATTAGAGTGATGCTGGAAAAGCACAACGGATCAGGCAGCTGGGCCATTGGCAAGAATACCAGCAGGGAGGATAGCAGTCATCAATACGAACTCCCTCCTGATCCCTGTTTCAATGCCACACCCATGGTCTGATAGAATGTACAAGGAAGTGTAGCTACGGAAAAGTAAGTGCTCTCGAGGTGCTTTTTGTTATTTATATGAAAGATTTGGATGTGAACATAGGAGATATAGTTTATAAATTTGCAGATGACACCAAAATTGGAGGTGTAGTGGACAGTGAAGAAGGCTACCTCAGAGCACAATGGGATCTTGATCAGATGGGCCAATGGGCTATGGAGTAGTGGATGGAGTTTAATTTAGATAAATGTGAGATGCTGCACTTTGGAAAGGCAAATCAGAGAAGGACTTATACATTTAATGGTAAAGTCCTGGGGAGTGTGGCTGAACAAATATACCTTGGAGTGCAGGTTCATAATTTCTTGAAAGTGGAATCTCAGGTAGATAAAATAGTGAAGAAGGCATTTGGTACATTTTTCTTTATGGGTCAGAGCATTGAGAATAGGAGTTGGGAGGTCATGTTACGGCTGTATAGGACATTGGTTTGGCCACTTTTGGAATATTGTGTGAAATTCTGGCCTCTCTCCTATTGGAAAGATGTTGCAAAACTTAAAGGTTCATAAAAGCTTTACAGGATGTTTCCAGGGTTGGAGAGTTTGAGCTATAAGGAGAGGCTAAATAGGCTGGGGCTGTTTTCCCTGGAGCTTCAGAGGCTGAGGGGTGATCTTATAGAGGTTTATAAAATCATGAGGGGCGTGAATAGGATAAATAGACAAGGCCTTTTCTCTGGTTTAGGGGAGTCCAGAACTAGAGGGCATAGGTTTATGGTGAGAGGGGAAAGATTTAAAAGGGTCATAAGGAATAACCTTTTAAAGCAGACGGTGGTGGTATGTTTGGAATGAGCTGCCAGAGGAAGTGGTGGAGGCTAATATAATTACAACATTGAAAAGGCATCTGGATGGATATAGGAAGGATTTTGAGGGATATGGGCCAAGTGCTATCAAATGGGACTAGATTAGCTTGGGATATCTGTGTCGTCACTGGACGAGTTAGACCAAAGGGTCTGTTTCCATGCTGTACATCTCTCTGACTCTGTGACAAGGCCAGGGATGGGGGGTGGTGTTTATGCACAAAGCCAGAGGATGTGGGTGAGGTCCCACAGAACACACCAGATGGCCTGTTTTAGAGGCCGCAATTTCCCTTCCCACGTGGTTAAAGATGCCCTCCAACGTTTCTCGTCCACATCCTGCACCTCCGCCCTCAGACCCCACCCCTCCAACCGTAACAAGGACAGAACGCCCCTGGTGCTCACCTTCCACCCCACCAACCTTCGCATAAACCAAATCATCCACCGACATTTCCGCCACCTCCAAAAAGACCCCACCACCAGGGATATATTTCCCTCCCCACCCCTTTCCGCCTTCCGCAAAGACCGTTCCCTCCGTGACTACCTGGTCAGGTCCATGTCCCCCTACAACCCACCCTCCCATCCTGGCACCTTCCCCTGCCACCGCAGGAACTGCAAAACCTGCGCCCACACCTCCTCCCTCACCTCTATCCAAGGCCCTAAAGGAGCCTTCCACATCCATCAAAGTTTTACCTGCACATCCACCAATATCATTTATTGTATCCGTTGCTCCCAATGCGGTCTCCTCTACATTGGGGAGACTGGACGCCTCCTAGCAGAGCGCTTTAGGGAACATCTCCGGGACACCCGCACCAATCAACCACACCGTCCTGTGGCCCAACATTTCAACTCCCCCTCCCACTCTGCCGAGGACATGGAGGACCTGGGTGTCCTTCACCGCCGCTCCCTCACCACCAGACGTCTGGAGGAAGAACGCCTCATCTTCCGCCTCGGAACACTTCAACCCCAGGGCATCAATGTGGACTTAAACAGTTTCCTCACTTCCCCTTCCTCCACCTCACCCTCGTTCCAAACTTCCAGCTCAGCACTGTCCCCAGGACTTGTCCTACTTGCCTATCTTCTTTTCCACCTATCCACTCCACCCTCCCCCCGCCCCCGACCTATCACCTTCATCCCCTCCCCCACTCACCTATTGTACTCTACGTTACTTTCTCCACACCCCCACCCTCCTCTAGCTTATCTCTCCACGCATCAGGCTCCCTGCCTTTATTCCTGATGAAGGGCTTTTGCCCGAAACGTCGATTTTACTGCTCCTCGGATGCTGACTGAACTGCTGTGCTCTTTCAGCACCATGAATCCAGAATCTTGTTTCCAGCATCTGCAGTCATTGTTTTTACCTTTTTGCAGGGAGGTGTTGTCTCACAAATTTGATTGAGTTTTTTGAGGAAGTGACACAATGCTTGATGAGGGTCGGGCAGTAGATGTTGTTTACATGTACTTTACGAAAACATTTGACAAGGTCTCTCATGGTCAGCTGGTGAAAAGGATTTAGTCACAATCGAATCTATGATGAGTTGGCAAGTTGGATACAATTTCTTGGATACAAATTGGCTTAGTTATAGAAGACAGAATGTAGTTGTGGAAGGGTGTTTTTCTTACTAAAAGTCTATGACTAGTGATGTTCCACAAGGATCACTGTTGGGACCTCTATTGTTTATATTACATATAGGATGAAAATGCAAGTGGACTGATTAGTAAGTTTGCAAATGATGCAAAAATTGGTGGAGTTGTGGGTTGTAAAGAAATTGTCAAAGGAGGATATAGATCAGTCGGAAAGGGGCAGAGAAATAGCACATGGAGTTTAATCTAGACAAGTGTCAGATGGTGTATTGTGGGATCTCAAAGGAAGAGGAAAGTATACAGTAAATAGCAGGACCTTGAAGAGTATTGATACACAGAGAGAACTTGGACTCCCTGAAATTGACAACACAAGTGGTAAAGGAAATGTATGGCATGTTTGTCTTCATCTGTCTGGGCATAGAAAAGGTGAAAAGTCACGTTTGTCTGAATTGGAGTGTATTAGCTACAAGCAGAGGTCAGGTAAATTTGGACTGTAAGTTTGTAATTAACTTGCTGAGCTTGAAGGTTTGTTTTCATACGTTTTGTGACCATACTGGGTAACATCATGAGGGGTGACCTGATAGAAATGTGTAAAATTATGAGAAGAATGGATAGGGTGGACACTTGAAGTCTTTTACCCAGGATTGAAATGTTAAATACCAGGGATCTTCAATTTAAGATGAGAGGGGAGAGTTCAAAGAAGTTGTGGGAGGCAAGTTTTTTTTACGCAGAGGGTGGTGGATGGTAGAAGCAGATACAATAGCAAAGTTTAAGAGGCATTTGGACAAACGTGAACAGGCAGAGAATGGAGGGATATAGACCATGTGCAGGCAGATGGGATTAGTTTAGAATGGCATCATGGTTGGCAAGGATATGACTGGCTAAAAGGCCTGTTCCTGTGCTGTAGGAGCATCATTGAATGCATCCCAATGCTTTATATAGTTTTTCTTTAAGATATCCTTATGACATGTTTCTCTCTTTAAGCAGTCTTTAGAAAGACCAATGCTGGGACTGAGACAGCAATGCATTTCAAATTTGATATTGCAATCTGAGATGGCAAGGTTTCCTGATTTGTGACAGCAAGTAACATTTAATTTATGGGAAGAATCGTTTTGATCATGCTACACTGTCAAATCTTTGATTTTGCTCCAAGTTATTACCAAAACAGTTTTTCTTCTGGATAATTGGGGCTGAAATTGGTCATGGTCTGGGGTGGAAACTGGACAACAACAAATTGCCTTATATTTTGTTATTTTTCTTCCATTTTCAGGTAAAGCAGGTAAACAAGTTGATTTACTGTATAACTCTGTGATAATTAATATCACCTCCAATAACTAGTGGGTTTTGAGAAGATTTGTAGCTCAGGTTGAGATTCTGGATGTAGGCTTGCTTGCTGAGCTGGAAAATTCATTTTCAGAAGTTTCATCATCATATTCGGTAACTTCATCAGTGAGCCTCCAGATAGAGCACTGATGCTATGGCCCGCTTTCTGTTTGTGTTTAGGTTTCCTTGGGTTGGTGATGTCATTTCCTGTGGTGATGTAATTTCTTGTTATTTTTCTCAGGGGATGGTAAATGAGATCCAAGTCAATGTGTTTGTTGATAGAGTTCTGGTTGTACAAAGTTAAAAATCACACACCAGGTTATAGTCCAATAGATTTAATTTGAACCCCTAGCTTTCAGAGTACCCCTTCTTCATCAGGTGGTCAGAAAGCTAGTGCTTCCAATTAAACCTGTTGGACTATAACCTGTGTTGTGTGATTTTTAATTTTGTACACCCCAGTCCAACACTGGCATCTCCAAATGATGAGTTCTGGATGGAATGCCATGCTTCTAGGAATTCTCGTGTATGTCTCTGCTTGGTTATCCTAGGATGGATGTAGTGTCCCAGTCAAAGTGGTGTCCTTTCACATCTGTATGTAAGGATACTAGTGAGAGTTGGTCACGTCTTTTTCATGGCTAGTTTATATTCATGTATCCTGGTGGCTAGTTTTCTTAGTTTTCTGCCTGTTTGTCCAATGTAGTGTTTGAAACAGTTCTTAAAGGTATTTTGTAAATGACATTAGTTTTGCTTGTTGTCTGTATAGGGTCTTTCATGTTCATTAGCTGCTGTTTGTGTGTTAGTGGGTTTTGGGACTACCATGATGCCAAGAGGTCTGAGTAGTCTGGCACCACAGGAAATGACATCATCAACCCAAGGAAACCTAAACACTAAATATAAAGTGGGCCATACTACCAATGCTTCATCTGGAGGGTCACTGATGATGTTACCTGGTATGGTGACGAAACGTCTGAAAATGAACCTTCCAGCTCAGCGAGCAAACCTACATCCAGGACCTCCAATAATGCCAAGAAATCAGCAGTAGTTTGTTTTGATTATGCTAATGCCTTTGAAAATGTTTCTTAAACTTTTCTTTTTCTCTTTGCAGGTAAGTGAATTTTAAGATTTTCATTCCATGTTGCCATTGGAATAGGATCAATTACCACTTGCTTATACTACTGAATGACAGTAACGGAATTTACCTAAGAAGTAATTCTGTTGACATAAATCGTATCTGTAAGTACTGCCTGAAAACTTCCTCTCTTCTCAAAGGACAGTTAATTTGTGAAATATATTTGAAAAGGGAAAGTGTCGAATGATGTTCAGAAGTGATGATGTTATTCCACAAAAGTAGTTTGACTCCAACTTGATGAAAAATCACTGGAAGCACAGTTAAAATAAATGTATCAAAATAAACAATTCAGTGAATATAACAAAGGCATTGAATGCACTGACGTATTGTATGGCAAAAGCTTCTATGGAATAACAAATCATCAGCATTTGTTCATTAATATGTTTGTGTGTTTGTTGGTGATGAGTCAGTTACTCTTGAGGACTATGTTGGTTGTCTGTGCTTTCTGTCTGATTTATTTAGGAATGAGAGAACCATTGGTAAAGTAGTCCTACTTTACTGTTTGTTATTTATGTGTCCATTACTGCTGTTCTGTTGTGGCATACGTTACCCACAAGTTGGTTGCTGTTTCACTTCAGTTTATAGTCTTTTATTTCCTATAATAAATGTTATAAATTTCCCAGTATTAAAAACTGCAGCAAAATATTGGTTGAACTGTCTTTGGAATCAATTGTAAGACATTCCTAGAAATCTGTTATCTTGCATTTTTATTTCTGTTAATTTTTGTATAGAAAAGTTTTTAGTTATTACTTCAACCCTTGTCACTGCAAGTAGATAAGCCCAATCTAACAAGATAAAGATGGGCTTGCAGCATCATCAATGAACCCTCAACTCACATTGATTGAAAATTGAGGCTAAATCCTCCAGTTAAATAGATTTCGGCATTCAGATGAAGTGTCATCAAATTCAAGTTCATGTAACAGCTACCCTGAAATTAATATGAGTCAGTAAAGTGAGTGTTCATACAAAATTGGTCAGGAATATAGTATGAAGGATTTTATAAGATTATTGCATACTGAGCTATTATTTGCAATGTTAATCCTGATAGTTGATAGATGCATTTCTGCATAAAAATGTCTGTATTTGAAAATCAAAACTGGAGAGTTGAAACAGGTTTGTATACTGCCTATGTGCTGGGTGTGGGTCAATCAACTTTGGCTGACAGGATGAAACTGCTGTGTCTGCTCTTGTATTGTAAGCAGGAAAGTCATCATGTATCCATTCGGGTGTATCTTAAAACTCAGCCCTCATAGCATCTGATGACTTCTTAAATGGCAACAGAATTTTCACCAGTGCTACAATTTTCTGATATTGGTCAAAACCTATCTTTAACACAGGTTTCAAGGAGATAGTCAAATGCTGGAGGCACAGCAGGGAACTGCCATAAATAAGGGTAATATCCAGACAGTGCTGGGCTCTGAGATCAAAGGAAGATACTTGCAGTTTTAAGCTCAGGAAGGAGGAATCCTCGAGTGATTTTATATTTTTATTAGTTTGAACTGCACCTCCTTATTCTACTTTTGGTAATGTAATATATGTAACATTCTGTATGTATTTTTTTTTGCTTTGACTGTTTTATACCCCGGGATGAGAGAGTTCAGTCATGCAACTAAATGGGAGAAGCTGGGACTATTCTCTTAGGAGAGGGAACATTGAGAATTGGTTGTCAGTGGTTAAAATCATAGGATCAGGGAGAGTAGGTAGAGAAAAAATGTTTCTATTGGTGGATGGGTTGGAATTTAGATACAGTGATTTAAGGCAGATTGACGTCAGAACAAAAGGTATCAGAAGGAAAAATCTTTTCATGTAGAGAATGGGTAGGTTGTGGAATGCATTTGCCACAGGTATAGTGGATACTGATTTAATCATTCATTTTCTGAAAGCAACTGGATAAATGCAAGAAGAAAGAACGTTTTTAGGGCTACAGAGAAAGGACTGGGAGTTGTTTCTGCACAGTGCCAGAATGGAATCAGTGGACTGAATGGCCTCATTCTGTGCAGTAAACAAATTATATCACCACAACCATCAGGAATAAATCTGTTGCATGATCACTTTCCTATTGATTAACACACATCAAAATACTTCAGGTAAGAGAAAAGAAATACCTCCATTTATTGTCAGATATTTCTTGCAGTTTGAATCTACACAAGAGAAAATTTCACCTACAAACTTCCTTAGACTTTAGTAACTTTTCACTGGTAACTGTAACATGTTGCCCATATTTTCAGCTGTTATTATCCAGGTAATACTGCAAAGATCACCTAGTGATACTTCATAATTGTAGAGTTTCCATTATTAAAGAAAGAAAAGAACTCACCTTTCTGTAGCATCTTACACATTGCCCTGATGATACAAAGCTATTTAATGTGATTTTAAAATGTAGTTGCTGTTTCATGTTGGGAGCTGAGAGCCATTTTATACACAACATGGTTAACCGATTCTAATTGTAATGGTTGAGTGACAAATATGGACCAGAACAGCAGGAGAATCCCCTGCTCTTTGTCATTAGTTGTTTGAGATCTTTCACATAAAAGTAAAGATACCCTTATGTTGTTTTTATTTGTTCATGGAATGTGGAAGTTTCTGTCTGGGTCAGCATTTATTACCTGTCCCTAGTTGCTTTGCGGAAGGTGGGAATGAGCTGATTCCTTGAACTGCTGTTAACACTGTGCCTGAGAGAGTGATGGTTGCAGGTGCTCTCGCAAATTTCAGAAGCATCTGGATGAGTACTAAATACACTAAGGAAAAGTAGGCTATGGACCAAGTGCAGATGAATGGGATTAATGTAGTTTGATGTTTGCTGGTCGGTTTGTTGATGTTTCTGTGCTGTATTACTCATATTTAGTGTAGGGACACTCATGGTATATTTAAGGGGTTGGTTCCTTAATATAAATGTAAGGTGCTACATTTTGGTAAGACAGACAGGGCAGGACTTGTACAGTTAATGGTAGGGCCATGGGAAGTGTTGTTGAACAGAGAGATCTAGGGGTGCAGGTACGTACCTCCTTGAAAGAGGCATCACAGGTAGACAGTGGTGAATGTTTCCCCTTATTCCCATTGACTCCATTTTTACCTGGGCTTCTTGATGCTACACTCAGTCAAATGCAGCCTTGATGTCAAGGGCTGTCACTCTCCCCGCCCCTCTGGAATTCTGCTCTTTCATCCATATTTTGAACCATGGCTGTAATGAGGTCAGCAGCTGAGTGGCCCTGAGCAGATTAGTGCTGAGCAAGTGCTGCTTGATAGCACTGTTGATGACACCTTCCATCACTTTACGGATGATTGAGAATAGACTAATAGCGTGTAACTGTTGGGTTGGATTTATCCTGCTTTTTATGTACAGGACATAACTTTCCCCATTGTCGGGTAGATGCCAGTGTTGTAACTGTACTGGAACAGCTTGGTAAGGGGAGCGGCAAGTTCTAGAGCACACTATCTTCAGTACTATTGCCAAATGTTGATAGGGCCCATATCCTTTGCAATATCCAATGGTACCAGTTATTTCTTGAAATGGTTTGCAATTTGCTGAAGATTGCAATTCTGGGGACCACAGGATAAGGCCAACTCGGCATTTCTGCCTGACGCTAAATGCAAATTCTTCAGCCTTGCATTTTGCACTGATGTTGACAATGGGGATGTTTGCGGAATCTCTTCCTCTTGTTAGTTGTTTAATGGTCCACCACTATTCACAAATGGATGTGGAAGGATCAAAGAGCTTGGATCAAATCTTTTCACTGTGTGATCACTTAGTTCTATTAATTACCTCTTCTTCCATTTCTTGGCACACTGTTAATCCTTTGTACTTCAGCAGGTTGACACATCATTTTTAGATAAGCCCCTGATTCTGCTGCAAGGATGTTCTCCTACACTCTTCTTTAAGGCACAGTGGTTAGCACTACTGCCTCACAGCGCCAGAGACCCGGGTTCAATTCCCTCCTCAGGCGACTGACTGTGTGGAGTTTGCATATTCTCCCCGTGTCTGCGTGGGTTTCCTCCGGGTGCTCCGGTTTCCTCCCACAGTCCAAAAATGTGCAGGTTAGGTGAATTGACCATGCTAAGTTGCCCGTAGTGTTAGGTGAAGGGGTAAATGTAGAGGAATGGGTCCGGGTGGATTGCGCTTCGGCGGGTCGGTGTGGACTTGTTGGGCAGAAAGGCCTGTTTCCACACTGGAAGCAATCTAATCTAATCTAATCTAAACATGAGAACTCAAGAAATAGGAGCAGGAGTAGGCTATTCAGCCTATCAAGTTTGCCTTGCCATTCATGGGTGATCTTCTCTGGCTTCAAGTTCTCTTTTGGGCCATAGTCCTGAACTCACTGATATGTCAAATTTCTATGTATCTCCTCTCTAAATGCTTTCAGGGAGCAAGCCTCCATAACTTTCTGTGGTAGAGAATTCCAGATGCTCTCTGTCATCTGGGAAAAGAAATTCCTTTGAAACTTCATTTTAAATGAGGGTTACCTTATCCTGTAACAATGTTCCCAAGTTCGAGATTCCTCCAGTAGTGGAAACATCCTTGTAACATGTGCCCTATCAAGCCCCCTCAGAATCTTGTATGTTTCAATCAGATCACTCCTCATTCTTCTCAACTCTAAGAATAAAGACCTAACATAGAACATAGAACATAGAAGAATACAGCGCAGTACAGGCCCTTTGGCCCTCGATGTTGCGCCGATCCAAGCCCACCTAACCTACACTAGCCCACTATCCTCCATATGCCTATCCAATGCACGTTTAAATGCCCATAATGAAGGAGAGTCCACCACTGCTACTGGCAGGGCATTCCATGAACTCACGACTCGCTGAGTAAAGAATCTACCCCTAACATCTGTCCTATACCTACCCCCCCCTTAATTTAAAGCTATGCCCCCTTGTAATAGCTGACTCCATACGTGGAAAAAGATTCTCACTGTAGATCCTATCTAAACCCCTAATCATCTTGTACACCTCTATCAAGTCACCCCTAAACCTTCTTTTCTCCAATGAAAACAGTCCCAAGTGCCTCAGCCTTTCCTCATACGATCTTCCTACCATACCAGGCAACATCCTGGTAAACCTCCTCTGCACCCATTCCAGTGCCTCCACATCCTTCCTATAGTATGGGGACCAAAACTGCACACAATACTCCAGATGCGGCCGCACCAGAGTCTTATACAACTGCAACATTACCTCAGTACTCCGGAACTCAATTCCTCTACCAATAAAAGCCAGTACGCCATATGCCTTCTTCACCGCACTATTTACCTGGGTGGCAACTTTCAAAGATTTGTGTACATGGACACCAAGATCTTTCTGCTCATCCACACTACCAAGTATCCGACCGTTAGCCTAGTACCCCATCTTTTTATTACTCTTACCAAAATGAATCACCTCACACTTAGCTACATTGAACTCCATTTGCCACCTTTCTGCCCAGTTCTGCAGCTTATCTATATCCCGCTGTAACCTGCCATATCCTTCCTCACTGTCTACCACTCCTCCGACTTTCGTATCATCCGCAAACTTGCTCACCCAACCTTCTAACCCCTCCTCCAGGTCATTTATAAAAATGACAAACAGCAATGGTCCCAAAACAGATCCTTGCGGAACACCGCTAGTGACAGCACTCCAAGATGAACCTTTGCCATCAACTACTACCCTCTGTCTTCTTCCAGCCAGCCAACTCCTAATCCAAACCTCCAACTCACCCTCAATGCCATACCTCTGTATTTTTTGCAGTAGTCTACCATGGGGAACCTTATCAAACGCCTTACTAAAATCCATATACACCACATCTACTGCTTTCCCCTCGTCCACCTCCTTAGTCACCTTCTCAAAGAATTCAATAAGGTTTGTGAGGCACGACCTGCCCTTCACAAAACCATGCTGACTATCCTTGATCACATTATTCCTATCCAGATGTTCATATGTAGCTGTGGTTGATAAGTCAACCCCTTCATCCTAGAGAGCAGCCTATTGAATATGTTTGAACAGCCTCCAGTTTTAGTATGCCCTTTCTCAAATATGAGAACTAGAACTGTACACAGCATTCCAAGTGCAGCCTCACCAATAATCTGGACACTTGTAATAATACTCCAAACCCCTAGCAAAAAAGGCCAAAATACTGTTAAATTTAATAATTGCATGCTGCACCTGTATTCTATCCTTTTCTGTTTCATGCATAAGAACACCCAGATGTCTCTGTGTTGCACTTTTTTGTGTCTTGCTCCTTTTAAAGAATAATCAGTCTTTTGATTCATCATACAAAAGTGTATGACCTCACATTTTCCTACATTAAGCTCAATTTGCCAATTTTTACCCACTCACACAACTTATCAGTATCCCCTTGCAGATTCTGTTTGTCCTCATCACTACATAGTCTGTCAAGTTTGGGTCATTACTTGTATTCAGGGCTGAGATAATTAGATTTTTAATCAGAATGGGAATCAAGGGTTATGAAGAAAAGGCAGGAAAGTGGTGTTGAGGATTATCAGATCAGCCATGATCTCACTGAATGGCAGAACAGACTCAATGGGCTGAATGGCCAAATTCTGCTCTTACATCTTATGGTCTTATGGTCTAATATGCCCTTGCACCTATTTTTGTATTGTCAGCAGGATTGATCCCCTGACTTACTGGTAATGATAGAGTGGCTTAGGTCAGGACCTGAGATTTACTGTCTTCCAACTGTTGCTTCTTCTGACTGTTCAATGCTTCTTAATTACTACCTTTCTGAAGTGCAGCAACTCCCTCAGCATAGCATCTCCAACAGTGCAATGCCCTGCAGTACTGTCCCTCTGACAGTGCTGAGCTCCTTCAGCAGCACAGTAGTACCTCAGTAACATCCCTGTGATAAAGCAGTACTGCACAGAAGTGTCCTTAACAACTTCTGGAGTGGAGGTTGAAATATACTGATTCTGAATTGGCCTTAAGTGCCACATAACGTTCCCTCACTATGTTAATGATTTATCATGAGAACAGTGACTTTCCTTATCTTAGTCAATACAAAATGACTGCTCATATAGCACTGAATGCACTTAACTGTATTATTGGCTTTGAAATGTGCTAAGAAAGTGAAAAACCCTGACACAGAGGCAAGTATTTTTAACAACAAAAGCACCACAATAGTGAAGCATAATTTTTTGAGCTGCAGGAGTAACTGGACAATAAAACTTGAAGATGTGAAAATATTCTCAACAATACTCTCTTCACCATGTGATTGAAATTTCAGTAAAGTATAATTTATCTTTGTGAACTCTTTTATACCTTATGTACTCCATGGAGAAGAAAAAGCTGGCAGAGACTTTTTAATAGTTACTCATGCTGAAGCTGACAGTTCACAATTCATGATCATTCCAGAGCAGTGTACTTTGCAGCCCATGGTTATCTTGTCATTATCAAAAAATACACCACACCAGGTAATAGTCCAATAGGTTTATTTGAAACTGCAAGCTTTTGGAGTACCCGCTCCTTCCTTGGCTCTGAAAGCTAGTGGTTTCAAATACACTTGTTGGACTATACCCCGGTGTGGTGTGACTTTTGATTTTGTTTACCCCAGTCCAACACCGCCACCTCCACATCATATCTTGTCATTAACCTGTGTGAAATCAGACATGGTGTGGACACATGAATGCATAAGGAGCAGCAACACTACCATACTACCTCACCCATAGAGAAATGGTTACGATATTGGATAGGGAGCAGTGGGAATTCTTGGGAATGTGCTCAAAGCATTCCTGAAGAGACCAAATGTACTCACCACATCTGGGGAGATTGGCGTATGCCTGTCCAAGATGGAGAATGTGCCTGCAGGATCTTGCAAGCATGAAGAGGTGAAGTTCAAGTATTGGAGGGAGTACCCATGACTCCAACTCATCTACCTAACCCTGAAGCTGCACCTGCCCTACATGTGTCAGAATCTACAGCTTACAACAACCCATCACACTGTAGTCAAAGCAACATCCTCTGTCCTGTGATGCTGCCTAACCTGGGGAAGTACTCGGGAGGACAGTGTGCTCAAAAATTGTGAATTTCAAACTTGCCCATAGCAAGTTGTGAAACTGAATTGAGTAAATCTGGTTGGTTCTGAACCATCAGGAGCTGACCATGAAACTTCGCAGATTGTTATAACAATGTTGCTGCTTCAATATCCTTCAACGAAGGTTGCCTGCTGCAACCACATCCCCTCCCCAAACCTGGACTCGTTTTACTCTTCAAAGTTACCTACTAATACCCTGAGGGTACCCAGCAATGAGCAATAACCTCCATCTAGCTTGTATCACCTTCATCCCTCGAATTAAGAACAAGGCGAACTGCTCAATGATTTGTCCTATATATCATTTCAGTTGCATGGCACTGTAATCTTTTGCTATAAATTCTGTGACTTATGGTCCTGCTCCACAGCTACCTGATCAAGGAGCAGCGCTCCAAAAGCTAGTACTCCCAAATAAGCCTGTTGGACTATAACCTGGTGTTGTGTGATTTTTAACTTTGTCCACCCCAGTCCAACACTGGCTTTCCACATCATGCTCAATGATTAAGAGCCATGCCACCCATTGTGATGAAACGCTGCATATATGTGTTTCTTACAACTGACACTCAAGCTGAAATCAAGTAATCCACAGGATAGGAATTGTAACGAACATCCCCTACACATGTCAAATCATGTGACACAAAGCTCAGTGAACTGTGTGGTGGGAGGAAGTTGGTGCTTTCAGAGGAGTTTCATCTTCACAGATTCAGTCTGCCTGCAGTTAGTTTGAAAGTTGCATTACTTTTCACTGCAAAAGTATCACAGCCTTTCACTACATCACAACATCATGATCAGATGCTGCTAAAAGGTGATTAGAATATGAAGTCTTTCAACTCACAGATGTTTCCAAAGAAAATGTGCCTTTCTTCATGTGACCAAGCACTGTTTTCTTTTGGAGCCAATGATGCTTTCAGATAAACAATCAGTCAAGAAAACATACACTGTCCTGGAATCATAAATTACACCTAATTAATTGTATCATAATTGATGGCCCAACATGTGCAATAAAATGTTTGCCATACCAGATTCTGTGGAGCTGCTGTCTTGCTGTACAGGAATGTTTGGAATGACAAAGGGCTGTTGAATAATGGATTAGAGCCTGTGAATGCATTGCAGTTGTTTTCATTAGCAAGGTTCTACCTTTTTTTTCTTTCTTTTTACGTGCCAACTTGTCTTGCAAGTAAAACAATAAAGATGTCTTGTTGCTGATGGGTTACTATAATTTGCAACAGTGTGCTTAACGATGCAGGTCTTGAAAATCCTGCAAGCTATATCCTTGCTATGTTCAACACATTTGAGAGCAGCCACAGCAGCCTGATGATTGAGGCAATTTAGAAAAATCCATTTGCTGTGGTTCTGTTCAACTTATGCAGTGTGGGTATTTCTCATTAACAAATGTGTTTGTCTTTTCCCTACTTGCTATTGCAAATTATTCACACTAAAATACTCAAGTTGTACATTTCAATTGTGACAGGAACAATCAAAACTCAATCCTGTCGTCCTATTGGGAAACAAAAACTGTAGGCTGAAAATCCAACCAGGATTTGACAGAGAAAGTTCAGAAGCAGGGTCACACCTGAAATGTAACCCCTCATTTTTACTCTCACTTGCTAATCGACGTTCATGCATTTCATGCTTTTATTTAGATTTTATGCACTTTCTTCATTCTGATGGTGTCTTTGATTTCTAGGAATTCAATACTGAGAATATGAATAGAAGTTATAAATAATCACAAGAATTAGGATGTCAATCCTGCCTACCGACATAGCAGGTCTACAGCAGATGCCATTTCCCTAGCCCTGCACTCATCCCTGCAACAGCTAACAACAAGGACGTTGTCAGACTCCCACTCATCGACTACCAATATCCCCATCAGATTGATCTTAAAACTCCGAGACTTAGGTCTTGGCTCTGCCGTCTGCAACTGGATACTCAGCTTACGGACCCATAGACCACAATCAGTTAAAATAGACAACTGCACCTCCTCCATGATAACCATCAACATTGGAGGCCTCTAAGGATGTGTTCTCAGCCCTCTACTCTACTCCTTGTACACCTACAACTGTGTAGCTAAAAACTGACCAAATGCCATTGACATATTTGTTGAAGGCACCACTGCAGTAGGACAGATATCAAACAATAATTAGACTAGATTAGATTCCCTTCAATGTGGAAACAGGCCCTTTAGCCCAATAAGTCCACATTGACCCACCCAGACCCACCTCCCTTTGACTAATGCACCTAACACTATGGGCAATTTAACATGGCAATTCAACTGGCCTGCACATCTTTGTGACATCTCGATGAGTCAGAATACAAGAAGGAGCTGGAAGGCTCGGTGGCATGATGCAATGAGAACAACCTCTCTCTCAATGTCGGCAAAACTAAAGAACTGATCATTGACTTCAGAAAAAAGGAGGAGAACTCGGTCCCATCTACATCAATGGAGTGGAGATTGAGGGTGGAGAGCATCTAGTTCCTAGGAGTGATGGTAACCAACAATCTGTCCTGGATTCCTATGTAGATGCGGCAGTCAAGAAGGCACAACACTGCCTGTCCTACCTCAGGAGGGTCAGGAAATTTGACATGTCCCTCATTAACTTATACAAATGCATCATAGAGAGCATACTATCTGGGCACATGTCAACTGCTCTGCCCAGGACCATAAGAAACTACAGAAAGTTGTGTGCGCAGCCCAGACCATCACAGAAGCCAACTTCCCCTTATAATGAATACCTTAATTCCAGTTGCCTTCTGAATCACTTGCTGTAGCTGCATACCAACATTTTGTGATTCATATGTCGACACATATAGCTCCCACTGTACTGTTAAGCTGTGCAATCTCTCTCCACTTTACATATGCTTTTTTAGTCTGCCTGCCAAAGTGAGTATGTTTTTGTGTCCCCACTTAGAATACTTTCGGCCAAATTGTTGCACACTCATTTAACCTGTTCTTCTCGTGGCCAAAATTCGTAAGGAATCTGAGGATTGGGAATTTTTTAGAATACAACAAAGGTGGACCAATCAATGGCAAAGAAAGGAAAAATAGAATATGAATGCAATCCAGCAGAAACATAAAAAATAGACTATAAAAGCTTCCAATTGATGTATAAATTAAAGAAACATGGGCTTCCACAAACATCAATACCTTGGGACCCAGCTGTTTACAATATATTGCAATGATTGTACCACGAGGTCATACTTCAGCTGTATAAGAGACTGGTAAGGTCGCACTTGGAGTATTGCATACAGTTCTGATGCCAGCATTATAGGTAGGGTATGGAAGCTTCGAAAAGGGTTCAGACATAATTTACTAGGATGTTGCCTGGTATGGAAGGAAGGTTTTACGAGGAAAGGCTGAAGGAACTGAGGCTGTTTTCATTGGAGAGAAGAAGGTTGAGAGGTGACTTAAGGGTTACATAAGGGGGGGCAGTGAGAGCCTTTGTCCTCGGATGGTGAAGGCTAACACGAAGGGACATAGCTTTAAGTTGAGGGGTGATAGATTTAGGATAAATATCAGGGGTAGTTTCTTTACTCAGAGAGTAGTAGGGGCGTAGAACAGCCTGCCTGCAGCAGTAGTAGACCCTCTGACGTTAAGGGCATTTAAATAGGCATTGGACATACATATGGATAATAATGGAGTGGTGTAGGTTAGGTGGGCATTGAATAATTTCACAGATTGGTGCAACGTCAAGGGCCAAATTGCTCTGTAACATTCTATGATCTATGTTCTATGTACCGAAAAAATGTTATTTTCAGATCCTAAAATGATACAAAACCAATAAAACCAATCAAACATGTGTTTGAGGAAAATGTAAATTAATTTCAGGAGGATTTGAACAGGTCAAGAACATGTCAGATGCAATATATTGTGGAAGATAATGTGAGGTTGTCAACAGTTCGAGAAGCAGCTGTGCAGAGTAGATTTAAGTGATTAGAGTTTTGAAAGTGTAGGTATGCAAAGAGATTTTGATATCCTTGTCAGATATCACTGAAAGCTAACATGCAGGAACAACAAGTTATTAGGAAGGCTAATCGAATGTTAGCCTTTACTGAAAGAGGATTCGTGTACAGGAGTAACAAAGTCCTGCTTCACCTGTAGAGGAACTTGGTGAGACTGCAGTTGGTGTACTGTGTGCAGTTCTGGTCTCTTTATTTCAGGAAATATAGTATAAATATAAAGAGAGTGCGAAAGAGGGTCACAAGACCTGTTTCGAGGAGGAAGGGGCCATCCTATGAAGAGAGCTTGGGCAAACTATTCTGTCCAGAGTTTCAAAGAAAGGGGTGATTTCATTGAAACTTACAAAATCCTGAAAAGGATAGGCAAGATGGGTGCACATTTCCCTGATTTGGGAGTTCAGAACCACTGAGCATAATTCATAAATAAGAGTCTAACACTACATAGACACCGGGTTATAGTCCAACGGGTTTATTTGAAACCGCAAGCTTTCGGAGCTCCCGCTCTTTCCTCAGGCAGCTAGTCCCGGGAAGAGACGAGCACCAATGGGCCCAACATTAAGGCAAAGGGATGATTGTTTCGAACTGAGCATTTGGAATATCTGGTCAGCATGAACAAGTTGGACTGAAGGGTCTGTTTCTGTGCTGTATATCTCTATGACAGAGAATGGAACAAGTGAGGCCTGCAGGTGCTGGAGTTCGAGTCGAAGTGTGTCATGCTGGAAAAACACAGCAGGTCAGGCAGCATCTGAGGAGCAGCAGAATCGATGTTTCGGGCATAAGCCCTTCATCAGGAATTCCTTTGCAGATCTGTGATAGTGTGGCCCTGAGATGGGGCAGACCTGACTGCAGACCATGGCAGTGCATGGCTGTGAGCATGGAGCGGAGGATCCGGAATGAGAACCATTTCTGGACTGGTTGACAGAGGATGATTAATCTGTGGAACTGATTCCACAAAGGGCTATGGAGGCCAGGTCATTAAGGATATTTATGGCACAGCTAGATCAGTTGGTAAGGGGTTCTTGATTTGCAAGGGTATCAAAGATTATGAGGAGAAGGCAGGAGAATGGAATTGAGAAAATATCGGACACAATAGAACGGTGAAGCAGACCCGATAAGGTGAATGGCCTAATTCTGCTTCTATGTCTTACAGTCATATGGTGTTATGGCTGGCTCAATAGGCTGACTGGCTCCTCCAGTTACCATATTCCTCTGTTCCTGTGCTCTATTTAAGCAATCCAGAAGATCATTCTCTCATTGCAACTAACTCACTGAGATGAATGGCACATTTGCTGAGAAAGCTTTTCCTATTATATTACCTTTTTAAAATGCAAAAGATTACTTTTTGTTTTAAATTGTAATGATTGGTGCAGTGCAACTTTTTTTCTATCAACTTCACTATTCGGGATCCTGTCTGAAATAACTTTCATTTTGTATAAAAGATCGCATTCAGTCTTGTGACTTGCAAAGAAATTGCAATAGAAATTGGGTCCTTTTTGATAAGTGTGCTCACATTCTGCAGGTATTCAGTGGTTACACATGCAGAAAATTATCCTGATTCTTATTTTTGCCTTTGGATACCTACAAAAGCATTTTTTCAACAGTTTTGTCCAAGTTCTGGTTAAAATGAATCCTTTACAACTCGATTTCCTCACACCTGTTTGCATTCAACACTTACTAAACCTTGGGGCAATAGTTCATTAGAATAAACATTTCAAGCTGCAAGATAATAGAGGAGTCATGATTTTCATAATTTGCACAGTATTTATGAGAATCAATTACAATTAATTCGTGAGCTTAAACTTATTCCTACTTATATCCATAAGGATGGGGAGGAAGAATACCAAAAACCTAGATTTTATTAAAGCTCAGAATGCTACTTCTTTATGAAGACCCTCATTAAATCTCTTTGGATAAAGACTGAGTGTGACTTTGGGCTGAATCTCAAGTTTCTTTTTGGTTAAGTGCATGTTTTGTTCAGTTTTTGTTTTTTTTTCCACACACCCTAGCAACTGCTCCCTTCACTCTGTTTTCAGTTTCTCAGACCACGCCCTCTCTTGTGCTGTTCTGTCCATTCACTCAATTTATCTTTATTCCCTACAGATTCCTAATGTTAATCATCACAATTTGCCTTTCCACTTCCCTTTGTGTAAACTGCAAATTTGGTGCAGTGCACTTTGAACCCCTCCCCCCAAGTCATTAATATAGACAGAAAATAATTAAGGACTGATCTTTGTGGCACTCCATGTGTTATACCTTTGGGCGGCACGGTGGTACAGTGGTTAGCACTGCTGCCTCGCAGCGTCAGAGACCCGGGTTCAATTCCCGCCTCAGGCGACTGACTGTGTGGAGTTGGCACGTTCTCCCCGTGTCTGCGTGGGTTTCCTCCGGGTGCTCCGGTTTCCTCCCACAGTCCAAAGATGTGCAGGTCAGGTGAATTGGCCATGCTAAATTGCCCGTAGTGTTAGGTAAGGGGTAAATGTAGGGGTATGGGTGGGTTGCGCTTCGGCGGGTCGGTGTGGACTTGTTGGGCCGAAGGGCCTGTTTCCACACTGTAAGTAATCTAATCTAATCTAATCTTTCCAACTCTGAAAATGACCCATTCGTCCTGACTGTCTATCTTTAGTGTGTTAACCAGTCCTCAATCAATGCTGATACATTATCCTAATACTATCAGCTCCTATCTTGTGTAATAATCTTCTATATAGCACAGTATCGAATGCCTTCTTGAAATCTAAATACACAATCTACAATCTCTTTATCAACTCTGTTCAACTCTGCAAAATCCTTAAAACCCATACCAAATTTGTCAATCGTGATTCTTCTTTCACAAAGCTATGTTGACTCTGCTTGATTGCATTTATGTTTTGTAAATATCCTATTGTTTCTCCTTTACTGCTGGGCGATCGCATTTTCTCAATGAAAGGTGTTAAGTTACCTCCCTGAACACACACACCACATTCATTTTTCCAATCTCGTGGAATATTCTCAGAATCCAGTAAATACTGGAATATTTCAACCATTGACTCTACTATCTCTGCTGATGGAAATGTGTTGCTGGAGAAGCGCAGCAGGTCAGGCAGCATCTAGGAACAGGAGAATCGACGTTTCGGGCATTAGCCCTTCTTCCTGAAGAAGGGCTAATGCCCGAAACGTCAATTCTCCTGTTCCCTAGATGCTGCCTGACCTGCTGCGCTTCTCCAGCAACACATTTCCATCTCTGATCTCCAGCATCTGCAGACCTCATTTTCTCTTCTACTATCTCTGCAGCCACTTCCTTGAAAGCCCTTGGATGCAGGCCATTAGGTCTTGTGATTTGTCTGCCTTTAGTTCCATTGATTTTTTTCAAACACTTTGTCATTCATAATGAAGTCTGTTATAAGACCTTTCTTCCCATTAACACTTGCTTATCTATTATCTTCAACATTGTTATAGTGTCCTCCACCACAAAGATTGGTTTAATTTATCTGCTGTATCCCTGTTACCTGTTATTAATTCCCCAGTTAATTGCATCCACCAAAGGTTCAACATTGACTTTAGCTATTTGTTTTCTTTTCATATACCCATCAACGCTCTTTGCTTTGATATTTCTTGCCAAATTGCTGTCATAATTGACTTTCTCCCTCCTTATTAGCTTTTAAATCATGTACTGTTGGTTTCTAAAATGCCCAAAGCTCTTCCATACCTCTAGGTTTTGCTGCTTTGACTTCCTTTGTTTTTGATTGCCTTTGTTCATCATGCAAGATTGACCCTTCTCATTGAGTCCTTCTTTTCAGTTGGAATAAGGTTTGCTGTGTGATATGAAATGTCTGTTTCCAAGTCTGCCTCTCCTCATCCACTGATTTTCCCCTTAATCTATTTTCCCACTCTGTTTTAGACACCTCTTTCTTCATATTCCTGCAATGGCCATTGCTAAAGGTCAGAATACTTGTCTGAGATCCGAATCATGTTCCATCAAACAAAATTTGAAATCCTACCACGTTGTGATCGCTACCTCTTCGAAGATTTTTAATTATAAGAACTCTTATTAATTCCATCTTATTACACATGGCTAGATCGAAAATTGCCTATTCCCAGTTAGTTCTGTGATGTACTGCTCTAAGAAACAATCCCTGATGCACTCTTCAAATTGTCGAACATGTAAGCCTTACATATCTGATTTTTCCAGTCAATATGCAGATTATAGTTAGTAAGTTTGCAGATGACACCAAAATTGGAGGTATAGTGGACAGCGAAGAGGGTTACCTCAGATTACAACAGGATCTGGACCAGATGGGCCAATGGGCTGAGAAGTGGCAGATGGAGTTTAATTCAGATAAATGCGAGGTGCTGCATTTTGGGAAAGCAAATCTTAGCAGGACTTATACACTTAATGGTAAGGTCCTTGGGAGTGTTGCTGAACAAAGAGACCTTGGAGTGCAGGTTCATAGCTCCTTGAAAGTGGAGTCGCAGGGAGATAGGATAGTGAAGAAGGCGTTTGGTATGCTTTCCTTTATTGGTCAGAGTACTGAGTACAAGAGTTGGGAGGTCACATTGCGGCTGTACAGGACAATGGTGAGGCCACTTTTGGAATATTGCATGCAATTCTGGTCTCTTTCCTATTGAAAGGATGTTGTGAAACTTGAAAGGGTTCAGAAAAGATTTACAAGGATGTTGCCAGGGTTGGAGGATTTGGGCTACAGGGAGAAGCTGAATAGGGTAGGGCTGTTTTCCCTGGAGCGCCAGAGGCTGAGGAGTGACCTTATAGAGGTTTATAAAATCATGAGGGCTGTGGATAGGATAAATGGACAAAGTATCTTCCCTGGGGTGGCGGAGTCCAGAACGAGAGAGCATAGATTTAGGGTGAGAAGGGAAAGATATAAAAGAGAACTAAGGGGCAACTTTTTCACATGTATGGTGGTACATGTATGGAATGAGCTGCCAGAGGACGTGGTGGAGGCTAGTACAAATTGCAACATTTAAAAGGCATCTGGCAGTCGTTCCCCTGGAAAACATGTATACCATTTTGTTCGTGGGGGACTTAGCAGGGGTGTGCAGTGGGGCCCAGGTCTCTGGCACAGAGCCTGTCCCTGTTGCACAGAAGGGAAGGAGGGAAAGGAGGAGAGTGTTAGTCATTGGGGACTCAATAGTTAGAGGCTCAGATAGAAGGTTTGTTGGGAACGACCGAGACTCACAGTTGGTGTGTTGCCTCCCAGGTGCCAGGGTCTGTGATGTCTCGGATCGTATCTTTGGGGTCCTGAAGGGAGAGGGTAACCATGTAGGTACCAACAACATAGGTAGAAAGAGGGATAAGGATGTAAGGCAGAATTTCAAGGAGCTAGGGTGGAAGCTGGGAGCTAGAACGTGATAGCGAGACAAGGAATAGAGAGAGATATCAGCTGAACACTGGCTGCAAGGATGGTGCAGGAGGGAGGGTTTCAGGCACTTGGCTGATTGGGGCTCATTCTGGGGAAGGTGGGACCTGTACTATCAGGATGGTCTTACATGAACCAGAGGGGTACTAATATCCCGGGTGGGAAATTTGCTGGTGCTATTCGGTTGGGTTTAAACTAGCTCAGCAGGGGGATGGGAACCTCAGGTGTAGTTGCAGGGCACAGGAGGATGAGAGTAGAGAGGTCAGGGACAGGATTTCAGGGTCACAGGAATGTGCTGGCAGACAGCAAGCTGGTTTGAAGTGTGTCTACTTCAACGCCAGAAGTATCCGAAATAAGGTAGGTGAGCTTGCAGCATGGAGAGGTACCTGGGACTTCAATGTTGTGGCCATAGACATAGAACATAGAAGAATACAGCGCAGTACAGGCCCTTTGGCCCTCGATGTTGCGCCGATCCAAGCCCACCTAACCTATACTAACCCACTATCCTCCATATACCTATCCAATGCCCGCTTAAATGCCCATAAAGAGGGAGAGTCCACCACTGCTGCTGGCAGGGCATTCCATGAACTTACGACTCGCTGAGTGAAGAACCTACCCCTAACTTCAGTCCTATATCTACCCCCCCTTAATTTAAAGCTATGCCCCCTTGTAATACCCGACTCCATACGCGGGAAAAGGTTCACACTGTCAACCCTATCTAACCCCCTAATCATCTTGTACACCTCAATCAAGTCACCCCTAAACCTTCTTTTCTCTAATGAAAACAGCCCCAAGTGTCTCAGTCTATCCTCATACGATCTTCCTTCCATACCAGGCAACATCCTGGTAAACCTCCTCTGCACCCGTTCCAGTGCCTCCACATCCTTCCTATAGTATGGCGACCAAAACTGCACACAATATTCCAGATGCGGCCGCACCAGAGTTTTATACAACTGCATCATGACCTCAGGACTCCGGAACTCAATTCCTCTACCAATAAAAGCCAGTACGCCATATGCCTTCCTCACCGCACTATTTACCTGGGTGGCAACTTTCAGAGATCTGTGTACATGGACACCAAGATCCCTCTGCTCATCCACACTACCAAGTATCCGACCATTAGCCCAGTACCCCATCTTTTTGTTATTCTTCCCAAAGTGAATCACCTCACATTTAGCTACATTGAATTCCATTTGCCACCTTTCTGCCCAGCTCTGCAGCTTCTCTATATCCTGCTGTAACCTGCCACATCCTTCCTCACTGTCAACAACTCCTCCGACTTTCGTATCATCCGCAAACTTGCTCACCCAACCTTCTAACCCCTCTTCCAGGTCATTTATAAAAATGACAAACAGCAATGGTCCCAAAACAGATCCTTGCGGAACACCGCTAGTGACGGCACTCCATGAAGAAACTTTGCCATCAACTACTACCCTCTGTCTTCTTCCAATCAGCCAATTCCTAATCCAAACCTCCAACTCACCCTCAATGCCATATCTCCGTATTTTCTGCAGTAGCCTACCATGGGGAACCTTATCAAACGCCTTACTAAAATCCATATATACCACATCTACCGCTTTCCCCTCATCAACCTCCTTCGTCACCTTTTCAAAGAATTCAATAAGGTTTGTGAGGCACGACCTGCCCTTCACAAAACCATGCTGACTATCCTTGATCACATTATTCCTATCCAGATGTGCATAAATCCTATCCCTTACAATTCTCTCTAAGACTTTGCCCACAACAGAAGTGAGACTCACCGGCCTATAGTTACTAGGGTTATCCCTACTCCCCTTTTTGAACAAGGGAACCACATTTGCTATCCTCCAGTCTTCTGGCACTACTCCAGTAGACAAAGAGGACATAAAAATCAAGGCCAATGGCTCTGCAATCTCCTCCCTTGCTTCCCAGAGAATCCTAGGATAAATGCCATCAGGCCCAGGGGACTTATCTATTTTCACCTTTTCCAGGGTTTCCAACACCTCTTCTCTACATACCTCAAAGCCATCCATTCTACTTATTTGTGACTCAGTATTCACATCGACGACAATGCCCTGTTCCTGAGTAAATACTGAAGAAAAGTATTCATTCAGTGTCTCCCCAATCTCTTCCGCCTCCACACGCAACTTCCCACTACTATCCTTGACTGGACCTATTCCTACCCTAGTCATTCTTTTATTCCTAACATACCTATAGAAAGCCTTAGGGTTTTCCCTAATCCTACCGACTAAGGACCTTTCATGTCCCCTCCTTGCTGCTCTTAGCTCTCTCTTCAGTTCCTTCCTGGCTACCCTATAACTCTCAATCGCCCCAATTGAACCTTCACGTCTCATCTTGAGATAGGCCGCCCTCTTCCATTTAACAAGGGATTCCAATTCCTTATTAAACCACGGCTCCCTCGCACGACCCTTTCCTCCCTGTCTGACAGGTACATAATTATCAAGGACATTCAATAGTTGCTCCTTGAACAAGCTCCACATATCATTTACACTCTTGCCTTGGAGTCTACTTTTCCAAGCCACACATCCTAAGTCATGCCTCACCGCATCATAATTTCCCTGACCCCAGCTATAACTCTTGCCCTGTAGTACACACTTATCCCTCTCCATCACGAGAGTAAAAATCACCGAATTATGGTCACTGTCCCCAAAGTGCTCACCTACCTCTAATTCTAACACCTGGCCTGGTTCGTTACCCAGAACCAAATCCAGTATGGCCTCACCTCTTGTTGGCCTGTCTACATATTGTGTCAGGAAACTCTCCTGCACACATTGAACAAACACTGACCCATCTAACGAACTTGAGCTATAGCTTTCCCAATCAATATCAGGAAAGTTAAAGTCCCCCATAACCACCACCCTATTACTGTCACTCATCTCCTGAATCACCTTCCCTATCCTTTCTTCTACGTTTCTAGGACTATTGGGAGGCCTGTAAAAGACTCCTAACAGGGTGACCTCACCTTTCCTATTCCGAACCTCAGCCCAAACTACCTCAGATGGCAAGTCCTCATCCATCGTCCTTTCCACCACTGTAATACTATCTTTGACAAGCAATGCCACACCTCCCCCTCTTTTACCCCCACCTCTGACCCTACTAAAACATTTAAATCCTGGAACCTGCAACAGCCAATCCTGTCCCTGTTCTAGCCATGTCTCCGTAATAGCCACAACATCGAAGTCCCAGGTGCCAACCCACGCTGCAAGTTCACCTACCTTATTTCGTATACTTCTTGCATTGAAGTATACACACTTCAAGCCACTTTCCTGTTTACAGACACCCTCCTTGGAAATTGATGCCATGTTCCTAACCTCCCTACACTCCAGGCCCTGCACCCTGAAGCTACAATCTGGGTTCCCATGCCCCTGCAGAGTTAGTTTAAACCCCCCCCAAGAGCACTAGCAAACCTCCCCCCAAGGATACTGGTGCCCCTCAGGTTCAGGTGTAGACCATCCTGTTTATAGAGGTCCCACCGTCCCCAGAAAGAACCCCAGTTATCCAAAAACCGGAATCCCTCCCTCCTGCACCATCCCTGTAGCCACGCATTTAAGTGTTCTCTTTCCCTATTCCTCGAATCTCTATCACGTGGCACGGGTAACAAACCAGAGACAACAACTCTGTTCGTTCTAACTCTGAGCTTCCAACCTAGCTCCCTGAAAGTCTGTCTAACATCCTCGGCACTCCTCCTACCTATGTCGTTGGTGCCAATATGGACCACGACTTCGGGCTGCTCCCCCTCCCCCTCCAGGACCCGGAAAACACGATCAGAGACATCACGTACCCTTGCACCTGGGAGGCAACATACCAAACGTGAGTCTCTCTCGTTCCCACAAAACCTCCTATCTGTGCCCCTAACTATCGAGTCCCCAATTACTACTGCTCTGCTCTTCTTCACCCTTCCCTTCTGAGTAATGGGGACAGGCTCCGTGCCAGAGACCTGAGCCCCGTTACTTACCCCTGGTAAGTCATCCCCCCCACAAGTATCCAAAACGGTATACTTGTTCTTGAGGGGAATGGCTGCAGGGGGTCCCTGCACTGGCTGCTTCCTCCCAGTCCCCCTCACTGTCACCCATCTATCTGCCATCTTTGGAGTTACTACTTCCCTATAACTCTGATCTATGACCCCCTCTGCCTCCCGAATGATCCGAAGTTCATCCAACTCCAGCTCCAGTTCCCTAACACGGTCTTGGAGGAGCTGGAGATGGGTGCACTTCCTGCAAGTGTAATCGGCAGGGACGTCGATGGCATCCCTCACCTCATACATGTTGCAGGAGGAACATTGCACTGCCTTCACTGCCATCCCTCTAAAGCTAACTTTTATTTTAAAAAAAACTGGGTCTAAAGAATACAACAAGCAAAATTCAGCACTTACCTACTTACCACAACAGGTGTTATTATTAGGTTAGAGGAGGAGGGCGGGTGGGAGGCACTACCCGTATAGTGCCTCGGGTTCCTCTCCTTCGCGCTTTTAAAGGGGGAAAAAACCTACCCAGGTAAGCTTACACTAACTGCTTCCGGGTCTCGGCTGCCCCTCTGGTCGTCGTCACTTCCTCCTGGTACTCCCGCTCTTTCTGTGAAGAGAGAGAAAAAAAACACCGCTGCCCGCTACCGGTAAGCACTTTTAAAACCAAACGGTCTTACCCTCGCTGCTGCTCGCACTGGAAATGACCGACGGCTTCGAAGGGTGAGTATAAATACTCACCGCTTTCCTTCCCGGCTGCCCCTCTGGTCGTCGTCACTTCCCCCTGGTGCTCCCGCTCTTTCTGTGAAGAGAGAGAAAAAAAACACCGCTGCCCGCTACCGGTAAGCACTTTTAAAACCAAACGGTCTTACCCTCGCTGCTGCTCGCACTGGAAATGACCGACGGCTTCGAAGGGTGAGTATAAATACTCACCGCTTTCCTTCCTGGCTGCCCCTCTGGTCGTCGTCACTTCCCCCTGGTGCTCCCGCTCTTTCTGTGAAGAGAGAGAAAAAAAACACCGCTGCCCGCTACCGGTAAGCACTTTTAAAACCAAACGGTCTTACCTTCGCTGCTGCTCGCACTGGAAATGGCCATTTTGGAGATATGGATAGAGCAGAGAGAGGAATGGATGTTACAGGTTCCAGGGTTTAGATTTTTTATTACGAACAGGCAAGGCATAAAAGAGGGGGAGGTGTGGCCTTGTTTGTCAAGGATAGTATATCAATGGCTGAGAGAACCTTTGATGAGGACTCGTCTACTGAGGTAGTGTGGGCTGAGGTTAGAAACAGGAGAGGAGAGGTCACACTGCTTGCAGTTTTTTATAGGCCTCCGCAGAGTTCCAGGAAGGTGGAAGAGACCATTGGCAAAATTATTCTGGGTAGGAGTGAAAGGAGCAGGGTGGTCATTATGGGGGACTTTAACTTTCCCAACATTGACTGGAAATGCTATAACTTCAGTATGTTGGATGGATCAGTTTTTGTCCAATGTGTACAGGAGGGTTTCCTGACACAGTATGTCGAAGGGCCAACAAGAGGGGAGGCCACACTGGATCTGGTGCTTGGTAATGAACCAGGCCAGGTGTTTGATTTAGTTGTAGGTGAGCACTTTGGAGAGAGTGACCATAATTCAGTTACGTTTAGTTTAGCGATGGAAAGGGATAGGTACATGCCACAGGTCAAGAGTTATCGATGGGGCAACGACAATTATAATGCGATTAGGCAAGAATTAGGATGCATAGAATGGGGTAGCAAAATGCAGGGCATGCAGACAATGGAAATGTGGAGCTGGTTCAAGGAACAGATATTGTGTGTCCTTGATAGGTATGTCTCTGTCAGACAGGGAGGAAGCGATACGGTAAGGGAACCGTGGTTTACAACAGAAATTGCATCTCTTGTTAAGCAGAAGAAGGAGGCTTATGTGTTGATGAGGCAAGATGGTTCAGATGAGGCGATGGAGAGTTACAGATCAGCTAGGAAGGATTTAAAGAGAGAGTTAAGAAGAGCAAAGAGAGGACATGAGCAGTCTTTAGCAAATACAATAAAGGAGAACCCTAAAGCTTTCTTTGGTATGTGAGGAATAAAAGGATGACTCGGATAGGAATAGGTCCAGTCAAAGACAGAAATGGAAAGTTGAGTGTGGACCTTGTGGAGATCGGAGAGTTGCTAAATGAACATTTCTCATCGGTTTTCACTCAAGAAAAGGAGAACATTGTAGAGGAGAAGAATGAGGTACGAGATATTAGACTAGAAAGGATATAGGTTAGTTACGAACAGGTGTTATCAATTCTAGAAGGAGTGAAAGTAGACAAGTCACCTAGGCCAGATGGGATTTATCTGAGGATTCTCTGGGAAGCTAGTGAGGAGATAGCAGAGCCTTTGATTTTGATATTTGAGTCATCATTGTCTACAGGTTTAGTAGGATTGCAAATGTTGTGCCCTTGTTCAAGAAGGCAGTAGAGATGACCCAGGTAATTATAGATCAGTCAGCCTTACTTCTGTTGTAGGAAAGATTTTGGAAAGGATTATAAGAGATAAGATTTATAATCATCTAGCAAGCAACAATTTAATTTGAGATAGTCAACATGCTTTCGTCAAGGGTAGGTCGTGTCTCACAAACCTCATTGAGTTTTTTGAGAAGGTGACCAAACATGTAGATGAGAGTAAGGCAGTTGACATGGTATACATGGACTTCAGTAAGGCCTTTGATAAGGTTTCACATGGTAGGCTGTAGGAGTAAATGCAAAGGCATGGAATTGAGGGTGATTTAGCAGTTTGGATTATAAACTGTCTTTTTGAAAGAAGGCAGCAAGTGGTGGTTGATGGAAAATATTCAGCCTGGAGGCCGGTTACTAGTGGTGTGCCACAAGGATCTGTTTTGGGACCACTGCTGTTTGTCATTTTTATAAATGACTTAGACGCAGGCATAGGTGGATGGATTAGTAAATTTGCAGGTGACACTATAGTCGATGGAGTAGTGGACAGTGCAGGGGGACTTGGATAAACTTCAGAATTGGGCTGAGAGGTGGCAAATGGAGTTCAATGCAGCTAAATGTGAGGTGATACACTTTGGGAAGAAAAACAGAAAGGCAGAGTATTGGGTCGATGGAAAGATTCTTGGCAGTATGAATGTGCAGAAGGATCTTGGAATCCATGTACATCGATCTCTGAAAGTTGCAACCCAGGTGAATAGTGCTGTTAAGAAGGCATACGGTGTGTTAGGTTTCATTCGTAGAGGGATTGAGTTCCGTAGCTACAATATCATGCTGCAACTATACAAACGCTGGTGCGGCCACACTTGGAATGTTGTGTACAGTTCTGGTCCCCATATTTCGGGAAGGATGTGGAAGCATTGGAAAAGGTGCAGAGGCGATTACCAGGATGTTGACTGGTCTGGAGTGAAGGTCTTATGAGGAAAGGCTGAGAGACTTGGGGCTGTTTACATTGAAAAGAAGAAGGCTAAGAGGGGATTTGATGGAGACATACAAAATGATCAGAGGATTAGTTAGGGTAGACAGTGAAAGTCTTTTTCCTAGGATGATGACGTCAGCTTACACGAGGGGGCATAACTACAAATTGAGAGGTGATAGATTTAAGACAGTTGTCAGAGGCAGGTTCTTTACGCAGAGTGGTAAGGGTGTCGAATCCTACCTGCCAATGTAGTCAACTCAGCCACATTTGGGAGATTTAAACAATCCTTGGACAAGCACATGGATGATGATGGGATAGTGTAGGAGGACGAGCTGAGAATAGTTCACTGGTCGGCGCAACATCGAGGGCCGAAGGGCCTGTTTTGCGCTATATTGTTCTATGTTCTATGTTCTATGAATAGGAAGGGTTTGGAGGGATTTGGGCCAGGTGCTGGCAGGTGGGACCAGATTGGGTTGGGATATCTGGACTGAAGGGTCTGTTTTCTTGCTTTACATCTCTATGACTCTATGGTTCTATGACAATCGTATTGTCCTTCTGACATGTCTTTACTATTTTCCAGTTTGTATTTGGTCAGACAACTCTTCAGGTTGCTATATACGGCTACCACTTATGACTTCTTTCCCTTGCTATTTTCTGTTTACATTCAAATGGATTCCACATCACAACCTACTGCACTTATACCATTAATCACCATTGCAATGATATTTTCCTTTATTAACAAAGCTACCCCATCTCTTTTTTCTTTGCCTATTGTTCCTGAACTTCAAATACTCCTGAATATTCACCATGGCCTCAGACAGCACCTTCCAAACCCACGACAATATCTGTCTAGAAGGCAGCAGACACATAGGAACATCTCCACTCACCATCCTAATTTGGAAATAAATCGCAGTTCCTTCAGTGTAGCTGGGTCACAGTCCTGGAATTCCCTTCCTGACAACAGTGCAGGTCTATCTGGACGAAATAGAATGCAGCAGTTCAAAATGGAAATTCATCACCACCAACAGGTGGCAATAAATGCTTGCCCAGACATTGATGTCCATGTCTGAATAGCGAAATTAAAAAAAAATTGAGTTCCCAGTCTTGGTCACCCTGTAACCACATTTCCGTTAAGGTTATATTCATTTATTTCTCATTGTGCTTTCAACTCATCTATTTTGTTACAAATACAGAAAGCATTGAGAAAGAACCTTTATGTTCATTTTTTTATTATTATTACTCTCTCTAGTTCTAATTTCTGATTCCCTCTTATGTTTTCTGTCCCTTTTTGTCATATTTAGATTTCAATTTCCTTCTTTACTATCCTTCATCTTCTGCTCCCTCCTTTCATTGGATCTTTCAACACCCTGTAAGTCTAGTTTTTTGATTCCCCAGGACACTGGTCCTGGCTTGGTTCAAATGAAGCCCAATTAATTGGAACAACTATCTCTTTCTATAGTGTTGATGCCAGAGCCCTACAAACTGGAACCCATTTCTCCCACACCAATCTTTGACTTAAGTATTTACATCTCTCATCGTCTTTACTCCACCAACTTGCATGTGGTTCACATAGTAATGTTATCACCTTTATGGTTCTGATTTTTTATTTTGCCCTGAGCTGTTCTAATCCATCTGAACCCCTTTCCGAGTCCAACTTTATGTTGGTAACAATGTGAACTGTGACAAGTTCCTCTCCACCCTTGAAGAGATGCCCTGAACCTTGGCATTGAGTTGGCAACATACTCTTCAAGATTCTCTGACTTTTCTGCAGGAATAGTATCTATATCCCTTACCATGCTATCCCCCATCACTGCTACATTTCACTTTTCTCTCACACTATTTGAATGGTACTCCAGACCGCAATACTGTGATCAGTTTGCTCACCCTCCCTGCAGTCTGTTCCCTCATCCACACTGGGGGGTAAGAACTTCAAATGTATTCAACAAGGGTGTTCGCTGAGGCCACTTCAAAGCTAAATTCCAGATTGCCATACCTACCTTATTCAGAGTTTCACCCTCCTGTACTTGACCATGGACCAAATTTGACAGAATTTATTTAAGGGGTGTGGGCTGCCTCCTGAAACAGTGCCGTGGTATTCCTCTCTCTCTCTGATGTATTTCAGTGTTCCAGCTCAGACTCCAGCTCATCAACTCTGACCTGAAGGTCCTTGTGTAGCAAACTACTTGTTTCAGATGTGGTCACCACAGATCTCATTGAAATAAACTACCTCTCACACTACAGCTGCAACACACCTTTTGTATAGCCATCCCTATTCTCTTTAATTAATTAATTTGGATGTTAAATATTTTAAAAGTGATTACCTTTAAACTGTAATTTTCATCTGCAATAATGTCTCCTGACTTATACCACTTGGCCAATCAAAACAGAAATGGAAATAACAATCACCAGTCATTTACCTGATTTCTTATAATGTCAGACAAACAGCTAAAGAATAATACAGCTCAGGAACAGACCCTTCGGCCCTCCAAGCCTACACCAACACATTTTACCCTTTCATACTAAAACTGTCTTTACCTCCAGGATCCATTCCCTCTATTCTCTTTCTATTCATGTATTCGTCCAGCGTTTCTGAATGCTGCTATTAAGTCTGCTTCCACTACCTCCTCTGGCGACATGTCCAAGGCAATCACCACCTTTTGTGTGAAAAAATTGCCCCACACATATCTTTTATAAACATTGCCCATCGTAACTTGAATCTGTGTCCCCTAGTAATTGATCACCCCACTCTGGGAAAAAGCCTCATACTTTCCACTCTATCCCTGCCATTCACAATCTTATAAACTTCTATCAGGTTGCCCCTCAACCTCCAGTGTTCCAAAGAAATCAAACCTAGTCTATCCAACCTTTCTTCATAGCTAAAATTTCCCATACTAGGCAACATCCTGGGAAACCTTTTTCTGTACCCTCTCTAAAGCACCCACATCCTTCTGGTAATGTGGTGAACAAAACTGCACACAATATTCCAAGTGTGGTCTAACTAAAGTTCTATAAAGCTGCAGCATAGTTTGTCTATCCTTGTACTCAATGCCCCTTTCAATGAAAGCAAGCATGCCAAAGGCCTTTTTTACTACCTTACCTACCTGCGCTGCCACCTTCAGTGATCAGTGGACCTACACACCCAGATCCTACTGCATATCAATACTCCTAGAAGTTCTGCCATTCACGTATAATTTCCACCTGTACTTGACCTTCCAAAATGCATCACCTCACATTTGTCTGGATTAAACTCCATCTGTCATTTTTTTGCCCATGCCTTCAACTGATCAAAATCCTGCTGTATCCTCTGACAATCCTCATCACTGTCTGCAACTCCACTAATCTTTACATCATCCACAAATTTACTAATGAGACCAGCTACATATTCCTCCAAATCATTTATGTGGACCGTCAACAGCAGAGGTCCCAACACTGATCCCTGTGGAACACCACTAGTCACAGCCCTCCATTCTGAAAAGCATCCTTCCACTGCCACCCTCTGTCTCCTATGACTAAGCCAGTTCTGTATCCATCTTGCCAGTTCATCTCAATACCATGTGACTTCACTTTTTTTTAACCTGTCTGCCATTAGGGACCTTGTCAAAGGCTTTGCCTGAAATCCGTGTTGACAACATGAACCACTTTTCCCTCATCAATCATCTTCATCACCTCATCAAAAACTCGACCAAGTTAGTGAGGCACGACGTCCCTCACACAAACTGTGCTGTCTATCACAAACTACATTTGCTTCTGGACTGGTTGAAAGGGCTCTGTGGCTGGTTTTTATCACCCTCTGTCATTGCCTTTAACATGCAAGCTTGCAATTTTCTTTTTGAAGCCACTGTGTACACTCTGTCAAGTTGTTTGTGGAGCTGCTGACCCCACTCTCTGTCCTGAAGTCTTGTAACTGCTGCCCCTACTCCCTCTCATACTGTTGTCGAAGCACAAAGTCCTCCTGTCTTTCTTTTCTTGGTGTTGATGACTGTTTCTGGGTCCTCCTCATTACCACGACAGCTCACTCACATTTTCCATTCTCTCAATCCATTCCATCTTTCATGCGTTTTAGAGTTTTCATGCTTTTAAGCTTTTTAAACATATTTTTAATCTTCATTTTAGCTTTAGTATTGTCACAGTCTCAAATTTATTTAGCAATCATAAAAGATGATGCATAGTTCATTTTTTCATACTTTGACATTATTATTTGTTTGGTTTTAAATCTTCTTGCTGTCATCAGAGTTACTGCACACCAAGATATTCCTGTGGTTTAGCAGTGGGTATGAACTGGCTGAGGAGAAGGGGGAATTCCCACCACAGTGATTCTTTTTTTAAAAATCCCTACAGTGTGGAAACAGACCCTTCGGCCCAAAAGGTCCACACCGGTCCTCCAAAGAGTAACCCACCCAGACCCATTCCCCTACATTTAACCCCTGACTAATGCACCCAACCTACACACCCCTGAACACTCTGGACAATTTAGCATGGCCCATTTCATTTATTCATTTTGTACGATGTCAGCATCCCTGGCTGCGCCCAGCATTTATAGCCTGTCCCTAGTTGCCCCTTGAGAAGGTGAGGGTGAGCTGCCTTCAAATGCAGCCTTGATGTTAAGGGCTGTCCCTCTCCCCTCCCCTCTGGGATTCAGCTTCACCTGCTGTGGTTTGACCCACAGTGCCCTTAGGTAGGGAATTCCAGCATGTCAATTCAGCAACAGTGAAGCAATGACAATATATTTTCAAGTCAGGATGATGAGTGACTTGAAAGGAAACATGAAGGTGATGGTCTTCCCATGTATTTGCTGTCCATGTCTTTCTGAACGGAAGTGGTTGTGGATTTGGAAGGAGTTGACTAAGGATCTTTGGTGAATTTCTGCAGTGTATCTTGTAGATGGTACACACTGCTGCTATTGAGTGTCGGTGGTGGAGGGAGTAGATGCTTGTGGATAGAACCAGTCAAATATGCTGCTTTGTCCTGGATGGTGTCAAGCTTCTTGAGTGTTGTTGGGGCTGCACTCATCCAGGCAAGTGGGGAGTATTCCAGCACACTCCTGTCTTGTAGATGGTGAACAGACTTTGGCGAGTCAGGATGTGAGTTACTTGCAATAGTAGTACTTGCCTCTGACCTGCTCTTGCAGCCACTGTGTTTATGAGGTGAGCCCAGTTGAGTTCCTGATCAATGATAACACCTAGGATATTGATAGTGGGGCATTCAGTGATGGTAACACCATTGAATGTCATGGGGAGGTGGTTAGATTGTCTCCTGTTGGTGACGGTCAGAGCCTGGCATTTGTGCAGCACAAATGTTACTTGCTACTTGTCCAGATCTTCTTGCATTTGAACATGGACTGCTTCAGTATCTGAGGAGTCGTGAGTGGTGCTGAACATTGTGCAATCATCAGAAAACATCCTCACTTCTGACCTTCGGATGGAAAGAAGATCATTAATGAAGTAGCTGAAGGTGGTTGGTCCAAGGACATTACCCTGAGGAACTCCTGCAGAGATGTCCTGGAGCTGAGATGATTGACCGCCAACAACCACGACCATCTTACTACGTACCAGGTACGACTCTAACCACCGGAGAGTTTGCCCCCGATACCCACTGATTTCAGTTTTGCTAGGGCTGCTTGATGCCACACTTGGTCGAATGCAGCCTTGATGTTAAGGGCTATCCCTCTCCCCTCCCCTCTGGGATTCAGTTGAAAATTGTGTTCCCCAGGGATCAGTGTTGAGACCCTTGCTTGTTCTGATTCATATAAATGATTTGGAGATGGGTGTCGAAGGCAGAATCTCTAGATTTGCAGATGATATGAAGCCAGGAAGAAGACTGAATTGTGAGGATGATGCTGAATGCCTCCAAAGGGGCATTGACAAGTTGGCCAAATGGGCAGAAACATGGCAAATGAATTTCAGTGCAGGGAAATGTGAGGTAATGCATTCTGGTACAAGAAATGATACAGGCTCAATGATATAATGTCGAGGGGAGTGCAGCAGCAGAGGAACCTCAGGGTTCACATGAAAAATTCTCTGCAAGTGGCAAGGCAAGTTGAAACAGTTATTAAGAGGGCTTTTGGGATCCTCGATTTATAAATCGAAGCATAGAGTATAAAGGCAAGGAAGTGATGCTACACCTCCACAAATTATTGTCAGAGAACATTTGGTGTTTTGTATTCAGTTCTGGGCATTTTATTTATGGAAGGATATTAAAGCCCTGGAGAGAGTGCAGAGGAGATTTACGTGAATGATACAGGAATGAAAGATTTTAGATACAAAGAAAGATTAGAGAAATTGGACTTCTACCTTCTTGGAGTAGAGAAGATTAAGAGGTGACCTTATTGAGATATTCAAAATCACGAATGATTTTGACAGGGTAAAGGAGGATATTCTGTTTCCACTAGCTGGTAAGACTAACTCGTGGTCACAATTTTAAGATTGTAAGCGAGAAAGTTGGCAGTGAGAGGAGAACTGCCTTTCCTCAGAGGGTTTTAAGATTTGAAATGCACTGCCTGGGAGAATGGTGGAGATGGATTCCATTGAAGGTTTCAGAAGAGAGCTGGATATTTGTTAGAAAGTGATGAAGTTAGAGGGCTTCAGAGGTAAGGCTGAAGAATGGGACTAGAGTCATAGTTATACAGCACAGAAACAGACTCTTCGGTCCAATATGTCTGCACCGACCAGATATCCCAAATTGATCCAGTCCCATCTACCAACATTTGGCCCATATCCCTCTAAACCCATCCAGATGCTTTTTTAAATGTTGTAATTGTACCAGCTTCCCCCACCTCCTCTGGCAGCTCGGTCCATAAGATCACAAGACATAGGAGCAGAAATTAGGCCATTTGACCCTTTGCGTCTGCTCCACCATTCAGTTGTGGCTGATAGGTTTTTCAACCCCAATTTCCTGATTTCTCCCTGTAACCGTTGATCCCATTGGCAATCAAAAATTTATTGAACTCTGTTTTAAACATACTCAATGACCTGGCATCCACAGCCTTCTGTGGCAATGAATTCCATAGATTCACCACTTTCTAGCTAAATAAGTTTCTCCCCATTTCCGCTCCAAAGGGCCCTCCCCTTACTTGAAGGCTGTGCCCTCAGGTCCTCGTCTCTCCTGCCAATGGAAACATCTTCCCAACATCCACTCTGTCCAGGCCGTTCAGTTTTCTGTAAGTTTCAATCAGATTCCCCCTTCATCCTTCGAAACTTGCCCTAAAGTCCTCAAACATTCCTCATATGTTACGTTTTTAATTCCTAGGAACGGTCCAGGACCAATACATCCTTCCAGAGGTATGGGGCCTAAAATTGCTCACAATACTCTAAATGTGTACTGACCAGAGCCATACACTCACCACCCTTTGCGTGAAAAAACTGTCGCTCAGGTCCCTTTTTAAATCTTTCCTCTCTCACCTTAAACTTATGCCCTCTAGTTTTGGACTCCCTCACCCTGGGATAAGTCTGCAACCTTCACTCACATCCAAGCAAGCTGAAAGAACCTCAAAGCTATTGACCAATTGCAAAGGCGAGAGCTCTGCCCTCTGGGTCCCCTTACCTCCCTCATGTCAGCCACAGTTGCCAATCCCTGACCACTGACCAAATCAGAAGAACCTATCCTAAAAGGAGTGACTGCCTCCTGATACAAATCATCCAGGTAACTATTCCCACTCTGATACGTTAGTGACAGCAGCTCAGCCTGCAGCTCAATGACTCAGGAACCAAAGCTTCTCTAGTTGCAATCATTCACTGCACACATTTGCTTTGGATCTCACAGACATCCAGAAAATCCCACATACTGGAGCCATAACACTTATCCTGCCATCCTTAATGTGCTTTAATTAATTACCTAAATTTTTTATTCAATTGGCTAATTTCCTTTTTATATACTTTAGTAACCTTACCACTAGTATCTATAACTAAACAGATAACTTGTTCCCCTCAAGCAGAGTAAGAACCAATAACTAGAAGATGACAAGTTGGAAAAAGTACAAGCAAAAGAGCATTTTCTTCCCCTTCACAGACAACTTCCCTAATCAGTAAACATCCAGTACATTATTCAAAGCCATAATTAGTGCTAAGTAACACTGAGATGCATGGCTTTATATATTTTTGAAAAAGAATTAGATGACCTCAGTTACAGAACAAAATATTTTCAGCAGCTTTCCTTAATTATCTAACTTGAACTGCTCTTCCAGTGGAAACTTTGTAAAACACTGCTTAAGTTTTGGAATTTTAGAATTGAAACAGTAGATTTCCCTATAATCTATAAGTGACTCCCTTACTCACTAACTGCTGGTATCCAGTCATCAATATTCCAATAACATTAAAGAAGACATGTTTTGGAACTTGCCCAGCTGTAGTAAAACTGTTCCAATAATTCTTTAATACTGGGATTACCCACACCTATCCTGGTCACAAAAAGCAGGTACTGGCGTCGATGGTAGCCATGATGTGGAGGTGCCAGTGTTGGACTGGCGTGGATGGACAAAGTAAAAAATCACACAACACCTTTGATCTTTATGTCATCATTGTCTACAGGAATAGTGTCAGAACACTGGAGGATAGCAAATGTTGTCCCCTTGTTCAAGGAGTAGAGACAACCCTGGTAATTATAGACCAGTGAGACTTACTTTGGTTATGGGTAAAGTGTCAGAAAAGGTTATAAGAGATAGGATTTATAATCATCTAGAAAGAAATAAGTTGATTAGGGATAGTCAACATGGTTTTGTGAAGGGTAGGTCGTGCCTCACAAACCTTACTGAGTTCTTTGAGATGGTGATCAAAGAGGTGGATTAGGGTAAAGTGGTTGATGTGGTGTATATGGATTTCAATAAGGCATTTGATGAGGTTCCCCACAGTAGGCTATTGTACAAAATACGGAGGCATGGGATTGAGGGTGATTTCATGATTTGGATCAGAAATTGGCTAGCTGAAAGAAGACAGAGGGTGGTGGTGGATGGGAAATGTTCATCCTGGAGTTCAGTTACTAGTGGGGTACCGCAAGGATCTGTTTGGTGGCCACTGCTGTTTGTCATTTTTATAAATGACCTGGATGCGGGCGTAGAAGGATTGATTAGTAAATTTGCAGATATACTAAAGTTGGTGGAGTTGCTGATAGTGCCAAAGGATGTTGCAGGTTACAGAGGGACATAGATAATCTGCAGAGCTGGGTTGAGAGGTGGTAAATGGAGTTTAATGCAGAAAGGTGTGAGGTGATTCACTTTGGAATGAGCAACAGGGATAAAGATTACTGAGCTAATGGCAAGATTCTTAGTCGTGTAAATGAGCAGAGAGATTTCAGTATCCATAAGACCATAAGACATAGGAGTAGAAGTAAGGCCATTCGGCCCATCGAGTCCACTCCGCCATTCAATCATGGCTGATGGGCATTTCAACTCCACTTACCTGCGTTTTCCCCGTAGCCCTTAATTCCATATGTACAGATCCCTGGAAGTTGCCATCCAGGTTGATAGGGTTGTGAAGAAGGCATATGATGTGTTACGTTTTATTGGTAGAGGGATTGAGTTACGGAACCACAATGTTATGCTGCAGCTGTACAAAACGCTGGTGCGGCCATACTTGGTGCATTGTGTACAGTTCTGGTCACTGCAGTATAGAAATGATGTGGAAGCATTGGAAAGGGTTCAGAAAGGATTTACTAGGATGTTGTCTGGTATGGAGGGAAGGTCTTTTGAGGAAAGGCTGAGGGACTTGAGGCTGTTTTTGTTAGAGAGAAATAGGTTGAGAGGTAACTTAATTGAGACATAGAAGATAATCAGACGTTTAGATAGGGTGGACAGTGAGAGCCTTTTTCCTTCGATGGTGATGGCTAGCATGAGGGGACATAGCTTTAAATTGAGATGTAGTAGATATAGGACAGCTGTCAGAGGTAGTTTCTTTACTCAGAGAGTAGTCTGAGCGTGGAACGCAGTGCCTGCAAGAGTAGTAGACTGGCCAACTTTAAGGGCATTTAAATGGTCATTTGGATAAACATATGAATGAAAATGGAATAGTGTAGAATAGATGGACTTCAGATTGGTTCCACAGCTTGGCGCAACATCAAGGGCCAAAGGGCCTGTACAGTGCTGTAATGTTCTGTGTTCTATGTTCTAATAACAGGTTCTAGTCCAACAGATTTATTTGGAAATACAAGCTTTCAGAGCGCTGCTTCTTCATTAGGTAGCCAGTGGGGCAGGATCATAGAAACAGAATTTATAGCAAAAGGTAATAATATCACATCAGTTTTATGACACTATGTTATGCGACACAGCTGGTGTGAACAAGATCAAAAGGATAAGCCTGTGATTGGATGGAGAGACAATGGGATTAAATACAAAACAACTTAAATTGCAAGGCCAAAGAGAGAAAGAAAATATCTCTCCAGAGGAGGTGTAAATGGTGGAATCCTGAATAGCAGATGCCTAAAAGCAAAGAATAGAGGAAAAATGCTGACTTTGAAATGTTCATTGTATAGAAATGAACAATTGTCGAAAATAGATCTGCTTTGTTGAGATCAAATCAATGCAAACAAGACGTAGTGAGGGACATCTGGGGTACTTCATCAACGTGGAGACAGTGTTCATGCTTTCAAGTTGTTTAACTGAATTTTGAGCCCTGAAAGTCGTGAAGTTCCTAAGCAGAATTTTCTTTTTGTCCAGCTCGGATTGGGCTACACTGGAGTACTGCTGCATGACTAGTTAGAAATGTTAGCATGAGAGCAAGATATTGACATTTCAGTGCACCACAGGAGAGATTTAAAAGGGACTTAAGGAGCAACGTTTTCACACAGAGAATGGTGTATGTATGGAATGAGCTGCCTGAAGAAGTGGTGGAGACTAATAGTACTATAACATTTAAAAGCCATCTGGATGGGTATACGAATAAGAAGGGCTTAGAGGGATATGGGCCAAGCACAGGCAAATGGAACTAGATTAGTTTAAGATATCTGGTTGGCATGGAGGAGTCACACCAAAGTGTCTGTTTCCATGCTGTACCTCAATATTCTATGACTCAATGTTACAACAGATTTGGGAGCTACAGTTATGAATTCACTGTTCAGAGTTTCTGAGCCCTTTCTGAATCTTGAAAAGTTCTGTGGAAAAATTGGAACTGATGAAATGACACAAATGACACTATTGCAATGGTTTCCATTACAGAAATCTGCACCAACCCTGGAAATAACCATTACAGGTTTATGGTTAGCACTACACTTAACAAATAATTATTTTAAATCAATAAGTTCAGCTGTACTACGATAGGACTTGAACCCAAATAGAACATAGACAGTACAGCACAGGAACAGTCCCTTCGGCCCATGATGTTGTGCCGAAAATGACGCCAAATTAAACTAATCTCTTCTGCCTGCCCTTAGTCATATCCCTCCATTCTGTGCATATTCATGTGCTTATCTCAAAGTTTCTTAAATGCTCCTAACGAATCTGGCTCTACCACCACCCTGGCAGTGTGTTCCAGAGTGCTCCCACTCCCTGCATAAAAAAAACCTGATCCTCACATCTCCTTTGAACTCTCCCTTCCCCCCGCTCACCTTAAATACATGCCTCCTAGTTTTAGCCATCTCAACTCTGGGGAAAAGATTCTGACTGTCAGCCCTACCTATGCATCCCATAATTTTATAGACTTCTTTCAAGTCTCCCCTCAGCCTCCACCATTCCAGAGAAAACAACCCAAATTTGACAAATCTTCTAGTTCAGCTGCATCACAAGACCCCAAGACTCAGGAAAGACACTCAGCTGAACAACCAGAATAAACAACTTCATCTGGAACCAAGCCTTAATACACATTGATTGTCTCTTCTAACCACTACAGACAGAGAATGAGGGGGAAGGAAGAGCAGATTGGGTCATACTAATGGATTAATACTACTTAGTGGAAGTCAATCTGTCTATAAGCTATAGGTAAGTACACAATAGTATCATTCAAGTAAAGGCAAATGTTTTTGGTGTAACCATTGTGGATGATAAATGTCATTCAACTGCCTGTTAGCATTTACCAACATAGAACGTAGAACATTACAGCGCAGTACAGGCCCTTCGACCCTCGATGTTGCGCCGACCCTCATTACAATTTGAAGCCCATCTAACCAACAGCACAAGAAAGCTTTAGAGCAAATCTTCAGACAGGAGCTTCAGCAAAACAGCAACAGATATCACCATACGTTCTCAACTCAGAGCTAATGCAATTGATCACTTGTAACCCCCGGTCCAGTTCTTGTGAAATGTAGTTTTCAAGGTAATGTACATAGTTCTTTCAGGAGACTGTGCAGAATGATGGGTCAAATGGCCCCCTTCTGTATTGTAAATTCTATGGTAATCATAACATGTACAAGGGCAAGTAATGTTTAAACAATGTCACAAAACCATCAGGTTTTATTATTTGTCACCTCCATGCATTATTGATTATCTTTTAGATAAAGATGACTTAGAAAATTAAAAATAAACAACATTTCAATTATGCAATGAAGTAAGTGCATAGAAAAATGCCATTTGTCTCAACTTGTACAGAGACAACATTTAAACCCACAAGAAATCATAGACACTGCATGTGAACATATGTATTAGGAGCAGGAGTAGGCCATTTGGCTTCTCAATCCTGCTGTGCCATTTGATAAATCCTGGCTTGTCTGTTTGTAGCTTTATCTCTACTTCCCTGCCTACCCTTGATAATCCTTGATACTTTTATTACCTATCTCAACCTTAATAAATGGGTCAATGACCGCCCCTCGACTGCTCTTTGGCAAAGACTGCTTCACAGGCTCATGATTCCCTGAAAGAAATGAATTGTCCGAACTTCCATCTTAAATGGGCCCTCTAGTCCTAGTTTCCCCCATAAGGGAAACATCATCTTCAAATCTTATCAACTACGCTCAGAATTCTAAATGTTTCAAGAAGATCAACTTTCATTCTTCAGAATTCCAATGAGCATAGATCCGTCCTGCCCAACTTTCCTTGATAAATTAATACTTTCACCTCAAGAATCAGTTGAGTGAAACTTCTCTGAATTACTTCCAATGCAATTAATATCTTCCATTGCCTCTTACTGATCTATCCAAATGAATTATTCTTATCCCAAATGGAACAAAGAACTGTGGATGCTGAAGATCTGAAACAAAAACAGAATTTGTTGCAAAATCTCAGAAGTTCTGGCAGCAAATGTGAAGAGAAAGCAGAGTTAATATTTTGAGTCCAGTGACCCTTCTTCAGAACTGGATTTCCCAGTTTACTTTATATCTCTGTCATCATACCTTCATAATTACTGTCATTTAAGTTACAAATTCTGATCTTATACCAACGCTAGCCTTAGTCTTACACTTCTCTCCCTCAAACAGAATACAAAATTCAATATATGTTGTGATCCTTGCTATTGAAGGGAACCTTTTAAATCTGTGTTAATCTATTTCTTTCTCACTTGTGATTACTTAGCTTCTCCTTAAATGCAGTTATTCGCCTCAGCTATGTCATGTGATAACAAAATCCATGTTCTCATCATTTTAATGAAAACAGTCTTTTTCCTGACAGGGGCATAACATTAAAATCAGAACTTTGCCAACATTTCCATGGTTTGAAGCATCTCTTGACTTCTCCCAGTTTGTCAATGTGCTAAAAGATCCTCCCTTTCACAAGAGTGTTATGAAGAAAATTATCAGTGAACCCGACTAAGAGATATTAGGGCAGGTGATCAATGGATTTGACAAACCCATTGTTAAGGAATGTCTCAAAGGAGGAGAGACAATCAGACAGAGAGGCAAACTGGTGATATTTAAGGAGAGATGGTGGTGGTGGCTTGGTGTCCAGATAACAAAAGGAACAATCTCCAATAGTGAGGCAGAGACAATTGGAAATGCTCAAGAGATGAGGTCAGAAGAAGTTACTAATGTAGAAAAGGGTGTGTGCTAGGGGTATACGAAAACAAGGAGGAGAATCTTCGAATTGAGATTTCACTTAACAGGAGCCAGTGTAGGTCAGTGAGCATAATGGATGATGGGTGAATGAAATTTGTTGTAACTTAGGAAATGGCAGCAGAGATTTGAATGAAGTTTACAGATTATGGAAGGTAGAAGACCAGTCTAGTGCACATTGGAATAATTGAAACCAGAGATAACAAAAGGTATAGATAAGAATCTCAACATTGGGTGAGCTGAGCTAAGAACAGAGATAGGTCGTGCATTAGGGGTAGAAGGAGCCTAATGATATCTTAGTGAATAACAATTTGTATACGTAGAGCATGTTTTTATTGCACTCTCTATGTTGCCCCAAATCACCACATGGTACAACTTCAATGTCTCCTCAGTGAGATAGTCATAGAGATGTACAGCATGGAAACAGACCCTTCGGTCCAACCCATCCATGCCGACCAGATATCCCAACCCAATCTAGTACCACCTGCCAGCACCCAGTCCATATCCCTCCAAACCCTTCCTATTCATACACGCATCCAAATGCCTCTTAAATGTTACAATTGTACCAGCCTCCACCATATCCTCTGACAGCTCATTCCATACACGTACCACCCTCTGCGTGAAAGCGTTGCCCCTTAGGTCTCTTTTATATCTTTCCGCTTTCACCCTAAACCTATGCCCTCTAGTTCTGGACTCCCCAACACCAGGGAAAAGACTTTGTCTATTTATCCTATCCACGCCCCTCATAATTTTGTAAACCTCGATAAGGTCACCCCTCAGCCTCCGACGCTCCAGGGAAAACAGCCCCAGCCTGTTCAGCCTCTCCCTATAGCTCCGATCCTCCAACCATGGCAACATCCTTGTAAATCTTTCCTGAACCCTTTCAGAAAAGATTTACAAGTTTCACAACATCTTTCCGATAGAAAGGAGACCAGAATTGCACGCAATATTCCAACAGTGGCCTAACCAACGTCCTGTACAGCCGCAACATGACCTCCCAACTCCTGTACTCAATGCTCTGACCAATAAAGGAAAGCATATCAAACACCTTCTTCACTATCCTATCTATCTGTGACTCCACTTTCAAGGAGCTATGAACCTACACTCCAAGGTCTCTTTGTTCAGCAATACTCCCTAGGACCTTACCATTAAGTGTATAAGTCCTGCTACGATTTGCTTTCCCAAAATGTTGCACTTCGCATTTATCTGAATTAAACTCCATCTGCCACGTCTTAGCCCATTGGCCCATCTGGTCCGGATCCTGTTGTAATCTGAGGTAACCCTCTTCGCTGTCCACTACACCTCCAATTTTGGTGTCATCTGCAAACTTACTAACTGTACCTCTTATGCTCGTATCCAAATCATTTATGTAAATGACAAAAAGTAGAGGACCCAGCACCGATCCTTGTGGCACTCCACTGGTCACAGTCTGAAAAACAACCCTCACCCACCACCCTCTGTCTTCTACCTTTGAACCAGTTCTGTATCGAAATGGCTAGTTCTCCCTGTATTCCATGAGATATAACCTTGCTAATCAGTCTCCCATGGGGAACCTTGTCAAACGCCTTACTGAAGTCCATATAGATCACATCTACTGCTCTGCCCTCATCAATCTTCTTTGTTACTTCTTCAAAAAACTCAGTCAAGTTTGTGAGACATGATTTCCCATGCACAAAGCCATTTTGACTATCCCTAATCAGTCCTTGCCTTTCCAAATACATGTACATCTTGTCCCTCAGGATTCCCTCTAACAACTTGCCCACCACTGAGGTCAGTCTGTAGTTCCCTGGCTTGTCTTTACCGCCATTCTTAAACAGTGGCACCACGTTTGCCAACCTCCAGTCTTCTGGCACTTCACCTGTGACTATCGATGATACAAATTTCTCAGCAAGAGGCCCAGCAATCACTTCCCTAACTTCCCACATAGTTCTTGGGTACACCTGATCAGGTCCTGGGGATTTATCCACCTTTAACTGTTTCAAGACATCCAGCACTTCCTTCTCTGTAATCTGGACATTTTGCAAGATGTCACCATCTATTTCCCTACAGTCTATATCTTCCATATCCTTTTCCACAGTAAATACTGATGCAAAATATTCATTTAGTATATCCCCCATTTTCTGTGGCTCCACACAAAGGCCACGTTGCTTATCTTTGAGGGGTCCTATTCTCTCCCTCGTTACCCTTTTGTCTCTTAATATATTTGTAAAAACCCTTTGGATTCTCCTTAATTCTATTTGCCAACGCTATCTCATGTCCCCTATTTGCCCTCCTGATTTCCCTCTTAAGTATACTCCTACTTCCTTTGTACTCTTCTAAGGATTCACTCTTCTAAGATTGATGACTATCAGAACACTGACTTCGGTTGAACTAATTCCTGGAGGTGGGCTGCTAAAACATGAAGATAATAAAAATACAGTTTAGGATCTGCAAGGCAGTAAATGTCATCAACACCCTTCATTCAATACAGCAACTGAACTCTGCTGTAATATTTAGTATTACAGCTGTGGAAAGGACGATGGATGAAGACTTGCCATCTGAGATAGTTTGGGCTGAGGTTAGGAATAGGAAAGGTGAGATCACCCTGTTAGGAGTTTTTTACAGGCCTCCTAATAGTCCTAGAAACGTAGAAGAAAGGACTGCGAGGATGATTCAGGAGAAGAGTGAAAGTAATAGGGTGGTTGTTATGGGGGTCTTTAACTTTCCTGATATTGATTGGGAAAGCTATAGCTCAAGTTCGTTAGATGGGTCAGTGTTTGTCCAATGTGTGCAGGAGGGTTTCCTGACACAATATGTAGATAGGCCAACAAGAGGTGAGGCCATACTGGATTTGGTTCTGGGTAATGAACCAGGCCAGGTGTTAGAATTAGAGGTAGGTGAGCACTTTGGGGACAGTGACCACAATTCGGTGACTTTTACTCTAGTGATGGAGAGGGATAAGTGTGCACTACAGGGCAAGAGTTATAGATGGGGGCAGGGAAATTATGATGCTGTGAGGCATGACTTAGGATGTGTGGCCTGGAAAAGTAAGCTTCAAGGCAAGGGTGTAATTGATATGTGGAGCTTGTTCAAGGAGCAACTATTGAGTGTCCTTGATAAGTATGTGCCCATCAGGCAGGGAGGAAAGGGTCGTGTGAGGGAGCCGTGGTTTAATAAGGAATTGGAATCCCTTGTTAAATGGAAGAGGGCAGCCTATGTAAAGATGAGGCGTGAAGGTTCAATTGGGACGATTGAGAGTTATAAGGTAGCTAGGAAGGACCTGAAGAGAGAGCTAAGAGCAGCAAAGAGGGGACATGAAAGGTCCTTAGTTGGTAGGATTAGGGAAAACCCTAAGGTTTTCTATAGGTATGTCAGGAATAAAAGAATGACTAGGGTAGGAATAGGTCCAGTCAAGGATAGTAGTGGGAAGTTGCGTGTGGAGGCTGAAGAGATTGGGGAGACACTGAATGAATACTTTTCGTCAGTATTCAATCAGGAACAGAATATTGTTGTCAATGTGAGTACTGAGTCACAATTAAGTAGAATGGATGGCTTTGAGGTATGTAGAGAAGAGGTGTTGGAAATTCTGGAAAGGGTGAAAATAGATAAGTCCCCTGGGCCTGATGGCATTTATCCTAGGATTCTCTGGGAAGCAAGGGAGGAGATTGCAGAGCCATTGGCCTTGATTTTTTATGTCCTCGTTGTCTACAGGAGTAGTGCCAGAAGATTGGAGGCTAGCAAATGTGGTTCCCTTGTTCAAGAAGGGGAGTAGGAATAACCCTAGTAACTATAGGCCGGTGAGTCTCACTTCTGTTGTGGGCAAAATCTTAGAGAGAATTGTAAGGGATAGGATTTATGAACATCTGGATAGGAATAATGTGATCAAGGATAGTCAGCATGGTTTTGTGAAGGGCAGGTCGTGCCTCACAAACCTTATTGAATTATTTGAGAAGGTGACTAAGGAGGTGGACGAGGGGAAAGCAGTAGATGTGGTGTATATGGATTTTAGTAAGGCGTTTGATAAGGTTCCCCATGGTAGACTACTGCAAAAAATACGGAGTATGGCATTGAGGGTGAGTTGGAGGTTTGGATTAGGAGTTGGCTGGCTGGAAGAAGACAGAGGGTAGTAGTTGATGGCAAAGGTTCATCTTGGAGTACCGTCACTAGCGGTGTTCCGCAAGGATCTGTTTTGGGACCATTGCTGTTTGTCATTTTTATAAATGACCTGGAGGAGGGGTTAGAAGGTTGGGTGAGCAAGTTTGCGGATGATACGAAAGTCGGAGGAGTTGTAGACAGTGAGGAAGGATGTGGCAGGTTACAGCGGGATATAGATAAGCTGCAGAACTGGGCAGAAAGGTGGCAAATGGAGTTCAATGTAGCTAAGTGTGAGGTGATTCACTTTGGTAAGAGTAATAAAAAGATGGGGTACTGGGCTAACGGTTGGATACTTGGTAGTGTGGATGAGCAGAGGGATCTTGGTGTCCATGTACACAAATCTTTGAAAGTTGCCACCCAGGTAAATAGTGTGGTGAAGAAGGCATATGGCGTACTGGCTTTTATTGGTAGAGGAATTGAGTTCCGGAGTACTGAGGTCATGTTGCAGTTGTATAAGACTCTGGTGCGGCCGCATCTGGAGTATTGTGTGCAGTTTTGGTCGCCATACTATAGGAAGGATGTGGAGGCACTGGAACGGGTGCAGAGGAGGTTTACGAGGATGTTGCCTGGTATAGTAGAAAGATCGTATGAGGAAAGACTGAGGCACTTGGGGTTGTTTTCATTGGAGAAAAGAAGGTTTAGGGGTGACTTGATAGAGGTGTATAAGATGATTAGGGGTTTAGATAGGGTCGACAGTGAGAATCTTTTTCCTCGTATGGAGTCAGCTATTACAAGGGGGCATAGCTTTAAATTAAGGGGGTTAGGTATAGGACAGATGTTAGGGGTAGGTTCTTTACTCAGCGAGTCGTGAGTTCATGGAATGCCCTGCCAGTAGCAGTGGTGGACTCTCCCTCATTATGGGCATTTAAGTGGGCATTGGATAGGCATATGGAGGATAGTGGGCTAGTGTAGGTTAAGTGGGCTTGGATCGGCGCAACATCGAGGGCCGAAGGGCCTGTACTGCGCTGTATTCTTCTATGTTCTATGTTCTGTGTTCTATAAATGTTTCAAATGTTGTAGTCTTATGTTGAGTTGAAAGGCTCATTGTGGCTTTGGGTTCATCATGGTGATACATACCTCATCCTTGTTCAGAAGTGAGTTACCAAATTACAGTCATTGTTCATTGATGCCAAGGTGATATTCGAGATACGTCTGTGATATACGCCATTATTTTGAATTCAGTCCATGTATGGACATTTCATTATGCCCAGATGAAATAGGATTTGAATATGAATGATGCCAGCACACAAAAATAGGACTCTCCTCATGATCAACTATCATGGAGAGCCATCTGTTTTACAGTGACTAACTCTGTGTTTGCTTTATTACAAACATTCAGTGTACTGTTAATATTCCAGTTACTAAATCCTTCCTGTGTCATTTCTGACAATCAGGTGTTACAAGTGAATGATTAGTTATTGGAGGAGCTGACAGTGGATTAGTTACTGAACAACATCGACAGAGTCTTTGACAGGAGAGGGTACCTTTAGTCCTTTAAGCAACAGTTAAGCTTTTGCAATTGAGGAAGAAATTCTGACAACTGATCTGAAACTAGAAATAAAAATACACATAATTTAAATGGATGTTATTCAGATAGATCAGCCATCAATATCTGCACACAGTTAAAAATCACACACCAGGTTATAGTCCAACAGGTTTAATTGGAAGCACACTAGCTTTCGGAGCGACGCTCCTTCATCAGGTGATTCCCATCAGGTGAATCACCTGATGAAGGAACGTCGCTCCAAAAGCTAGTGTGCTTCCAATTAAACCTGTTGGACTATAACCTGGTGTGTGATTTTTAACTTTGTACACCCCAGTCCAACACCGGCATCTCTGAATCATGCACAGAGTTTGTTTTCATAATTTATCTGTGCACAAAGCAAACTACATTTTAAATAGTGGGTATCTTTGTTTCAAGATGTGGTGCTGCTTTTTGGTTTAGTCTAATAAGATGGATGTGAAATATTTTGGACACGGAAGGAATGAACCTATTTTCCTGAGTAATGCATTAATTTCACAATCTAAAGGCATCTTATCTCTGAAAAGAGATACATGTTGCTGAAGCTTCCATCTTGCCATCATCAGAAAAACTATAAAAATGCTACATTTAAAATTATCAAAACGTTTAATACTACGGGAAAAAGAAACGTAAGATGATAGGAAGCAGGAGCAGGTCATTTGACCCCTCCACCACTACTTATGATTATATCTGATCTTGCCCTCACTCTATATCTTTTGAACCCTTTAGTTGCAAGAGCTATATTTACTTTCTTCATGAAAATACATAATGTTTTGGCCTTAACCATTTTCTGAGTGTTGATTGGTTAGCAAATCGATATTAATTGGCTGAGGTGTTGCTGCAGCGAAAGTAATGAGAAACTATAGCCTTCTCAAGCTCCCAAGTAGTTCTAAACAGACAGAAAACACGTATGTCCTTTCGAGCAAGAGTAAATGATGAATTAGATTAGTTGGTTATTGGTCCAGTTGTTATATGTGGATACGTTTGAATTCTGTTTTAATTCAATCCCTGCCCTCCCTTTCACCTTTAGTTTCATGTAAGCATTGTTTCAGGCTTTGCTTGTCACAGACCTCTTGACACTCGGGTGCTTTTCCTGGTAGTGGAATGGTAATAAACTAATTCACACTTGGTGTTTTACTGCTTAGATTAGATTGCTTACAGTATGGAAACAGGCCCTTCGGCCCAACAAGTCCACACCGCCCCGCCGAAGCGCAACCCACCCAGACCCATTCCCCTACATTTACCCCTTATCTAACACTACAGGCAATTTAGCATGGCCAATTGACCTGACCTGCACATCTTTTGGACTGTGGGAGGAAACCGGAGCACCCGGAGGAAACCCACGCAGACACGGGGAGAACGTGCAAACGCCACACAGTCAGTCGCCTGAGGCGGGAATTGAACCCGGGTCTCTAGCGCTGTGAGGCAGCAGTGCTAACACTGTGCCACCGTGCTTCTTGCACCTATACACATCCAACATGGGTGCTGGGGAATATAAGCAGTACTGCTGTATGGCAGTAGTGTCGGGAAAAAGTTATAACCAGGTAAAGAATGACTTAGTGACAGGGCACGACCTCTGTGCCACTAAAAAAACGAAAAAAAGATGTTTGTTGGCCTGGAGTTTGTTCAGCCTGTACAAATGACTAAAGGAACATGCATGGGCGGAGTAGGCAGTGTCTGGGGCTCATCCGCTCCGTCCGCTTTTTATGTTTTTATCTCTCCTTTTCGTTTTCTTTAATTTTGTTGGCGGTTTGAGGGGCTCCCGAGCGGGCAGTGGTGAACTCAGAGTTAGACTCTGGCAGTGGCATTGAGGAGGCAGCTGGCGGAGGGTCGAACATAGGGACCCAGTATGGGCTGATACATTGAAGGGGGCGATGTCTGCGAAGTGGAGGAGGGATGTATCAGGTGGTTGCTGCTGCTTCAGCCAGACGGGTTGGCAGCAGCTTCAGATCAACATCCGGTAGCCCGGGATCCCTTTGGGCAGCTTTTGTTGTGTCTTCCATCCCAGGATCAACAACGAGATAGTTCAACAATAGTTTCTGACCCAGGATTCCAGTGGCCCAGCGTGGTGGCGTTGCATCAGTATTATCTTTCCCCGAACCCAGGAGCCATGAATTGAACTAAGATGGACTTTGTATATATATTTTTTTAAAACTTTCTTATCTATGCCTTTTGTTATTAATGTAGGCGCCATAGCATAGCAACTTAAACACTTTTCACTTCCTTTTGGAAAAAAACCCACAAGTGACAATGTTCTATTCTATTCTAAATGACTATTCAATTAGGAACAAAAGTAGAGATTGCTGGAAAAGCTCAGCAGGTCTGGCAGTATCTGCGGAGAGAAACCAGTTAACATTTTGAGTTGAGTGACCTCTCCTCAGCAGGTCACTGGATCTGAAACATTAACTTTGATTTCTCTCCACAGACGCTACCAGACCTGCTGAGCTTGTCCAGCCATCTCTGTTTTTGTTTCTGATTTACAGCATCCACAGTTCTTTTGGTTTTTATTCAATTAGTAAGCTGGTTTTAGAGTGGGTAGCATTATTGGCACACTAATTATTCCACAAAGTTAAGTGAAGCTATTGCCGTGTTTCAGTCAAAAACCATCAGCACTTACATCATCTGCATCCCTACCCTAGCTGGACCAGGTCATCACTTTGATACCAGGAAGAGAAAAGGATGTTCAAATAAGCACCATTGTACCTAAGCAGCCTAGACTAGCATGGAAAATACAATATTAGAGGGATGTTGTCCCCCAGAGTAAGTGGCATGCAGTGATTGGCACTATATCAGAATGCCAGAGGAGGTTTCTGGTTCAGAGACAGAGGAGTGAAGTCAGTGACAATGATCCTTCAGTTGGTTAAAGCAAATTACTGCGGATGCTGGAATCTGAAACCAAAAGAGAAAATGCTGGAAAATCTCAGCAGGTCTGGCAGCATCTGTAAAGAGAGAAAAGAGCTGACGCTTCGAGTCTAACTGACCCTTCAGTTGGTGGTGAGGTTGGCTATCAGCAGCCAGTGCACGGTACTTGGGACAGCAGCAGCAGATGTGTGGGCAGCTTGTGGAGTTTGCTGAGGCAATGAGAGCTCAAGGATTGTGTGAGAGGAGAAGTCCACTACAGTGATGAATATATGTTGGAAGCTTAACAACATGAGTCCCATCCATGTTGCAATGGCCAATTTCATCAAATTCAGTGCCTGTGAATGCAGAACAAGTCCCTGCAGAGCATGCAAGGATCATTAGCCTGAAGCACACAATCCATAGTGTAGCTGCTGGTCTCCATGCAGCTTCTAAGGAGTTATGTAACTTGCATATGCTTGTGGCTGGAAGGGAGTCTGTGTGTTCCAGCAGCAAGCTAGAAAGAATGCTAAACAGTGCTGTGGGTTGAGTGAGCACGATGAGCTCCAACAGTATCATCATCCATTTCTTCCTCAGCTCCTCGTGTTCCAGGAACAATGACTAATGCTACAGAAATGCAAAGGCAACTGAATACATTATTTGCCAGTTTCTAACAGCTGATTGCAGACTCAGCTTTAAAGGCTTCTTATAAAACATCCAATAGATGACCACTGTCTTCACAGACTTACAGGCAAGTACTCCACCTAAGTGGCCTCTTGCCCGCTCAATGAGGAACCCTATTTCAAGTGGCTGTTGGACTGAGGTTGGAGCCCTCTCCCTGGTTTCCTCAAGAGACTAGCAGATACTTCCTTAATGGACACTGTTTGTCCTTGAAGCCACTCGTAGTCAAGCTGGAAAAGATGTGGCATATGTGAAGGCCATAAGAATAACTGAGTCCCGGCAGCTGCTGGGAAAACAAGCACATCGGTGCAGAAAGCCTTATTGTGGTTACATACGACCCACATGGTGCTCAGGTGGAATGCATTTCTGTTCACAAATGTCTTTGGTTGCTGCATTGGTACCTTTATTGCAAGGTGGGCGGGGTCCACTATTCTGTGAACTAATGAGAAGCTAACTATGGAAATGAAGCCCTTCACCCCTGCAGCTGCAACACCACAATTATGGGAGAGTTAGTGTGGTTCCCCACCCATAGAAAGGGGGAATTAGTGGGTGGCTGAATGATGCAGCAAGGGTTTATGGCAGACCTCCAGAAGGAGCTGGCTCCTTAGAAATTAAGGGTCACCATAACCTTGAGTGCTCATAATCAATCAATTCTCATGCCCTGCGAGATCCTACTACATCATGGAACAAATTTCTGTTGTCATTTCTCTGGATATTTGGAGCATTTGCATACATTGTTTCCCGAACATATGGAGAAACGTTCTTCTGAGATGACACACCCTTAGTTCAGGATAACCTCTCCTCTTCTTCCTCCTTCCTGCTTCTCTCTGTGGTTACTACACCACCTCCTGCTTAGGTTCCCTGAATCTAGGCACAAATTGCTGCCATTGCCTTTCGCCTATCCCCTCAATGTGGGAAAGGGCCATGCTCATTTTCTTTAGTTTTCTTCCTGGTTGAGACGTCTGGACCAATTAACATTTTTACAGGCTTCTGGAACCTTCTTATCTCTGTGAAATCTGCCCCCTAGCATAGCAGAAATAATGGAGGAATTCAGTGTGATAAATTGCAGACACACTTCCTTGTCTTATGGCAGTAGGATCTGTCCAAGATCCACTATATCAATATCTGTTGTTACCTTATTGAAAGCAGCGTATAAGCTAGTCATAGAGTCATAGAGATATACAGCATGGAAACAGACACTTCAGTCCAACCGGTCCATGCCAACCAGATATCCCAACCCAATCTAGTCCCACCTGCCAGCACCCGGCCCATATCCCTCCAAACCCTTCCTATTCATATACCCATCCAAATGCCTCTTAAGTGTTGCATTTTTACAAGCCTCCACCACTTCCTCTGGCAGCTCATTCCATACACGTACCACCCTCTGTGTGAAAAAGCTGCCCCTTATGTCTCTTTTATATCTTTCCCCTTTCATCCTAAACCTATGCCCTCTAGTTCTGGACTCCCACCACCCCAGGGAAAAGACTTTGTCTATTTACCCTATCCATGCCCCTCATAATTTTGTAAACCTCTAAGGTCACCCCTCAGCCTCCGACGCTCCAGGAAAAACAGCCCCAGCCTGTTCAGCCTCTCCCTATAGTTCAAATCCTCCAACCCTGGCAACATCCTTGTAGATCTTTTCTGAACCCTTTCAAGTTTCACAACATCCTTCCAATAGGAAGGAGACCAGAATTGCATGCAATATTCCAACAACAGCCGAACCAATGTCCTGTACAGCCACAACATGACCTCCCAACTCCTGTACTCAATACTCTGACCACTAAAAGAAAGTATACCAAACGCCTTCTTCACTATCCTATCTACCTGCGACTCCACTTTCAAGGAGTTATGAACCTGCACTCCAAGGTCTCTTTGTTCAGCAACACTCCCTAGGACCTTACCAATAAATGTAGAAGTCCTGCTAAGATTTGCTTTCCCAAAATGCAGCACTTTGCATTTATCTGAATTAAACTCCATCTGCCACTGATGAAGGGTTTTTGCCCGAAACGTCAATTTTCCTGCTCCTTGAATGCTGCCTGACCTGCTGTGCTTTTCCAGCACCACTCTGATCTAAACTCCATCTGCCATTTCTCAGGCCATTGGCCTATCTGGTCAAGATTGTGTTGTAATCTGAGGTAACCTTCTTCGCTATCCACTACACCTCCAATTTTGGTGTTATCTGCAAACTTCCTAACTGTATCTCTTATTCTCACATCCAAATCATTTATATAAATGACAAAAAGTAAAGGACCCAGCACCGATCCTTGTGGCACTCCACTGGTCACAGGCCTCCAGTCTGAAAAACAACCCTCCACCACCCCCTGACTTCTACCTTTTGAGCCAGTTCTACATCCAAATGACTAGTTCTCCCTGTATTCCATGAGATCTAACCTTGCTAACCAGTCTCCCATGGGGCACCTTGTCGAACGCCTTACTGAAGTCCATATGGATCATATCTACCGGTCTGCCCTCATCAATCCTCTTTGTTACTTCTTCAAAATACTCAATCAAGTTTGTGAGACATGATTTCCCACGCACAAAGCCATGTTGACTATCCCTAATCAGTCCTTGCCTTTCCAAATTCATGTACATCCTGTCCCTCAGGATTCCCTCCAACAACTTGCCCACCACCGACGTAGGCTCACTGGTCTATAGTTCCCTGGCTTGTCCTTAGCACCCTTCTTAAACAGTGGTACTACATTAGCTAACCTCCAGTCTTCCGGCACCTCACCTGTGACTATAAATGATACAAATATCTCAGCAAGAGGCCCAGCAATCACTTCTCTAGCTTCCCACAGAGTTCTCGTGTACACCTGATCAGGTCCTGGGGATTTGTCCACCTTTATGCGTTTCAAGACAGCCAGCACTTCCTCCTTTGTAATATGGACATTTTGCAAGGTGTCACCATCTATTTCCCGACAGTTTGTATTTTCCATGTCCTTGTCCGCAGTAAATACTGATGCAAGGTACTCATTTAGTATCTCCTCCATTTTCTGTGGCTCCACACAAAGACCACCTTGATGATCTTTGAGGGGCCCTATTCTCTCCCTAGTTAGCCTTTTGTCCTTAATGTATTTGTAAAAACCCTTTGGATTCTCCTTAACTCTGTTTGCCAAAGCTATCTCATGTCCCCTTTTTGCCCTCCTGATTTCCCTCTTAAATATACTCCTACTGCTTTTACACTCTTCTAAGGATTCACTCGATCTATCCTGTCTATACCTTACATATGCTTCCTTGTTTTTCTTAACCAATCAATTTCTTTAGCCATCCAGCATTCCCTATACCTACTAGCACTTCCTTTCACCCTAACAGGAATATACTTTCTCTGGATTCTCGTTATCTCATATCTGAAGGCTTCCCATTTTCCAGCCGTCCCTTTACCTGCGAACATCTGCCCCCAATCAGCTTTTGAAACTTCTTGCCTAATACCATCAAAATTGGCCTTTCTCCAATTTAGAACTTCAACTTTTAGATCCGGTCTATTCTTTTCCATCACTATGTTAAATCTAATGGAATTATGGTTGCTGGCCCCAAAGTGCTCCCCCACTGACACCTCAGTCACTGCCCTGCCTTATTTCCTAAGAGTAGGTTAAGTTTTGCACCTTCTCTAGTAGGTACATTCACATACTGAATCAGAAAATTTTCTTGTATACGCTTAACAAATTCCTCTCCATCTGAACCTTTTAACACTGGCAGTCCCAATCTATGTTTGGAAAATTAAAATCCCCTACCATAACCACCCTATTATTCTTACAGATAGCTGGGATCTCCTTCCAAGTTTGTTTCTCAATTTCCCTCTGACTATTAGGGGGTTGATAGTACAGTGGTTATCCCTTTCTTATTTCTTAGTTCCATCAAATAACTTCCCTGGATGTATTTCCAGGAATATCCTCCCTCAGCACAGCTGTAATGCTATCCCTTATCAAAAACGCCACTCCCCCTCCTCTCTTGCCTCCCTTTCTATCCTTCCTGTAGCATATGTATCCTGGAAAAGTAAGCAGCAGCCAGTCCTGCCCATCCCTGAGCCATGTTTATCTAATTGCAATGATATCCCAGTCCCATGTTCCTAACCATGCCCTGAGTTCAACTGCCTTCCCTGAAATAAATGCAGTTTAATTTATTAGTCCTACCTTGTCCTAGCCTGCCCTGACTGTTTGACTCTCTTCTGTTCTCAATTGTACCAGTCTCAGATTGATCTCTTTCCTCACTATCTCCCTGGGTCCCACCTCTTTCCCCCCACCCCACCTTACTAGTTTAAATCCTCCCAAGCAGCTTTAGCAAATTTCCCTGCCAGTACATTAGTCCCCTTCCAATTTAGGTGCAATCCGTCCTTCTTGTACAGGTTACTTCTACCCCAAAGGAGATTCCAATGATCCAAAAATGTGAATCCTTCTCCCATACACCAGCTCCTCAGCCATGCATTCATCTGCTCTATCCTCCTATTCCTGCCCTCACTAGCTCGTAGCACTGGGAGTAATCCAGATATTACTACCCTTGAGGACCTCCTTTTTAAATTCCTGCCTAACTCTCTGTAATCTTCCTTCAGAATCTCAACCTTTTCCCTTCCTACGTCATTGGTTCCAATGTGGATAATGACCTCTTTCTGGCCCTTCTCCCCCTTGAGAACATTCTGCACCCTCTCTGAGATATCCTTAATCCTGGCACCAGGGAAGTAATACACCATTCTGCTTTTTCACTGCTGGCTACAGAAACGTCTGTCTATAACTTGGCCTAGAGAATCCCCTAACACAATTGATCACTTGGAACCTGACATACCCCTCGTTGTATTAGAGCCAGTCTCAATACCAGACACTTGGCTGTTTGTGCTACATTCCCCTGAGAATCCATCACCCCCTACATTTTTCCAAAACAGCATACTTGTTTGAAATGGGTGTAGCCACAGAACACACCTGCACTAGGTGCCTACCTCTCTTACCTTTCCTGGAGTTAATCCATCTCTATGACTGTATCTTTCTCCCCTTCCTTTAACTGCCATCCATCGCATACTGTTGCTGTTGCAAATTCCTCACTGCTTCTAACTGTCTCTCCAACCGATCCATTCGATCTGATAAGATTCGCAACCAACAGCATTTATTGCAGATATAATCCGCAGTAATCGTTAAACTCTCTTTAAACTCCCGCATCTGACAAGAATATTACTTCTACTAAAGGCCATTTTTGCTCCTTCACAGACCCAGAAAATAACACCATCTTATTCCTCTACTTGCCCCGGTTCGATTAATAGTTATGGCTTATATTTTAAGTTTAATCAACAGAAATATAAAAATAATATAATCAAGATAGAACCCACTCTACTCACTGTTGACGACTTACTGTAAGGCACACAAAACAATTAACTTATCTGATTCTGTGCTGTGAACTTGCCCAAACAGTTCCTCCAAGATCAGTTGTGAATTTCACTGTTTATTAATTTTCCCAGACGCACTCCGATGTCCAGCGATACATGAATTCGAACAGTAAAGGCAGTAACTGCACAGGTTCACTGTGGCGTCAGTTTTTTTTTCTCTCTCTCTCTCTCTCTCTCTCCTGCACTGACCTCACCATGTGCTGCCTTTGTCTGTCCTTGTTCCTTTCAAAACTGCTGTTGTTTTGACTTTTTTTTCCCCAACGTTCCAAAACAATGCAACAGCATATAAAACAGTAATTGCTGCTCCTGGAATTTGAGGAAATCACCTCCAGCAACTAAAATACCTCAAAAAAGGAGCAGTTGTTACAGCCAGAAATTTTTCCTATCCTCCATCTTAGATTCCATGGGCGTATCATAGATTAAATGTTAGTGAGGTAGTTGCTTGGTTTACAAGCTGTTGGATTTTCTTTTCAATATTTAAAAGTCCTGTAATTGTAACTTAATTATGACTTTTAATGTATTATTCAATATTTTCCCCAAAAGACAGCAGTAGGCTTTCTCTCTGCATCTTACTACAGAGGATAATGTAGTAATGAACATGGTATTGGCTGGGTATCTGCTTGATCTGTAATCATTTGCATGATACAGCACTGAAAATTGATTTGAAAATCTGTTATCAATATGTCTGGGAGACGTTTGCAGTGCTCACTTTCTGCAATAATAGGAGTTTGAACCAGATATTGATTATTTATCCTCACATGAGCAAATTAATACAAGGAGCTGTTTTTTTTTGGACATCTTTGGATTTCTTTACAGGTATGATTTATTTGAAACTCATAAAAGTCCTTTTATAGTCTTTCCAGTTGTTGTGTCTTGCTGATGGATGCTACAAGCTGGATTGTTTACCTGAAAAGATTTCGAAACAAATCATTGTGTAGACTGTCAGAGCTGGCAGCCTTCGTGGTCACACATCCATGAGAGAACTTGTCCATCTATTTTCAGTTTGTCATGCTCGACTGACCAACCAATCACTGATTTGTTAAATTTCTGTAGACATACTTGTTCAGTCGAAGGTAGAACAGATGCACCAAGGTACATCCAAGTCCTGCTCAGCACTGAAGTCCTGCTCTATCGACTACAATCCCACAAGCAAGATCCAGTGGGCAGTCTGTCCTGACGGGAGGCAGCAGGCTCCTGCACTCTAAAAGTGCAGGTTTTGACCAGTTTGGCTACTTTGCCTGTTTCAATTGTGTGTGTTTGTGTAGTTCAGTGTGAACTCAACTCAGTGTGGGGTCAGGTGCAGCTGGAGTGGAGCACTTTGTAGCATTGCCTGAATGTTGGACCCTTGAATGAGAAACATGTATCATCATAACTTACAGAAAGCTGATAAAAGCATAGTGAAAACAATGGGGTGTCTGAAAGCTTAGTGAACAATGACACTAACTAGCTATTTCCTTCAACGAGATTTATGAATTGAGAGAGAAATAGAGGAACGACAAAGAAAGAAACGAGATGAAATTTGAATCAAAACAGATATAGAGTCATGGAAACAGAAACAAAAACCGAAATTGCAGGAAAAGCTCAACAGGTCTGACAGCATCTGTGGAGAGAAATGAGAGTTAACGTTTCGGGTCCAGTAACCCTTCCTCAGAAGATGCAACAACTTAGAGGTACCCACATCCTTCCAGAACCTTCCTCCCCTCCCATTCCCTCTGACTGCAGCCCTTCACTGAACTTCACCTCCTGCCATATGTTCACTACTCCTCCTGACCTTCCCCTCTCCAATGCTGAACGTACTGTACTCAGCAAAGGTCTCAGCTTTAATCCATCTGCATCCCCACCTTAATGACTTTTGGGCACAACATGACGGTGAACTCTTCTTCCGTCATCTTTGTCTCATTTCTTTGGACAAGAGTCATCTCTCTGTCCCACAGACCCCTTTGCCCAGCTCCAACATTGTCCCTCAACTTGGACCCCTCCCTCTGTTCTTTTACCTGCACTCAATCATTCACAACTGTTGATGTGACATTGGTAGCCTCAATTACAACCTATTCTCCCAGGAACTGACTGCAATCTCTGCTCTCAGATTCAACCCTGAATTTGTCATTAAGCCTGTTAACAAGGTTGTTGCCGTTGTAGTTGGATGGACTGATCTTTGTGTTGCAGAGGCCGAGTGCCAAGTCCCTGTGTCCCACCGAACCATGACCCCACCATTGAACATCAGACCATTGTGTCAACTACGGCCACCGACCTCATTTCATGTGGTGATCATCATCCCCGGCCCCCCGACTGCCTCCAAGCTGATAGTCTCCCGGCCCTGCATCAGTCACTGCTACCTCCTTCCCAAAATCCACAAACAGGGCTTCCCAGGCACACCCAATTATTTCTGCCTGCTCTTGCCCCACAGGAATTCATGAAGTTCTGAGGAAGGGTCACTGGACACGAAGTGTTAACTCTGATTTCTCTCCATAGATGCTGCCTGACCAGTTGAGCTTTTCCGGCAATTGCTGCTTTTGTTTCTGATTTACAGCTTTCGCATTCTTTCGGATTTCATTTGCATAAAAATAGACCTTTCAGATCAACGGGTCCACACCAATTATATTCCCAAAGTAAACTAATCCCACTTGCTTACACTTGGCCCACATCCCTCCAAATCTTTCCTATTATGTACTTTTCTAATTATCTTTTAAATGTTGTAACTGTACCTGCATCTACCACATGCTCTGGCAGTTAATTCCATGCACTAACCACTCGCTGTGTAAAAAAAAATTAAATCTTTCTCCCCTCACCTTAAAAATATGGCCCCAAGTTTTGAATTCTCCCACCCTTTGTAAAAGATTTTTGCTATTCACCTTATCTATGCCCCTCATGACTTATAAACTTCTGTAAGGTCATCCCTCAACCTCTTACGGTCCAGTGAAAAGAAAGTCCCAGCCTATCCAGTCTATTTTTAAAACTCAAACTCCCCATTCCCAGCAACACCCTGGGAAATCTTTTCTGGACCCAAGAGGGAACAGAGAGGGAAGGAATAAAAAAAATTGAGAGAATGAAGGAGCCAAATGAAATGTAAGAAACATATAAAACAATTTTAAAACGTCAAAATTGACTCAACCAGAAATGAACTTGAACATTTTAAATTGAGCCATTTCTTGACCAAATAGATTGTTAATGCAATGCTGAGCAATCATCATATCATTACAAAATTGTGTAGCTTTAACTTTCTGTGGCTAGTTTAATGAAAAATTAATGTAAAATTCTAAAAATATGCTGAAGAATAACATCAATTTCTTTTCATTCATTCATTGCTTGTGGGCGTCACTGGCTGGGCCAGCATTTATTGGCCATCCCTAATTGGATATTAATGGTTGCTTTGGGTCCGGAGTTACATGACCAGGTAAGGATGGACATTAGTAAACCAGGTGGCTTTTCCCCCAGCAATCAACTACAGCTTTATACTCATCATTAGGTTCTTAATTACAAATATTTAATTGAATTCAAAATCAGCAATGTGCCATGGTGGATTTGAACCTAGGTTTGAAGGGCTTTTGCCCAAAACATCATTTTTCCTGCTCCTCGGATGCTGCCTGACCTGCTGTGCTTTTCCAGCACCACACTCTCGACTCTAACCAGATTAATAGTCTAGCAATAATACCACTGGACTACTACTTCCCCAAGCCTAAAGGATTGACTGATAAGGGGCAGATTGTCTCAGTCAACATATACTTTCATTATTTCCAAAAAGAATGGTCCTGACCATACCTAACCAGTCCATGCTTATAAAACTCACAATGGAAACTTACCACATACTGAATGACATGGGCTGTGATGAGACATTTGTCAGAATCCTGTGAGAATTGTGGGAGATTGTTATGGTAGATGGAGTTGAGTAGGAGAGAGAAGGTGATGGATTCAGCAGTGAGAGTGGTAGAGCTTGAATCTTTGTGGGAGGTGGGTGCAGTAGCAGAGATAGAGTGAATGTGTATCTTTTTATACTAATGGGTATTACTCCAGATGGCTGAAACCATAGAGACCTGAATGACAATAGTGAACCAGGCAGTTGTTGTGGCCTCTTGTGCCAGTCCTGGGGTACGTCAAGGATCCCTCTGCACCACCCTAACCACCAGGTTCTTGTTTGAAAAGTGGGCCACTAGTTTCCTTTTCTTTGCCATGTTCAGGCCAAATGTCACAACTGTGCATAATGCCAGTGCAAGTTGTAGTGCTGGGCTGAGAAATGTTTATCTTTAAACTAGATTGTTAAGGGATAATCATCAAGAGCTAATTGGACATGACAATGAGCAACTGAAGCAAAATGGAAGAATACATGAAAGGAGGCCTCATGTTCAAAGAAAGCAGGTTGTTTTTGCTGGGAGGTAAGTGCATAACCTTGATGTCTGTGGGAACAGACTTTTATGTAGTCAATGTAGAGCCACCTGGAGAGGCTTTCAACTTACTTTCTGGGCAGTGGAATGTCTGAAACAATACTGAGGGTACCATAAAGTAATGATATAGCACACAGTCAGAGCAGTATTAATAGCAGAGACTCTGACCCACGTTTTGGAGTTTCCACATTGGACCAGGTTTGTGAGACCCAGGCAGTGGAATCTGAGATAAAGCTTCAAGTTCCACCTGTCCAAAGTTCCCAGCACGAAGACAAAGCATCGGAACTCATTAATTTTCAAAAGTATAAAATAGTTGTTGTGTTTCAGCTAATAGATTTGTTCATTAGTTTGTGTATATATATATATATTATATAAAGTAGATTAAGCTAATGATTGGATATATATTGAAGTGCAGGTGCCTCCTTGCAACCGTTTTGATCAGACCTTAAACAACCTGTTAAGTACTTTCAGCCTAACAATGCACTTGTTCTCATATGCAGTACCCATTAACAATGGGCCTGGAACCAGGAATGATGGTCTATTCCTTGATATCCTGGCAGTGGGAAGTTCTTCTGACCACCGCAAGTGGTAGAATTGGAATAGCATCAGATGGGAGGGGCATGATAGGGAAATGTGTGACAATGCTGCTCTTTTAAGAAAACATTTTCCAGAAAGTTTTTAGAAAGACAGAGAAAGGATACACTTTTAGAATTAGCAAACAGGTCAGAATTGGGTTCAACCAGGGACAAAAGGAAAGCTGAAATTTTAATGGAGTTGGTCAAGCACTTGGATATATCAGAGAAACAGGGGTACAGTGGAGTCAGAAACATTTCAATTGCAGGGGAGGCAACAGGAGTTAGAAGATAAGAAAGGGAGAGAAGACCTATGTTGCAAGAGGGAGAGAAGATTCTTAGCTGAACAGAAAGAAAAGGAGATGAACTCCTGAGAAAGAAGCTAGGAAGAAAGAAAGAGAATATGAATTTAAAAAGTTGTGACTTTGACAGGAGTTCAAAAATTTACTTCTTGGGGTATTGAGAACTCTTGTGGAAGAACAGAGGGTTAAAACAGCTAGTTTAGCAGCTGAAATGGCTGATAATTATGAGTTGGTCCATAAATCAAAGTTTGGCTTCCAAAATAAATTTAAATCCATGAGGGATGGAAACTGGGGAAAAGAAAAATCCTCATATGGTAAGAGAAAAGTAGATCTCAGTGAAGGGTAACTTACAGCAGGATAAAAAGGAAACCCTTGAAGGGGAAAGAGAAGTTAAAAAGCTCCAGTGTTTTCACTGCAATAAAGTAGGCTGCATGAAATCAGTGTTTTTGGATTAGGAAAAGCACTGGGAAGCCAGATATAGGAAAACAGGATAAGCCAGTGGGAGTGGTAACAGAATGCACAGTGGAGAAAGCTGCACCAGAATAATCAACCTCGGACCAGATTGTACAATGAGGAAGTACCAGATCTTCTTAAACCATATACTTGCGACGGTAAGGTTTACTCACATAGGCCATTTGCAGCAGATAAAGAGGTTGCAATAGGAAGAGATACAGGATCCCCTTAACCTTTGATGTTGAAAGATGAGGAGTTATGTACCTCTGAAGGATTATTGCCAGAAAAGATACCAGTAACGGGAATTCACGGTGAGACTAGAAGCAGTCAGTTCTGTAAAGTGAGGTTAGAGTGTCCAATGAAGAGTGGAGAAGTTGTAGTAGGAGTACTGGACAAACTCTCAGCTCCAGGAGTACAATTTGTCCTTGCTAACAATATAGCTGGTTCACAGATAGGAGTGCTGCCTACTGTGGTTGAAAAGCCAGTGGAAACTCAAGCAACTGAACTACGAAAAGACGCATATCTTGGATTTTTCCTGACTGTATGGTAACAATGTCACAAAGTCACGAGTTGAAACAGGACAGATCAGAGTTCAGATAAGAAAGATGAAGTGGAATTAACAGAGACCCTGTTAGATTAGATGGTTGACACAAACAGGAGTAAATGGCTGACAAAGTATTTATCTTTAGCTCCGATAAATTAACTGAGTTACAGCAGAAAAATGAAAATTTAAAACAAATATATCAAAATACATACATGGAGGAAGAATCTAGATGTATACCAATGTGCTAATATCTTAAAAATGACGTCTGAGTGAGGAAATGGAGACCATTCCATACTCAGGGAGATGATAAATGGGCAGAAGTTCATCAAGTTGTATTGCCAATGTGTTATAGAAAGAAGGTGTTGCAGGTGGCATGTGAACTACCACTGGGGGTCATTTAGGGGTAAGAAAAAGCCAAGCTAAAATACAAAACATTTTTACTGGCCTGAACTGTGCAAGGATGAAGTTGAATTTTGCCAGACCAATTACATGTCAGGTAATTGGAAAACCACAGAATCATAGAATCCCTACAAGTGTGAAAACAGACCCTTTGGCCCAACAAGCCCACATAAACCCTCTGAAGAGGAACCCACCCCAACCCTATTATCCTCCATTTACCACTGACTAATGCACCTAACCTGCACATCCCTAAACATGGCCAATTCACTTGACCTGCACATCTTTGAATTGTTGGAGGAAACCGGAGCAGACACATGGATAATGTGCAAACTCCACACAGGCAGTCAGCTGAAGTTGGATTTGAACCTGGGTCCCTGGTGCTGTGAGGCAGCAGTGCTAACCACTGAGCCACCATGCCACCCAACTAGTAATAAAACCTGCACCTTTAATACCTATTCCTGCATTTAAAAAACCTTTTACAAGAGTCTTGATTGATTGTGTAGGATTCCTATCTAAAACAAAAAGTGGAAATCGCTATTTGTTAACAAGAATGATGTATCCACTAGATTTCTAGAGGCCGTCCCATTCTGCAATATCACAGCTAAAATGATTGTAGAGGTGTTACTGAAATTTTTCACTAGATATGGACTACCCACAGAGATACAATCAGATCAAGGATCAAACTTTACATCAAAATTATTTAAGGAAAACATTTCAAATCTAATGCTTACCATCCAGGATCGCAGGGATCGCTAGAAAGGTGGCATCAGACAGTAAAGACCATGTTGAGGACTTGTTGTCTAGACTATTCAGATGATTGGGATAATGGAATTCCATTCGTACTTTTTGCCATCAGAAATGCAGTAAATGATTCAATCAAATTCAGTCCATTTGAATGGGTTTTGGGCATGAAGTCAGAGGACCACTAAAATTGATTACAGAGCAATTGGTTCAGAGACCACGTATTTGGACTGTGTGTCTGATTTTAGGGAGCAATTAAATAGAGTGGGGGAGGTTCCTAGACAGCATTTAAAAGTATCACAGCATACAATGAAACAGGAAGCAGACAAAAAAAAATCAAAAACTTGCAATTTTGCTATCGGAGATACAGTGTTAGTTTTACTTCCAGTGATAGGTGGACCTTATCAAGTTGAAAAGAGATTGAGTGAGGTGAACTATTTGATAAGGACTCCAGACAGGAGGAAATCTCAAAGTGAATATGCTCAAAAAGGTATTTTGACAGGGAAGGAAAGCAAAAGGAGAATGTGTTATTGGTTGCAACACAGAATGAAGAGTCAATTTCAGGGGATTCTGATTTGAACATTCCTCAAATTGGACAATGAGAAGTTATCAAAAATTGGAATAAATTGAGTTACCTTTCAGAGGAAAATCAAAATGACCTGAAAGAGTTATTACTATCACATGGGGGATATATGTGGAAATAAGCAGAAGTAAGAATGGTGCCAAAACCAGATGGTACCCAATGGTTATGTGTAGACTATTGCAATGTCAATGCAGTTACAAAGTCTGATGCATATCTGATTCCATGTTTGGAAGACTGTGTTGTAAAGGGAGGACAAGCAACTCTTATTTCTAAGTTGGACTTGCTCAGAGGATACTGGCAGGTACCTTTGTCAGAAAGAGCGAAGACGATAATGGCTTTTGTAGCACTGAATGGACTGTATCAGTGTAAAGACGTGCCATTTGGTATGAAATATGTGACAGCCACATTTCAGAGACTAACCAATAAGGTCATTTCCAGATTACCCAAGTGTATTGTCTGTATAGATGACCTGGTGATTTTTAGTCACACATGGAAGGAACTTTTGCAACAGTTATCGGAATTTTTCAATCGACAGGCTTGGTGATAAACCTGGCTAAAAGTGAATTTGCCAAAGCCCAAGTCACCTTCCTCGACGATGTTATTGGACATGGACAAATGACCCCATGGAATTAAAAAACAAAGGTAATTGTAGAGCTTCCCATACAATCAACAAAAAGAGCAGTACTATGATTCCTGGGATTTAATAGATTATATTGGAAGGCCGTATCAAATTTTAACAGTGTGGCTATTCCACTTACTGAATTGATAAAGAAAGGCAAGAGGTTTCAGGGGACAGCAGACTGTCAGAAGGCATTTGACAGCCTGAAAGCTGCATTAATACCTGCCCCAGTATTAGCCACATCTAATTATGCAAAGCTATTGAAGGTGGGTATCGATGCAAGTGATGTGGGTGTCAGTGCTGTGCTCTTACAGGAAGATGGCGAGATGATAGAAAAACCTATCAGGTATTTCTCCAGGAAATTGAACATTCATCAGAAATGTTCGACAGTTGAGAAGGAGACTTTGAGTTTGGTTTTGACATTACAACATTCCGATGTTTATGTTACCAGTAACGTATCTGAAACAATCATATACACTGATCATAATCCATTGAAGTTTGTGGAGAAATTTAAGGACAAAATTTCCAGACTGTTTAGATGGAGCTTGTTGATATAGCCATTCAAGTTAAAATTATGCATGTGGCAGGATGAGAAAACGTGATTGCGAAGGATGG